>NC_040917.2:15230593-15830593 GCF_004126475.2 Phyllostomus discolor | reverse complement strand
AAGTGTCCCGGGGTGACCTGTGGGGAGCACGCTGTGAACGGAGGCTTTGAAGGAGCATGCTTTCCTGCTCCCCCCTTTCCCGCAGACCCTACGCTGCCGCTTCTGCGAGACGGCAGTATCACTTTCAGCTTTTAAAGTCAGTTAATTATACTGCTGTGAGCTAGTGAAATAATTAATAAATGTTAACATTTGCATGTCGTTTTAATTAAGAAATAAATGTCTCTGAGTGAAAAACTGCCTGCCAGCTTACCCATTAATTATCAGAGCACTGAAGGCACCCTTTGCAAGGTGGCAGCGAAAGTACCTGGGCAAACTTAGCCATCCATCATCTCTTGCTAATGGGAGCCCCGGTGCCATCTTTCCTGGAAGTTCAAAGTGCCAGCCAGGTGAGGAGAGGGGAGCCTTTACCTGGGAGTGGGGAGCAGAGACAGGGGCAGCTCGACGCTGTGCATTTTGGGTGCTAGGCAAACAGCTTTGCTGCAAAGGATGTTCCTATGAATAGCACCTTCTGTTTGCTACTTCTTTTGTTTTTTTTTTTAAAGGAGATCAAAATGCTTATCATATTATGAAACTGACTTGTGATTGGCCTTCTCTTTCCTACCTTTCGCTGGGGTGTTTGAAGATTCCCCATCAGACGATAGAGTGTAAGTGGTCAGGGCTAGAGCTAGGTCTGTCTGTAGGGGCCCTCTTCATTTTTCTAAGTTAAAGAGCTATTTTAAAAAAGTTGTAAGATATAGTACAATTAAGCGAAATGCATAAAAACAATAGCAAGGTTTTCAAATTATTATAAAGCAGATACTCAGGTCAAGAACAGACTGTGGCCGGCATTCCTGCGTCCCTGCTCACCCCTTCCTAATTGTACGCCTTCCACTCTGTCTAAAGGCGGTCTCTGTTCTGACTTCCATGGTTCGGTTTTCTTTTTTCTTTTTTTTTACCACTTACATATGAATCCCTCAACACCAAATTTTAGTCTCCCCTGGTTTTAGACTATGTGTATCATCCCAGAGTAGATTTCACTCAGCTTTGCATTTGTGAAATTCACCGACACTGTCCGGTGTAGTTTGGGGCACTAACTCTCACCGTGGAGTGCCATGAGATGAGGGCACCATGGCTGACTTTCCTGCTGGACTCTTGATGGGCGTCTGCCTCGTACCGATAACGCTGCTGCGAACACTCTCGTACACGTCTTCCGGGGTAGATATTATGGGGCGTGGGATGCCCCTTCCAGGTGCTTCCATACTTAGGAGTGCGGCTGCTGGGTCGCAGGGTGAGCCTGGTGGTGGACAGGGGAAACAGTTTTCCGAAGTGATCAAATCATTTGCACACAGTTCAGTAACAACGCCTGGGACCTCTGTTGCTCCACACTCTTTCTGAGCTTGGTGTTATCTGACCGTTTAGTTTTACCTCTTCAGGTGAGTGTTTAGTGATATCTCATGGTGGTTTTCATGTGTTTTACCTTGTGATTTAATGATATTAAGCACCTTTTCATAAATTTATTGGCCATTTGGATATCCTTTTTTGTGGGACTCCTGTTCAAGCCTTTTTTTTTTCCTTACTGGATTCTCTGTTGTTGTTTTATTTTTAATTGGCTCTTAGTGGTTTTTCATACAGTCTGGTCATGAGCCCCCTTTCTGGTCACATGTGTTACAACTACGCCCTCTCACTCCGGTGTGTCTTTTTATTCTCTTCTACTACTTGTCAAAGCAAAAGCTCTTGATTTTGACACTGAAAGTTCTTAATTTTAGTGGTTCCGACAAGTCCCTCTTTTCCTTTAAGGTTTGCAGGTTTTCCTTCTTGGTCATAAATGCTGCATTCTCCTGTATCATTTTCTAAAAGCTGCTTTTTGTTTGTTTTGAGTTTTTCTCTTTCATGGTTTTTGGTCTTTCACATTTTGGTCTTGCATGTGTCGTTCTGCGACCCACCTGGAGCTGATTGCGGTGTGAGAGGAAGTGAAGTTTTAGTTTTTCCCTTCTGTGTACACCCTTACTCTGACATTCACGCGGCAGCCACACCTGCCCTGGTCTGTCCGCTGCCAGTGACTGCGCACGGCAAGGGTTCTAGTGCCGGACGCCGCTGCCCCGCGTGGGCTCGTCCAGGCGGACCTCTGCTTGGGGACTGCCCACCTGTCAGCTGGGACTTTCTCAGCAGCGCCTGGGGCCTGAGGCCCCTCCTGCACAATCTTGCTTCCACCTCCCGCAGGTGTCAGACCCGCACTGTGGTCGGGGACCCTCCCCGCCTCCCCCTGCGGCCTCCCTCTCTATCCTTCACAGGCATCCCCCCTCCCCCCAGTCAGCACCTGGCATGTCAGACCCTGTCTTCGCACCTGCCTCTTGGAGCTGACACAGAGTGGGTAGATCCTAGAGCAAGAGACAGAGTCACACTTCAGTGTCGAGGTGACACAGGACAGGAGGAGGACAGATTGCGGGACTTTCTGAGAGAAGAGTGCATGGTGACTGGCGGCTGGCAATGCGGAGCGCTGGGGAGGGGTGGGGCTGGGGGTGGCTCCAAGATCGAGACTAAACCCTTGGGTCATGGGGGTGGAGCTCATCCGAGGGAACCACGGCCAGCCCTAGTTCTGTGCTAATGAAATGTTTTGTTTGTGAAAAAACTAAGAGCTCTGTTGAGTTACCTTTGTGTCGGGCTTTAAGTTGACTGAGTGCATTTGCACATCATCTCATTTATTCTCTCACAGGCTTTCAGATGGGAGAGAAAAGGGGAACAGCTAAGGGAGGTCCTGTCTCTCTCCTTTCCTGTGGTTTTAACTGCCACCCCCACCCCCCAACTCCAGACTGTCACCTTTTACTTCTGCCTCCAAGGGTGGAAGGTTCAACGGAAGAAACCGGTCAGGTTAGGCCATGTCTAGTCCAGACAGGAGACCAAGGTAGGGTCAGTGCGCGGGAAGCCTGTGTGTGGTGGCCCGGCGATGGCTGGAAATGGGGGTGGTGAATGGTGGTGTTGATCTGTCTGGGTGGCAGCGTATTTCATTAACACTTAGGGACAGTGACTTCACAGTAGGGGCGAAGTGTTGATATTTAGGGGTTACAGCTAGATTGTGTCACTGTCCAAGGAGAGACAGAAGTGATAAAAAGTGAAGAGCTGTACGTCAGTGAGAAGGGTAGAGCATTGTGGGTAGGTTGGCGGAAGGACGCTGATACCCTGAAACGTTTCAGACAGGAATACACACTCTGTGTGTGTGTGTGTGTGTGTGTTCGCGTGATCGTTCTAGCCACAGGTAGGGTAGTTAAAACAGAATCTGGTGGAGGGAAAAGAAGAGTGACAGAGGTGTGGAATCAGAAACGCTCCCAAGAACTTGACCCTCCTTAGGATTCGCAGCCTTTATCCAAGACGCCGTCCGCTGGTCCCTGGGTAGCACCTCCCGTGGCGGCTGGGCTCTCCTGACGGCACAGATGCTGTGTCCAGAAAGGGAGCTAGACCTTGAGGATTCTTTCCGTTCCGGGATTGGACAGGTATTTATTCAAAGGAGCCAGATGGTTCAGGGGAGTTTCTAACTTTATACTGTCGGGTACCAGGTTTCCGACTAAATTTGGGCTCTGGCTTTCAGCCTTCCTGTTGGCCCTGAGTTGAGAATAGCCTCTCGCTTACCAGCCATCTGGTCTCCCCGAGTCCCCGCTCCTGAATGACGTCCCCTAGAAAGGATGCAATCTCAAATAAAATCTGTAGGGTGACTATACATATCTTCCCCACAGGGACTGCCAGGTGGGATCCTAGAGAGGAGCAGGTTCCCACTTTGAAAGAGTCCATGGGATGTGGGGCGTGTTTATGTTTGATTTCAGAGAGTGGGCTCGCATGGCGAGGGGTGCCCCCTAGATGGGGCAGTCCATGGCGTGTGCTTCTAGATCTTTTCTTTCTTGAAACTTCTTTTTCTGTACACACAGACCCTGGTAGTTAATTGTCCATAGTCTACCATCAAAAATGTCCCTAGATGCCTGCCATTGCAAGGCTCTGGGGGTGCAAGGTGGCAGGAGAAACAGTCACTGCCAGTGTGGAACATGTCTCTGGTTTTCAGAGGTGACAACGAAAGAGAATGATTTAGCTTTCACCATGATGTCAATCATTTTTAGGAAAACAACCCATTATTATTTCTACCAGGACTGGCCCTGGGCGGAAGGCTGTAAACAGGGCGTGTAGAAACCTCAAGACAAATCACAGCACACACTGGGTCTGCTTCCCACTCTTGACCCCTGTCCCTGACAGCCCAGGGCTTTTTCCTGCCCGTGAGATCAGGCCAAAGTGGACATCAAGGGCCAATTGGAAGAGGGCAGGCAGTCACCAGATGAACCCCTGTGACTGGAGGGGCTGCCCAGCACTGAAAGGAGATTTTACCACGTGGTTTGCTCTGGGGAGTCTGGAGTTAACGGAGAGGGGGTGGAGGTGTGAGCCTCAGGCCCCTCCTTCCAGGCACCAGATGCGGAGTCACACCGCACGGCGCACACCTCGCTGCACGCCACCTGCTGCCTGGCCCGCGCGCCCGGGTGGGACCCACACCAGGATGCCTCTGTCTACCGGGAGGAATAATTATAGTTGAAAAAAACGTATGGCACCACCTGGATGGATATGGCTCAATTGGTTCCTGACAGGTCTCTGGCTCGGAGAGCCTGCAGCAGCTGACGTGCTGGGCGGGGAGGGTGGATGATTTAGGAGGAGACCAGTGTCCTTCCCCTGTGTGCTGCCCTCCCTGAGCCTCCCTTCCCGCTGCTCTGCAGCCTGGGGCTCGCTGCCCCTTGCTCCCAGCACCCCGCCGTGTCAGGCTAACTCTGCCTCCTCTTGGGAGTCTGAGGCCTTGCTCTCTCTTAGAAGGTGTTCTGAGCCCCGAGGCCTGGTGCTGTGTGGCGGCACCTGCTTGTTTTATCACATGGCTTATCACATCCCTCCCCCCCCCCCACCTCCCTCTGCCTCACTCTTTCCCTTGCGAAGCTGTGTTGATTTTCCCCGGCAGACAGTAGGCGCTCAAGCACTGAGCAAACAAGCGAACCCTCCCGGCCGGCCATCATTGCCTCCCTGACACTGCTGAGGTCTGGCCAGCTCCCCTTCTTTTCCTCCTGTCCCTCATTCCCCGCCTCCCCTGTGAAAACACAGCTCTGGCCTGGCCTGGTTTTTCTCCTCTTCGTTTGCATTAACTCAGAAATGTCTACTGTGCGTCTCTATATCCTACCTGCACGCCGAGTCTCCGAAGGCCGTTTGGATGAAATAATCAAACCCTCTGTGTGTTTGTTTTTCCCTCAAACTGCACGGTGGCTCCGGGAAGACAAAAGCCGGGCTGCAGGCAGAAGACCCACCTCGGAGACTTCCCGCTGAAATGACAACATTACCTGCAGCTCTCTTTGGTTTGGGGCCCTTCAGCGTGACAGGTGTTTTCAAGTTCCTTTAGGGATGTAGAGCATTGGGGCCAGAAGCTAATGCAAGGCAGACACGGAGCAGGCTGTCACCTGCACCCCTTTTCGGGCCGTGGCAGACCGAGGAACCGTGGGGAGCACCCGGGGAGACAGCGTGTGCATCCGCCGCGAGGTCCACCGCGCCTCGGTTTTTACTCTGCTGCCCTCGGGCCGTGGCTTCCCTCATCGTGATTTCACCGAAGACATGTCCTAGTTAAAAGTGGAATTAGTGTGTGGGGAAAGGGTGAAAACTGTTCAATTTTTATTTTTAATAAAGTTGGCACGGAGGACGGGGGCGGCGGGGTGGCAGAAGGTTTGGAACTGGAAGTGGGGGGGAGACGTGTCAGTCCTTGACCTTGAACAGGTCTGGAATGTGATCCCGTGGCGTTCTTCAGTCGACCAACAAGTGTGGGCGTTGCGAGAAAGCCACTGTTCAGTTTTGCTCAAGTCTGTTCTAAAATATTTATAGTGAAACAAGAATGGGGAGAACGGACACCTAGCCTGTTCTGTCCACGGTGCCGCGTATCTTACTGAGTCATCATCGCTTTCATTGTTTTCATGAAGTACTGAGTAGCTTCCAAAGGATATTCAGCCCTGGCTGGTGTAGCTCAGTGGATTGAGCAGGGGCCGGGAACCATGATGTCGCTGGTTCGATTCCCAGTCAGGGCACATGTCTGGGTTGCAGGCCAGGCCCCCAGTAGGGGGCGCAAGAAGAGCAACCACGCATCCATATTTCTCTCCCTCTCTTTCTCCTTCCCTTCCCCTCTCCCTAAAAATAAAAATAAATAAAACATTTTAGGAAAAGGACATTCATAAAACATATGTGACACGTACAGAGTTATAATGGTGAACCCGTGTGTCCAGCTTTACCTTTGAAAGGCCATCCTCCACCTTCCTCAGACGCAGCCATTCTCCAAAGTTTTGTGTTTATCATTCGCTTCCTTTTAACAACACCTTTTTCACTTTTCATCGTGCCTCGAAACAACGTATTGGGCAGTTTCGCATGTTTCTGGACTTTACAGAAAGGGACTCTTTCCGTATGTATTTTCCAAGATGTGCATCTTCCACTCAAATGTTCACCTGCGATGTTTTCCCACGTTGCTGAGTGTCGCTGTGATTGGTTCCTTTCCTCTGTCACATCGGGCTAGGCCGTAGGGCTGCACCGCGCAGTGCATCTGTCTGTCCTGACGCGCGTGGACACCCGGGTTGCTTCTGTGTCTGTGACGACGCTTGCACGTGCCCCTGGTGCCGTGCTCAGGGGTTCGCAGGTGTAGTCCCGGCTGTGGAGCTGCCGGGCCACGGGGCATGCGCACCTTCACTCTGCCCGGGAACTCCAGACGGGGTGCCCAGTGCCGTGCCGACCAGCGCCCCCACCGGCAGTGTGCGAGTGCCCTGGGTTTTCCACGTCATAGCCAACGCTCGGTTTTGTCAAACCTTTTAACTTTTGCCAAGCTGGGGGGTGTGAGATAGTCTTTCACTGTGGTTTTAATTTTGCTTTTCCCCGATGACACATGAAGTTGAGCATATTTTCATTTGGCTGAGGCTATTTATATTTCTCCTTTTGTGATGAGCCAGTTCAAGTCTGTTGCCAACCTTTTTCTGTGGGGAATCTGTGTCTTTTTCTTACAGATTGGTAGGAATTCTTGGTGAGTTTTAGCTACCACCCGGGCTCTGGAGAGAGCAGGCTCCTCTGGTCTCCCCAGGGGTAAAAGTCTGACCAATAGCATGTAGGAACCGAGTTGGAAGTAGGCACCAAAGGGTGGAAGTTCCTCAAAACGCCGCCTGTGAATCTTTGATTCACCGCGCCCCCCCCCCCCCCCCCCTTTAATACACTCTCCCTGGCCTCAGCAGTCTTTAGCATCCTGCTTTTCTGCCCCTTCTGGAGAGTAAGCCTCTGGTCTTTGGCCAATCGGTGTTAAGGGGACAAAGGGGGTGGAGCCTGACTGCATCTTCCCTGGACTGTCAGTTGGATCCCCCCCGTTCAGCCCCTACTTCATCTCTGCTCTCCAGGAAGGTGTTGGGACCCCTTTGGTCTTCTCACTCAGCCGCCGCTCACCCACCTGCTTTCTGGTCCCACCATTGCATTGTCCTCTGTCTCCCGTTCTCTTTGATCCGGGGTGTGGCCTTCCCCATTTGAGACTTGCGTCTTCTGGGGACTCTTCCCCAGGACTCTTCCCCATTTTTGTGGGTTGTGTGTGTGTGTTTTTTTTTTGAGGGAACAGAGGCTGATGATTGTGTTCCGCCTGCCATCGGTAACCCCTGCCCTAAAACTTCTTGAAATAAAAAAGGTGTCTTCTTAGAGAAAAGATGGGAAAGATCGCTGCAGTTTTTTCCCTGTCCTTTCTACCCCTCGTGTAAACGCCTGTTGCTTTTGTGTCTGAATTTCACCGGTCTCTGCTACCTGCTAGTTAATCTCAGTGTATATTTTGACTAATTACCTGGTGTAACTAGTAATCAGACCCATAACAAAATACTCATTGCTCTTGAGACTACCCAGACCCCAAAGCGTGCCGATTACCTCCTCGAGTGACGATGCAAGAGAACGGAATTGCACTGTGCTTTTGAAGACACCGCTCTGGCTTGCATCACGGGGAAAGATGAATTGTCTTCCTTAGGAGCCCATAATTTTGTTATTGACTGGCTGGCTTTTTAAAGATGACAGGCATCATTTTTCTTGTCTTGGAAGCTGATTTGTTTAGGTCATAGTCAGCTCATTTGCTTTGCTATGAATCTTTAGGGATAACATTTGAGTCACTCACGAACCTAGAATTTGAGGGACGGACTGTACACATCCAAATCACAATGGGAGAAGGAGTCCAGGACACCTGGAGAGGAGGCGGCTGCAGCTGCCTGTCCTGGGTGCCCTCTGACACCGCTGGAAGCGGGCTGGACACGCCAGCAGTAACATTAGACATCTGTCAGTACAGATGATGGGGCCGGTGAGCACAGCGCAGGAATGAAGCCTGCCATCAATAACTGGGCCGAGGGCATGTGGGAGAGTTCAGGAATTCTGGGTGATCTGTGAATTTGCATTCATAAAGGTAACACACCGCCTGGCTCTTCTGCTTTAACATGTGCTGAGGGTCTGGGGTTTCCTGTCTTCTCTCTCTGTGCCTCCACCAGCTCCTCCTGGGTGTATTTATTTCTTTTAACTGCTCTTTATTGGGATAGCCGTAGGGGGCCAGGCCTTACAGTGTGTTGGTGTATTGACATAAAGTTTTAGAGAAAAACATTTCTATTTGCCTCTAAAATATACAGGTAGAGACAGGTGCGGCCAGGCTCGCTCTTGTAGGGTTTGGTTGTGACAGCCTGTTAGAAAAAAGTAAAAAAAGAGCAAAACATAATACTTCTGTCACTTGATGTAGCTACCAATGAGATTTTAATCTAAAATAGTGCAGATGGACATTGAAATATCCGGGGTGCAAATCTGTGGAGGGATCGCGGCTGCATTTCCTTCTCACATACAGAAGTCAGCAGCCAGAGACTTTGCCCACCCGATTCCTCTTGGGCAGTGGGCGTGGGGGTCTGGAAGGCACATTTCAAGAAGCCGGTTGAGGTCCGGGTAGGGGACCCCAGACAACATGCTCAGGAGTCAGAAGGTGTTCCTGACGACTTCCCAGGAGGAGAGGGGGGTCCTGCCGAGCAGAGCACCTTGTTTCTCTGAGTTACCGGGAGGGTCGGGTCTCTCCGCCTGGCGGTTAGGAAGCTGCCCCGGGCCTACGCTGCTCTGAACAGTGGAGCAGAGGAAAGTTGGGCTTAATTTTTTCATTTTCCTATTCATTACTGCCAACATCTTCACTGCACCCCTTCTCTCTGTGTTACTCAGCCACGTCACCTCGACTGGCGCATCCCTGGGTACAGCATGGGCTGGGGGTAGCAATAAACACAGCACCTCTCCCCCGGGGGTTCGGTGGGCTCCATAACGAGACTGCAGAGGATTCACGACTCACATGCATCCATTTTAAAAAGCACTAAACTTTAAAGAATCGCCCTGGGTCACTCAGGTCTATGCTTTTAGACATCCCCCCCCCCCATTGGGTCATGTACTCGCCTTCCCCAGGGACGCACAGTGCTGCAAGAATTCCCAGGACAGGGGGACGCTTTCTGGCAGCGGACCGAGTCATGAGTGGCTGCAGGAGGCTTGCTGGAGGCAGGACTTGAGGTGAATCTCGACTTGAGGTGAATCTCGGAGGACAGGGAGTATCTCTTAGGGGGTGGTGGGTGACAGCTGGGGAGAATGGGGGGACAGGTGGGGGGATGGCATGAGTCCCAGCCCCAGGTAGCAGTGCCAGCCAGCCAGCGGACCGGTGAGGCCAAGCTACAGAGGAGTGAGGGCTCAGATCTGAGCTGCACGGGGGTTCGGTGGGTGAGAGCCAGCTGTCAGCTGTCCTGTTCATGACTGGGGGTTGCTGATGATTTTGGATGTCATCAGAGATGCTTCAGGGGGCTTAACCGGGGGAGGCTCGGCACTTGGTGGAGGCGAGTTGAGAGACCAGGCTGTTTGGTTTAGTGATCCCTACTCAGAGATGCACTTCAGAATTACCCAGGGAGCCTTTTAAACTGCCTGGGCTGGGACCACCACCACCCGCGGGGATCCTGAGACAGGAGGTCTGAGGTGGAGCCTGGAGGTTCACAGTCAGAAAACCCCTCCAACCATTTCCTTGCCGTCCCCGGTTCCAAAACCCCGAAATGGGAGGCGAGTGCAGCAGCCGACTTCTCGTGCTGTGAAGCTCGGGTGCAGGGTGGGGGCGATGGAAATGGGAAAGAGGGCTCGGTTTGGAAAGAGGCCCCAACGTGGCGGTGCAGCGCTCCCCGCTCCCGCACCTGTGACGCTGCAAACCACGCCCCCTACCTGCGGGAAGAGCGCGTGCGGCGCTCCTCAACGCCTTCGTGACTGCGCGCACTTCCCTTAGAACCCTTCCCTGGGCGGTGACTCCGCACCCTACTTCATTCTTTAAGATCTCAGAGGATGGTTCTTTAACCGTTATTAACGCTTTAAAAGCTGTTCCATCATAATTTCCAGCTCCATTTGTGTCCTCGTTTCTCTCGTGTTGAAGAGTTGTAGCAAATAGGGCACAGGCATCAGGGAAAAGTCTTCAAGTTTGTGTTGCGCGGAGGCACTCGATCCCTGCAAACCCCGCACATCCAGTGTGTCCTTGAGCGTCCGCAGAGCAAGGGGGGACGGAGAGGAGGCTGCGCCTGGTGGTACTGACGATATAGCAAGGTACTTCCCGGTCCCGAACACACTGGATCCAAATCTTTGGGGATTAGGGAAAAAATATATATAATTGGTTCTGTCACAAGCCCTTCATGCCAGAGCAGACAATGTTTCATTAAAAGGCTGAGACAAAGTGCTGATGTAGACCCTTCCTTTTTGGGAAGCCGATTCCTTTTGTCATGGAACAAAGACCGATAAAAATATTCACATTGCCGTCATCAGGATCACAAATCTGAATCTAATGAACAGACGCACTTGTCTTTTTTTTTTTTTTGTTACGTGATTCAGCATTTTGATTTGCAGTGACCATTTTGAAAAAAAAAAAATGAAGCATGTCTTGGTAGTGGCATTTGTTTCTTTGGAATGTTCCTAGTTTGCGGCCTCGTGGGCCCCCTGGGGGGTGGTTTCCCCAGCCTCAGTGTGAGGGGAGAACATGGGCGTCTCGGAAAGGTCACCGTGGGTTGGCCCGGCACGGCCTCTGTGGGGGCAGAGGGTCCCCACCAAGGGACGTGTTAGGAATGGAGAACGCACGGCTGCATCCGCTGCCATCAGTGTCCAAAGGCCAGGGAAGACCCCAGCCGCGCAGGCTTGCCTCCTACTCTGACGCAGACCAGTACGGCGCTCCTCTGCAGGAACGACCCCCGGAGCACACTGTGTTCAGCCTGAAGCCCCTCTTTCCACCTCCTTCCGTTAAAGCCCCGAGTCTCGGGCGTGTCGCTCAAGCCCCTTCGTGCTCGCCGCAGCTTCCCCGCCGGCCTGCAGCCCTCCCCTTCACGCCTCCACGCCTTTGCTGCTTTTGTTTGTTTGTTTTGTTTTAGTCTTCACCCAAGGGTATGTGTGGTTATTTTTTAGAGAGAGAAGAGGGGGTAGAGACACACACACACACACACACACACACACACATCGATTGGTTGCCTCCTGTATGCAGCCCAGCTGGGGATCGAACCCACAACCTAGGTGTGTGCCCTGGCTGGGCACTGAACACGCAGACCTTTGGTGCACGGGACGATGCTCCAGCCACCTGAGCCACCCGCCAGGGCAGCCTTTGCTCGTCTGCCCTTTGCTTATAATGCCTTTCTTGCCCATTTTCCTCAGTCGAAATCCTACTCACTTGTCTTTCAAGGCCTGGCTCCGTGTCCCCCCTGTCATGAAGGCTTCCAGCCCCCCACCGCCGTTCAGCACACGCATCGAGAGCATCTGCCGTATGCCAGGCAGGATCCTGATGTTGTAAATAAAGACACGCAACACAGTCCCTGCAGGGGACCCCCTACGTGCTTCCGTAGCCCACACAGCAGATGTGCCGGGTAGTGCACGGCACAATTACCCCGGAGCGCGGCTCCTCCACCCCAGGAGGCCCCAGTGTCCAGCAGTCGGTCACACTCTGAATCGGTGGCTCGGGAGGGAGCAGAGACGGACGATGTGATACCGTGATTTGTAAGGAGAAACGTGCATTCGGTCTTCACCCACAGTTCCTGGCGCACGGCGCCCCAAACCCTTGGCACTTCCTGAGCGGTAAGAGCAATAGGAGCAACTTCTGTTGTGATGTTAGTTGTTGGGTCGTTAGTTCCCGAAATAGCTGCTGAGCCACGAAGGTGAAGCCCACGTCTTGTTGTTCGGAACGAGCCCTTTTCAGCCACACTTGAGTGTAGGTTAATGAGGCGACTTTCGGAAAGTCCCTGGGTAACTTCAGGATGAGGGCTGGTTGCCAGGGCAACCCGCCGTGATTAGTGCATTGGAATTTTCAGTGCCCCCTCCCTGCCCCTGCAGATGGGAGCGGGGCAGGAGACTGAGTTCAGCGCTCAATGGCCAGCGATGTCATCGATCAGGCCTGTGTAATGAAGCCTCCAGAAAGATCCGAAAGAGCAAGGTTGGGGGTCTTTCAGATCAGTGAACTGGAGCACCTCGAGGTTCCAGGAGGGTGGTGCGTCCCGAACTCCCTGGGGCCAGAAGCTCCTGCGTCTGGGACCGTTCTGGACCGCGCCCTGGGCAGCTCTCCGTCTGGCCCTTCGTCTGCCTCCTTTGTTATCCTCGGCAACGAACCAGTCACCTGGTGAGTGACCTGGCTCCCTGAGTTCCGTGAGCTCCTCCAGCAGGTTCTTCAAAGGAACCTCCGCGTTCCGTGTGGCCAGCTGGTCCGAGGCACAGGTGACAGTCTGCACTTGCGACTGGCGTCTGAAGTCTTATGGGATCTGACTCTCTCTCTAGGCAGACGGTGTCAGAACCGAGTCAGATTTAGGAGAGCCCCGAGGGTGTTGCAGAATTGTGTGATGTATGGGGATCCCCACCGTTCCCCTCGTCTCTCCCGCCCCCCGGCATTGGCTGGTCGGAAGAGCCAGCGGTAGGTGTTCAGAGCACTGTGTATAAGGAGAGTGAGAACAGCAGGATTTCCACGTGGACCATCTGGTTCTCCTTGTAGGACCCGAACCTGGAACCTCTGAAGGGGCCCTGGCAACACCCAGATGACCTGGGGACTCTGGGAACTTGAGGGCAGATACTGCTTCCCCAGGAGGCTGTGAGCCTCCGGAACCTCAGAATGTGACCTCACTGGGAAATAGGGACTCAGCGGATGTAATTAGTTAAGGGTCTCAAGGTGAAATCATCCTGGATTTGGGGGGCCCCTACACCCAATGGCTGGTGTCCTTGTGAAAAAGGGAGGGACAGAGCGACACAGGGCAGAAGGCCGTGTGAGGGGGGAGGCGGAGCTCGGAGGTACGCTGCCACGAGCGGAGGACCCCCAAGAGCGGCTAGAAGCTGGAGGGGGCATGGAAGGGTTCTCCCGCAGAGGCCGGAAGGGAGAGGGCTCTCGCAACACCTTGATTTCAGACTCTGAGCTCCCAGAAGTGCGGGGGATGAAGTTCTGCCGTGCTAGGCCCCAGCGTGCAGTGGCCCAGCTGCAGCGGCCCGGGAAAGGGACACGGCACAGGGCACTGGGCCATGCGGGGCTTCCGGCCGTGCTCCTGCTTGCCCACCCCCAGGTTCATGGCCAAATGGGAACGCCACTGACAGGCTAATGGAGCTGGGGATAGAGAGACTCAGGCATCAGGACAAGGGAGCCACGGGAGAGGCCCAGGACGCCAGCCCTGGGGGGGAGCACAGTGCACCCCGGCACTGAGAGGGACCTGCCACAGCCGTGGACACTGAGAGAGGGCGTGGGCATCCAGCTGAGACCAGGAGCCCTCCAGAGAGGCCGGGACAGCATGTGGGCCACAGGTCCCTGCAGGACGCCGGCAGGGGGCCGGGTTTACCCCAAAGAGCCAGCGCCATCTCCAGCAGGCCGTGGGTGTGTGGCCCCAGCTCCTCTGGGGAGGGGAAGCAGACCTAACAGGGAGTTTGAACTCACAGTGAGAGAATCTCACAGTGAGAGAATATTTACCTGAAAGAAAGGGCTCTGACTTGGAAGAGCCCATGTTGTTTTTACTGGAAAATTTAAGGTGTGTGTGTGTGTGTGTGTGTGTGTGTGTGTGTGTTGTCACTGGGGACTGAGCACAAGGTAAGAATAGTCACAGAACATATTTTATACTTTCTGCGTGTTTGAGTTTTAGTGTGTACATGTCAACACCAGTTCCGCTCTGCCCCTAGACATGAGGCATTTTCTGCTGCTTCCTCCACTGCCCGGGAACGCCTTGTGGGCAGGGCGACGTCATACACCTTCCAGTGTCTGTCCCCGAGGCCCGATGGGACAGTCATGACACACAGTCTGTTCTCATTAAATATGTGTTGAATGAATGAAAAAATTCCAATTGTGCAAATAATACTTCCTTTTGTTTTTCCTCGGGTCTTTTAAGTTTTTGAAAATTATCCTTTCCAGTTTACTGAGATACAATTTCATAGAACATGATACTAGTCCAAGGCATAGCACAAAAGGATTTGCTACATGCATGTATCGAAACATGATTACCACCATCACATCATCAGCTCACATAGTCACAAAGTTTTCCTGTGACGGGAACCTTCCAGCTTCACCCTCCCAGCAACTGTGAAGTGCGCGATGCAGCATGCCTCACGACAGTGCTCACGCTGGGCCTCGGACCCCTAGAACTTATTTATCTCCCAGCTGGAAGTTGGCACCTTCTGACCACCCTCACACATTTTTCCCCAAGTGTTAAAGACTTCAGATTTTCTCAGGGCCTTTGCCTGGACCTGCCCGTCCCAGAGGGCAAGGTCGGGGAGCAGGCACAGGGCCCGGAGGAGCCAGGAGGGAGGCGCTGGTGCTGGTTGCCATGCGCCTGCGGGAGAATTCCGGGCTAGGTCTCTCCGAGCACCGAGTCACGGCCCCGCGCCAGGGTCTCCTGCCTCTGTGAATACACCAGAGAGGAAGGAGAGGACTTTTTCGGAAACAACGTTGTTTCTGGTAGGATCTTTGCTGCTCCTTAAAAAAAATTAGTACTTAAACCTCCCACAGCATAAATTAATTCAGATGTAAATAACCACTCAGACAATGAGGACTCTGACGAGCAGAGCTGTCTGCCAACATGTCCTGAGTATTAACCAGATCTTCGCGTTCGTTTCGCTCTGCTGGCAGCGCTCCGCCGCACTTCCTGGTGTCTTAGCTCCGGCTCCATGGTGCTGATTCGAGGAGTTAAAAAAAGACCTTGGGTTTTGGTGGCAGGCTCCCCTGGCTGTGGAACCTATTGCAGGAGTAAAGGTCGGCCCTGGAAACTTCTGTTCTCAATTCCAGGGCTGATGTAGCATTAAGCCTTGGGCCAAGCCACCAGCTTCTCCCTGACCCACTTTTTTTTTTTTTGAGCCATTTTACAGGGGATCAACTTCCCAGATCTCTGTAAGAATTGATTAAAGGCCTGAGCTCTGGAGAAGAAAGCGGCTAAGTGAGTACCATTATCGCTGTTCAGAAAACCTGCAGATGCACACCAGTCGCAGCTTCCTTATCTGAGCTTGGCTTCGATGCATTAGGGCAGAAGCCAGGACTTGGCTCTCCACGGGCTCTGCCACCGGAGGTCACTGAATGCCCAGCGTGTCCGTGTTTGCGTCCCGTCCAAGGGCACCTGCAGGTGTGACACATCATCTTTATTGCACCTCCACATTCTGAATCGAAGTAACGGCCCCATCTCCTCGGAGGGGGTGGCGTGCGTGGGGCTCAATGACATGTAAGCTGCATGTCTTCCTGGTTCGGTGCTGGGTGAGCTGCAGGCTGCGGCCTCTTCTCGAAGCTGACTCCTGGAGGGTTTGCCCCGGGCTGCTTCCGGCATGGATTGTTTGATGGCATTTGGACACTTCGGTCTCTGAGCTGTAGGTCAATGTGGTATTTCTGCCTCAAACTCAAGTTCTGAGAGGAGAAGTGATTTAAGTCCAGAACACACACACACACACACACACACACACACACACACACACAGCTGCCCAGACGCCAGCAGGGGGCTCCCTGGAGGGGGAAGGGCCGTCCAGCTGCTCCAGAGCGGGGCTTGTCTGGCTGGGAGGTTGGAGAGTTACCAGTATATTAGAATGTTTGCTTTCCAGCCCCAGCGCGGTACTCGGCATATGGCAGATCATGAGCAAATGTTTGCTGAGTAAGTCACTGCAGCCCCGGTTCCACCGTACGACCTTGTGGAAGGTTTTTGGAGATCTGGTCGCTGGGGGCTGCTCACCCCTGTGACGTCCTGCCCTCCCGCCACGACTGCTCCCCCTCTCATCCGGGAGCATGGGGCGCATGTGTGCCCCAGACTTCCCCTCTCCATGCCTCTGGCCCTGGCCCTGGCCCCGGCCCTCCCCTCCCAGGGGGCAGGCCCCAGCTGGACGTGTGACAGCCGTGCCCGGTGGACTGCTGGGCTTCGCTTGTGCGTTCCACTCCCCTGTAAGGCCCGTAGGGGTCTCGTGGCAGAAACAGCTCCGCCCCTGCAGTGACTGACATGCACCGGGACATGAGGTGGGTGGCCAGTTGGAGAAGGTAGACCTGAATTTCTCTTAAACTTCCCTTGAACTGAATCTAGGTTGGCCTTCAAGGCCCCCACACCTACTTCTTACTATCATCTCACGCCTGTGCTAGCTCAGAGCCAAGCCGCTCGGTTCAGTGACCAAAGAAACAGCATGCACATTGGCACCCTGCCCCCTCCCTCTTCCCTAAATCCTACCTGCTCTTCCCCGTGTGGTTGAAGGGTCGTCTCCTCTGTCAGCTTTCTCCTCTCTCCCAGCCACGGTTCCCCCTGAACCGTGAAGTCATTTTTGATCGGCACCACTCTGGGTGGTTCATCCAAGCCCTTTTGTGAAGTGTGGGGTTTGGGAGCCAGCTCTGTGCTCCGATTGTCTGGGTTCGAATCCCGCCCTTCCATGTGCCAGCTGCGTGTTCTTGGCAAAGTTACCTAATTCCTCTGTACCTCTCTCTGGGCCTTACCAGTGGTTTCTGTGAGGAGTTTGGGGTCACTGGGAAGGCCCATTTCAAAGAGTCGAGAGAGACCAGAGATGAATTGGGTCCGACTGTCTTGGCATCTACTCCTCGCCCTGCACACCAGGACCCCAAGGTTGGTGTGGTCTCGACTGGGGAGCTTGTGTTCGTACAGACCCCAGGCCTGAGCTGCGAAACGGCCGTCTTCACTCTCAGAGCTCAGACAGCTCCCGTCTCTGTCCGGGGAGCCAGCATCCCTGGGCCTCCACCTCTGGCGTGCAGTGAAGGGGGTCATCAGAGCTCAGGCGTTAGAGTCACATCTGGACGTGGATCCAGCTGTTTGCTGTGTGGTCTCAGGTCAGTGCCCGCCCTCTCTGAGCCTGTCTTCTCACGGGCACCATGGCGATGATGACACCCACCTCGCAGAGGAGAAGGAAAGGAGCTGGTGTCTGGCAAGCACTCGCTCCAGGTCTGGCATCTGGGAAGCAATCGGCATTGGCGACTAACAACTGCTATCGATAAACTGCGTCCACGGAACACAGAGACATTTCTGCTGTTATCCAGTGGGCTCATCATGTGACATCTGGTACGCAGAAGAAGCTTCGAGAACTTCTTGTTCAAATGTGAAAGGGCTTCTTTCATTCCAAGTGTGTGTGTGTGTGTGTGTGTGTGTAGACATTTTATGTGCATGCATGGGCACACTCCATGATGTGCGCATGTATGTGCACCGCTTCTGTGTGTGCATGCATAGACACTGTGCATGTGTGTACAGATGTGTGCATGTGTATAGATGCTGTATGTGTGTATGTGTACAGACACTGTGCATGTGCATATGTATATGTACAAACACTGCATGTGTACAAATGCTTTGCATGTGCACACATGTCTGTACACTGTGCATGTGTGTACACTGCATGTGCACAGGTGCGCAGACGGCATGTGTACATGTGTGCAGGTGTTGTGCATGTGTGCATGCACGTGTACAGACTGTGTGTACAGGTGCTGTACATGTGTGCATGTGTGTGTACAGACACTGTGTGTGTGCACAGACACTGTGTGCATGTGCATGCATGTGTACAGATGCTGTGTATATATGTGTACAGGCACTGCACATGTGCATATGTGTGGACACTGCACATGTGTGTGCACACTGTGTGTGCAGACGCTCTGTGAATGTGTGCATGTGTGTGTGCAGACACCCTGATCTTTACAGTGGTTCAGACATCTGTTAAGAGCACTGAGGAAAACGGAGTAATCAAGTGGCACAGCCTTTGCAACCCGAGGTGCTGGCAGGGCACGGAGGGGCAGGAGCAGGAGAACTGAGCGCAGCGAGCAGAGAAGGGACTCTCAGGGCAGCCTGGCATCGGGACCCGGGAGGAAAGGAGATCACGGCACGCATACTCAGACTCCGTAAAATTAGATCCACATTAATCTTGGGAGTTACAGGCTCATTAGCTGTGGGGCTAAACTTAATAGCCTGAGCTCTCCTCCAGGACGCCTGGCGTGGTCTTAAGAATGGCACAGCCGCTCTGAGCACGTGCAAGCCTGGAAAGGAATTTCACATCTGATGGAAAAGCTGAGGCCTTTAAGTCCCCTGTCTGAATCAGCAAATAGCAACAACAACAACAAAGGCATCACAGAGTTCTCCTGTTGTTCATGGTGCCAGCCCTGTCTACTGCAGCACCCACTACCCACGTCTCAGGGGAGCAGAGGGCCAGACGGAGGGGCTGGGGTTTAGACCGGCAGCTGGAGGCTGTGGCCATTGCAGACCACCAGCATGCGGCACCAAGCTCCCCCTAAAAGCTCAGCGGTTTCCGAGGAAGACAATCCCCCCCCACCCCCCCACCCCCCACAGGACAGCCGCCTCTTGAGCAGCGTTGTGAAGACTGACGCTGCCTGTCCAGGTGTGGAAGGAGCCGGGGCCCAGAACTAAGGAGGTGTTTCTAGCAAGGGCTCATTGTTTGTCATCTGTTTACAGTGCCTGTTTAATGGTGTTAATAATAGGAAAATCACTTAATTTCCACAGAAGGCAGCGTTCGTGGGAAGACGGCATTAAGACGAGTTGGGAGCACAAGCGGGAAGCTGCGCCCCATTATTCTGCCTCCTGAACCCAGGGACTCTCTGAAATCGTCACTTCTGTGGTCAGAGGGCCTCCTCTGTGCCCCCTGCGCCACCCCCTACCTCTTTGTGATGAAAACCTGGCCCCTGCATTTGCCACGCCCTGGTCTGTCACACCAGAGCCGACCCACACCTGCAGGGCACCAGCAGATGAGGTTACTTGCGTAGAGCCAGCACAGCTTGCAAGTAGGAATTTAAACCCAGAGCTTCCGACGGGCTTGTCCTCGGATTCGGTTCAGCGAGAAATACGTCTGTTGCATGCATATACATGACGTCGGGAGCCGTGTGCCGGTGCCTCCGTGGCGTCTGCTGCCCTCTCTCGTTCTTCTCAGAGTCGTCGCTGGCTCTGTGCAGCGGCGTTAGGCTCCCAGCTCCTTCCAGGGGCGGGCCGCGCCCTGCTCATGGTGCCGCGGAGCAGCGGAGGCAAAAAAGTGTGAAGTAGACACAGTCCTTACCTGCGTTTGCTCACCATCCTGTGGGGCGGGCTTCCTGAGGTCAATTTACAGTCAGTCTGTGACAACTGCACGTGTCCGTCCACTCACCCATCTGTCCATCCGTCCATCCATCCATCCATCCACCCACCCATCCATCCACCCATTCATATACTCATCCATCCACCCATCCACCCATCCATCCATCCACCCACCCACCCATCTATCCATCCATCCATCCATCCACCCACCCATCCATCCACCCATCCATTCATATACTCATCCATCCATCTATCCATCCATCCATCCACCCACCCACCCACCCACCCATCCATCCATCTATCCACCCACTCATCCATCCACCTAACATTTACTGGGTGTCTGTTACATAGACACAGTGAGGGGTAGTTATGATTGAAAGACAAGTAAGAAAGCGTCTCTAATGTCACGGACTTCCCATTTTGTAGAGGGGGATGGACATATAAGGAGTTGAATTATGAGGCGGGGTGGCATTCCACTTAGAGAAGACGTCCAGAGTGGTCAAACTCATAAAGAACGTTGAATGGTGGCTGTTAGGGGCCGGGGAAGGGAAATGGGGTTCATTGTTCAATGGTCTTCATTCCGGATTGTCTCCCACTGCCTGTGCGCTAAGACTCCCCAGAACCGAGCCTCAGGGAATTCATCTCAGGACCCTCCCGCCACCACCCGGGCTCGCTGGGCAGGGTAAGGCTGGTGATAGTAGGAGACGATACACCATGGATGCTCCTTCTAAGGAGCCCCTGACCACAGCCATCTGGCCACCAGCTCTCGGGTGGCGAGGGCAGAGAGCTGAAACAGCCCGGGAGAAGGAGGCCCTGAGAGTCTGGCGGACTTGCCAGATGTTGCACAGTCTCCGTGAGAGGACCAGTGCTCTCCTTGGCCCTGTTCCCTGCCTCTCTTCCTGCTTCTGTTCAGAAGCACCGGCTCAGGCTCCTGCACTCAGACGGGCCTCACCCGTGGCCTAATGCTCTGCTGTTGCTGTCCTGAAATTCTCACCAACTTTTGTAAAGACCAAGAAGCCCTACGTTTTCACTGTGCACTCAGCGCAGCTAAGCATGTGGCCAGTCTCGACCCAGAGGCAACTAAATGCCGATCCGTTGGCCACTTTGTCCACAGCCACTGGACTTGCTCCAGTTCCTCCACTTGCCACTGAAACGCATCTAGTTTCCAGACTGGGGGTGCAGCCACACAGTGGCAGGAATGCTGGGGTGTCATGGAGAGAGAGCCCTGGACCAGGAGTCTGCAGACCTGGCTCTGCTTCTGTCGTTAGCTAGGTGTGCGACTAGCCGGCTCCCCGCACTTCACTCCTTCGGCTCCTGAAGCCGTCGGAATCACGTCTGTGAACAGGGCGGCTGGCGCAGTCAGGACGGGCACCGGTTGGCTGTTTATTTCGTGCCTGTTCAGGGCAGGAGCCCAGGTGCTCTGAGAGTCACTCCACCTGGATCTGCCCGTCACTTTCCAGGGCACCTCCCCTTGCTTTCTGGATGTCCTTACTTGTCCGAACCCCGAGGTCTGTCTGGAACGACGGTACCCGTGTTCACTACCGTGCAAGAAATCCTGTATAAAGGACACAAGATGCACTTCCAAGATCCTGGGCCCCTGGGGCCAGGCATGCGGATGACAGCGCCTACAGTTTACTGAACGTGCAACGAGGGCTAGGTCTGTGCCGGGCAAGAGCTCTCTGCACTCATTCAATCCCTCCGAGTGGCCTGCGAGTGCTCTTACCGGTTTTTCAGACAGAGACACCAAGGTCTCAAGAGGCCCAGAAACTTGCAGTTCCTGAGGGGCCTGACTCCAGAGGCTCGTCCTGCTGACAGTCCCACCAGACCGACACCAGTAACGCAGAGCCAGAGCCGCCGTTTCTGCCTCTTCAGCCCAGAATAGTGCACGAAGTCCAGTTTCTTCGGTCCCAAGGTCAGAGGGCGGGGGAGGGAGGAGGAGTGGAGGGAAAGACGCTCGGGGAGCATTTGCAGGGCCCGAGAGCCGCACCGCCAACGCACTCGGAGCACCAAAGGCATTACAGAAAGCCCAGGCGAGCAATCCCGGGGTCCAAGGGCTTGACCTGTACCCCCACCCAACACAAGCCCTGCCTCCTCTGCCTCCACTTTCCCACCCGGGCGAAAGCTGCGAGAACTGGGAGGGGCGGCTGACGTCTTGAGGCGTCAGGTACACTCCATACCCTTCCGCAGCTTCCCGCCTCCTCCAGACGCACGTGTTTAAAAAGTCCCTGATCCTCCCCACGTCAGCCGACCCCACGGAAGCCTCGCCTCCTTGCGCGGCTGGCCTCAAGTTCCCTCCGAGAGGCCGGCGCGCACAGCTGCGGCGGCGACGGCGACCCAGCGCCCAGCGCCACCCGGCCACCCACCTTTCCCAGCCCCCGCCGCCGCAGTCTCCGCCCGCCGGGGAGGGCGTGCTCGGCGGCGGCGCCGGAGCCGAGGGTGGGGCGCCGAGAGGGAGGGGACCCCGGGCGAGCAGCTTCAGTGTGGCGGCGGCAGAGGCGGCGGCTGCAGCAGGTGGAACCGGCTCCGCGGCGAGCAGCTGCTGGCCTTGAGATCGGCACTAGCGCCGCTCGGACCAGAGAAGGCCCGCTGGGCTGGAGCCCGTGGCACCCAGCACCCGGGTCCGATCCCTAGTTTTGGGGAACTTGGGTGACCGAGGCCGGCGGGCCGAAGCCGCAGCGGGGGTCGGGCGCGCCTCGGGGCGCACAGCTGCGCTGGAAGCCGCGTTCCGAGCTCAGGTCCGGGGGGACCTGGCTCTTCCCGGCTACCTGAAGAGGAGCTCTCCCGGGAAGGAGCCGCTGCCGGCCCTGGGATTGGAGAGGAGCTCGGCGTGCGCCCGGGCACCTTGCTGGACGCTGCCCGATCGCGCCTCGGTTGCGCGGGAGGGTCCTGAGCGGCGCGCTAGCCTCCGCTCTTCCGCGTAGGAGCGGAGAGCAGGGGGCTCTTCCTGGGATTCGGGGAGAGCGGAGCTGCTCGCTCCGTCCTCGGCGCAGCCCTCGCACCCCGCGCGGTGCTCGTCCGGAGAGGCTCGCTGGTTGGCACCAATCTGCAGGAGTTCTCTGCTCGTCTGCTCTCTTCTGCGATTTGGAGACGGTTCTCCCCAACGACGCTGGACGCATCTTTCCCGTGTGCGCGCGCGGGCTGGCCCCGCAGGTCGCTGGAGCCTGTGGAATCCTGCTTCTCTTCACTGACCCTCGAGTTTCGCCCCGCGTGGCGTGCCGCCTCCCAGACACTGGCCTCCAGGGGAGGGTGCAGGCGTGGCTCCTTTCTGCCCCCTGTGGAGGGGGCGCGGTCCTTGAGGGGAACCTTGGCCTTCTGGAGTCTCCTCGGCGTGTGGCGGGATCCGGGTGCGGGCGGCCCGCCAGCTGGCCATGGCCTTCACTTTCGCGGCTTTCTGCTACATGCTCTCCCTGGTGCTGTGCGCTGCGCTCATCTTCTTCGCCATCTGGCACGTGAGTAGCCGGCAGCGGCTTCTAACTCTTCTTTTGCCCCAAACGCACTCCCGTCCACCCCTTTCCCCAATTTCTCTAAAATGCCATCTCACTGTCTCCACATCGCGAGGGTGGGAGGAGGAGAGGCCAGCCATGGCGCATCTGCCATTGAGACCCTCGGTCGCTCCCTGTCCCGGGGCGGGGACAGTTTGTGGCATCCCAGGCCTCGGGCGCAGGGCGCATCTCGGCGACCTGGCCACTGGTGGAGGCGGGGGACGGTCGGTTCCTGGCATGGCCCCCTTGCTAGGGCCTGGCCAACATCCGGGCTGGGGGTGGTGGTGACACCGCCCCCTCAACCCTGCCCCCTCCTCTCCTGCTCCAGGGAGAAGCTCAGCGGTGGGGCCCAGCAATTAGTCAAGTAACTATAACAACTAAACATTTAAAATGTCAGCATCTGTGGTGGGTTGCATTCAGACATAATTGGAGACAAAGTGGAAAGACTACAGGGAGTGCCTTGTAAGAGAAAGTAGCGAGCGGCTGGGGGGGAGGGGGGCCACCAGGTCTCCGGGGTTGAGGTGGAGGATGCAGAGAAGAGGGGGGAGGAGAGGGAGCCTGGGGAAGCGCCGGGATGAAGGAGGCGGTGGAGGAAAGTCACGCGGAGAGCGGCCCGGGGAGCAAGTCACCTCCTTTGCTCTCCTGGGGCCTACGCTGTCCATCTCCCGAAGACCACCTGCAGGTGGCAGACCACGAGGGGACCCCCCAGCATCCCCAGTGGGCAGTAGCTTTCCTAGCATCCTTCCGGGGGGGCACCCAGGCTGAGGGCGGCCGTGGCGGGTCCCAATAATGCAGGTGTGCTGTGGGCATGGGAGAAGGAATGCGGGGAACAGGACCGAGGAGCGTGCTGGTCCTCTCACGGAGACTGTGCAACATCTGGCAAGTCCGCCAGACTCTCAGGGCCTCCTCCTCCCGGGCTGTTTCAGCTCTCTGCCCTCACCACCCGAGAGCTGGTGGCCGGATGGCTGTGGTCAGGGGCCCCTTAGAAGGAGCACCCACGGTGTATCATCTCCTGCCATCACCAGGCTTGCCCTGCCCAGCGAGCCCAGGTGGCGGCGGGAGGGCCCTGAGATGAATCCCCTGAGGCTCGGTTCTGGGGAGCCTTAGCGCACAGGCAGTGGGAGATGACCCAGAAGGAGGACTCGAAGAAGTTGCAGGGTAGGTGAGATGTGGTGTTTAGCAGGGGTGGGTTCTATAATGAGAGTGTTTATCTTGCAATAGAACTAAGCAGCAGCGTCACCCATTATAAGGAGGAGAGGGAGCCCCGGGGAGGAGGAAGGCTTCTAACCAATGTCACCTTAGGAACGAGACTCGTCACCTTGCACATGTCAAAAATGAGAAAGCGGGCCCTGATGACCTCCAAGCTTCCCCTCATGTCCAGGGCGGTGTATGTCAGTGAGTCACTTGATGTAGGAATCTGAGGGTGAGACATAGTGGGAGTTTGCACCCTTTCTTCCTCTGCCCCGGAATTCTGGGTCTAGCCTACGGTGGGTAATTGAGCCTTGCAGTTGCTGACAGGTGTTTAGGAAAGGGGACCCTTAACCTGATTTAGAATGAGAAGGGGTGCAGAACAGATCATGCCTGAGCACTACAGCAGACACTGGCTCACGGGTTTTAAAGGAGCTTCCTCTGCTTCTTTGGTTTGGGAAGTTATCTGCACTCCAGAGCGCTAACTACGGCGCTCCCTCTTTCCGGAATAACTTCATCTGCTGCCCCCTTATGCGTTGCCTTGGCCGGAGTGTGGCTGGTGCCGGAGAGCTCCATCCAGCCGTCAGTTGTGGCGCTCTCTGAACCAGCCCCTGAAGCCGAGCGGGCGACCAGAAAGAATCATTTCCTCTCACTCAGGGGAACATGATAAAGAATTCAAGAGCAGGTTGATTAAAAGGACCGTTTGCGCCACTGGTTGACCAGTAGACGTTGGAATCAAAACCAGGCGTGTCTGTGACCCCATCGTGTTGGCCCCTGCTTGCCAGGTCTCCAGCACTCGCCCCCCCTCCCCCCGTCCCAGGGACAGCCGAGCGGTCAGAACTGAGTCTGAGGTGGGTCCTGATACCCAGTGGAAATGGCAAGATTCCAGTGTGGAAGAACAAAAAGAATCTGTGCTCTTTGAATTCAGATTATAGTAGCACTCCCCCAGTCTCAGCCCTGCGTCCTTTCTGAGCATCTTTTCCTTCCCCCTCTCCAGTCAGATACCCCGAAGCCCTGCCCAGCTGACTTGGACCTGGCTATGGAGAGGGGAACCCCGAGGCTCCCTGATTTCAGAGTGCATGTGTACGTGCAGGCCTTGGTTATCTGGTGGAAGTGATTCCCACCACAATTTAGGACAGAGAGCTCTGTGTTAGACGGTGTGTCAGCTTTCTCTCCAGCCCCCTGCATTCCCTGTATAGTTCTCGATCCGATGGGCCATATCGACCGCTTAGCATGTGCTGCCATCCCAAATAGGGAACTGGGCACTTAGCAAGACACGGCAGTTCAGCGGCCTGCCCCACAGCCACGTCTGGGCTGTAACATATGAAGGTGACGTGTTTTTCTTATTAATTCTGCAGTCCTGCTTCGGGGTAATGATGGTAGCTACTATTTATTGAGTGTCTGCAGTAGGCCGGTTCCAGGCACCCTAAGGACCTCGCAGGTGGGCCTCCAGCTGCTGGCCTCCTGCTTGGTCGCGCTGGGCATCTGGGAGCAAGGATGGGTGTGGACAGCCACGAGCACAACACTTGTTTTGAGTCTTGTTTTGTTGCTCTGAAAATTTACCTGCATTTGTTTTCAAATGAAAATACTTCAAATGACCAATTCATTTATTTTTTAGAAAGATTATATTTATTTAGAGAGGGGAAGGAAGGGAGAAAGAGAGGGAGAGAAACACCAATATGTGAGAGTCACATTGATTAGTTGCCTCTTGCACACCGTCAACTGGGGACCTGGCCTGCAACCCAGGCATGTGCCCTGACCAGGAATCGAACTGGTGACCTTTAGCTTCACAGGCTGGCGCTCAATCCACTGAGCCACACCAGCCAGGGCCCAGTTCATTTATTTTTATATCAGCCACTATCTTTGAGTATATTTTTCACATTTGGACGATGCAGAATAAAACCAAGTTTGTGTGTGTGTGTGTATGTGTGTGTGTGGCTTTGCGTACCTTCAGGCAAATACGGTCCAGGCAGCCCTTTAGCCCTCACAGCTGACCTTTGACAAACTAGGAAACTGTGGACCAGAGAGATCGTGAACCTTGCCCAAGGCTGCACAGCTGCTGTGTGTTGGACCTGGGACTTATGCCCCTGTCCTTTTTCTAATGCTAGTGGCCGTCATTGGATCATTTAACTTTGATAACAGTGGGTATTGTTTCTATCCTTTGGATAAATAAAATATTTAGAGTTGGAATTTCTGGTCGGAGTTACAACAACAACGATACCAAAATACACTCTATATCCTTTTTTTAAAAGAGGAAATTTTATTTCATTGTTTCAAAGTTATGTTTTCTGCCTATAAAATGATACAGGATCATGGCTGAAAATTTTGAAAATACACGCACGTCTAATGGAAGGAAATCACCACTAATCTCATCATCCACAAAAGATCTGGGTGTCTTCTCTCCCAGTCACTGTGTGTCTGTGTGTATTTCCAAAACTCGCATATGGACGTGCAGGAGAAAAAAGCGTGTTCTAATGGGTTTCAGGTACGAGGGATGTCTGTTTCCAGCCTGTGCAGAACGAGCAGTTTACCCACAAGAGCCCTCTCGGCTGCAGCTTGGCGGAGCCTGGTCGCAGATTGTCGTGTTGGCATAAACACAGATGAAACCATCCTTTGAAAAGATCAAGGATTCAGCCCCAATTATTTGAGGGTTCTAGCTTTTAAAGTCATTTTTAAATATGTACCGTCACGTTTGACAACTCCCAAGTTGTCACAACATAGAAAGGAAATAAACTCCCGACAGCATTTCTCTGGGCCCACACTGGCTGTCGGGGAGCTTTAATGGGCCCCGGCGGACGCTCACAGATTCGCGTGTCCCCAGAGGCGGGTCCGCTCGGCGGCATATCCCTGCGCCAGAGCCTCTCGGCCGGCTCCCCTCCGTCCCAGACTCAGCCACGAGCAACCCAGGGACGGCTCGGCTTCCCCAACTGTCCGCCTGGAGACGAACAACAAGGGTGTGTGTACAGGACAGGACGCCTGGGGTGGACAGCGGCTTCTCTTTTTAAGACCCTCCCTTGGCCTTGCCTCACCCGATCTCCACTTCTTGCTCTTTGCGAGACTTCCCTGGCCTTCCCCGGCATCACACTTGCAGGTGTGACCTTTGCCCTTCCGGCCTCCCCCCCCCCCCCCCCCCCCCCCCCGCCCCTCCTCTGTCGTCCTCCCACCTGTCCCCGGCCTCACCGCTGTGGTCCGAGGGTGCTCCCTGGGGGCGGGGACCTCGGATGCCTCCCCGCTGTTTCTCCGCAGCCCAGAACGGTGCCTGGCACGTGGCAGGGGCTCTGTAAACGCTCGTGGAGTGATTCTTGGTTCCTCCTGTCTTGGCACACTCCCGGCTGGCGCGGTAGCTCATTTCTGACTTGGCTTTTAGCTGCTTCCCGGGGGCTGTTCCCGGGGCAGTTTGGGGACTTGCGTGTTCTGCCGTACCCTGGCACTTCGGAGCCTTAGAAGCTGGAGGCGTTGCCAGAGATGAGGGGCCCTTACTGCGGGGTGCAGGGGCCGTCTCCACGGCAGTGCCGCTGGGCTCCGGCACAGGCACAGCCTGGGGAGCCGCACTGGCTGTAGCTGGGGACCGTGCCTTCGCTGAGGTGTGAGGTCTGTGCTCTCTGGGCCACCGCACCCTTGCTGGCATCCAGGGGCTGGCTGGCGATTTCCCAGCCCTCCCTGGGAGAGAAGCGCGCACCCATGGTGGCGGCCCGCCACGGTCAGGGGGAGAGAGGGGAGGGGAAAGGGCAGAACTCAGTGGGGACCTAAAGCCAGCCAGCACTCGCTCCCGTGCCCACTGCTCGGTGAGATTTCAAGGCCTCTTTGGGGTTGAATGTTCAGGAGCAGCAACGCCTGACTTGGACCTGGAGGTGCTGAACAGACATGGAAGGCGAGGGAGGCCTTTGCCGGGCAGTCGGAGCCTCCACCCCGACCGGCCCTGCAGCCACGCCCGGGCAGAGCGCCCTCCTGAACGGCGCGGCTCGATGACCTCGCTTGCCTCGTTGCAGCGCCCTGGCTGGCAGGGGCTGGCTCCTCCCTTGCACCTTGTGGCTCTGGGCTGTGGTCTCTGCACGCCCGTTCTGCGGCCCCTCCCCCTCCCGGGAGGTCTGCAGGCAGATCCCCGTGGCGATGTGCTCTCCGGACAGGGACCTCACTGGCCTTCCATGTCGCCGTCCCCTGGAGCCACCGAGGACTTGGTATCTGGTCACAGTCACACCCCCTTATCCTCCATCCTCCACCCCAGATGCTGCCGGTGACCGTCACCTCCAGCCACCACTTCCTTCCCTCGGGGCCCATGCCCTGCACCTGCCATTCAGGTGTGAGCCCCGGGCTCCCTCAGTCCCGCTCTGCTGTCCTGCGCTCGGCCATCCCTGTGACCGGTCCAGGTCCTGCCCTGTGTCATCAGACCTCACGTCCTCCAGCCGGCTCTCGGCACTGTGTCCCCTGTCCTGTCACTGCCCCTGGGAAGCCCTTAGCCTCCTAGGAGCCTGCCCCTGCCCCTCCCTGTTCCACACCCCCAACTGGTGCCTGAGGGCTGCTGGGGCGGACGGACATGAGTGACCTCGTCCCACCTCAGCCGGCCCTCCTGTCGCCTCCTAACACATCAGCATCGGTGGGCTCCCCCCCCCACCCCGAGTTCTTTCAGCTGCTGCAGAACTCTTCTAGACCTCTGGCATTTTCCCAGGGCCCCCTACAGCTCCCTTAAGCCCCTGGCCACTTCCTCTCCACAGACGACTTCGCCTCCAACTCTCAGAGAAGATAGAGGTCATCAGACAGGGCCCCCCCATGGCCCGCCCCCACCCCCAAACTCCCCTGAGCCTGCCCCACATCGCCTCTTCCTCCCTCAACTCCAAAGGGTCCTTTCTGTGGTCCTGTGGGCGCTTCCTCCTGGTGGGGACGTCTCTGAGCTTGTGGGCCAGCCCCTTCGTGCCCCCTGACGCCACCCCGCCCCATCCCTCACAGCGGGCTGGCCGCACCACGTCCTGCCTGCCGTCCTCCTTTTATTCTGCGACAGACAGGCAGGAGAGTTTGGAGACCAGTAGAGGCTTCTACAGCCACTGCCTGGGATCGGCAGGTGTCAGCGTTTCGCTGCTGCAGCTTCTCTTCTGCAAAGGAACTCGTTTCCCCTGCAGCCCCTGCGTGTGCCCTCCTCTCTGCTCCTGGCACGGGCACCGGGCCTCCCGGCGTGCCTCTCGGTGCCCTCGACACATCCGTGCCCTCTTCCTCCGGCAGCTGACTTTGCTGTTGCTTCTGTGTTCCTCGCCCCCAACTGTGCCCCTACCTGCCCCTCTGCGGGCTCTTCCTCCTCTCCTCACCTCCCCACTGGTGGCCTCCCTGCCTTGCCCGCCTGTCACCCACGTAGGCTATACAGGTGTCTATCCCACGCCCCACGGTTGGTCCCAGGCTGCATGCGCCTGCACGCCCCCTCACTCCACAGCCGCAGGGGTCCAGGAGCACTGGCGCCTCCTGGAGCCCCCTCCTCTTCCCCATCACTCCTGCCCCATCCCTCCTTCTCCCTGCCTCGGTCGGGCTCTTGCTGCTCTTTCTCAAAGAGTCGTGTCTCTTCCAAGCTGGTCTCCTTGGTTACCCCCCACATGGAGGCCAAGAGTGCCCTTTCCGGCACCTGCAAGGGTCTCCTTGTCATTCCTATACCAGAGCTTCGTCTGGCTTCCGCCCCTACAAAGTTTAGGGGCCTGCGGGCCCAGGGCCCAGGTAACTGCTCACCCTGGTTTCTTGTCCTCTGTGTCCCGTGTATCCTCGGCCACTCGCAGTTCCCTGAACGGGCTGTTTCGTGCCCTTGGAATGTCCTCCACCCATGCCGTTCTTCACCCAAACAACCTCATCCTCAGGGAAGTCCCCTCTCCCTTTCATCCGAGCCCCCTGCCCCGAGCTCCACTTCGCACTGGTCACGTGGTTTTGCGTCTGACCCCCTGACCGCACCACAAGCCCCTCCAGGGCAGGAGCTCCGCCCTCATTTGGAGCCTCAGTGCCCAGCACAGAGGTGGCACCATGGCCAGAGCCCGGGGTGAGCGAAGAATACGTACTTTCAGGCTCCGGGTGATTTCCTGTTACCAACCCACGCTTGACGAGCTTGCTTCATGAATGGTGACCCAGACTTACCTGGTTCCATCAGGGGAAACGCACGTTCCTGGGCTCCACCAGAGGCCCGTAGTGTCCCAGGTGCGGCGGAAGGGTAACCGGGCCCAGCCCAGAACCCCCAGGCGGAGGGAGACCCGGGAGGGCGGAGTAGTCCGGATGGAGGCGAGGAGGGCCCCGGGGACTGAGGTTCAGGTGCAGCTGCTGTCACTGGGTGGGCTGTCACCCAGGGGCCTGTGCGCCCCGGGGCAGAGGACGACGTGGGGGCTGCCGCTGGTCGTGTTGATTTTATGCTTCAAGACAGGGGTCCCGTGGGATTTTGTGGCACCCATTTTTGATCAGAGACGGCTGGGAAATACACCCGTGTCCCATCCCTTGGGGACCAGGTACGGAGTGCTTCTGGGTTGCTCCCACCACGCGTCACTGGGGGGTCCTTAGGGAAAGAAAGTGACTGGCTTAGGGCAGAGGCAGCAAGGTGGTCCTGGTTCAAATGCCGACGTCATGCCTGTGGGGTCACAAACTCCCATCTCGGCAGAGGGGGTGGGGAGGGGGGAGGGCGGGGAGGGTGGGGATGGCGGCCACTGGGACCTTTCAGAGCCAGGGCTTCTGCGTCCTGACGTGGGCGACTCCGACTGGCCCGCACGTCTTTTGATGGCACGTGGGAGCCGGTTAGTTCTCATAAAGGTCACTGAAAACTTCAAGTGCACAATGAAATCCCAAATTGCTCTCTGAATACCAGCTCAGAACGGAGTGAGGAGGCTGGCAGGTACTTTTAATCAGAGGGTGAGCGCAAACACGAGGCGAACTCACGTATGCTGCAGTGAAGCCCAAACAGAAAACACTAGGAAAGGCATCGGCATCGCGAGGAAGCTGATAGACCGTCCCAGAGTCGCCAACGTTTCCGCGTGCCCAGCATCCCAGGACGGAAAGACTCCAGGGTCTGGGTTGGGGCTGCCCCTGCCCCTGGGCGTGGGGCCCGAAGACTAAGGGGGGGGGGGACAGTCCCGGATCCAGGCTGGTGGCCGCGTCCACTTGGTGCTGGAGGCCTGTCCTGTGTCTGCCCTGCAGTGGGTCTCTCTCCCCTGATCCCGTAGCCACAACTCCACCGGGAGACTTCATGGCCTCCCGCGTAGGTGTGTCTCTGCCTCTTCCCACAAGGAGGTGTGCTCTTGGACCTAAATGTTGCACGTTCTCTCGCTGTCTCAGCATTGTCACTTTGCAGGGCAACGCCCAACCACCTGAGCCCTGCTGGTCAGGGCCCTGTTCACATTCTTTGCCCAGGTCTGGGCCCAGCTCGGCTCCAACCCCCTGCCCAGCAGGTGCTCCTGGCCGGGTCAGGAGAAGAAGGCGGTGGTTGTTGGGGTGCCCCTGGCCTCAGGGATTCCTGGGCATCGACTGCTTCCTCTGTCTCCTTCTTCCCTTCCTTCTCTGTTACTTTTGACCTCCTCTCATTCCCTCCCCTTCACCTATTTTCCAGACCAGCCGGAGGCTGAGCAGGGTTACCCAGCCCAGCTGGAGGGCCCAGGGCTGGGGAGCGCGCGGACGCCACACCCCTCCCCCCAGCGGTCTAGAACCCGGGGCTGACATTCCAGAACCCCAGCCTCGGGTATCTCTCCTGGTTTTGTGTTCGCAGGGTCCATTTTGCCGATAGAACACAGCTCTCCCGCTGGGGGGAAATGCAGGGGAGGAAGGCAGAATCTTGGAGCCGACTTCCTTCTTTTTTTTTTTTTCTTTCCCCTTATTGGCAACTGATTCACAAACCCTAAAAAAGGAGTTGATAGCAACACAGCTAGCTAGCTATAGCAGCCCAGATGGTCCCCTATATAATAGAGGCATGTGTATCTGGGATAAGAAGTATTTAAATGTGTTCCGTGAACCTTATTGAGAAAAGGGATTAGCGACTGCAGCCAAGGGCTGTGGGCACGGACCTAGCGACGTGACTCCAGTCCCCCCAGAATGTGAAGATGAAGGGAGAGGGTTGGGAGGTGTGGGGCTCGGAGAACAGGGTACCTGGCGGGGGCGGGGGAGGCGGGTTCTGAGCGCGCCACACTGCTGTGCGTAGGCCTGGGACCGCCGGCCCTCGGGGGTGTCCCGGGCACAGGCGTCCTGTCCGGACGCTGTGTGTGTGGCTGGTGCTACCCGTCCACCCAGGTGTCCTGCCGGCCGGGGGTTGGGGCCCTTCGCAGCGGCTGTAGGCAGACGGCGGCCACAGAGAGCAAACTCGTGCCAACTGTTTCTAAATTCTGCCCTGAACGGATACGTACAGATGCTCCTGCTTCCCCACGCCCCCCTCTCTGTGTCTGTCCGGAAATGGTGCGGGCTCAGGGAGTCTCACAGGCGGGCCTGAGGTCCTCACGCAGCTTTCACTGTCCTCGTGGTCCTCGTCCTGGGCAGGCCGCCGGGTGGGGCTGGGAAATCCTTGTCCCACAGGGCTTCTGAATGGTGGGGGCATCAAGCTGACGCGGGTCACTCTGTGAGGGCGGAAGGGAGGTGACCTCGGGGAGGGATGGGTCACAGCCACGTGGCGGAGTGTGTGTGCGTGGCGGTGGGTGGGCAGAGACAGTCTCCTAGAGCACGTGGGACCATTATCTGGGGCTGGGGATCGGAACCAGACGCGGAGGGATCGCAGCCGCTTCATCCGTGCGGGACCACGGCTTATCCCGGGGTGGTTTTCCCTGGAGGCCCTGGAGAGTGATGAGGAGCTAACAGCATGGAGGCCAGCAAAGCAACAACGAGCCACGTGTGCTGACGGGAACACTGGAGGAGCTGTTGACACCCTTTTCTCTCTTTGGCTGACGGCGTCAGAACGGGACTCGTGCCCTAGAAACGGGCAGGCGGCTGACGGGGCTGCCACTGGGTGGCGCCCACCGGCAAACCGCTCCCTGGGCTTCAGCAGGTCTGTGCAGGGCGGGCGCAGGAGGAGGGAGCCGAGCAACCTGGTCTCCGAGCTCCCGTCCAGCCCAGGATTCGGTGGTTTCCCCGCTGTTTGCCGCCTGCATCCTGTTCTCTTCCTAGGGCCTTCCTGGGCGCTCGGAGTCAGGTGTCAGTGGTGAGAAAGTGTCCGCTGAGGTTCTCAGAAATCGGTGCTGGCCTCCTCAATCCACAAAGGGGGTCACAGATAGGGGGCAGCAGTGCCTGCCCCCAGAGCGGATGGCGAGTGTGGAAATCCGGACTGGACGCTGCGGAGCAGCCTGGGTTCAGACCACAGCCGGTTGCTTTTTGTCCTTCAACTACCTTTTCCGACGAGGGAGAGAGTCTTATGGGCCGAGGTTGGGTGGAGGGTAAGACAGGGGCACCCACACTGGAGGGGCAGGCGCCTGGATTTACCGTCCCACCCAGACTGCACCCAGAGGGGAGGAATCCCAGAGGGACTTGCACCAGTGGGGGTGCTGGGTGACCAGCAAGTGACTGCCTGAGCTCCTCAGTCTACCTCTCCCCTCGCCTGTGCTCAGGCTCACTTCCCGTCCCCACGGCCCCTGCGCTATGCTCTCCCGTGTGAGCCGCAGAAGCTCTGGTTTATCTCCTTCCTCAGCGTGATGAGGAGCGCCGTGCCCTGGCCAGGAGGCTGGGCCTACCAGTCTTCTGGCCCCAGCCCCGTTTTCCCACAGGGTGCTGGCTCCCACTGCCCCTTAGCCACGCCTCGCCGTCCTCACCATCAAAACGACACGCCAAGCTTCCACGGCACGTGGCCGAGCCCACAGCTTTGACAGAGACCACGGGGTTGCGGGTTTGGCGTGACACAGCAAAGCACCTGCAAAGGACAGCCACTGCGCATCTCAAGGGTAAGGAAAGGGGCGTCCTGCCAGTTTGGTGTCTCGCAGCCTGTTTCGCCACAAATTCTAGGACATGTGAACAGGAAAGTGGAACCTGCTCCTCCTTTCCACTTGGAAAAGCAAACTCCTACCCCCCCCCCACTTTCCCCCTCCTCCTGAGAGACCCCTCGTTGCCCCACGTCAGCCTGTGCAGACGGCCACGCTCAGCTTCAGCCTCTTGTGCCATCTGAGGGGTGAGCCTGGGCCTCGGGCTCCCCACAAGCCCACTCGCTCGGACCCCCTGGGTGTGCACCGTCTGCGCGTCCCCGCCAGGAGCCACTCTCTCGTAATTAGTCAAGCCGGCAACTTCCGCCGCGGTACCCAGTGCGTGGTTTTGCTCTGTAAACGGGAGGCAGCCTCAGCAGCCGGGGAGCGGCAATGCCACGGCTCGGAGCCGCGCTGCATGCTGACTCCTCCGGCTCACAGTGAGCTCCTCGCCGTCCTATGGTGTCATCAAAGAACCAAGTGCACTTTGATGTGGCAGCACTGTTCGAGCCCAGCGAGGGGAGCTCCAGGGGCAGAGCGGCGTTTTTAGAAGTCAGTCCCACTGAGCTGTGGGGTGGCAGGGCCGGTGCCCGCCTGGGACAGGGTCAGAGGAGCACCCCCGGGAGTGACGGGTACCCAGCAGGGCCACGGGGAAAACCCGGTTGCTCGGAGCTGCTTCTTAATCCATGTCCTCCCCAGGTTTCCAGCTTTTCCTTCCTTCTATGAAAGCACCAACAGGAACATTTCATTCAGGATGAAGAACTGGTAAAATAAACCGAAGCCCAAGCCCGTAAAGGGTTTGGGGTCACGGCTCAGCCTGCCTGGCTGGGCAGCGTGCCGGTTGCTTCGTATGGACACTTGGCGCCCTGCGCTCAGCTGACCGTGCGCTTGTCCTGGAAAAGGGGCAGGGTGGCCGAGCGTGGCTGACAGGTTGCTGGTCTGCTGTGTTTCCGTTTGTCTTACACTGACGACAGGGGACAGAGCCCTCTGATCGTTTGGTCCTTGGATCCTGACAGCGGAAGGGTCTGTCCTCACATTTGGAACCCGGGGAGGCGGGGGGATGGGCCGAGGTCGCCGGCCCCGAATAGCAGAGCCCAGAGCCGGCCTGGAGGTTCCGGCACTCCCAGGCCAGTGCCCTTCCTCCGGTCCCAGGAGGTCCCGCCGGGCACCCCACTGTGGTGCAGAGCAACCGAGATGCAGGAGGAGCGTGTGTCTGTGCACACGAAGGGTTCACGCAGCAAGTCCTTACCTACCGTCTTCCGCAGGGTCTACGGGGTCAGGGGAAGGGGTGAGTGAGGGACTCACCGTTGCCACAGGCTGATGGACGTAAACATCAACGGTACAACGAAACGATGTTTTTTGGGGACCCGCCGTGCTTCCCCCACAAGTCAAAAGTGCACTTTGTGACATTGGTGGTTTTCTGGACGGGGCTAAAGCCCGCAGAGCTGACTGCAGTAAGAGAAGGAGGACGCGTGTGCCGTTCCGCCGGCCGCGGGGTGGAGACGTTGCACGGTCCCGAGGAAGATGCGAGTTTAGGATCTTTCGTTTATGTGACGTCTCTCTCTTCCGGAGGCGTGTTTTCCCTTGCGAGCGGAGGTTTCCACCTGAGAGTCCCGGCACGCGCATGCGCAGTCCTGATGCAGAGCCGCCGGGCAGATTACGTGCTGTCCCTGGGGGCCTGCCCCCAGCACCCCCGACAGACACACCTGTCCACCCCTCTCTTTGGCCGTCGGGTGGGAGGGTCGTTTCCTTCTTCCTTCTCCGGGTGTCCTGACTGGGCTCACCCTCTCTTTGCACGGCCTCAGCATAGCTTTTGGGTGGGACGTCGTGGTCATGCACTTCCAGGAGGGATTTTGTTTGGCACCCCCCCCCCCCCCCCCCCGGCCTTCAGAAGGTCTCCGTAAACAGCTGGGAACGCCACGCCCCTTCTCCCTCTCTCCCTACGTCGGGGCACCTGTCCGCTGGCTCAGGGCAGCCTCTTGGGACCGGTGGCCGGGAGTTGGGCAATGGCAGGCTTGTCACCACGCGGCCAGCTGAGGTCTTGTCGCTCACAGTGCGACCCTGTTCTGCTGGGTGGGAACCAAGCCCCGGTGGTGGCGAGTTCTGGGCGGCCCCCCCCCCACCCCGAGGTCCTTCGCTCTCCCGGTCTTTCGGGGATCCCTCTGGCCGGCCGACTGACCCTTGCATCTGCACCACACCCCAGGCCCTGCCCTGGACTCTCCTCCTGGCCAGTGGCACAGGGGACCCTGCTTCGCAGAAGCCTGTCACGTGCGCCGGCGGCTCCCACGCTTTTCAAATGGACGCAAGTGGCATTTCTGGTTTGTGTCGTTTCCAGGATACAAACCCTGCTTCTGAGTGTAACTCGAGTGTTTCCTGCCTGAACCACAAAGGAAGGAAAACGCTCACACGCCGAGATGGGAAGAGGGCTTTGCAGCCGGGTTCGAGGAGGAGGTGCGGGCACGCTGGTGGGCCAGGCAGGGCTAACCGGGGCCTCCGACTCCGGACTGCTGGCTGCCTCTGCCAGGCTCCGGTCCGTCCCGGTGACGCGGGGAGAGGGCAGGCAGCGTCTGCAGAACATGCAAGCCAAGAGGTGAAGCCAGAGGGAGATTCTCAGGGGGCAAGGGAAGGGGACAGAGCTTTGACCCAGCCCCTGCCTTCAGGCTGCACGGGGTCAGCTTTTGGGGGGACCTCCAGGAGGCTCACAGCCCCCCACCTGGGCCCTGCTCAGCGGGGTCTGGTCCTGACATTCTCCTCTGCCCGTATGGGACCATTCTTCCCCGGGCCCTGCTGGGCCCCGCCTTCCCAGCTGGGCCCAGGAACTCTCCTCCCATGTGCCTTTCCTGATTTTGCAGCTCGTTCCGCGGTGCTGGGCCTCAGCTGCCTGCTGCACCACAGGAGGGGAGCTGAGGTCGGGGGTTCCCGTAGCCGTCGAGCCCCAGACGTCGGTCCCTGAAGGTCCGGGGTGGGCCTCGGACCCTGAACGCTGAGTGGGCCTTGCTGCCTGGGGTCCGTAAGCAACAGGTGCCCCAGAGGCAGTTTCCGGGGTGCTGATTGGAAAAGCCCCCCCTTTTTTTTCTTGCAGAGGATGTTGTTGGTGTCAGGTCTGCCCGTGGAAGCCACATGTGATTCAGACTCTCCGAGCGTTTTGTTCCTGTGATCGTCTGAATAATTTATTTACCCGCAGCATCCCCACCGCCTTGCCCATCCGTTCTCCGCTCATTAGTGTCTGCGCCCGGAGCGGCCGGGGCTGCGGGGGCAAGGGACAGCCCCCCTCCCCCATGCTGTGAGGTGGGGCAGGTGGGAGGGCCGCACAGCGCCCAGGGTCAGGAGGTTCGGGTGATGATGGGGGACCTCAGCCCCCATCTGCCAAGATGCCCTTTGTGTGAGTTGTCACCAGGGACGGCTGAGCGGCGGTTAAGGGGCGGGGGCTGTTTGGGGTGGTCGGAAGGCCGCTGCCTGCCGTCTCCTAAGCAGCGGCTCCCACGGTGAGGGCAGAGGGAGCACTCACTGGGGAGGAAGAGTGGAGGTGACGTGTTCCCTGTGAGGCAGGTGGCATTCGGCAGGTCGCACCGACTTCCTTCCCTTTGCCTGTTCTCCATGTGCTTCCTTGGTCAGGCAGGTGCCATTCTCCCAGGCCCCGGAGGCTCCTTTGCAGAGCCGTTGGGATCTAAGACGCTGCAGTCAGAGTCTCCGAGGCATCACGTGGTGGCAGAGCCTCGGAGGGGAGTGGCAGGTGCTGGCACCCCCCCATGGCTGCCCCGAACTGCGACACCTGCTGTGTCACGGGTGGCTTAGGCCCACCTGTGGGAGGGAGGGGAAGGCCGGGGACCAGGAGGTTCCCTCGGAGGGAACGCCTTTCCTTATCCTTCATGTACGACCCACCAGGAGCCCTCCCCTCCACCCTGGCCCCGCTGGCCTGTCTGGAGTGCCCACCTCTCTCCCCCAGTGCCCAGGCACCGAGCCCCGGACACAGCCCTGGAGAGCGCGTCCTCGCCTCCCTGTCCACAGTCCCATCGGGCCTCCTCTGTTCCTTCCAGCCTCTGCTGCCCCGTCCAGCCAGCGGCCCCGAAGGAAGCCGGGAGCCGCCAGCCCTGTGGCTCCTTGGCACCACGAGGTCTGAGTGCAGCTTGTGGCTGAGAGCTTGGGGTCCAGAGGCGTGGCCTCTGCAGGGCAGCTCCGGACCCCAGGGCCCGTGTCGAGCCTGGAGGCATTTTTCGGAGGGAAGACGGCTCGCTGGCCGCGGCAGGGGCCTCTCCGCACAGCGCACGTCCTGTCTTCTCTGTCACGTCCTCTCCGGCACGTTCCAGCGTCTCTCCAGCAGGACGGGGTGTTGGCCTGTCCCCCCTTGCGGAATTCCTGAAGCTGCCAGGCCCCCGCTTTCTTGTCCCGCCGATCATTAATGGGACGTCAGCGGGGTGGCTGGTTGTGGGGCTCCCGGGCCCACCCCGAGGTAGAGGACTGGGGGCCACCCTGTCCTTCCTGCTGCCCTGTCCCCCTGGTGGGGGAGAACTGACAACAGATGGAAAAGCAACTTTGCGAAAGCCTCAGAAGGTTGTGCTCGACCCGCCTCTCGCTGTGGTTCCGTGTGGGTCCGCCTCCCCAGTGTCTGGTGAGGCCAGCAGCTCCCCAACCTCACTGGACACCGGAACCGACCGGAAATTCTCACAAAATTCAGATTATTGTCTGCCCCTGGCGATTCGGGTTTGTGTGGGAGGGCCGGCTGTGCCCAGTGCAGACACAGAGAGGTGTCAAACAGCGGCACTTTCCCTGCACTGCTGTCTTCTGCAAGGCCACCCCTGACCCGGCGGCCCCGGAGCAACGGCTGACACGGAGTGAGCGCTCACTCTCCCAGGCGCCGCTCTAAGCCTAGCCACTCATTTAATCCCCGCCGAGTCCCGTTGTGCAGACGTGGTCATGACCTCTGTCTCCCAGAGGAGGGAACGGGGCACAGAAAGGCTGCCCACGGGGACAGGAGAGCAAGGGGCTGGGCCAGGACGGTTCCAGGCAGCCCGACCTCTGTGCACGCCCCTGACCACTGCGCCCCTCGCCCCTGCTGTGCCGCGCGCCCCGGGTAACTGTCTCGGTGTCCTGTGCTCTCTGGGTAGATTGTTTTTAAAAAGACGATGGCCAGTGTCTCTGATTTCTCGTGGTCCTAGAGCTACACATGTGTCGGAGTATCTCTGATGGAATGACACTCCAAGACAGTTAGATCTTCCGTCTCAGGATGGGGAGCCTGACCCTAGGAGGAGAGAGGCTGGGCAGCGGGCAGGAGAAGCTGGGACTCTGCCTGGGAGAGCTCTGAAGGGATGCTAGTTGGGGCAGCCGAGCCTAGAATCACCACAGCGTGGCCCCCTCTGAGGCTCCCGCAGGGCCCCAGCACCTGCCTGCGCCCGCCAGCTGTGCCCTGCAGCTCGGCCACCACATCCGAGGGCCTTCTGTTGTCTTCCTGCCGGCGGCTGTGGGCGTGCGGTTGGAGGGCGTGCACTTTGGTTCTGGCTCTTGTATCTGTGTCTTCAAATGCAGCGGCACGTTCCACAACACCAGTGCCTGTCTAGGGTCCCGGGCCTCGGGGATGTCGGGGGACAAAAGGAGGCCGGCCCCGAAGGAGACAGCCGTCCACTGGAGAAGACGCATGCCCCACGAGCAGTTCCACTGCGGTGTGGAAGTGCTGTGTCCACAGGGCGTGCGGGGTCGGGCACTGGTTCCAGCCGCGTCCACACAGGGCTCAGGGAAGCTGGAGGAGATGCAGTGTGTCTTGAGATAAAACCACTCTGGTCCTGCTTCGCCTCCTGCGGGCCAGTTGGCTTGGCAGCAGTGACCCGGGCGGGATGTGGAAGTAAGGGCAGGTGAGGCAGGTTTGGGGAAGGGGGAAGGCCTGTCTTAGTAAAGGCCAGGCGGCCATCTCCCTGTGGCCCAGACCATAAGGGAGAGACAGGACCAGGCAAGGTAACCCCGGGTGACTCCAGAGCAGGGAGGCAGGTGTGGGTGCCACCTCAGTATATCTAGCGGGGTGTTGGCATGGTGGCAGAGGCTGGGGTGCCCCGGGGACCTGCTAGACCCAAAGCTCTGAAGGCAGGAGGGCCTGGCCTGCCCTGGGTTTAGCTCCTGCCCCAGTACCTAGCCCCGAGTCCGGCACGCAGCGGGCTTTCGACACAGGCTCGGTGACCAAACGTGTGGGAGAGACTGTGCTCGCCTCTCCTGGGTAGTCTCACGTCCAGAGAGGCAGCCGTGGCGGGAGACTGCCGAGCATCGCAGATGGTGCGCCCGGACTGGGCGGCGTCTGAGGCACCTCTGGGCTCCAGCGTCCTGCCTGGCACGAGGCACGGCGCGTTTGTGGAACTGAAACACGTGCTACAATTCTAGGGAGAATAAAAAGCATCTTAATCCTCACCCATTTATCTTTGCTGTCATCCATTGTTAGTCAAGTTTCTCCTGGCTGCTCGAAGCGATGACTGTCCCTTATCCTGCCGACACCTGCCTGTTGGAAACAACCTCGTCTTTGGTTTGAGACCCAGTTTTCCCTCCGCCGAGCTGTAGCGCTCGCCCGCGGCCACTAGAGGGCCGAGGCTTCGCACCGCCGCCTGGACGCCTGCAGTTCAAAGGTCTGAGAACGTGGGAGGGAAGGCGAGTGCCAGTCCCGCCAACTCGCTTCATCAGTAGCCGCTTCAGCCGCCTGCGCATCTGACCGCGGGTGGGCGCCGGAGAGGTGGGAGCGCTGCGTGCTCGCTGGGGCGGGCAGTGGCCGAGGTCTCGGGTGGCTGAGGGAAATGGGGCCGTGTAAGGCGCTGCCCCACCGCTCGGAGCAGGGAGCAGCCGGAAACCGCGCTGTTTCGTTGCAGCTGGACTTCTTTTATTAGAAAGGAGCAGGAACACCCAGAAGGGCGTGAGGTCTTTCCGGAGAGAAAACCGGGTGGCTTACTTTCTCCATCTCCCCCCATCCTTTTCCGTCTCTCACAGCCTCTCCCTGAGCCTCTCCTGGGCTGCTCTTGTTCCTCCCGCCCCTCCTCCCTCCCGGGTTGCCTTTTCCCGTTGTGCCTTGTTTGGCGCGTGGTCATACCCGGGTGCTGCTGCGGGTACTCAGGCCCCCAAAGGTGGCTGAGTGTCGAGTGTTTCAGCCCGCTCTGAAGCCGGTGCTGTGCACTCGCCTGCTCTTCTGCCTGGGCCCTGTGCTCTGTCTCCAGCGTGTGCGCTCCCCAGGTCTGGGGGGCAGCGAGGTCCAGGCTGCCGCCCAGCTGACGTCACGGCACAGGGAGCAGTCCCAGTCTGGAAGTCTCCGCCATGGCCGCGTGTGTGTGGCCTTGTGGCCCTGGTGGCCAGTGGCTGCTGACATCCACTGTAGCTTAACAATCGAGAGAAAAGCATGTCCAAAATCCAGCCCATGCCTGCCATTCCCCACCCTCATCCCCACCCCCACATGGAGGGCTTTGTGTTACAGCTTAGTCTCTCCTCCCCACCATCTTTCCCCGAGAGGTAATAAGGACTGAGCAGGCCAGCAGGCGGGAAGCAATGGAAGATGCAAAACAGAAGCATGGACCATGTATAATTCATAAAGCACATAATCTCTTGCCCTTGGCAATGTACAGGATATTTTTGGCTCTACGTGGGGCAGCCTTTTAGGGAAACCGGTTGTATTTAATTCTATTCGTATTTGTTGAGCCCCCATTTGTCAGTCACTCTGTTGGGACTCACGGAATATAAAGAGGAAGATGAAGATCCAGTCCTCAAGGGTCTTAGAAGATCAAGGTCACAAGTCTAACGTAAGGCAGCAGAGGTCTGGGTGGAGGCTCAGATCAAGGTCGGATCTGATGGGGGCATCCTGGAGAGGTGACATTCGTTTGGCCTGAGCGTTGGCACAGGTGGTGAGGAGGAGGAAGACGCACAGATGGGTTCCCACGGTTGGGATGCGTTTGGGAAACTCTCATTCGCAGTCCGGCCTGGCTTGTCCGTGGGGTGGGGACTTGGATCAGGGAGTGTCTGACCGCCCCCTTGCCTGGGCCTGGGGACCAGGGGCTGGCAGAAATGGCCTCTGTGGTTACTGGCAGGGACTTGGTTCCGTGCGGCCGGGGCTGCCGCGGGACGTTCTCACCCAAAACTCAATGTCAGCAAAGCACCGAAGCGGCGAGTTGGGTCAGAATCCCTAGGAGAAGGGGAAGCTCCGAAACTTGGCAGAACTTTAAAAAAAAAAACCAAACACCCCAGCTGTCCAGCCATGAAAACACTTGGAGGAACCTGAATGCACGTTGCTAGGTGGAGGCAGCCAAGTGGAAAAGTCTGCACACTGCACGATTCCAACTCCGTGACATTCTGGAAAAGGCGAAACTATGGAGACACGAAAAGACCAGTGGTTGCCAGGGCCTGGGGGGTGCAGGGGATGAACAGGGAGAGCGAGAGGGTTTTCAGGGCGGAGAACTACCCCTGGAGCCTGTGCCTGAGCTACAACCTTGGTAGGAAGAGCGGCTTTGTGGATGCATGGAGTGAAGGCTGCAGGGACAGGGGATCAGTGGGGTATACCCACAGTCACCTCAAAGGTCCCCTTTGGAGGGAAGCAGACAGGCTGGCGTCGGAGCAGTCACTGGAGGGTGGGAGCAGAGGCCAGCCTGGCACGCTTGTCAACGGGACTGAAGCGTCCCTGGGCTCCCACCAAGCAGGGAGGGAGGGAGGCCAATTGGATACAGACGACCAAGGAGTTGCACAAACGAATCGATGTGATTTTAAATACTTGGAATTAGGCCTCTGGAGACCAACATGCAAATGTATGTGGAATCATATGCAAATAAGCACCAGAGCCAAGTGGCCTGGCCCTGGTCCCTCCCTCAGAACAGCGGCCTGATTCCGCTGCCCTCGCGGTTAGTTCTGCTTTGGGCTCTGGGGCTCTGGGGCCGTTGTGTTGGCAAAACATGGCCGGGGCGGGCCAGGGAGGGAGGGGCTGCCCCAGTTCCAACAGCCACGACAACAGAAATTCTGTCCGCAAGTTGGCAGGCCGTGTGCACACTGCCTGCTAGTCACACGGGGCTTTCCAGGCCTCATGCACTCTCTCCCTGGAAGTAAGAGGTTAGGGAAAGCTTGGTCAGGACCCGGCTCCTGAGAGGACAGTCAAGGAGAAGGCTGCTCGGCTGCCTGGTGGACCCTGTGGGTGCTGCCTCCCGACCCCAGGCCAGGCCGCCCACCGCCTGGGTGACGGTCAGGGCGCCCTGGGCATAGGCCAGGAGGACGGTGGGGAGCCCCTGTGTTCAGTGCAGACGCCGGCTTGTCGGGGTCTTTTGGTGCAAGTCCTCAGTTTCCCCTCCCCCCGCCATGTGCTTGTTCAGACTCTGGCAGGTAGGAGAGAAAGAGAGAAGGGGAGAGGAGAGACCACGTGCACACTGGCGTATGCAGGCACGTGCAAACACACACGGCAAAACTGATAAGCATGGGTTTGATGCAGTGGACAGGGGCCTCCATGCTGCGGTTTATTTGGTTGGAAGTAGCGAGTTTGGAGGGACAAACTGGAGAAGCAGGGACATTTAAAAAAAATGCAATAGTACAATCACTCTGGGAGGTATTTTCCTGACTACATTAATAGCTCCCCGCCCTGGTTGTGCGAACTCCTCCTGGTTGAGGAGCAGGACTTCGGGGCAAGCCCACGGAGCAAAGTCAGTCCGAGTGCACGTGCTGGCGGGGCCTGGCTGCCATCTGCCGCCCGTCCCTGGGGGAGGCGGTGCAGAGCCCCTGGGTCCTACCCGCCTGAGCCTGCCCGGGCAGGCGGCGAGAGGGCCGAGGCTGTGGGGACTGACAGAAGGAGAACACACCAGAAACGCCCCTGTCCCCTGACAGTGAGGCCTGCCTCTGGGAAGGGAGACCAGCTTGTGCCAGCCTGGTTGAGTGACCAGCCCCATTTGGATAGCGAAAATAAACTTTTGATGAGGTTACAGTTTTCTTCTAAGTTATTTTTGGCTAATCACGTTTCAAACTGGGAGGACATTATCCTTACAAGGGACTACAATTTATTAGGCATCTTATGTACATTTTTCGTTTCTTTTTCCCCTTAAATTATGGGTCTGCACCATCTCAGGCCAGTATTTTACATGAGGAGCAATTGGATTTTAGGAACTTCTCTGTTTTTATTAATCACGTTTACACACTTCTTCATGAAGGCATCTGTTAAAGAAAATAAAAGCCAGTCACGCCTCTTTAGCTTTCACAAGGGTGGAGCTGTGTGAACTCAGCAGCCCCCCCACCCCCAGGTACCCCTTTCCCATCATCCAGCAGGTCGGTGCGGGCTCTGCCGCCCGCTGCCTGCTGCCCGGTCAGACATCTGTGCGGAGCACAGCCATGCTGCTGGGCTCCAGCCCCGCTTCCCTCTCTGAGCTGCGCTGAAGATGTGCCATCGCCTTCGGCCAATCTGGATGCGTGCCTCCTTGCTGTAGGGCTTTATTTTATGGATATTTCTGTCCTCCCTCGAGGACATTTTCATTTGTGTTTTCAGAGGGAGAGAGGGGAGAGAGAAACATCGATGTGAGAGAAGCATCGATTTGTTGCCTTCTCACGCACCCAGACTGGGGATCCACGCCGGGACCGGGGATGAACCCACGACCTAGGCATGTGCCCCCACCGGGAATCAAACCCGCAACCTTTCAGCTACAGGACAGCGCCCCAACCACTGAGCCACACCGGCCAGGGCTATTATATATTTTTAATACCAAGGGTCTTCTATATGCTGATGATAGTGGGTTTTTTTGTTTGTTTGTATTTGGTCATAAACTAGGAGTGGCCTCATACACACGTATTTTGGCCGTTGTCTGAAGCCTAGTTCTAAAATGTTTACTGGTTGTGTCCGACGGCTGCATACAGCAGGTCACTGCCTTGCGTTTCTTAGGGAGCACTTCGCAAATACTTCCTCCTGGAGGAGCCATCGGGAAGCCATATTGTTCTCGGCCAGATGTGCCATGGCGGCATCACTGACATTTAGCAAACCAACAGACAGACCCCTGGCCGAGCAGCTAGGGCAACTCGTAACTAGCGGCGCTTGCTTTGAGGTTTCCCCAGGCCAGATAGCTTCCTTGTCTCCGGTGCAGACTGTCGAGGACGTGATACATGCGTGATCTGCTCACGTGCTGGAGTGTCTCCAGAGTGTTTCTCTGCCTAATTCTTAGGAAAGGCAACGTGGCCTATCCTTCTGGTCTCTTGTGTCAGTGAGGGTCCCGGGAGAAGACAGACAGCACATTCCGAGGGGGTGATTAAGGAGAGTTTCAGGAAAGGACCGATCGCAGAGAGGCAGGATGGAGCAATCGGCCGGGGCAGTGAAGCACCAGGACCTAGCAGAAGGGGGTGCTGTCACCAGCCGGGGTCTGAAGGGGCAAGGGGAGGGAGCCGGTTCTGAACTTTCTGAGAGGGGTAGGGGTGGGGTGTCCCCTGACAGGAGCTGTGGCCTCCGGCGGAAGAACAGAAACGCTGCCCAGCCACAGTCCAGCGGGGAGGGGAGCAAGTGACCGGCTAGGACCCCGCAGCCTTCTACCGGTGCCTCCGATTGGCCCAACACTGTGAGAAGCCAGAGGGCACGGAGACGGGTGGGCGGTGGGGAAGCGGGGAGAGAGGTCTGGACGGGTCGATGGAGACTTTCCAGCACAGCTCACCTCTGGGCAGAAGGAAAGTGGACCTCCAGGCAGGAGCGGGGAGCCGGTTCGCTTCCTCAGTTTTCACGAATCATTGTCAATGTCACTGGCGGCACGCGGGACCTCCAAGCGGTGGAGAGCCGTTGCTAATGAGCGGCTCGGGTCACCTGGGGTCTAGGTCTTTGCTGAGGAACCCCACCTCCACGTCCCTGTGCCCCAGTGTCAGAGGCCTGCCTGGGAGACACGCCCGTGGAAGACCACCCGAAGCCAGTCGAAACCAGGGCGTCGGTCTGGCCTCATCTAGCCTCCCCCGGAGGTCATTCGCGCTGGGTCACAGCTCTGCGCTGCGTTTCCGGCGGCTACCGAGAGGGGGCGCAGTCAAAACCTCACGCCCGCCGCTGTGCCGTGTGTGCGTGTAGTGTGCTCTGCTGGAGTTAGAACACGTGCAGTAGGTGCTTTTCAGACGTGAGTGCCGGGGGCAGTTTGTTTCCCCCGAGGAACCAGTGTGCTTCCTTCGCGGCAACTTTGGCAACTGTGCAACTGGTTTCTCTTCAGTTTCTGGGCAACCGAGGTCCCAAATTTCAAGGCAACTAATTGGCTCTTTGGGGTCTTCGTGTGCCTGTGTGTGTGTTTCCCCCTGTAAATTTTTACATTTGTGTAGGTTTGAATTTTGTTCCTGCATCTAATTTTTATGCTCAAGGATTTTTCACTATTTTATATAGTTCTAGGATACCACCTGAAATAGTTGTTTTGGAAGGTAGAGCATTCTTACACCCTCCTGAATGTGGGTGAAGTCAGTTGGTTGATTAGTGGCTCTGGAGGCGAGAGGCCTGGATGGAGGCTGTGAGTCTCGGGACGGGGTGTGCAAGGGGTGGACGTGTGGCTCAGGGGGCTGTGCCCCGCACGCTGGCTTCCCCCAGGTGCCGTCTCCTGCACGGAGATGATTTGTCGCTAAGCACACACCTTCCCACCTAGGAAGACCTGTCTGCCAGACGACCCGGGTGGGTGGCTGTGATCCACTCAGGAAGTATTTATGAGAGTATTTTGAGAAGTTTAAAATGTTGCACATTTTTTTCCTGTGCTCATTTAACATTTTTTGCAAACACTAGACCATAGATATAAAGATGGGTGAACTCATTCATTCATGCATTCATTCTTGTGACAGATACTTATTGAGCAACTAGTGTGTATGCCGCCCTGACCCAGGGGCTAGGGATGGGGCAATGACCATCTTCTCTCTTAGAGCCTTGCATTCTGTAACCCCCCCGGGACACGCATAACCTAGTGGATTCTTTGCATTTTAGGGGCAAGGAAGGAGTCCTTAAATAAAACCTCAAAAAGAATAAACTGTAGGGCAAAAATGGATTGATTTCCATCCAGTGAAGGATGCCACAGACACAAGCTAATTAACAGGTGGCAGACGAGAGGAGATATTCCGTGTGTCTAAAACTAAGGGAGGGCGTGCACCTACAACGTACCGGCGACAAGTGGGGATCCACAAGAGAAAAGGTAGCGATCCCGTAGAAAATGGGCAGAGCAGCTGAGCAGACGATCCAACAGAAAAGGAACCCCCCAAGACTGATTGTGAGTAAACCGTTATATTTCTACCTGGAGAAATACAAGTTAAAACAACAAGACGGTTACTTAAAACCCGTTAGGGTGTAAAACCTAGAGGCCGGAAGCTGCCAGGCGCTGGCGGGGGTGTGGGATGCAGCTGGGGAGTGCTCAGTTCAGTGTAAAAAACCATCGACCGCGTGACCCAGCAGTTCCCTTCCTAGGTGGAAATCCCAAAGAACTTGGCACGCCCATCCCTAAGGGCACATGCGTGGGGGGGTTTGTAGCATTGTTGGAGGGGCAAAGGTCTAATCAGTCTCTGTCTCTCATTGGAGAGACGAGATAGAGCGGCTGCACCTGTCCACACCACTGAGTGCAAAAGGTAAGGGAGAGAAGGAGACACAAGTTGGGTGCATTAAAATCATGTGCGCACAGACAGACACACGGTCTGTGAGAGCGCAGTAGAGAGAGGTACACGTGACACGTGAACCAGTCATCATCTAGAGTGGAGGGGAAGGCGAACAGGGTATGAGGAAATGAATGAAAACATAAACAAGAGAGGGCCTCGCCCAGATCAATGACAATGAGTCGTGAACCACCGAGTAGGGTTAATCTGCCCTCTGCCCCTGAGGATCTCAAAACGAGCAAAAAGCAACTCACCACGACCAGCTTGTACAATTTTCAGCACCGGCCCAGAGCTGGGAGCCCTGCCTCCCTGTCTACACACGGCGCCTTCGGTCTGATTGAAGAATTCCCACGCACACTCAGAGCAATCAGTGCCTTCTTAGCAGGCTGCTATTCCCTGAGGCTGTCACTTTTTCAGAGTTAATACAAGAGAATGAGGTTCAAGAAGAAAGTATTCTGATGCGTGTTAAGGTCGGCGAGGAAGAGTTCATTCACGACTATTGTTACAGCGGAGAGAGATGAGGCTCAGTTCTGAATACAGGGACATGCGGGGATTTGTAGCCAAGGAGCAGGGTGGAGGGGCTGGTGGGTGGAAAGTTGTTAAGGGGAGCCCTCCAGGGCAGGGGATTCTTCCTGGAGTGACTCGATAGGGTCCCTGCTGGAGGTGGGCCAGGTGATCAGGTGTCAAGGGTGGGGATTCTCCCTAAGCCAACTCAGCAGGATTCTCGCTTACACTGGACTCTGCCGGGGTGGACACGGAAGCCCAAGGCATAGTTGAGGTTTGGTGGAGGACAGAGTCTTTGTCACCGGTGCAGGCCAGTGCCTCGGCTGCCTTGCTTTCTGTGGCGTCTCCTCCAGCTCTTACCGGGGGCCTGGGAAATAGGAGAACAAATAATGATGTTTTTCCCGGGAAGATACTTTGGGGTGTGGGAGTCTCCCTAATGCACACCCACACTCTCTCTCTCAGGTGCACACTCCTCCAAAGCTTGGGCCGGGCTGGCCGAGGGGTGCCCCAGGCCTGGGAACTGGAGGAGGCGCTTGCTTGCCCAAAGGAGCGAGGACACTGGGACCAGGAGGAGGAGTGATTCCCCGAAGAGCCTAGGGGAGGCTGAAGGCCAAGACTCAGGGGGCGTGTGGAGGGTCACCTAACCACGTGGGCCAGACATTGCTCCGGAAGTCTCCTGTTTGGGAATGCCAGAGCAAGCATGAGCCTGGTGGGGGGAGGTGGGGCCTGGGGCTGGAACAGTTATGGGAACAGCGGGCTCTGAGTTTCAGGCTTGCTCGAAGTGGCCAGGGGTGGTGCTGGGCGGGCTGGCTGAGTTGGGGGCCGGGCGGGGCAGGGGGCTGTGGCTGCCCAGCTGGGACCAGGGAGGCCCCAGAACGCTGCAGGCTGCCGCCCCCACCCCTCCTCCTTCACTGCTCATATTCTTCACAGGGGCTGCTCCCACGGCCATCATGGGTCGGCAGAGTATGCGGGCCTTCTCCTCGGCCCCTCCGCTCTGGAGTTTACCCTGACCAGGACGGCCGCCAGCTGGAGCCCGGGACACTCTGCCGAGTGTCAGCAGGAGCCAGCTGGCTGGGCCTGCCCCGTCTCCCGCTCTCTTGGCCTCTGTCCCAGAAGCGCCTGGCTCCGGGGTGTCATCGTTTGCTGCTAACTAGACGGGATGGGACGAGGGACGCAATGTTGGAACCAGCTAGGTCTTCAAATGCTGGCAGAGGCAACGGTACATAAGCCGTGCCCTGTGCTTCCCAATTTGTACTCCTCACCCAGGCCTAGGGACTGGTCCTCCGGCATCTGGTCCCAGCCTCCTTCCCAGCATCCATCGCTCCGCCTCCCACCCGGACAGGACGGCTGCTGCTTCCACACAGCGGTGCTGCCCCCTGCTCCTACCTCCAGCCCCTTGCCCCATTTCCCCCCTGAAGTGCCTGGTCCCCCCACCAATGCTATCAGAGGCAAAGGTTACAGAGCTGAGGAGGTGACCGACACTTTCACTCTCTGTGCTAGCTGGCCTCACCTTGAACATGGTATTTAGTTCTGCCAGTGCCATTTTCGTGCAGACACTGACCGGGAAGGTCAGTGCAGGGCTGTGAGGATGACGAGGCAACTGAGCACGGGTTTGCAGAAACCCGGGCTGGAGAGAGCCGGGCCCCTGACAGCTGACAGTCCTTACGACGGGGCGCCTCCTGGAATGGGGGGGGGGTGTCCACCCGCTAGAGGGGTGCTGTGCACTGGAACCTTCTGCGATGCTGGAAGTGTTTTCTGTCCCCGCTGTTCAACCACTGCTAGACAGATGTGGGTGTTGAGTGATTAACACGTGGGAACTGAATTTTTAAATTTAATTTTAACCATTTAAAACTTAAATTTACATAGCCAAATGCGAATACCTTATTGGACAGTGCAGCTCTAGAGAGCCAATAAAAGAACGGATCAGGATTGGCAGGTTTTTTTGAGGGGCAGTAAAAGACGTGATAGTAACAATTTCGGCTTTGGCGGACCACGCGGCGTCTGCGGTAGCCGCCCAGCCTCGCCCCTGCAGCGCGGACATGCGCAGGAACGACGCGGAAAAGGAGGCGCGTGTCTCCGCTCCAATCAAACTCCACGGGAGCTGAAATTTCAGTGCAATATGGTTTTGGCACGTCACAAAATATTATTCTTCTTTTGATTTTTTCCCGACTATTTTAAAAGCGTGAAAACCACTACTCTGAGGCTCGCAGGCTGTGTCCCAGAATGGGCGGCAGGTGGGACCCGGCCCTCGGGCTGCTGTCGGCTGACCCCGGCTTAGACAGTGGGCGGCAGCCTCGGGGAGGCCTGTGTGCGTCCGATACAGGGAGACAGTGATTAATTAGAGGTAGCCAGGAGTGGGATACTCATCCTCAGTAAGTGATTAGTTTCTCGTTACCAAAGGGCTCAAGTACACACTGGATAATTAGCTACCTGACAAGGGATGTTATGGGAATGTGGCTACTGCATACAAATTATATTAGCATTTTCTCCTAATTCTGTGGGAGTATTGAAATCAGGGTGACACCCGACTGCCTTAAAACTGTGCCTGCTTTGCAGAGGGGAACAGCTTGGTTTTGCTCCCGTGGTGCCACTTCTCAGCCCCATGTTGCTGGAACAAGGGCGCAGCGGTGGCGTGCTGGTGCGTTGCTTTGGCAGTTCTGCCTAAGTGCTGGGGGCCCCCTGGGATGGGCAGTCCTGGGGGGTGGGTTGCTATGTCCATTCATGTGCAGCCCACTGGCCACATACCCCCTTGTTCTGCCACTGAGTCCCCCTTCGGGGGACAAGGTGGCTGGGGAAGGGATCCTCACCGCTCATTAGTTCTTTCTGTGGACAGGCCATGCCTCATTCTGGACCTGGAGAAGGTCGCCTCCGACGTTCTCTCCTTCAGACAAATGGGGAAACCGTTGCTCTCTGGGGAGCTCTGGGTCTCTGTCCAGAGTGAACTTGACCCCAGAGGCCAAGCTGAGAAGCCCTGACTGTCCAGGAGTTGGTGATCCAGCCGGTGGGCAGCCACCGATGGGGTCTTTTCTACGACCGCCAGCTCTGCTTTCTTGCTCCCTCTCCCCTTTTTCCTGGCGTCTGTCCATCGGACTTCCAATCGGCGTCTCTGCCAAAGTAAACAAAAGATGATAAATCAGCAGCTTCTCCCTGTGATGAGAGAAGCTGAAAGGGTACTTTCTGTGCCCTTACCCAACCCCCAACCTGTTCTCACCATCCTCTTTGTAAAACACAGAAAGCTTAAGAAGCTTTATTTGGGGGATTTAAAAAATTGAGGTATATCTCCTGGCTGATGTAGCTCAGTGGATTGAGCATGGGCTGCGAACCAAAGCATCGCAGGTTCAATTCCCAGTCAGGGCACATGCCTGGGTTGCAGGCCACGGCCCCCAGCAACCGCACATTGATGTTTCTCTCTCTCTCTTTCTTCCTCCCTTCCCTCTCTAAAAATAAATAAGTAAAATCTTTTAAAAAGTGATTCTTTAGAAAAAATGGAGGTATATCTGACATAGAGCATCATGTGAGTTTAAGGTGATACATTTTTATTGCAACTCGGCTGCCACGGTCTCACCAGTGAACGCCTCTGTGCCACCCTATAATCATCATCTCTTCTAGCGTCGGGAGTAATTAAGATCTACTCTCTCAATTGCTAGGATAATACAGTTTTGTGTCTAGAATCGCTGTCCTGTGTGCTAGATTTCCAGGACTTATTTATGTACAAGGTGCAAGTATGAGCCCAAGTATGAACCCTTAGACCAGGTCTCCCTGTTTCCCATTTTTGGGGTTTTTAAGTAAACACAGAAGTGGACAGGACAGTGCAATCCACCCCAGTGCTCGTCACCAGCTCCAAGAGCGACCCGCTGCCAGTGGGTCTGCGTCATTGACGCCCTCTTCCTGCCCCCGTGTTACTTGGAAGCAAATCTCCAGGATGCTTTTGACACGTTGCATGGACTCACCTTTGCACTGACATCCCCGTTCTGTGTGTTTTCGTTTCAGATCATTGCCTTTGATGAGTTAAGAACGGACTTTAAGAGCCCGATAGACCAGTGCAACCCGGTTCACGCGGTAAGTGGGGGGTGCCGGCGGCGGCAAGGGCGGTGTCACCGCAGGGCAGCCAGGGCCTGGGGAGGAGGGCGAGGTTTCCACGGGCAGGAGGAGTAAAGAACATTCTCGGCCCTGGCTGCACCTCCACGCCCGGCTTGAGGCTGTGGAGCAGACTTACTGCTCTTGAGGTCTGCTGAGGTCTTGGTTTATCTTGCAAGTCAGGTGCGGCAGGCCCAAGGACCCAGGTGCGCTGGGGCTGTTGAGCCCTCAAGACTGGGGTTCGCGTGGTTTGGCCACTCATCCTTGGGCAAGGAGAGCACCCTGTTGGGCCCCTGTTGGCCAGGGTACAGGAGTGTCCTTAATGGCCGTGTCCGCTGTGTGGGGTGGGCTCATGTACAAAGCTCCTAGCCCCACATCCATCGCCCTGGGAGCATTCCCTTGGAGACACTCTGTGGGCCTGGGGTGGGGAGTCTCGTGAGTCTGGTTGCCCAGCCCGGCTTCAGCACGTGCTTCTCCCCAAGTCTTACCGCCCCATCTGCACCCCAGGGGGATGCAGGAAGAGGCGTGAATGTAGGGGGAGGAGGAGGAGGACATCCCCTCTGTTGAGTGGCATGGGTGTCGGCCGTCTGCTGTCTCTGGTCATGCTGGCCCCACGTCCCAGAGCCAGGGACCAGCCCCGATGGGCTCAAAAGGTGGAGTGTGTGCGTGCATGGCAGAACTCAGTGGCAGGACGAACGTCTTCACCAGCATTCGCCCCGGGACCATTCAAGAGGGCTCTGGGCATTCACAGACAGAGTTCTGTGAACTCTGCACACGGACACACAGTCCATTCAGTTGCGTGTCTCCATCAGAGCTCGCTGGGCCAATGTGCGGTTGACGCTCCTTCGGGCCCTGGCATCCTTTGCCGATCTTTTCAGGTGCAAGTCGCAGCAAGGGCCGCAGGATTTCCTAGTGCAATGATGCCTCCTGAGCCCTCACCAGTGACAGGGACAGAGGGACTGTTCTCACCCGCAGGCCCCTGAAGAGAGGCAGCGTGCCTGGGTCGGGATTGGAGCCCAGCGCGGCCTGTCCCCAGGGCCTGTGTTCCCATCCTGTGCTCGACGTCGCCTCTTTAAGAGACTTGGTTCTATAAAGCCCGAGGCTCCTTGGCATTACACCCTTTGATTCTCTGAAGCGGAGACAGACCTTTCCAAAGTCCAGTGTGCGAAGCCGAATTCCGTCACTGGAACCGACCCCTAAGTTCCCCTCGAACACGCACCATGTGTTGTGAGTGCGTCACCACTGGAACCCACTGTGTTTCCATCGCTTGTCGGCGCTCGCTCGGCTCCCGCCGGCCGGGAAGGGCGGCTCGGGGCTCCCTGCTTCCCGGACGTCTCTGTGCTTGGCACCAGCATCCGTACCTGGAGGGTCGGTATCTGCCGAGTGCCCAGAGCCACTCCAGTCTGAATTCCAGGGGAGCCTGCTTGCCTCCCACCTCACTGTTTGGGCTCAGGATGGAGAGCGGCCCACTGAGAACGCCCAGAGCCCTCTTGAGGGGTCCCAGGGCGAATGCTGGTGAAGGCGTTCGTCCTGCCGCTGAGTTCCGCCATGCACATCCCACCCCGGGGTGCGGGGGACTGGAGGAACCCCAGGGCGTGTCCCGGAGCTTGTTTCCTCTTGCCACGCAAGTTCCTTAGCTCACACGGAATGAAGAGAATCAGGACCAGCATGAGTCCCTCGGAGCCGCCCCGAGGGGTCAGAGCCCGCACACAGCAGGCACCAACTAACAGTCTGTGGGTGAGGGAATGAATGGCCATCGAAGGGTGAAGCTGTGCAGCGTAGAAGGACCTCTTATTAAAGCCACACTTCTAATTAGTGAGCTGATGGCGTGGCCCAGGCGCTGGAGACCAGACCTCGCACGGACAGGTGGAGACCACCAGGGGAAGCCCCCTGTCTGAGATTTCAGAGCAACCCGCAGAAGCCTGCAGTGGAAGAGTATTAGACACATCTTCCCGGTTCTTATGCTGTCGCTCCCTGGCTGGAAGTTAAACGTTCTGGGTGCCTCGTTTAACTCATCTGCCTGCTCTTTAGGGCTGTTGAGCCTCTGAACTGAGTGGCATTTCAGGGCCAGGTGGCTTGAAAAAGCCATCTCTGTGGTAGGTGACAACAGCCAGGGAAGAACGTGAGTCCCAAGGGGGTGCCAGACGGTGAGATTCATTTCTGAGTGAACGTGCAGCAGGCCCGCTGGTGCTCTGGGCTAAGATCCCCTGAAGCTGCAGCTCCCGTTGGGCCCTCTGGCTCGACCCCTCCCCCTCCACGTGGGAGATGGGCAGGAGGAGCAACGCTCTGTTTCACTCCTAGTTCTTCTTGTTTACCCCTCCCCCTCCGTGTACTGCCGGGCATGCAGTACCGCAAGAAGGCGACGAGAGGTGTCCTGCAGGGACTCCGGCTTGCTGGGGGAGGTGCTCGTGTGTCCTGTACCACTGTGTCATGCCTGACATCCCCCCCCCCCCCCCCGCTTTGCCCATTACTCTCCACATGGGCGGCCCGACGCCCGGCTCTGTGTGGGCGGACACACTGCGTGTGCGCACATGCACACGTGTTGAGGAGCACATGGTCTCTCTTCCTTGCCAGGTGGACACTAATTTTACTTGATCTGAGTTTCAAGGGCGCACGGGAGTCCCTGTATCTAACTGGGGGAACCGAAGTGCCACAGCCGCCTGCCTTCTCCAGGCCCCTGAGGAGTCTCACTGCCTTCACCACGTCTGTGGCGACCAAACTGCCCCGGCATTGAGCCGGAGGGGCCCCAGCTGTGCTTGCCGTGGCTTCAGAAGCCAAGGAGGTCACTGCGGGAAAGGGGAGCAGCGTCCAGTGTGTGGTGCGAGCATCCTCACCTGCCCAGCATCTTCCCTGGGCAGGGAGCCAGGCCCGGGGGGTGAGCTTGGATGGCTTGAAACGTCTCGGCCCGCGGCTGGAAAAGGGGCACGGCTGCTGGCTAATGGGGTGGAGAGATCGCTTCCTTTAAACACACTCCCTTTAGAGAAATAAAGCCACGGGTAGAGCACGTCTCTTCCCTGGACACTCATCAGGGTAGGTCTGCTCTTTGAGACCCAAGTGGGAAGGCCCTCCCCCCGGAGGGCTGGCTGCAGGCTTTAGGACGGTGGTGCCCGGTCGGCAGTCTGAGCATCTCACAGCTCCTGGAGGCTGAGAGAGAGAGGCTTGGCCTGCAGAGAAAAGTGCAAGACACCTCTGCTGGGCTGAGAGGGAAGCTGGGCCCCCACTGTTGGCCAGGCGAGTGCCGATTCGAGCAGGTAGCTCGACTCTGACAAGGTAGATGGAAGGACTCCTGTTAGGAAAAGCTGCGGGCGGGAGCACGCAGGCCGTCTGGCTGGGAGGGGCCTCTGGTCGGTTCCACCCCCTCTGCCGCGGCGGCGCAATGTGGGGGCTTGTCTGTCTCTGACCCTCGCTCTCCCTTCTTTCCCGTGCATCCCGACAGAGGGAGCGGCTGAGGAACATCGAGCGCATCTGTTTCCTTCTACGCAAGGTCAGTGCAAGAGCTCCGGTCACGCGTGGTCACTCAGGGCAAGTGGCCGGGCAGGCCCCGTGCCTGCTCCTGCCTTGTCCCCCCGGGAGAGAATATGGTGGCGGGGGAGGGGGAGGGGGAGGCGGGGGCCAGTGATGGGTTTTTGAAGCCTGCAGAGGCGAGAGGAGCTAATTAAAAGGGGTGGCCATTAATCAAAGTGTCGGGACAGCGCCGGACGCGTGAAGTGCCCTCTGGCTGGATTCAGAGGTTCTTCACGTTTGCATAAGGACGGCTGCACGGACAGCTGACGTCCCCTTGCCGCCTGTGCTCCTGTCCCAGCAGGGCTCAGGCCCGCCCCCGCTCGACCCCCGCCCGACTTGGGGAAGTGTTTAACTGGGTGGTGGGTTTCCTTTGAGGGTTCAGCTGGGCACTTGGATGGGCAGCATCGTTGGGGGTGTTGGGGGTGGGGTGGGAGTTGTTGTTACAGGGGCAGCAAGCGTTCGGAGAGCGGCTCTGAGTGGGTGGGCGGGTCGCCGCTGCCCCAAGTGCCTGTGGGAAGACGCGTGCGCGCGCACGTCTGTGTGTGTGTGTGTGTGTGTGTGTGTGCGCGCGCAGCTCGAGCGTGGTATTCAGCACAACTCGGGGACATTGCTGGAGGGCCAGAGAGGCTGGTTTGTCCCTCCCCAATCAGGAAAGTGCGTGTTTTTACAGCAAGATACAGAGAACAGCAACTTGCACTGTCTACAGCCCTGAGCCCGAGGACGCCCCTGCCCCCTGTCCAGAGCAGACAGGCGGCAGGACCTAAGGAAGCTGCCTGGCAACTCAAAAGGAGGCTTTTGAGCTTCGTGTGAATAGGAGAGGAACCAGATGCCAGGCCACACCGAGAGCAGGGAAACGATTGTGCAAGTTTTTGGATTTCTGTATTTCTATAATGGTGTCTTTCATTGGGAGAGAGAATTTAGCCAAGAAGTTAATGATTTTCTAGCTATTACCTCTCCCTTTAAACTTAGTACATTAGAGTTCCACGTTTGGTGCCTCATAGCAGGTGAATTTCCTAGTGATCCAAGGACTACAGAAGGATTAGGAAATAACCTAACAACATGTGGTATTCAGGGTAACTCACGAATTTGTAGATTATTTGCTCTAGTGATACCTTGGACACCAATAACCCACTCCAGCCGCCGCTTCCATAGTCTCTGGCTTGTTCCTTATGTCCTTCCTGCTCCAAGCTGCTCTTGCTCCCCCGTGTCGAAGGAACCCTCTGGAATTCTCTGGCCGAGTGTGAGTCCCCACCCATGACATTTTAGCCGGGCTCATCCTCCTACATGGCTTGATGATGAACTCTGGCCAGACAGTTAGCAATGGCTTGTGGCTGCCTCTGCCAAGGTCCTGCTGGCTGCACCCTTGGGCCTTTCAAAGTCAAGGCCAAGGATATCCAAGCATGCAGGATGTATGGTAACTAGTGTCATCATTTGCAAATTTGCATGGATCGGGCATACGGGTCTGTGAGCAGCAGACAGAGGCACTTTACTGCAGGACGCGGCACTGCAAGGGCCTGCTTCCATTTCCTGCCCTCTCCATCCTCCCCTCTCAGCCACGCTCCTTCTTCTTCCCACGCTGCCGCCTCTTCCGCTGCTTCTGGGCCGCCCACCGTGGTAGTGGGAAGTGCCATGGGGGAAGTCCGAGGTCGGCGAAACACTAACTCCAAGACTGTAGGTGTCATGACTGTGTCTGATCGCACGGCCTGCAACCCAACAGCCTTCGGACCCCTGCAGGGAGCCACCCTGGGTGGCGGGCACCCCTTGATCCTCTCGAGGCTGCAACACGCCATGTGCCCGCGGCTTTGTTTCCTGGTGGCATCTTCCTCCCGCCCCGCCCCTCTTGCCCCGAGCGCATCCGTCTTCTTGCCACTTGGCTGCATTAGCCCTTCACCTCCGTGTCTCCGAGCCCTGGGTCCCCAGGGCCATTCTTTACGGACACGAGCACGATTTCTTTCTGAATGTGATTTTAAATGGTTGGTGTTTCTGGTGGTCTGGCCATTGAGGTCTTGTTTTTCAGCTTAATTTGGTAGCTCTCTGATTCCCACAGACACGTTGGGGGCGTGTGGGTCTGTCTGTTCCCACCAGACGACGGCTTTGTTCTGTTCACTGTCACCTCTAGTGACACAGGAGGGAGAATGGTACTTGCCCGCCGATGGCACTCAGTAGACATTTATTTAGTTGGTTCGTGACTGAAGCCAGCTTTCCGCCCTTCTGTAACCTACATCCATTTGGGGACACTGGGGCAATCTATAATCTTCATGCTGCTTCGTTTCAGCAGTGTCCACGACATTGCACGCAGCACACATTTTTTCGTGCATGCACTTCTGACGTAAGTGTGTATTTTACAGTCACACTGAACTGGATTGTGTCCACTGTGGTCACAGAGGGTCTCTAACCCACACTCTGTCCGTCCCATTCTTTTCCTGTGTGTTTCCACCTTCTGCCCTCTTTGTCCTTGGCACTTTAATCTTATTAACGTCTCTCTCAGCCTGTTCCGGTTCCTTCCACCCAAAAGGTGGGGGAGGGTGGTGGAGGAGTACTTAGGCTTCTGCCCCGATTAGATGCACACCCCTCGGTGCGACTCTAAAGTGGGGGTCACGAGAATAGCACGTGTGTCTCGCTCATAAGCGCTCAGTGTGTATCGAATGTTGTTTTGTTGTTATCCTGACCCTGAGCTGCTGCCTAAAGCTCTGTATAACATCCCAGAGCCCACACTTGGGATTGGAGCAGGCCGGGGGCGGGGGGGTCCTTGGCTGGCGGCATCCCCCTTAGCACCCACCCTCCAAGTCTCTGAGGTACGTGTCGTTTGCTGTGTGAGCAGAGTCACAGGGCAGGATGGCCGGGCCACCGCCCTCCCGGCTCCTTCATTCTGAAGGGGCTTCCGGGCTCAGAGGCCCGGCCGTGAGCGCGTGCTGGGGAGGGCGGCGGGCTGATGGGTCTAGTCTGCACCTCCGCCTTCTGGGGAGCATACCTTCCAAGAAATTTGTTGGAACTAGTCTCCTGAGCACCCCAGAATGGGATGCGGCTCAGCCCTTGACTGTTGTTAAACCACCCCCTCAGCTTTCTCCAGAGAAAGGAAGGTTTTTGCAAATCGAATCCATTTTTAGCTCTGTAATTATCAGAGAATGTGTTCTTCGGGTAATTGTCTGAACTGCAGGATTCTTGCATCGACTTGTGCTTCTGATTCATCTTTTTTTTTCACGGCAAGAGCCGCTTGCTTCTCGCACTGCTCTCTTCCCCCACCCCCGCAAGCACGTCGTGGGCTCCGCGGGTCACTGTCAAGTGTGAGTCAGAGAGCGGGAGGCACCCGGCGAAGCAGGCCATGCGTTGACGGCTGCTTTCGGGCGCATGAAGGGTCCTCGTGGGGAGACGCTGACGAGGGGCCCCCTGCGACGTCTCCAAGTTCAGGGAACGGCTACAGGAAACGAACCCAAGTGCAAGCCCGAGACTGGAGTGGGAATGAGGAGAACATTTCTGTAGACGCGGCAGTCGGCACGTGTGTGGACTGGCTGTTCCGGGAAGCGAGGAAACGCTCACCTCCCTTGGCCCCGGGTGGGACAACCTCGTGTCTGGGATGCCGTGGAGTTCGACTGAGCCCGCCTGAGAGGGGGCACCTCGTTGCCTAGTTTGGGATGTCCCTTCCGGCGTGACAATTCTGCGACTGTCCCCCCCCCCCCCCCCCGCATCCCCTCGAGACTTCCCCAAGAGCGTGTCCTGTCTTACAGCAGGGTTTTGGACATTGGTAGGTGCGAGAAGCTCTAGCGGATGGACCCCTTTCCCTCTCTCCATCGAGCGGCACCAGTGGGTCGATGGAGGAAGAGGAGGCTGAATGGGCGGGGGCTGTGGTGGGTGGGGGTGTGGAGTTCACTGGGGAGCTGTGACCCGGTGGGAGGGGGCAGGCACTGCAGGTTTAACTCTGGAAAGAACGTGGCAGCGATCAGGCCACAGGTGTTACCGCTCATGGCCACCCGTGCCCCTCCCCTCGCGTGCCTCAGAGTCCGCTCCCTGTCTCGGGGAAGGCGTCACGGTCCGAAGTGAGGCTCAGTGGTGTGAAAGCCCCTGCGGACCTGGAGATGCAGGAGCAAGTGTAAATGATTGCTCTTTCGGAGTAATTTGTTATGCAGCATTATTACGGCAAGAGCTAACTGATACTGTCAACGAGTACCACTTTCTTAAGAAGGAACGTCTTTTTTTTTTTTTTCACAAAAGCAGTTTTATTCTGTGCCAGAGATAACCACTTGCTGACTCTACAGATTTATAAGTAGACAGTGTCGAACTCTGTCCTAATTTCTCTGGCCCAAGAGGAGGCTACTAAATGCGTTTATCGGCCAGAACCCAGGGAAAGACCCGTGTGGCTTTGGAGCACGACATCTGTCTGCGAATATTGAAATACTTGGAGAGATGGTGGAGACGGTGCCTGGTCGCTAATCCCTGGGACTCCCTGCCGCAGGGATCAACGTGACTGCCAACGTCTTTGTCCGCTAACCAACCCTTGTCACTGGGCTCTGGAGCGGGTGGTGCGCTTCAACTTAGAGACGCAACGCGGTGAAAAGAGACACGCGATCACAGGCAGCCGCTCGGAACGCCTTCCAAAGACCAACCCTGGCTCCGAAGTTCTCCCGATCAGCATTCTCCCTTTCTTGGGGGGTTTCTACAGCGTGACAATGGTCACAGCAGCTCGAGTTTCTTGAGTGACCACTCTGTGCCTTTTAAATAGTAATGTTTTAATCCTCACCACCCTCTGAAGTGGCCCACGTAGCAGATGGGGAACTCAAGGCCGGGAGAGGTTAAACATACATCCCTGGGTGTCAGATGTAAATGGGTGGGACTGGGATTTGAAGGCAAGTCGTCTAGCCAGTGCCCACACTTTAACCAGCCGCGTTGTGGGGGAAGCTGTTGGTTCTCTTTGCAGCGTGCTCCTCACGGACCGTCCCTGCAGTCACATCGCTCCGCCATTGGAAAGGGAGGATTCCAACGCCAGGAGCCACGCGGGGCCTCAGGGACCCTGTAATGTGCTTCGCCAACCACGGTGGGGCCGAGTGGGTTCCTTTACGGCTCTCTTCTAATTCCGTTTAACTTCTCGGTGGGGCAGCTCACCGCCCCTAGAGGGAACGTCTGAGGTAAAAATATCCTGGAACAGAACTTGCAGCTAGCTCAGGAACTGTGTCTCCTGCATAATTCATGTTCAGATCCTCTCTGTGGCCAACTCCTGGCTGGTCGGAGGGAAGGATGGAACATTTTCCTCGCTGTGTCATTAGGGGTGCTGCCATGGGGTTGCTGACCTGGAGGCTGGAGGGGGCTGCATCCTCGTGGGGCTCCCAGGGCTGCAGTCGGAGGAGCAGGGGACATCACAGCAGTGCCCTCACATCCGGGGTCTGGGTGGCTGGCTGGCCTCATCCTTATTCGATCCCCACTGTCACCAAGGTAGAGTGCTAACCAGCCTACCACCACCACGATGTACATTTCTCACTGGCCCCGGGGTCATCTGGTTGGTGCCGTGGATCTTGGCTGGGCTTGCGTGGAGAAGGGGACATTCTTCTGGGCTTGGGTGGGGCACTCAGCAGACCATCAGCTAATCTGTGATGGCCCCAGTGGGGGGTGGGGGTGGCTCTGGCCCCCATCTCCCCCTCCGGGGACTAGCCCAGGCTTGATCTCACGGCGTCACAGAGAAGCCCTGCAGAACCGCCTTACCGAACCCCTACAACTGCGTGAGCCAGCTCCTTAAAATTTCTCTCTCCATCTAGATATAGGCAAGACATAGATTAGACACAGAGACTGATATAGATATAGATTAGATATAATATAGCGATTAGATACAGATATAGATTAGATACAGAGACCGGTGTGGACTAGATATATAGAGATAGAGACATAGATTGGATGCAGACATAGATATAGAGATAGAGATTAGATATAGATACAGATCGGATACAGATTTGATACAGATACATAGATATAGCTGTCTGCGTGCATGCGTGTGCATGCACACACACACACTCATCCCGTTGGTTCTGTTCCCCTGGAGAACCCTGACTAATAGCCCCGGCCCCGATCCCGGGAAGTTCAGGTTTAGCAGGTTTTTGGAGGGGCCCAGGGCTGGCTGTGTCACAGGATCGTCACAGCAACCACGTGGGCTGGGTGACCACTGCCTGCACTTGCTCAAAGCCCCCAGCTCACGCGTCTGGCCCCCGAGCCCGTGCTCTCTCTGTCCTCACCCTGCTGCTTCCGTCTGCGTGTCTGCGGAGGAGTCTGGCTTTCCACACCGGCTACAGAGCGGCTTGCCCCTCCACCGGGGGCCGGTCCCTGCGGGCCGCTCACCGAGAGTGACGGCCAGTTTCTCCCGCAGTCACCGCGGACCAGGAAAAAGAGGCCGACCAGCTCACTGCTTTCATCAGCAAAGCAGGCTCTCTCGGGCTGACCGTGCGAGCAACGGCGATTTATGGACTCTTGGCAGTTATGCTATGAGCGGTCACCAAATCACTGACCGTTCTGACAGAAATAATTTGGGATTCCATAACAACTCCCTCTTCTCATTAATATAACGAGGAACTGCAGGCACCGCGGGGCGTGTGGGTCGGGGGGTGGGGAATTGGGCATGGCCTCCACTGTGAGTGCAGACACGGGGGGCTCGCTGTGTCAGGGGTGCCTGTGCAGGCCAGGGGGTCGGGGGAGGCTGCCTCCCAGGGCCATCCAGGGCCCCAGGCTCCTCCTGCCTTTGGAGCGCTGCGTCATCAGGGCATTTCCTTGAGCCCGTGGTTAGGAGAGTGTGACACCGGGATGTCCTTTCCAGCAGCAAGACAGGGGAGAGAGGAGGACAGGGCCATTCCCATGGAGGGTATGACCCAGCATTCGCCCACACCACTTCCACCTGACTCCTCAGTCAGATCTTAGGCAATGGCCACTCCTGGCCTTATTTTGGGGATATGTATGCTCAGCCCCAAATCAGGGGTTCATTCCAGAGAGTGGGGGGAGTGGACCCGGGAGAACAGCTGCAGGTCTCCGTCTTGGGACGGGGGGACCCGGGCCACAGAGCAGCCAGTGCAGGGTGCTCTGCCTCTGACAGGCACCCCAGGGACTCAAGGGCCGTGGGAGGGGACGTGGGAGTCGGGGAGGACAGAGGCTGGACATGAGAGGTCGAGGTGATGTTTGGTGGTGCTTGGAGGAGGCTGTGCAAAATGGGGGTCGAAGGAGTCCTTGGTGGGTCCATTGAGTACGGCGTGAGTTCATTCATTGGTTCAGCCGGAATTCATCCCTTTAGCACCTGCTGTGTGCTTAGTCCTGTGTTATGTGCTGAGGAGGGTGAGTGTGTGTGTGTGTGTGTGTGTGTGTGCGCGCGCGTGTGGTGTGATGTGCCAGCCGAGAAGACGTGCTCGGTCCAGCTAAAAGCGTTCTCGTTTTTTTCTCTGAAACCCTGCTCGAGAGCCTCTCAAAGCCCTGTCCACACCATCCCCTGCATTCCAGTCGCTTGCCCATGTGCTGTGCACACTCATATCCCTGAAGGCAGGAATCATAGCCACCTAATTTTTGTATCTGTTGCATTGCCCAGCGTGGTGTCTGATTCGAGTCAATTAGCAAAAGGGATTAGCGAGCATCAGCCCAGCAGCCATGCAATGGCTCGGACTGTTATTGTTCTCACAGCTCGGCAGGCAGGGTTCTCACGGCCGAGCCCGGGATTAAAGCCAGTGGGGGAGACCAGAGGAAGGCCCGCGGCAGGTGTGACATGCCTTGTCCTATCAGAGCATCCCACCTGCACAGCGAGTGTGCACAATCTTGGATGTAGCAGGAGCCCCAGACCCGACCCTGGCTGCACGTTGGAATTGCCTGGGGAGCTGGGAACCGTACCGGGCCTGGGCCCCACAGCCAGAGCATCCACTTCTTTGGTCTGGCTCGCAGCCTGGGCGCTGGGGCTTGCAAAGCACCCTCCCCCGCCGCCACCCCCGGTGATGCTAATGTACAGCGAGGCTGCAGATCGCCGAGTTGGAGGGCAAGCCAGGCTGCAGCAATGCAGGCGGGGCGGCCTCTTCCTTTCTCAGCCCTCTGGGGTGTGATTTCGAGAGCCATCATTTTCTAAATGGAGCCAGAGTAAAAGCAGTAATTTGCTACCGGGGGCCTAAGTGGACCGGAGGGGCGAGTCCCCACCTTCCCGCTTCCTCGGAGATGGTCAGCCCAGCGGGACGGCTCACTGTCAGCAGTCCGCAGACAACTTGTTTTTCTCGGTGGGAGCTTTGCTTCCAGAGGCTCCCCGCGCTGCCCAGAATGCGACGAGAAGTAACAAAATCCGTTTTTCAGACCTCCAAATGCTTGCCCTTTTCCAAACTGCTGAAAAAGCAAGAAGCATTTCTGGGTTATGTTTCTAGGCCACAAAGCGTGCCAGTATTACCAGATCCTCACAGCCACTTACTTATTCCTTGGAGTGTGACCCAGCCTCTGCCTCTGCCTAAAGTTAAAACCGGGCACCGGCCTGTTCCCGGACAGGGGCGGGGCCCACACAGAACCCCCAGACTCCAGGGAGCATTCCTCCGGACGCCGGGCTCGTGCTGAGCGGATCCCGCAGCTCCAGATGCGGCTGCCTGCGGGGGGAGAGGGTGATGCTGCGCTGTGGTGCTGACTCCATCTGCGACACACACAGGCGATTTGTGATTCCTGAAGCCATTCGGGGTGCTGGTCCCCCTCCAGCACAGAGTGTCACTGGCTCCAACCCCTAAGCTGTCTCTGTGGCACAGACAACTGCAAAACACAGGGAGTTGCGCTTCGTTAGGAGCAGGCCAGGCAGCAGGCAGCAGGACGCACGGACTATGTTCCGTTTGCTCCAGGAACGCAAAGTGCTGTGGGTCCAGAGGGACAGAAGCAGCGCACTGCTCCCTGGCCTCATCTGCCGGACGGTCGAAGCCGGGACGCCGTCCCAGAGGACGGACGATGCTCGCCGATTGCGGCACAGGGAGGTGGGTGGCCGACACCCAGCAACCACACTCTGCTGCCACGGCCTTCCCTCGGTGACCTCACTGCTGCCACCATTCAACCCACCCACTCTCGAGACACTGTCCGTGCTGCTGGGGTCCTGGTGGGGATCCCAAAAAGCAGCTGCTTGTGCGAGGTTCCTCTCCGCCGAGAAGACGCACGTTGTTCAGATCCCATCAGCAGGGCATGGATGAAACGACAAGCGAGGCATCTTCTGCGAGGGTCTGGGAAATCCGGCTGTGTAAGCGAGACGTCAGTGTGAGCCACTGTGGCCTCCACTGCCTCCCAGTCTCCGTGACACAGAGGGCTCCCAGGAGCCAGCAGGGCTGGCTGTTGGGTCACTTTCATTATCGATAAGGTACGGCGAGCACCGCAGTTCTGGGCTTTAAAAGGAGACAGTCGGTGGTGTGAAGTTTGCTAAGGGTCGGTTTGCCCCAGCAGACCGTAAGGCTGGGGAGGGCAGCTCAGCTGTGTCAGCTGGTCCCTGCTCAGCCCGCGCCTAGGAAGTAATCTCAGTATTTCTCTTCTCCGAGATGGTTCTGTGCAGTGCAGAAGGGGACCTGGCACTCCAGGCCTGGTGTCACTTGTGGGGTCACTCAGGTGGGTCTGGTTTCAGGTGCGGCTCTGCTTCCCCGGCTCCTGGCCCCTACCCAGCAGTCCTTGCGTCTCCATGCACTAGGAGTGAAGTCTCCATGCACTAGGGGTGAAAACTGCATTTCCCTGCATTTCCCAGGACAGCTCCTCGCCTTTGGACACCGCCCTCGACACCCCAGCCTGTCTGCACTCACGCGATCGCCTGTCGGCCACAGGCGCGCACACGTTGTGTCCGAGTCTGGTCTGTCCCCGGCCCTTCTTGGCTGACTCTCGTCTTCCGAGTCAAAACCAGGCTGCTAGGTCTGGCCAAAAGCATCTTCCCTGTTTTACAAGACTGTTGGGAAGTGGCTGGTTTGGGAGGAGGAGCCTCCAGAAGACACTCCCTCACGCAGGGCGCCCTGGGGCCTGTGCGTCCACTCGGGCCGCGGTGACCACGTGCCACAGGCTGGGGCTGAGACAACAGGAAGTTACTCCTCCCAGTTCCGGTGGCTACAAGACCCCGGCCGAGGTGTCGGCAGGGCTGGCTTCTCCTGAGGCTTCTCTCCTCAGCTCGGGGACCGCCATCCGCCTGCTGCGCCCTCACAGGGTCGTCCCTCTGTGTGCGCGTCTGTGCCCCGATCTCCCCTAAGGACACCGGTCATACTGGATCAGGGCTGTGCTAACGGCCTCAGTGAACCTTCATGACGACTTTAAAGACCTGTCCGCAAATACAGTCACACTCTGGGGCCTGGGGCTAGGCCTTCGGTACGTGAAGGAAGGGAGAGGGGTGGTTTATCCTCTAGCAGGATTTGCGAGCTGGAGAAGAATTTGTACGGAGACAGCATCCCCTTGGTCAGGAGAAATGGCCGGCCTTACCTTGAACTCTGCTCCTCGGCAAATAGCCAGGAGAGTGAACAGCTGGCCCGGGGTTTAGACCTCACTGGTGGTGTCCCATCATCCCCAGGTGTGATCCCGTGAAAGGGAGGGCAAGACTTTCATTCTCCACTGGATTTTATACGTGCGTATGAGAGTAAAAAAGCAAACTTATCCCGAGCAAAGCTATGCAAAATTACTAACTTGTAATAATAGCCAAGATATGGGAAAACTTTGATAGTGCCCAGCCAAGGATGAGTGGATAAAGAAAATGTGGCATATATAAAAATGATATATATATCTCAAAGGTACAAACTTCCAGTTATAAAATAAATAGGTCCTGGGGGTGTCACACACAGCCTGGTGATTATAGTTCATGACACTCCATCACTTATTTGAATGTTGCTGAGAGAGTAGATTAGAAGTTCTCATCATAACAAAAAGATTCTGTAACTATGTGTAGTGACAAATATGAACTAGACTTGTGGTGGTGATCCTTTTGCAATATATACACACATTGAATCCTTACGTTGTATGACTGGAACTGATATAATATTGTAGGTTTATTATATCTCAGAAAAAAGGATGGGTCCCCCTCCCATCATTTTCCAGGGGAGACGGACCGAACACAGGGGGCTGCACCCCACTTCTTCATACTGCCTCACCCCGTGCAGGGAGCAGCGTGCCACGCTCAGTCCCCCAAGCTCAGACCATTAGCTCAGCACAGGCTGGACGAGGTACCGGCCATTATCATTCTAATTAGCTGCGGCGCCAGTCTTCCCAGCAGGCCCAAGGTCAGGACCAAATCCATGTCCGCGACGTGAGCTTTGCAGAAGTGCCCGCTGCGGAGGTGGGCCGGAGTTACATAATGATTGCAACCTTCTTCGTTTACAGAACCTCCCCTCCCGGGAGAGCCCTGGCGCTCCCCGGCCCAGAAGTCGTGACTGGGTAGCAGGGCGGCCTGACGCAGGCAGGCGGGGCTGGAGGGAGGAAGAAGGAACCCTGCCCACCCACAGGGCCCTGCGGGTCGCCCCGAGGAGTCATTACGCCACCGCTGCAGCTCCGAGGAGGGCCGCTGGGAGGCGCCCTTCTGCAGTTCGGAGGGAGGGCGGGGCCTGAGTGCGTCTCCTTGGCTCACCTCAACTTAGAGGATTGGCCCTTGGTGGCTCAGGAAGAGGCTTTTCCTTAAGGACAATGTCGAAGTCATCCTTTGTGGCTTGGAATACGCTGGACATTCTGCAAAGTGGTCAAGTGCGTCATCTCACTTAGTCCTCGCCCTGCGGGGTGGGCCGCACTCTGGCGTGGTGGGCGCCGTAGTCCCCCGCAGCAATGACGAGGAGGACGAGAGGGGTGAAGTCAGACCCTGCGTGGCCGGGACTGGAGTCCAGGCAGCTGTGTCCCGAGGCGGGCACACTCTTTGGGTTTTCTTCACTGTTCTCACGGTACAGGCAGCAGGACCCCGGGTCTACTAGAAAACGATGCTGAGCTGATATGAAGAAAGCATCGATCAGCTGCTCACCCCTCTCTGCCCCTAACTCTCCGGCGTGACTGACGGGAAAGCTGGGGGCCGAGAACTCCCGGCACCTCCACGTGTGTTCAGACACAGACAGACACCCCCCCACGCTCGTGTTCACACTCACTCCGCGTTGGCTGCTGGTCTGTTTCCTTCTTGTCAATAATGAAAACATTGTCTTTCTGCAACTCGTATGTTTCCCACATACCATTACGTGCCCCTCCCCCAGTCACTAGTGGTAGACCCCACTCTTTTTTTTAAAGATTTATTTATTTACTTTTTAGAGAGGGAAGGGAGGGAGAGAGAGAGAGACAGAGAAACATCAATGTGCGGTTGCTGGGGGCCGTGGCCTGCAACCCAGGCATGTACCCTGACTGGGAATCGAACCTGCGACACTTTGGTTCCCAGCCTGCGCTCAATCCACTGAGCTACGCCAGCCAGGGTAGACCCCACTCTTAGAAACAGTTGCACAGCCGCTCGTACTGTCCCAGAGCACACAGTGTGCTGAGGTGTTTCCACGTGTGCGGACGGTCCGTCTGTCTGGTTTTGGGTGTGCCAGGCCCCTGCCAGTGACCCAGCAACAAGCACCTTCCTGCGCTTGGGCCCCCGGAGCGAGGCTGTTGGGTTGAAGTGTCCAGGGATTTGTGCTTTTCTGAGGACTGCGAGCTTATTTTCTCCAGACAGATGAGGCAATGTTTCCTCCCCCCGTGGAGTGAGAGGTGTCTGTTTCCCCACGTGGCTGTCACCATGCCTACACATCACTGCGGAGCTCCGAGGCTGGCCTGCTGTCCTCAGCGCCCCAGGTGCAGCCCAGCTTGGGCGCCCAGGAAGTCCTTCTCCAAGACCAGAGTTCCGAGGTCTGCGCAGCACATCCCGATCTCCTGGGGGCTTTTAAAACCTCCCCTGGGCATGGGTCCCCAACCCAGAGGGCCCCAGTCTGTCCGTGGGGTGAGGGCAGAGGTGTTTCCAGAAGCCCCTGGAGGATTCTGCCATTCTGCCCAGGAAGGGGCCCTTCAGAGAGGGACCCTGTCGACACGGGGATTCCAACCTCCCTCCTCCCTCCCGCCTTGGGGTCCTCTCCTTGCAGGCCAGGGCAGATTGTGCAGGGAGCTGCAGGCTTTTCCTGCAGCCAGCAGCCTCTCCCGCGTGTCCAGGGCCTGCAGGCACATGCAGGCTGGAAGGGCCGACTTGAGCCCTCGAGGCAAGTCCCCTGCTGCCTCTCGGAGCCTGCAGGGTCCCGTAGGACCACAGTGCCTTGCAGGGATCTGCCCTACCCGTGCCGGAGGACAGCAACCTTTCCTGGGGAGATGGAGGTGGGCACCCACGCCTCTTTATGACCAGAGGTGCATCAGGTCTCAGGGCTGTCCCCACGCTGAGTAGGACACAGGTCATCCGTTCTTCCACCGGGCACCCTGTCCCTCCTAACCGGAAGTGTCTGCTGATGGGACCACGTGGCTGACTCCAGGTGGCAGCCTGAGCCCGCCCTCCCTAAACATGCATCAAGAGGCATGCAGACCATGTGCAGAGGCTGACACACCGAAGTCTGGCCTCTTTCACAGTGCAGTTTGCACACAGCTGCTCAGGAACTCTATTCTCTCCTCAGCTGCTTAGGGCCGCTTGCAAGAGGCAGCCAGGCAGGAAAAGACGCCGTGACCGTAGGCAGGCAGTAGCTGGTCCTCCCCCATCGCCAGGCCCACATAGTCATTGGCCGTGACGTTGAACGTCTGCTGTGTGCTCTTTGGGGCACCGTTTTCCAGACTTGACTGCACGGTGGGATCCCCAGGGGGTGTGTAAGAAGTACTGATGTGTGGGTCCCATCCCCAGAGATGCTGACTTAATTGGTTTGGGAGAAATCCTGGGCATCAGGATTTTTAAGACTAGTCCCCTCACCCGCCCATGCCCAGGGTGATTCTAATGTGCAGCCAGGTTCGAGCGCCTGTGCTGAGCAGCCTCCAGCTTCATCACGCATTTAAACTGCTCTTCGTGGCCTGGCTGGCTTCCACCTGGGCCCCGCCCCGCCCCTCCCTGGCGCAGGGTCAGGTAATAATCTCCTGGTACCTCCAACAGCTGGGAAAAGCCTCCTGCCAGCCGGGATGGGTAGGCTCATAGAGGCTGGACAAGTTTCCAGGCCTGACATAAAATAGGGTGTGGTCTTCTCTCCCGCCTGTAGGGGAGAGCCCTCTTGGGGGCGCTCACAACACGAACATGCTGAGGTCTGGCTGCTGCCCCCGCCCGCCCTCCCCACTCTGAGTTTCCAGTGCATTGGTGGGGTTTGCAGGTGGGACCATTAAAAAAAAAATCTAAGGCTGCGGGGAAATGTCCAGTGTCGGGGAATGTTGACAGGTCAGTGTAGGGAACACCCACACAGCCCTGAATAAAGTCGTTTTGTTCACCATCGTTGCACCAGCACGTTGCTGAGATGCTGCGATGGCTCACCTCTTGTTTCTGTCAGTTAGCCTGTGGGGGGACTGGCTCTCTCAGATTCGTCGTTTCTCCTAGAGGCACAGGACCCACTGACGACGTCAGGCAGGGACTCACTGTACAGTCTTCGCCAGGAGTCGTCACCTGCCTCGTTCATCTGTTCCCCCTCCCCCGTGGGCGTAGAGCACCACTTGTTTTGCTGGGCCCTCCGGCGACACTCCGTGGTCCTTCACCCTGAAACACTGTCTGCAGCGTAACCACGCCGCCACGATCACGGCCAAGGCCGTCGTCGTCCCTCGCAGTCACGGCTTCCCTGTTTCCCAGCACTGCTCTGCATCCTTCCAAGTCCGGGACCCAATCACCTCGCCTCTCGTGGTCGTGCTTCCCGCAATCTCCTTGCATCCAGAGCAGTCTCTCCGCCTTTTCTCATGAGCTGGACCTTTACGAAGAGCCCCTGGAAGGGAGGGGTTTGTGAGGTTCCCCGGCCTTTCTAACGAGTGGCGGCAGGGCCGAGGAGCCCTCGACAGAGGACTGCGCATCTTGCTGCCCCCGTGTAAACACGTGCGTGGGAAGCACATAGGCGAACGGGCTGCCGCCTGCTTCTCGGTGCTCAGAGAGAACGGGCCCCGTGTTCAGAGCTGCGGGTGCGTGGTGTGTGCCCCCACGCGCAGCCCTGCCGGGGTCCTCCTGAATCAGTCCAGAGTCACAGGCCACTCTGACCAGCGCGTGTTCCGGTTGCTCCCCCTCGTCCCCTCCCCCCAGCGTCTCCTGTGTCTGTTCTCTGTCTCGCTGTGTCTCTCTGTCTTGTGTTGCAGGTTTAAGGTTCGCTCATTCCCGTCCAGCTGGGTGAGACGACCTCACGGAGGGGGGTGGGGGGGTGGCGGTGTGCTGCCCCCCTGGGGACAGCAGGGCGTTGTGGAGAAAGCTCTGTGGGGACCATCTGCTTCCGCAGCCGGCCCCGGACCTTGCTCCCGCCACGCTGGTCACGCCTGCCCTCTTCGCTCACTGCTCCTCCGCTTTTTTTCTCCCTCTTGTCTGAACCTTCCTCTCTGGACGGCTCAGCTCCAGCCACCGCTTGGGAAGCCTTCTCCCCCTTCCTCAGGTGGAGTCTGGGGGCCCCGTGGGCTGCAGTCCATTCTAGCCCTTACCAGGCGGCATCACATTTTCCTCTCCCCAGTTTGGTCCAGGGCTGCTGAAGGGCGGGGCCCGAGTCTGCAGGGGGTCTGACTCCCCAGACCGTGGCAAGGTGCCCCCACCTCACAGGTGTTCGGCCCACACTCGGTGGGAGTGGACGAAAGGAAGTGGCCGGGGAGCCGGGTCCCGCTCTGAGAATCCCGCAGCCGAGGTCCTCGAGGGCAGAACCACAGAACCTCGGAGCCAGGAAGGACCTGGTGGATTCTGGTCCAGCCCCTTCCCTGGAGATAAGCGGAAGGGCAGGGAGAAAGAGACCCTCTCAGTGCCCCCCAAAGTGCAGTTAAGTCTAACTCAGTCTCCCCCTTCCCCTGAATCCTTTTCACCATAACTCACTTCTATCTCATTGGGCTACGCATCCATTTCTGATTTCCAAATCCCTTGCACCCTCCACCATTCCCGTGTGGGTAACCCTTTCTGTGGTTATTTACTGCAAATAGGCAACCTCTGACTGGCTACGTCTTCTTTCCGACCACGAGAAAGGGATGCTCATTTTAGTACAACTTGAATGACCAAGAGCGCAGATCTGTTGGATGAAAATCTACAGTCACGAAACACCACGCCAACCACCCCTGCCTTGAGGGGGGGTTCCGTGCGGCTTTGGAACCTCGCGGGGACGCCCTTTGTCGGTGTGGACGATGGAGAGTTAACCGCAACGCTGACGGGAGCAGTTTTCTCTTCTCTCCTTCTCATGGGGCTGGCCAGCGAGCCGCGGGCGTCCTGGCACAGCTCCTGGGACGCTGCTGCTCACGTGGCCCCTGCAGCAGCTGCACCGGTGCCACCTGGGAGCTTGTGACAAGTGCAGAGTCTCAGCCCCCACCTTCCAGACCTAAGGGGTCGTATCTGCATTTAACCCGATCTCCAGGAGATCTGTGTGCACACGATTTTGAGCAGCGTGGCCGAGACCCCCGGCGGTGGAGCAGAGCTGCCTTCTGCCCTGCCTTCAGCACCTGCTGAGTGTCCGCTGTGTGAGGACTTGTCGGCAGGTACGGCAGGAGGGACCCCTGCCCCGACCCACCTGCCATTCCCACTCGCCAGTTGCCCTCCCCGAGACAAGCCCAGGCCCTGCCAGATATCACCCCTGTCTGCTGGTCCCCGCCCTCGCCCTGCAGCTGGGCCCTCGCTGTCACTGGCAGCTGGCCGCCTCGGACTCATCCCCCACTGCTGTCACGCCGCCCCTTGGCTGCTCCTGGCTTACCCTGCTTTCCTCAGTGTCCCTGCTACTCTGCTGTTTTCTCCAGTGATCACTTATGCTTGGGAGTAAGTGGAGGCCGCGGATGCAGGGTGCCCCGTGTCTGCCTCCCCCTGCTTTACACGCTTGTCCCTCGGGTCCTTCTGTCCTGTCTCAGGGCCCCTCTCGGCCCCACTTTAAGGCTGAGCCTCCACGGGGTCCCTTGTTCAGGCTCCTTCCAACTCATCCGGAGCAGATCCAACCAGCTCCCTGCTTCTGGAGGACCTGGTCTCTCTCGTGGCTCTCCGCCGGCTCTCTCTCCTCGCCTTCAAACCCGGCCACTCTTCCTCGTTCTGCACAATTCCTTGGGCCTCCGGAGCCCTGCGTGTCACCGACCCACACATGGCTCCCTCCAGATGTTGCAGAGTCTGGAGTCCGAGACACTCCTCACCTGCACTTCCTCGCTCCCGCTCGTCCCGGAGTCCCTCGCCTTGTGGCAGCTGCTCCTTTCGTTCCACCGGGATGGATATCTTGAAGGTCGCCGATGACACCCCGAATCCAGCAGGTCGACTTCTTTAGTCTCACCTCCCTCGGCCTTTCTGGAGTGTGACACCCTTGTCACCTCCTTCTTTTTGGCCCCGTGGCATGGCATCGTCTCTGTCTCCTTGGACTCCTCTTCCCTCGCACCCCAAACACGGGGCCTTCTTCGTGTTCTGCCCTTGACCTTGCTTTCTTCTTGTTCTCTAGTCAGAGCTGCCATCAGCCGCCTGCGGGTCCTACATGGTGGGCTCGAGTGTAAGAGTCCGCTTTCCCCTGAACGCCTCCCCTGTAGCACTGGAGCTTGTATCGTCACTCAGCTCCCCACGCCCCCCAAACCGATACCTTCTCTCCTTCCCTCTCTGCCTCGAATTCCAGGAACGCGAGTTAAACCATCCCTGAGCATCTTCACCTGGTCCTGCCTCTTGTACCTCCAGCTCAGCGCTGGGGTTAGGGTGGGCATGAATCACACTTCTCCACGCTGCATCTTTGGGGTTGAACCAGTGGAGAACAGACACAAGGGTCTAGACGAGGATTGATAAAACAGAGCCGTACCCAGCCAGCCTCGTGGAAGGGCGTGGCAGGACCGTCACCTTCTAGTGAAGGAGAGAGTGACAGCGACGGTGCCTCGGAGGGACGGGCTTTGGATGCGGACCGCGCAAACCTGCCCCGTGGTTGCAGGAATGCAGGGGGAGGCGGGGGAACTGTGGGGCTTAGGGGCGGGCTGGTCCCTGAGCAGCAGAGCCTCGGCCACAGCCTTCGTCCCTACACCGCGCAGCCTGTGGGAAGTCCTCGTTCTGGGTTTGAGCAGGATCACAGCGGGGGGGGGGGGGGGGGACTGAAGGGCTCAGAGCTCTCCCTCCACTCAACCTGCCTCGTTGTTGCTTTACCACCCGCTTTTTCAATGCACCCGTCTTGGTCCCCTGCGAACCTGTCTTCCACGTCACCCGGGCTGGGCACCGCATCCATGGACCCTGCTCCGAAGTGCTTCATGAGTCGGGACCCTCGCCCCTAAGCCCCCTCCGCAGGAGCTCACGCTCTCATTTCTCTCGCCTGCACTGCTGGAGCAGCTTCCCTGGGGGCCCCGACTCCTCGCCCCCCCCCCCCCAGCCTTAGGTCTGTTCCCTGCCCCTCGTCCCCGATCCGTCCCGCACATCATGGTTGGAATGGTCTTAGCAAACCGCGGCCACATACAGCTTCCTTCCAAAGCCTCCTGTGGCTCCCCGTTTTGGAGAGTGAGTAGCCAATACTTAGCATTGCTTCTCAGGCCCCCTGTGATGTCCTGCCCTGTCTCTGCCTCCCTGAGATCTACTTTCTGTCAAGCACTCGCTCACCAAACACTTCCTGAGTACCTACTACATGCTAGGGATTGTGCAAGTACTATAAATAGAGGTATAAAAGACTCAAATGGCGTCTCTTCCACCAGCCTTCTAGAATCCACCAAACAGGAAATAACCTGCCTTCTGTTTCACCGGGGGTTTTTTCCCGTATGTTCTTCCTGCACAGCGATGTCTTGCCTGCACGTCTGATCCTGTGCCTGGCCGCAGTCTACCTGCGGCCCAAACTACATCTTCCACCTCGCGTTCCCTGTGCCGTCTCTGCAGTCCCCGCACTTTTGAGGCGCCCTGCCTGCGATTGGTTACAAAACTGCATTCTCGCCCAACTAGAAAATGGAACAAACCCAGAGAGAAGTGTTCTGAAACACAAATAAATGAAGCACGATCCTAGGTGTTACTAAATATAGCTGTCCAGAGACAAACACGTCACGATTAATCAGCACAACCCATTTGTGAACCACGTTCGGTCTGTGTTTCAATACAGCAGTCCATAAAAACATGACAGGCTGTTTCTCCATCTTCCTCTTATCATCCCTCCTGCAACCAACTTGGGTTTTTACCGGTTCACTCTGAAGAACAGAGGTGTCCTTGTTGGTTTCTCTAGAGCCGGCTGCCGGCCCTTGCCATCATGACTCTGCCAAATCTGTTCTGCTAACACTGCTGTGCACACCACTCCTGAGCTCAGAGGCCTTTGCTGGCTCCTGTTGAGTCCCAACTCCTTCACTAAACCTTGGAGACCCTCCCCAGGCCGGCTCCTCCCCAGCCAGGCCACGCCCCCTCCATTTGGGTGTTGCATCTTCCCTGGCCTGTACCCGCTATTTCAGGTAGCGCATCCGAGTCCGACGCTACAGCATTCAAAATACAGATCCCTGGGCCCCACCCGCTGGACATTCTAAACTGGAGCTTGGAAATCTGCATTTTTACAGAGCTCTACCCAAGGATCCAACAGTTCGGAGAGCCAGGAACTTTTGTGACCTCGCCATCACATGATGGATCCCAGCAGGCCTTGTGTTGGGAAGATTCATGTATCTTTCTCTCTGATCTCTCCTTCTGAGCTTTTCCTGAGGGCAGGGCTGTGTCATGAGGTCATCTCACCTTTGGATCACCTGGCAGGGTATCTCTCACAGTAAGAGGATGTACCACTCCGCACGTGTTTGTTGAATGAATGAGTGATTGAATGCATGCGTGGATGAGGGACTTCTTTGAAGGGGTGAGACATGGATGGGAGAAGGAATTGCAATGTAACCAGGAATCGAGAGCAAATTCAAGTGGAGAAGGCAGCGTTTAATTTCAACACTCTGCAAAATGCAGGTGATAATCAGAACTCTGGGAGGTCACTTTGAAATCTGTTTGCTTCCAGGGTCCAAACATTTCTCACAGATTGAATCGTTGCTGGTTTGGAGAACATGCTCATCTTTATAACAGTTTCCAATGTGTACCTTATTATCTGGTTGTTTCATTTCTGTCCTTCCGGTGATCAACTGGGTGTTTTTAAAATAGAACGTTTCAGCTCTTCCTAGCACCAGGTCCTCGGGTTGCTCTGGCAACCACCTTGAAAACTCCAGGAAGCTTCCTCCTAAGTTTCCAAACTTCTTGGATTTTCCAGCTGCCACACTGTTTTTTAACGATGTCCTGACGGAGAGGCTAACATGAAATGATCTCTATTAATTAACTAAATCTCCTGAAACACTTTCAAAGGTCCCCAGCATTCCTGGCGTCACTGTTGTCACATAGCCCCTTCCTGGGGGCATCGAATCCCGAATCTTCAGGGAATTCCTTCAGCCACCTGTTAACCAGGCACCCAGCATGCCCTGCCCAGGCAACCACCCTCTGCAGTCTGGCACTTGATTTAAAACGTAATCACTGCACCTGCGGCTTCCAGAACGTGTCTCTGTTAGTAAAAAAGAATTTAAAAATATTTTTCAATTCATGTTGATGTGTCTCTGGTCCTATCGAAAAGTCAAAAGAAGAAACACACATGAGACTTCCAAGACGTTGGCGTGGCTTTCACGGTCATGGCCAAGTCTGAGCAGCTCCAAGCAGCCCTGCAGCCGTCACAGCTCCGGCCTGGCTTTGGTCAGCGTGCCTCGCCCACGAGGATGTGATCTTGAACATCGGGGGTTTGCTTTCATAAGCCCACACTCAGTAGCCCTGGCTGAGTCAGGAGGGGCCCTATGACCTCGGGTGGGCTGTGCTGACTTCCCTGGCCTTCAGCTTCCTGCTCTGCAGAATGATTAGAAAAACACCAGCCTCAGAGGTTGCTGTCGGGAATGAACGAGATGAGGCAGTAAAGCACTTCGCAGTGGTTGGGGGTGGATAAACATGAATTATCATCATCATCATCATCATCATCAACGAACACACACGCACACAGGCCTGTTTCATTGGAGGAAGGCACAAGAGCCTGCACCATTGTCTACCCCGTGTGAAATCTGTTTATTGGTTCCTGGGCCTGCCTGGGTTTGCCCCTGTCGCAATGAATTTTTCATCGGCCTGCAACCCGGCATTAACGCCATGTGTCTTCTCGGCAGCCTCTGCAAGGCCCGTCTCCCCGAAGTTAAAACGGCCTCCGGAAACCAGCTTCGGAGTCGCAGCCAACAAGGCGTCAGACGCCCCTGTCTTTCAGTCAAACATGCAAACATTGCCAGAGTTTTCTATCGGAAGAGTTGCCCCAAAGCATGTCATATTTATACTCACCGAGAATCCCCTCACTGAGACCGTTTCAATGGCCCGAGGGGAGTGCGGAAGGGAACAGGGCGTCCATGGTGATAACCCCGGCCCGTCCCCTCTGCTCCCTGCGCTGCCCTGTGGAAGGAGGCTGTGGTCTGAGGCCTGGCTGGTGTCTCCCGCACCCTCGCTGTGCGCGGGGTAAGGTCGCGTGAGTTCTGGCCGGTCCCGGGCTCGGGTACGCACGAGGCCCTGTTGAACGAGTGGGTGGAAAGAATGAGCTGGCCCACACTGAGGTTCCAGGGGGACTGAGTAACCGGCACATCCAAGCTGAGAAGAACCGCAGGGACGTGCCGGTCAAGTGCCTCTTCTCACAGACAACAGTTAGTGCTTATGGAGTGTTACTGAGTGCCAGACGCTATTTTAAAGTCTTCATGCTCATTAACTCATTTAACACTCGTGAAAGTCCTATGAAGTAGATACTAGTATTATTCCCATTTCATAGGTGATGAAACTGAGCCCCCTGAAGTGAAATCACTTACTCAGTTCTGCATCTTAGTAGATCTTGGGCCCAAACCTCTTATTCCTTAATCTAACACTCTCTTCACTAAGACACCGCCACTCAAGCCCTTACCGGGAGCAAAAGCTACCACATTATTTTGTCTTTTCTTCCCAGGGTGAATTTGCTTCATCAAACTCTTGATAAAGCTCGGCACATTCCCACCGACTTCAGAGCAATGCTGGCGAGGGCTCGCATCGGACCGCCCCCAGGGGGCAGCCGGGTCCCCAGCTCCGTTCACCGGTCTCTCTTTGCGCTCAGGGCTCAGCCAAGTGCCTGCCTCCCTGTGCGCGTACCAGGGGGCGTGCTATCAGAATCATTGATGGTGACAGTGACAGTTTGCTCTGCCTTCCCAAGTGCCAGGACCTGTTCTCTGACACAGTCGCCCCAACCACCCTCTTTTGCTTGTTTTGAGCAAAATTTCTCCAACCTGCTGAATGTAATAAGTAATTAACACCACTTAATAGCTGTTAAGTAGAATAATCATTTTTTTTTTTAATCCTGGAAAAGGCTGCCCTTTCGAAGCTGATGGTGCAGCCTGAGACCCAGGCTGCTGCCAGACTCGCTGCGCTAAGGGAGGGTGGGGGGGGGGGGCAATGCACTAGACCCTGACCTTGAAAACAGCAGCTTCCTGTTACACAAACACTGGGGCACCAGGGACCTCACATGGAAACGCCCCCAAGGGGGCAGGGCAGTGGATGAGGAAGGTGCGGCCTCAGGAATTTCGGACCCTCTTCTCCCAACAAGAGTTGGAGTTCCTTCCCTCTGGGGGGGAGGGGGGATGGGGGAGGGAGGGCATAGGCGGGGCCTGCCGGAGAGGGGAGGGCAGGCTGGCAGCCGGGCCAGCATTCACTGGTGACCCTGATCCAGGCTGGTCCTACGTGGACACTTCCTGCCACGTGCTCAGGCTGTCGTCACGAATAAAGGCAGGAGATGACTTACTTCTGCTCTCGGCCCACTTCCTGCCACGTGGTTTTCCCCGGTCAGATGAAGCCGTCACGACAATTCCCTGGAAGGCCCCCCCAAGGTTTAAGAAGAGGATGCCGCAAAGGATTCGGGTTTCCGTGTCATTTCCTCGGAAGATCTGGAAGTGACATCTGTCGGGGACATAAAGATGACTCTCAGACACCCCGATGGAGATGATGCCCCGGGCCTCGACATCCCATCTCTCTCCTCCTCCCCGAAAATCCCAGCTTCCTCGAAATCCCAACTCAGAGGCGACTGTCCTTGGAGGATTCCTCCCTCATTTCTCCTCCCTCAGAGTGAGGGTGTCCCTCTCCTTCCTTCCCACGTCCCGTGGCTGGCGGGCGGCTTCTGTGTCGCCCCCATTTTGCTGCGCTGAGGCATCCGAGATACATACGCTCTTTCTCGTTGCGGGGGGGGCCCCCCTCCCCCGCCACACGGCCCTGCCCCCACCACCTCTTCGCTTCCGACGATAAGTAAGTGCCTGCTGAGTGGGGGCCTCGTCAGCGCTCGGAGCCCGCTAACCCTCACCCCTCCACCCTTCTCACCTCGAGAACACTCCCTTCTGCTCCTGTCTCTCCGCTCAGATAATCTGAACTCGCGCCTAGTCACTCCCTCTATTCTGAGCAGGATTCCTACGCCCGCACCCCTGCTTAAAGGGAAGAAAAGGAGTGGGTAGCTAGCTGGCTGCCGGTGCGAAGACGCCTCTGGATCTCCGCAGTTGTGGGAGAATTCGGTCCTTTGAAGCAGGCGGCAGGTTTTGAGAGAGAGCTTTTATTCTCACCTCCTCCCCAGGGGGCAATTTGACAGTGAGTGAGGAAACCAGGCAGAGAGGCTTTTGAGATTCAAGTGTGCCTTGAAGTCGCATGAAAACAGTGATGAAAGCCAGGCTGGGAGGTGTGACGATGGGGCAGGACCAGAACCCGTGACGTGTCCTAAAAGGAACCAGTCCCTTCCCAGGAAGGTCCATGGAGACGGAGGAAGGCCAGAGAGAGGGAAAAGGGGCTCGTGACGGGGGAGGCGCAGAGGTCCCTGCCAAGGACCGGCAGAAGACGGCGCAGCTGCAGGCTGCTGTGGGCTCCTGAGACAGAGGAGGAGCTGGAGACACCGAAGGTGCCAAGGCCGACCCTCCAAGAGCAGAGACGGCCGTCCCAGGCCACACGCATCCTCCCGGCAGAGTTGGAAGAGGCCGGGCAGCGGGGGGAATCTCTGAGCTTGGCTGGCATGCTCCGGGAACTTTACGTGACATCTGACCTCTGTCTCGCATCAGAGTGCAGCGGGCGGTGGGAGGAGGGCATGTTGTCATCTTGCGCTCGTGACAAGTGCCCGCCCTTCAGCTCGTGGCAGTGGCACCCTAAGGCTCCAGCACTGGAGTGAGAGGGCTGGTCCTCGCAGGAGGGGAATAAAGCCAATGCTTACTCAGCCCTTGGCCCTTGTCAGGGCTGACTTCAGGGTCGGCGATGGTGGACAAGCGGCCCTTGCCGCAGACCCATCGGGCGGTGACCACCACCGCTGTCTGCTTTGGCCCTCAGTTTCCCCTCCTGCAGTGCTGACCTCCGGCTCGCTCACAGGGTCAGGTCTACTCGTCCTTTCAAACGTCCCTCGATTTCGCTTGATCGGAGAACCTCCCGTGAGCCCCCAGTTGGAGTGAATCTCGGTCCTTTCAGAAAGCCTGCCACACCTGTGCCGAGACCACCGACTGCACATTCGTAACGCTCGCAGGCAGAGCACGGACGGCCCGGGGATTCGGTGGGCTGCAGCCTGAGTGAGGCAGTTCCTGCTCGTTGTGCGAAGGCAGGAGACTGGGCCCCTCACAGCCCCTCCCACCCAACAAACCGGGGCTTTCCGGGCCCAGGGGGCGACTCTAGGGGGGTCAGCGCTGCACTCAGGGCTTCTGAGGTTTGCCTGGTGGGTTCCGGGGCGGTCTTTATGTCACAGATAAGCCCAGGGTTGGGAGGGGACCTCTAGATCAGCTGTCCCCACCAATGGATAAGCACTGTCCCCGCTTGGTGGTCATCCGGCCCCTGCCGGGGCATGCCCAGTGCTCGTGGAAGGAAGGTCTGGATGTGGGTGGTGGGGGGGGGGTTAAGGGCGAGGAACACCAGTGACTGTCTCCCATTGATTACTCATCCTGTGTCTGACGAGACAGGTGAAATTAGGCCGTGGTAAGAAATAGCTCTCCGACCCCGGTAGCTTAAAATAGCCCAAGTGTCTTGCTCACTCACGCTCCACGCCCGTCACCGGTCACCCTGGGGCCTCTCGCCTTCACTTGTGGTTTCAGGATGACGGGGCACCCAGCACCCTACATGCTCTCTGCCCTGTCGGCGGGGAGAAGGAGAGAGATGCCGGAGCGCTCTGCACTGGCGAGGAGGTGCCCCAGCCTCCTCTGCACGTCAGTCCGGCACCCAGCCCTTCAGCCCCACCCCCATCCCCCGCAAGGACAGGGAGCCTAGGAAGGGGGTCTCCCTGCACTCCCAAAGGCAGAGTGTGAGGACAGCAAACCAGTGTGTGTGCGTGAGAAGGGCCCCATCGCTCCCCAAAGTCTCCCCGGGTGAAGTGGAGGAGTCGCGCCTGCTTGTGGGGATCCTGTTGGGTGACCGTGAGAGGCAGTTGGGAGAAGCCACCCAGAGATGGGGACGCATTCTCCAGCCTTCCCCGCCCCCACCCAGCAGGCGGGCCTCATGAAGCAGTTTTCCTCTGCACGGTGACAGTGATGAATCCACCTGCTCTGGAGGCTGCAGCTTCCACTATAAATCAAGCCCCAAGGTGGGAGGCGTGGTGGTGATAAACAGAGGGACCAGGAATCCAGGCTGCGACCGGTCAGAGATTCGTCACCGCAGTTGGAGACGGGGAGGGGGCCTCCACTGGCGATTCAGGCCTAGGGTGGGGGTCTGTAACCCCATCAATCATCTCCCCCGGAGAGGCTGAACTGATGACTTAAAAAAAAAAGGAGAGGTGCACAGCAGAGGTCACAGCCACCGCCTGTGGAGCGGCCCGCGTGTGCTGAGAGCCGGGAGGAGGGTGGTGACCCCACAGTGGGTCGGGCGTGCACAGCCCCCAGGAGAGGGTCGGAAAGCATGCTGTGCAGCTCCGTTGCAGGGTAGGGAGGGGGCGGGTAGGCAGAGCTTCCATTAGAAAGTGGCATTGACGTGGGTCTTGAAGGATGGTTAGAGCGATTTTGCTAGAAGACCAAAGCCTTTGTGATGGTCCAAGCGATACATAGGCACTGTCACACACTCACACTCACTCTCACACACACACACTCTCCTGTGGGACCAGGGATGATGGTGCATCTGCACCCCCATCTCAGAGCATCCTGTCTGCTCGTCTGGGGACCACGTTTCTCCTTTGCAGTCACCTCGATTTCCCTTACAACTCTGTTGCCTGCTAAGATGTAACAACCCCTGGGAGAGGGTCACAGTCATGTTAAGCTCTTTTTACCCGATTTACCGCTGTGTGCGTGGATTGGGGGTGGGGAGCCTCGTCTTCCCGCGGGTCCCCTCCCACCACGTGACCCTTCTCAGGCTGGGCCGCGCCCTCCCTCCAGAGGGAACTTCCCTCTGCTGTGACCACAGCGTGTTCTTCCCCGTGGGTCCTCCTGATCCAGCCTCCGTCAAGCAACATGCTCCTTCTCCATTTTCCCCAGCCCTCCTACGTTCGAAGTAAACACACGTATTTGCTTTCCGTCTGTGAGTTTCTGTGGGACGATGCCCAGGGGCCAGGAAGACAGGAGTGGGGTGGTCGCAGAATCACCGGAAACCCACAAGGGTCGCTCGGGCCAGACCTCACAGGGACGGCAGGGCCTCTTCTGGTTCTCCCAGGGGCCACCCCCGGGGGCCCCCAGACACACGGGCCCTATTCTGGGAAGTGGGGTGCCGAGGGCCTCTGCCCGTTCAGGTCTCAGGTCGGGCATGGAGCAGCGCTGGGACCAGAGACAGGACAGCTTCCCACAGCTGCAGCCCAGCTGATGGGCGGGGACCCTGCTGCCGCAGGGACGGGCGGGCCGTGTCCCCAGCAGGCCGATGCCGGGGGCAGACGCCGGCTGCCCGCCCCTCTCTCTAACCCGGTCCTGGCTGTCCGCCCCTCTTCAGCTGGTGCTGCCGGAGTACTCCATCCACACGCTCTTCTGCGTCATGTTCCTGTGCGCCCAGGAGTGGCTCACCCTGGGGCTCAACGTGCCCCTGCTCTTCTACCACTTCTGGAGGTGAGTCTGCCCGGGCCCGTCTGTCCCTCCCCTCCCCGCACGGGCGGCCTGCCCCCCCCCCCCAAGACAACGTCCCCCAAACGGCCCAGCCCGCCCCCGCCCCCGGGGGCCTTCCCCTCGCCTCTTCCTGTGGGAGAACCTTTGTCTAGCGCCTTCCCCCGCAGCAGCTCTCGGGCAGCCAATCCCACAGGGGGCGGCCCCATGTAGGCCCCGCCCACCACAGGCCCCGCCCACCACAGCCTCCGCCCTGCAGGTCGGCGTTAAAAGCAGCTACAGCGCAATTCACAATGGCCACAAGCAGAAACACCCCAAGTGTGCGCCAACAGGCAGATGGGTAAACAAAACGTGGCATGTCCTTACAATGGGACGCCACTTGGCAACAAGAATCGGTGAAGGGCTGGTGCACACCACAACGTGAATGAGCCTGGGAAACATTCCAGTGAGCGAAGCCACTCACAAAAGGCCGTTTATATGAAATGTAACACAGAATACGCACCTCTACAGAGACAGACCGAGGGCCGGTGGCTGCCTGGGGCTGGCAGGGAGGGGGGCTGGGGGGCTGCTAAGGGGGCAGGGCTTGTTTGCAGGACGAGGAAAATGTGCTGAGACTCAGTACTGGTGGTGGTCGCACAACTCTCTGAAGGTGCTAAAAACCACTGCATCGTGCGATTTAAGAAACGTGAATGTTTTGGTATGTGAATTGTACCTTAACTAACTAAACAAACAAACAAACAAACACCTCCCAGACGGGCTGGGCTTTCTGGGACCATCCTGATGTTCAGGATTCTGTTCCTGCAGGGACCTGGCACCAGGTCACCTGCTTTGGGCTTCAGGGAAAACACGGTCACCACAGGACGTGCGGGGCAGGAAGGGGGTGCAGAAGTAGTCAAGGAGGCACCTGGGCCGATACCTTAACTGCCCTTCACCCCTTGCTCCCAGAACCATGACCCCCCCAAACACCTCATCCTTGCCATCCACCATAAACCTAGTCTGCATTTAGTCACACCCCAAGTGTCCACTCCTTCGTTCGGGAGACGTGGGCGCACCTGCCACAGGCCAGACATCGTGGGGGGTCTGAGATGAATGTGAGATGGGGCTTCTGCCCTCAAGGAATAGGGCCCCAGCAGCGGAGGGAAACATTGTACCCTGAACAGGTTGTAAGGAACACACACGGGGGTGTAGAGAAATGAACGTTCAAGTTCGGCTGCGAGGGGGACACTGCGGGTTCTGGACACGCGTGTTCCGGGTGGAGGGACCCGCCTCTGCAGAGGCGCGGAGGTCAGAGAGCGCCCGGTGCACCCGGGGAGGAGCCGTTGTTCGGGGTGTCGGGGCCTGACTGCCTTGCTGGAGGGGGGTGAGCAGAGATGGTGGCAGACAGCGGGGGCCAGGTGTGGGGGTCTGAAGCCGTTGGCCGGGGAGGTCAGAGTCATTCATTCTGGGGGGAGTGGCTGGCCCTCGGAAGCTTTTGAGGAGGGAAGCGGCATTCCCCGGCCTGGCTGCTGGGGGAAGGGGTGGATGGAGGTGAAGGTTTTTATGTTTTGTTTTTTAGATTTTATTTATTTATTTTTAGAGAGGGAAGAGAGAGAGATAGAGAAAGAGAGAGAGAGAAACATCAATGTGCGGTTGCTGGGGGCCGTGGCCTGCAACCCAGGCATGTGCCCTGACTGGGAATCGAACCTGCGATACTTTGGTTCGCAGCCTGAGCTCAATCCACTGAGCTGCGCCAGCCAGGGAGGATGAGGTTTTGAGGACATGATCCAGTGAGGTCAGGATGAAACTCCTGGTGAGGAGCTCCTGCAGACTCGAGCCGGCAGGGGACGTTGGAGTGGGAGAGGAGAGGATTCTCAGAGGGACACAGGTGGCGGCCGATAGCTGGGGGCAGGAGGTGCGGCAGAGGGAGGCTCTGAGCTGGGCGGGTGATGCCGCCGCTGGCCGGAGCGGAGAGAAGAGGTCACAGGTCTGGGCGGGGAGGAAAATGCTTCGGTTACACAAGAGGGTCCTGCTCGAAGCGCAGGGGGTCCGAAGCCCGAGCTCTGAGAGACGTCTGCCAGGACCGCTGTGGGCTGCCACGTGCTGCGTACCCACCCACTCAGGAACTTTCCACACCGTCCTCACCCAGTGGCCTTCTCTGTTTTACACCTGGGGACACGGAAGTCGCTGTGCCTGGAGTTGCTTAGCTAGGACACGGCAGGGCCAGGGGTCAGGCTCTGGGTGGCAGTACAGGTCCTTGAACTGCAGAACTGCAGGACTTTTATTCAGTGCCTGTTCTTTGTGGACAGTTTGCCTCCGTCTCCTCTTATTATCGTCACAATAGGCCTTCAGAGTGGGCAGTGTCACCCCCATTTTACAGAAGGGTAAATTGAGGCTCAGAGAGGAAGGTCAGCCTGGTGGCCAGTGAGTGGCAGAGCCCTGGCACCCCTGCCTCCACCGAATGAGGTCACCTGGGCTCAAGGCCACAGCAACAGCGAACAGGCTTTGAAATCTCCCCCCGGGAAGAGGAGAGGCAAGGGACCTGGGTGCGGGGACATGGTCTGGCAGATGCCATTGGGTCTGGCTTGTGACTTCCTGCGGGCACAGTGGCAATGGCAGGTCCTGCCAGTGCCGTCCGGTGACAGGGAAGGAGGGGGAGCCATTCATTTGCGCCCTGGCCGCCTGATTCCCTTACCGGACTGACGGAGAAACAGCCTCCGCGCGACCTCAGCCGCACGTGGGTCCTCGGGAGGGGCTGCGGCTGAGGCCGGGGCCTGTCAGTCAGAGGAGATACCCGGGGGCGGCCCTCGCCTCCTGCCCAGCCACGCCCTCAGCCTGAGAGTCCCTCTGGCGCATGAGCAGGGCCAGCCCACACCCTGCCGACGTCAGAGGCCCACAGCCTGCCGCCCCCTCCTCTGTCCTGCCTTCCACACACTGTTCTTTGGCTCTCCCAGCGTCCCCCGGGGCTGCCCTCTCCCCACGGTGGCCAGTGTCCTTTTTGCTGTTCCGGGCCCTTCTGTCGCTCAGGCGGGAATAGAATGCCCCTCCCGGGGTATTCAGGATTTCCAAAGGGGGTCTGGGTAGAGCACAAGGTCTAATCCACCGTGGTTGTTGACAAAGGGGGCGTGGAGGCGGTGACCTGCAGCCCGACGTCCGGCCACACCTCCGCCTGTCCTGACGGCCACGTGGACACACGGCCTGGACCCCTTGTCCATACCCAAGCGGAAAGGGGGCCTTTCCGGGTGCCTTCCAGGTGGCACCAGAGAGGGAACCAGGGGACACATTTCCCCTCTGTCGGAGCAGCATGGGGTGTGGCCGAAATCGCCACGGTGCCCGGGACCGGAGCAGCTGGAGAGTCACTAGAACCTGCCAGACGGCAGGGCCGGGGCTGTGGTTCAGGCAGAGGGCTGACATCTGCCTAGCAGAGCTTCTAGGAGGGGGGCGGGCCGGCGGCGGGAGGGCTCGGCCCCCAGGACCGCAGACGTCCCTTCTGAGCCCCGAGCGAGCGGTGACGCCGGCGTCTTCCCCGCAGGTACTTCCACTGTCCGGCGGACAGCTCCGAGCTGGCCTACGACCCGCCGGTGGTCATGAACGCGGACACCCTGAGCTACTGTCAGAAGGAGGCCTGGTGCAAGCTGGCCTTCTACCTCCTGTCCTTCTTCTACTACCTGTACTGGTGAGTGCGCACCCTCCGGCGGGGTGACTCCTGCGGGAAGTGGGGTGGGGTGGGGGTGGGCTTGGGCTGGCCCCCTGGTCTGGGGGAGGGGGCCTGGGACCCTGCGGGATAGGAAGCCAGCTGTGTGACTCGGGTGGGCAGCGAGGGCTCCTGTGTGAGGCAGCGAGGGACCAAGGTCCTGCAGGAGGCCTTGCCCGCTGACCTGCGTGCGCATCCTCAGGGCCCTCAGCCGAAACACGTCCCACACCAGGTGCATCCTTGGAGAGGGCGGGCCCACTGCCCACAGGGCGCAGACCCCAGCAGCGTGGCGTGCTGGCGTGCGGAGCATGGCGTGCTCCGACGTGCAAGGAGCCCGAGGGCCCCCGAAGCCTCTCCGGAGGTTTCTAAGGTGCCAGCAGGTCCCCCCGCCAAGTCCTCTGACCCCAAGGCTGACCTCGCTGGCCACTAGAGCTTGCTCTGCCTGGCTCCTGTCTCGGGAAACCTGCAGAGAGAAGCCCCAGTCCTCTTGGCGTCCCCACTCCTGGGTGGACAAGGAGGATCAGTTTGTTCCCTGCATGCGTGCGCATGACCTCTCTCTTTGAGCCCTGCAGACTGTCCCCTGCTGTAGAGGCACAGACTGAGTGGCCTGTGCCCAGAGCCAGCCAGACTGGGACTCCCCCTGGCTCCTGCCCCGTTAGGCTGGGGTCCACCGGAGCCCAGGCGGGGACGAGGCCGGTCGAGCTGCCCCGTGTCAGTGTTGCTGCAGCAACTGCTGAGCCCGAGGCGTCGTGGGGAGAAGGCACAGGCGCTCACAGACAACAGAGCCGCTGTCTGTGCCGGGCGGTGGGGCGGGCGGGGGGCCGTGGGGACACTGGGGGTGCGTGTTCTGTGACTGACGGTGTCCAGGCGCCCCGTCGGACTGTCTGCCCCTCAGTTCTGTTTGGCGGCTGCTTCACGAGACATTTGTGAATGACTTTGCATCGGAAACAGAACTGGAGACAACTGCTCCTGGGCCTCCCGGGACCCTGGGTGGCTGCCAGGCTTCCTCCTCCTGCCGCGGGGGCTCTTCGAGGCTCATCGAAGGCCTCGCTTCTCCTGCTTCGGGAGCTCCCAGCCCCTCCGATCCCGAGCTGATGGGAAGCACAGGCCTGTCAGCCTGGGCCACTGTCTTCGAGAGGGAAGGGGACCCACGGGTGCAGAGCTGTGTCTGAGCTGGGCAGAGGGTAGAGACTCCAGTGACAGCAGCTGGAACTCTGTCCGTGCGGGAAGGAGGTTCCTGAGGACCTCGGAGTGATTGAGGAGCGCGTCTGAGGTCTCAGCGGACCGCTCTCTGTCCGGCCCCCGGAGCGTGGGCTCTTCCCGCCACACTGCACCACCCCTCCTCAGGTGGCCCCGTGGGTCGGGACGGGTGTGCAGGCTGCACAGGGTGGGGACTAGCTATTGCTAATGCTAGTACCAATGCTAATACGCACACGAGCATACTTACACGGATACTAGCGGGTTAGTCCAGTGTGGACTCTGCCCACTCGACAGAAAGATCTCTTCCAGTCGGGAGTCCGAGCAGGCTGACTGTGTCTGCCTAAAGTGGCACCACCCTCCTGCCCAGTCTTATGGTTTCCTTGATGGTGGAGACTGATTCTGTTTTACTCACCTCTGTGTCTGCAGTGCCTGGCACATAGTAGTTGCTCGCTAAACCCTCCGTATTGCTATGGGGTGGCTGTGCACACTCCTCAAGGGGAGAACGGGGGCCGCACACTCACCGCTGTCTCCCAGCACTGGGGGCAGGCAGGAGGCGTGCCATCGGCAGGCGCTCAGATGTGGGGCTTCAGCCAGCAGGAGAGCTCGCCGGGTGGGGCTTTGCGGCTGGGCAGGGTTGGAAGTGAACCATTTCGGGGTTTTTCCTTTGGTTTTCTTTCCTGGATTATCCTTCTTTCTCTCTCCCGTGTGAAAAGTGCTGTTTTTCTTTCTGCCAAATCAATGAAGTGTGCATTTTGTACAAAACGCTCCTTGGTCTTGCAGAGTTCGCCTGCCCTGGCGTACCCCCCGGCCCGAGCTGGGAGCTGCCGTGCAGGGCCGTCCTGGGAGCTCGGGGCGGCCAGCGGGGTAAAGACGCCACCGCAGCCGCCCTGCTCCCACCCCCGGGCCTGCCTGCCCTGGGGAGAGAGGACCAACACCCGTAATAATCAGCCCGATGAGAGCAATGATAGCCACTCGGAGCATCACATCTTTTATCCAAGAGACATAATATGCTCCTCCAACAAATGTTCAGTCCAAGGAGATGCTCTAGCGACAGGAAGGACAAGAGGCTGGCTCTTGGCGGGTGCCTCTTTTGAGGGTCAGTCTGGGTCCTCCACGGCCCCCACTAATGCCTCTCTCCCCCTTCTTTCTGCATCCAGCATGATCTACACTTTAGTGAGCTCTTAAAGGCCGCACACGTCATCAGAGACGGGACGGCAGAGAGCCGCGGCTGAGAAGTCACATCTGCTGGCGACTGGAGAAGGGACCGGAGTGGGGATGTGTGAGAAGGAGACCCGGCCGACACCCACTGACCCAGAACCGGGACAGGCAGCCGCCGGAGGCGGGGCCGCGCCAACCATGTACCCCAGTCTTCAGCGCTCACACCACACTCGGGTGGCGGACCCCTGCTGCGCAGCGGGGCCCTCCTGAGCAAGAATTTGTGCTTCCTGGACCCACTCCATCAAACAACTCCCTGCAAGTTCACTCGGGTTTCCTGGACCGTGGGGGCGGGGGCTGGAAGTCTGGGAGGTGCCTGCTGAGGGAGGGAAAGGCCCAGAGTCAAGGCTGAGTTGGGGGACCCGCTGTAGGCCTCCCGAACGGACGCTGTGTGCAGCCCCAGGCTCTGGCGTTGCTTCCAGGCCATGTCCACACCCTTCACCTCTGGGGAGGGCCTGGGGGGGTGCTGGCCGCTGCCTTCAGCTGTGACCAGCCTTGAGCTTGAGGGGTGTCTGTGCTCCACCCTGCTTTGTGAGAGCCCAGCTCAGCGCCGTCTGGAGCTGGGTGTGGCGCACTGTGTTGGTAATGAGTGACACCCGCGTCCCAGACGCGGGGCTGGGGGGCCGGGGAGGAGGCATCCTAGAAAGAAAAAGATTTTTAAAACCATTTCCTACATGTTCAAGGTGTTACCCCCCGAGGCCATCATGGGTCACGGAACACGCACACCGCTGTCACCGCCAGTCCAAGGGTCCCCCGCAGCTCCGAGGCCGGGAGGTGCCGGAGCGGCTGCCCGGAGCCGGGGCGTTATGACACAACACAGCTGCAGCTCTGTCTCGTGGCGCTGCATCGTCCGTACTGTTCGGTTCCACGTGAGGACACTCCCTGACTTAGCATTTTCCCTGTGACGCTCTTTCCTCTGTGGGCGGGAGCCGCGCTAGGAGGTTGGACGTGTTGACAAGGCGGAGGTTTTCGCGATGCTGAGGTTGGGCACGGTGACCATCGACTTTCTCCCCGCAGCTGCCCTCCTTCCCTCCGTCCGACACTCCCGGGCTGTTCATGCGCGAGCCCCGCTCCCTTCCGAACCCCGTGGCTCAGGCTTCCAAACCGCGCTGTGGAGCGCACCCTGTGCCGTGTCTGTGAAGCGCAGCGGCAGCCGGGGCGCCCGCCTACCTGGCTGTCTCCTGTCAGCCTCCCTCCTGGCTGGGTGCGTCTCCATATGGTGGGTAAGCGGGTAGGTAGAAAAAGCAAAGTTTCCAAAAAGGCATTTTGCTTCTAAATATTCCACGGAAAACAAATTGCTGACGTGTGCTCGGAGGCCGAGGATAGAAAACAAGAGCCTTCAAGGGGGTGTTTCTGGAAGCAGGCTTCCCCATGGCCGGTCCCCTGGGTCCCGGCGGGGCAAGTGTGGGTGGGGCGGAACGTTACCCCTAGGGCTGGTTGGCCCCGCCTTTGACGCCACTCCTGGGAGGAGCCAATGCCTTCCTCATCCAGAGAAACGGCGCTGGCGTGCAGGCTGCGCACGGCCAGTCCGACCCCGTGGCCATCGGACAAATACAGCTGAATGGGATGGGGACGTGGCCCAGGTCCCTTCTCACCACGGAGCTATTTTGTTTGTTTTCATACTGGGTTGGCCCAAGAGTTCGTTTGGTTTTTTTCCATGAGGTGGCTCCGGTAACCCTTAGTTGTCTTTACCTTTATTCAAGACAAGTGCTTTGTTAGATCGCATTGTTGTGGCAGCTGTCACCTCAGCGTGCATTAAAAAACCCCCAGCAAAATTGGTGAATTTCTGTGCAACCATTTTAATATTGAAGATGGAAGAAAATATGCAACCTTTTTGGTATATTATGCTTTATTATTTCAAGAAAGATAAAAATGCAACTGAAATGCAAAAAAAAAAAAGATTTGTACATGGTATGGGGAAGGTGCCGTGACTGATCAAATGTGTCAGAAGTGGTTTGTGAAGTTTCGTGCTGGAGAATCCTCACTGGACGGTGCTCCACGGTTGGGTAGACCGGTTGAAGTTGTAACAATCAAATTGAGACATTGACTGAGAACAACAAATGTTATATACCCTGGGGGAAATAGACAACACACTCAAAACATCCAAATCAATAAAGTTATGGTGAAAATGAAAAACGTGCCTTTTATTTTATGGAAAAAAAACCCCCACATGTACTGTTTGGCCAACCCAACACTTTGCCTCCTTTCTGAGAGACCTAAAGTAGCTTATAACACAGCAGACACCACACAAAGACCGTTAACATGGCCATGGAAAGTCAAGCTTACAAAGAAGGAGGACACGGAGATATGCCAGCTTCCTGAGGTCCTCTGTTTATTGTGGCTGAGCATTCAATTAGCTATTTCTCTGAACAGTGAATAATAGCAGCCCGCATTTATGCAGTGCTTAGCGTTGCTGTCACACCTTCTCACGTGACCCTCCTCACCGTCCTATGAAGTGGATCCTGTTCCACCCCATCCTGAGGGTGCCGCCCTCAGACTTGCTTCATGGTAGGAGGTTCTTCTATACGGTGGTCCTTGGAACGCTTCAAATGCTGCCATTGCCTCAGGCAGTTCTTACGTTTTTGAAAGAGAAACATCAAATGTCTCCCTCCTGCAAGTTGTGCTGGGGGAAAGAATAACCCGAGTATTTTATTGGGAGTTTGAGCCAATTTTCAGTTCCTAGAGGAGCTAATCATGATAACAGAGTAAGAGTAACGGGTGCAGTGCCCCCCTGGCCCGGTGGCTCGGTTGGTTGGAGCCTCATCCCGTGCATCGAGAAGTTGCAGGTTTGATTCCCGGTCAGGGCACGTGCCTGGGTTGTGGGTTTGATTCCCGGTCGGGGCACGTGAGGGAGGGAACTGATGGATGTTTCTCACGTCTCTCTCTCTCTGTAAAATCGATCGGCATATCCTCGGGTGAGGATTTAGAAGGAGTAGAGGGCACAGTGGGTGGGGCCCCTGTGCTGTGCCGGGCGCTGAGCTGGCCCTTATACCATGATCTCACCCAGCCCTGGCAACGAGCCTGCAAAATAGGATAGTCTCACCCCCACTTTACAGATGAGGAAGCCAGGGAGGCTCAGGGCAGGTGCGTCTGCCCTCGGCAACCCCGCCAGACGTAAGCTCAGGGTGACAAGTCGGTGGTCCATCATTCTAACGGTAGCCATAAATTGATGTGCTGGGCATTACACTATACATTTCACGTGTTTTTGTCTGACCCTCCTACCAAGACCACAGGTCAGTCCTGTCTCTTTTCTGGCGGAGGAAACCCTGTGAAGGTGAGTCCCGTGCAGGGACCCACGGCCAGTCAGGGGTGAGACTCACACCCAGAGCCGCCGCCGCCCTCACCATTTCATCCGCCAGAGATCTGGTCTCTCGCTGCTTATCGCTTGGACATGTCCAAGGGGAGGAAGGCGGGCGAGGCAGGTGCCATGGCCCCGCGGATGCCTCGCACAGGGAAGGGCACCCTTGGGTGACCGAGGCTCTCCCTGCCAAGCTGGAGTCTGGGCGTCAAGCAGAGGGTTTCTCAGGGGCCCAGACAGCTCGGGGTTGGCGACCTGGCTCCTTTCCCTCGGGGAGGCCAGAGTGCAGGCCTGGCGTGGTTGTGCCCGGACCGTCACAGCAGGACGCGGGGGGCGTCGCCGAAGCTTCCTTCTCGCTTGGCCCAGTGCAGGGAGCAGTGGCACTGCTGCCTGGCGGTTAGAGAGATGAGAGGACACCAAGTTTGCCGAGAGCTCAGAAGAGGGCCCCGCCCACGACCCCGCCCACGGCCCTGCCTATGGCCCCGCCCACGGCGAGCACTACCTAACTCCTCGTCGGGGTGAGTGGTCCTCACCACCCTCACGGCGCCCTGTGCCCATCCAGGGCAAGGTCCCCTGAAGGGAGGGACATCCCCGGGCCATGTGGGGAAGCAGGGGAAGGTCCCTGGGCCCAGCTGCCTTCCTGATACCGTGTTCCCCGAGTGGAGGTCGGGCTGGGACCCGAGACCTTTCAGCGCCGCGCCCTTGAGCCTGTAACGGCGACCCCTGCTGTCGAATGCTAGCCGTGCGCTGGGCACTGAGCGCAGCGTACAACACGCATGTTTTCTTCCAGTGCCCGCAACGTCACTGTGAGTAGGAACTATGAGTGCCCCCAATTTACAGCCGAAACCCTAAAGCTCACAGAGGTTAAACAAGTGAGCCGAGGTCACGGTTACTAGCGAGTAACTAGTCACTCCGGGCCTTGACCGCTGGTGTGTTCCGGAAAGGGTGGGACAGCACGGGGGGGGGGGGGGGGGGCGAAGGGAGGAGCCCAGGGGAGGAGGAGCTGCGGGCGCGGGGCGTCCCAGAAGCGTGGCCCTGCGCCCCTCCCGTGTTTCACAGCGCACACCTCCGTGTGAGCTTGTGATCACAAGGGTCTGCGCTGTGGGGTCTTGTGCCCCTTCACCTCTCTGAGGCTCCGCTTTCCCGGCTCCGAGATCGGCCGGGTGGTGATAGCTGCCCTTTGAGGGTGGCTGTGATGGAGTGACCGGTCTTGGTCCACCGCGCCCCGCTCCGCTTCCCCTCCCCCCTCCCTACGCAGAGTTAAAGCGAGGGTTGTATCGAATACAATGGTGAAGCGCTTCTCATAGTAACACACGGCAACGTTCAATGAATCCTAGCTTCTCTCCTTTCAACCCTGGGGGCAGACCGTCCCAGACAGGAGACACGGGTAATGGAGCTCAGCCCTCCTGAGAAAAATCTCCCCTCGACTTCCTATTTGTAGGCTTGGCACTGGCCCGACGCTGAATAAGGCTGTCACCGTTATGACAGTTCTGTTCTCCCACATGAGACAGGAACGCAGCCAGCCAAGTGCTTTGACAATTAACTGCACCACGCTGTGTCGTTGCACGGGTCCGTTGCATAACACTTTCTTTCTGGGACTGGGGCTGCTCCACTGCCAAACGTGCTCAGGCGCATGAAATCTAGACCTCGGGGCCGCCTCTCCCTGCCAGACACCCCGGGGCGGCCTCTGCTCCCCAGGCTCCGGCAGAAAGCTGCCGTCACTGTGGGTGTCTGCGGGCGGTTCTTCAGGATGCAACCGGGCCATCCTAGGGGAGGATGGGGACGTGTCTTAGCTTCGTGCTGGCTGGGAGCAGGGAGCAGCAACCCCCGTTCCCTGGAGCCCTGCCTGGGATGGAAGCACAGTCCTACCGCGGTCCTTGGCGGCTTCAGAACTCATCAAACCCTGCACGCGTCACATTTGGACAAGAAAAAAAAGGTTTCAGCCCTCGGGGCTCGCTCGGGACGGGTCGCCCTGGCTGGAGCTGGTATGAGGCACCACGGCGTCCCGCAAGAGAAAACGCTTCATCACCCACCATTTAAAAAATTCGTTGGGTACTTGTGGGTCTCGGCATTTGTCACCAGTTCTGGAACGAATGAACAACGCTCGCCGAGGTACCGCTGTGTTCCCCACGGCGGCGTCTGTAGCGGGAAAGGGTCTCTGTGTTAACACCGTGGTTTCAGTGTCATTGCTTCAGGTGACCCCGTGACAGATGCAGGATCCACACAATCACGAAATAGTATCTTCCGGGCTTGGCCCCGCCCCTCTATGATCATTTCTGCTCCTGTTACCCTCTGCCCAGAGAGCTCTGGATGCCCCAAGAGTATCTTCCTGTTCTGTGACCGTGACCTTGAGGACACCACGAGATGCCCACATCTTCTTCCCGCCCAGCTCGTGGTGCACTAGAGCTTTCGCCTACAGGCTTGCGAGAGCCAATTGTTAAAAATTTTAAGGGATTTTGCTGAACAGTTAAACGCAGCCATTGTTAAAACTGGTGATGCAAGCTTACAATTAAATTATGTTAAAAACAAAGGTAATATACAGTCAAAATTTATCACCTCCTAATTATTTTGCTGCCCTTTACTGTCATCTGTGTCCTTGAACTTATGTCTATTGTGTCTACGGTGGAAATACTATCTAACTGCCCCTACTGTGCATCTCCCTTATCTTTGTGTTCTGTGATGTCTCATTAGTAGCTTGAAACAGGCTACGGTGGGAATATTTACACGACAGAAATTGGCAAGTGCCACAGATGAGTTCCCTCCTTCCCCTCCACGGCCCCCTTCTCTCTCCAGTGCTGGTTGTTAACCGTTTACTAGTCCTCTTGGTTCCCATTTGCTAGTCTGCACTGTTCTGACCTCTGGCACAAGGCCTGCCACACTGCAGGAGCCAGTGACCCGAGTGGCAGCTGGCGGCCAGTACCTCTGAGGGCTTCGGCACCAGACCCTGAAGTTCAAGGCCCTGAAGGTGCTGCTGTCTTCATGGCTAGACCTGCCCCGACCCTCAGCAGCAACACTGTGGTGCAGCCATTTAGGTGCTTTTTGTCCATCGGAGATGCCGGCCAAGTAGCCTCTTAGGCTTTATGCACCGCAGGTCACGAGGGAGCGAGTGTGGAGATAGTGTAAGTCAAAAATACTCTGCTGAGCACGAAAATACATTTACGCAGTGACCCTCGCCCTGCTGCCCTCGAATTAACTTGGGAACTGTCACTCCTCCTGTAGGATGGGTCCCTTCCTGGGAGGCTTCCAAGGTCCTCCAGTGGCTGGGTCGATGCTTCGTGTCTGAAAGCTGGGGCAACCCACCTTACAAGGTGGACTTAGTGATTCGTAAGTTGATGTCTGTGAAGTGCCTGGTGCTGTGCTTTGCACGCAATAGAACCTCAGGATCCTCTGCTTGGCTTTGCCGTTCACAACACGGGTGTGCCCTTCCCTGCCAGCCTACGGCTGCTGTTCCTCTACACGCACTTTCTCCTCCCTGGGCCTCCGGGAACCTCAGGGGGCAGGCACACATCTCCTGGTCTGGAGTCGCAATGGCCCGAGGAAGCTGTTCCGTTTCCTGGAGTGTGGCTGCTGGCCTCTCAGTGCAGGGAGACTGGCATATCGTTTCTGGCCGTCTGTTCAAACGCCAGAATGGGGCTCTGAACAGTAAACCCTGGCCTTTTCAGACATGTTTGGTCCATCAGGAAAACATCACCTTCCTGGTAGGAATATATTTCTGATACTTCAGAGCAGAGGAAGCAGGGAACAGGAGAAGCCAGTTAAACACCAGCTCCCGCATTAAACTATCATGGACCACCTCAGCCAGGACCCTGTGCCTGGGAGCATCTGTCCTGATTGCCGCCGTGAGGACAGCTGAGCAGTGCTCATGGCTCTGGGGGAGATCCTGCTGGTTGGTGGCCTCACCAGACTGGCCTTGTGATGTTCTTATTTTCCCACAGCTAACCTGAGAGTGAAGTTGTTGTCAAGGTAACTTTGTAGACCACGCAAGGGACAGAGAGGCCTCTCAGGGACATGGAGGCCACCGCATGATTGACAGCCCAACAGACAGGCCAGCTCCCCCAGGGGCGGCTCAGAGCCCTGTACCTGGGCGACTGGTCTGTGAAATCAGCAGTTCTGGGTGCGTAATTAATATCGTTTGATTGACTGGGTTAAAACAGCCGTGCCTCAAGATCCAGCACCATCTGGCAGCAGCTGCTTCTGGGTGAAAATGAGAAGATGGGGCGGGATCCCGCTCTCCCTTTGAGGCACGGGCCGCCGAGGTGGGTCTGGGTGAGCAGGAAGCCCCATCATAGGTTTCTGCCTCGTGGCTGGGGGAGACCATTGGGTGATGATACTTTCCAAACAGAGGGAAGCCCAGAACGCTGGCTCATGGACCAGCATCGGCCCGGACGGCAGAAGATTGGTCCCAATTGGGTGCCATGGAGCTCCATGGTGAGCCCTGTCCTGTTCAACATTTATCATCCGTGACTTGAACAAAGGTAACTGATTGCTTCCGGGGTGATACAAAGCTGAAAAGGATCAATCGGGGCAGAAACGGAAGATTTAAAAAGTATCTCACAAGCCCAGACCCATGAAAAGACGGAGCAGGCCTAAATGGAAGCTGCAGAGGTGGTCAAAAGAGTCAGCAGCCTGTGTGGGGGGACCCTCGCCCCAGCCCCCACCCACGACGAAAGCCGAAGTCAGAGGTTCCTCTTCGCTCTCTGTTTTAGGACTTGGGAGACCCAGGCTCCTTCCGTCCTGTAGTTCCTAATACTCAAGGTCTTTGGGACTCTCTCCATTCAGTCAACAAACGGGAAAGGAGCCGGAGGATCACGTGACCGGGGCACATCACATCTCACTTCCCTCCGCTCAGCGCTCACTGCACAGCCACGCCCACCCCACCCCACAGAAGGCTGGGGCACGGCGTCTCCGAGTCTCGGGTGGGGGTTTGGCGAATGTGAAGCGGTTCCCATCCCAGATCAATAAGGTGAACAATGTCAAAGGTCGTAGGATAGAGGGAGGGGGCTGAGGAGAATGTTCTGGGCTGCAGCTACTCATTCATAAATCGCCATCTGGACCATGAAAGGAGAAAAGGAAAGAAAAGGGAAAAGAAAACTCTAGTCATAATTTTGTTTTTGTTTGATTTTTACCATTGAGGGTTGCCCCTCAGCACCTTACGAGCAGTAGGGGGATGTGTGTTGGGGGGGGGAGGCGGGCTGAAACTGAGTGGGAAGGTGAAGACGACTCCTCCTTTTAAATTAGAGCTGGCAGTGTGTACACACACACACACCCCAACCCACACCCCTCCTCCTGCCCTTCTGAGCCTCCAGCGAGAAGGGGAAGGAAGCGGCAGGCTAATGGGAGGGGAGTGAAGGAGCACCCGCGTGGGTAAAGGAGGGGAGTCAGGCTATTTCAGTCTTCCCACAGCCACTATTGTCCCCTTGCTAGTTAATTTCACTTCCAGTGAAGTCCAAAGGTAATCTGATAGGTTTCATTATCTCTGCAAATAATTCATCAATTCAGATGAACTCAGAACTGTGATATCGCACGTAGGAGGGGCTCAAGATCTGACAAGGTGAGAATTATCAGCACTGCACCGGAGCCGACAGCTGGTATCGGGATGGTCCCCTTTTTATTGAAGTTCTCTGTGTGGTGAGGGAAAAGACGGCTAAACTGAGCTCATCTGCAGCAGCCAGCAGACCGGGGCAGAGCCGCAGAGCTGCATGTGGGTGTGTGTGGGTCCAGCAGAGGCCGTGTGCCCGGCTGAGAACGTCCCAGGCGCAGGACTGTCACCTCTCTCCGCCGACAAGAGCGGTTCAGATAGGTGGAGAGGAAAGGCACGTTCAGTCCCAGCATTCCACTCTGCGGAAGGAGAGCCAGAATGCACTGATCAGCACAAGAGCGCTCACTTGTAGTCGCTGCTGCTTGGCTCAGGCTGGAGATGCATCGCTCCCGAGCTGGTCACCTCCATTCTCCAAGCCCCTGTCCCACTGCACGGCCCCCGGATGGATGGCACAAAGTGAAGACAGAACATACACATTTGTCGGGGGGACCAGAAGGAAGTGTGTCTTCTGCAAGCAGTAAAGCATTGCTTCGTGGTAAGTATATTTGAGCAGATGGACTGCCTTCTTCAACCCTGAAATATGTATAAACTTAGGACATAAACTCATAAATTTCAGGATGACTGTAACAGTAAATGGATAGAGTGTATATGATTAACCCTTGTGAGGGAATTCACCTGTTTATTCATTTGCATATAATTTATCCACTCATTGATTCGTTTATACAGTCAGTTTATAGAATCTCTGCCACGCACCACATGGAGTGTATGAAGATGAATAGGATGAACCTGCTGCTCTCAACCCTCAAGGAGAACACACCTATTTCTCTAGCTCTGTTTGCATTTGTGCATCCACGCGTCCATCCATCTCTCCATCCATCCATCCATCCCTCCCACCCATCCATGCATGCAGCCATCCATCCATCTATCCATCCTTCCTTCCTTCCTTCCTTCCACCCACCCATCCATCTATGCATGATGCCCACTGGGGACCTCAGTGGCCCTCAGATTCAATTGAACGTCAACCCCCCAATATTATAGCTCTTTGAAACTCTGAAACTCTTCTGTGTACCTATGTTTACTCCCCTCCTCTCTGCCTTCTATGAGCTGCTGGACAGTCCTTATTCTAGAACATTGGATGGACTCAAAGCCTTGCCCCGTCACTGGCTTTACGTCTTCAATTCACATGCCGCAGTTACTTTGTGAATGTAGTCATTTGGCACGAGATGGGGAAGAACAAGGGGAAGGGGCACATCAAGGAGCCTTTGACCTTTATCCCTTCCCTCTCCCTTTCTCTTACTCTTCTTGTGTTTCTTCTGAAGATACACAAATAAATGGGACTTCCAACCCTCCTCGCCCCCAACACACTCACACACACACAACACACACACACACACACACACACACAGTCTCATACTAGCTAAGTCATGGCCTAGAGGCTCAATTTTCCCCATGTCAGTTGGTGAAAAAGCAGTTTTCTGAAGAAACCTTCCCAAAGGGTGTTCTAGAAAGAAAAATGATCCCCTCACTACATATTAATTATGTATGTATCTTCTGTCTTAAAACCCCAGGCTTAAGGCATGACACAGGAAGATGACCGCAGGGTGGGAAATGACTGACTGACAGGTACATAGGTAGGTAATGTACCTTAAAACTAGGGTCAGCTTCTATACACCTCAGAAAAAGAAAACTTAAAAACTTCCACAATTACAGTTCTGCTTGCATTTTCTAGTTCTTATGCTAATGTTTTGAAAGCGTCTTGGCCTGAGATCCTGTCCACAAGGCACAGAAATGCATTCGATGGAGTTGAAGCAAAGAGCTGCACATTCGTTATCTATTTCCCTGTAACGAATCTCCCCAAAGCTCAAGCATTCACCACTGCACAGTTTCTTCCAGCTCAGGGTGTCTCCCGAGGTTGTTGTCCAGGCCTTGGCCAGGTCTGTGGTCCTGTCTGGGGTGGGAGATGGCTCTCACGTGGCCGTAAGCAGGAGGCTTCTTACAACACAGTCTGTGGCTGCACCGGAGTGATCCGGAGAGGGAGAAGTCCCAATGTGTCTTTGACCTTGCATGGATGACCTAGACTTGAAGGTGGAGGGAACTATATGTGGTCTGGGCTACTAGTGGTGAGGCTCACGGAGGGCCAGCTTGCAGGCTGGTATCCCGGGGCATGTACTCAAGGGCTAGATTCCATTTTATGAACATCCGAGAGCAAGAAACCAGGAGAATCAGAACCGGGAAGGTAGGAACTCCTGCTCTCTTTCATCCCCGCTTCTGTCTAGTTCCTTTCCTTCTACTGCTGTCCGTGACCTCATATGGCGGCTTCAGGCTCCAAGTCCACATGCATTGCAGCTCAGCACTCACACCGACAGCGAGGCATTTCCCATCAGTGTGTTTTATGACTGTCCCCGCAATGGCCAACATTTCTCAGGCAGTCACACTCCATGCGCTATGGTCAGTGTGCTGCCTGAGTGATGGCCTCCCATTCCAAAGTCACGTGCCCATTTGACAGAGGAGGAGACAGTAAGTGACGTTCAAGGTTATCTGGCTAGGGGCCCTGTGCCATTCATTGACGTTTCTCTCGGCAGAATCTCACCGGTGTCACTGGTGGTCAGGTTTTCCTCTGTGGCCGGGAAGACAGATTTCACAGCAAGGGGCCTCTCCACCTCAGGCTGTGCAAACAACACGCCGAATTAGATGGGAGAATGAAGCATGGCAGGAAAATTAATTAACCTCCCTGCTAGAGTAAGACATCACTTCGTTAGGCCCAAGACTTTGCCTTAATTGCCACCATCAGTAACTAGAAGTCTCCTTTCGCAGTGTGCAGACCACAGCTAAAAGCACCGAGCAGGCTATGAAAGGCTTTCTCCCAGAATGGTTTTCTCCCGGCAGTTTCGGGGGGTGCTATCTTTTTATGTTAAATGTTTCTGTTTTGTGGCGTGCATGATAGCTCCTGGAGAAGCAGGGAGCTTTTGAAAGGTGACAAAAGTAAAAGTCCCGGATGAAAGGCTTCTGATAAGTGTGCATTTTGAATAGACCTGCGGGCCCTTCTGCTAATTAATGAGAGGGTGAGTCAGGGATTCCCCATAGAATCTAGAGAGCGCACCGAAATATTAAGCGCTTCATCCCACTCTGCTGTATTTTCGTCTCATTTCACGAGTAGTTTTAAGTATTTTTATTCTGCTCCTGGTGGATTCTTATGCGCTGGCTGGCGAGGGGAGGAAGGCAGATGAGTAAGACCCATTACCGAGATGGGGGAGTGTCCGTTCATTCACTCAACGCCCGCCGAGCTTCGCGTGTGATGTGACGCTGGGCCAGGGTGTGGCAGAGTCCACCCGCCATCCTCTCCTGGGGCTTCCTGCGTGAGGGCCTGGGCCTGACTCCCCGACTGAGGCTGCGAAGGTTTAAAAAGGAAAAGAAGAGGGAATACGGTGGGTAAGAGAAGCTTCTCGTCCCTAAAAGATCATGAAGAATCATCGAGAAAATAAAATCAGCACGGAACAGTCAAGAAACAGAACAGGACAGTCGTGAAGTGGGAAGTCTGATAGCACAATCTCTGGGAACACCGGGAGTTTAGTCCAGGGGGCCCATGAGCGGGTAGGCCTGGCCCGGAGGCTTCTCAGGGGCGGTGTCACGGGGGCGGGGCTCCAAGACCCCGCCCCCCAGAGCAACGGCTCTGCCTTACTGGTCACCTTCCCATGCCCCTGATGGAGCTGAGACTGAAACTGGATGTGCCGACGAGCTTGGGAATGGACCAGGCCAGGTTAGAACCTCAGGGGCCCGGACCCTGCGGCCCACACCCCTCCCTGGATTCTAAAGCTGAAGATTTCCCCCAGAGCAGGGGTCCCAGTCCTGGAACCTTCCGTCTTTCTCCGGTTCCAAACCTGAGGACGGGGCCCCATGGAGAGAGCTCAGAGGGGGAGACAGAGGGAGATGGCGGGAGCGTCAGCCTGGAGGGCCTGGCACTGTTCACTCTGAGAAGCTGAAGGATGGGATGAAGTGACCCTTAAGCGCATCCACGGTCTGGCCCGGAGAGAGGCTGGCGACGGGCTCCGACTTGTCTGAAGGCACTTGAAGGGACCAAAAGGACTATCCCAAGACCGTTGGAAGGTTTGGGGTCAGCGCCGCAGGGCCCCTGCCCGCCTGACCCTCCTGTCCAGTTGCCCCGACCAGGAAAAACAGCCCCTGGCCCCACGGGGGGTGGGGGCTGGGGGGGTGGCGGCCACCGACTCCACTCTGGCTGCTGGCGCTCACACCGGTGAGCTCACCGCCTCTCGGCTTCCGCCAGGGCCCACGTTCTGACAGTGACCCAGCCTGAGTTAGCTGGTGGAGTTCACTTTTTAAGGGGCTGCATCTCTCTGGAATAATTTTACCTCTTAAACAGAAACGATTTTTTAATGAGATGGTTTTAATCACACTTACGCATTCCAACATGCTCGCTACATGCTCAGCACTTCACTGGGGTTGTTCCGCCAAACCCTCAGCATAACCCTCCAGGTGAGGTGCCGTCATGCTTTCCGTGTCAGCAGGTGAGGGCACAGAGGGCGGGGGCGGGGAGGAGGGCACATGGTGGTGAGCTGGGGACCCAGCTGGCGGGTTTGGCTCCGGGGCCCACATTCTGGACTCTTCCATGTGCCTGGGCCAACCTGTCAGCTGAGATGAGCTTTATCTCGGTGTCCAGAAGAGACCCAGAGTAATACTTGTATTTGGCTCATTCAATCAGGAGCTCAGGAGCTCCCTGGAATAGTCCCTGGGCGGGGGGTTGATGTTGGTTCTCATTTTGAAAGGTAGGGCACGGTGGCAATGAGGGGTTCTATATAAAGGACCATTACTGTGGTTTTGGATAATGGAAGGCTACATCAGGGTAAGGGTTCACCGGTTTAAATGCTATTTTTTCATGAACACAACTGCAACGATTGAGCTCAGACTGTCGGGGCAGGCGAAGGAGCAATTCAGGGCCTGAGCTCCTCGCGGAAACGTTGAGTTCTCAGACAGGGTGGGGGACAATGAGTTCTCGCTGGTCAGGACTCACACTGTGGAAATTTCTGAGTGGTTTGACTCCAACCAGGCACCCCAGGTGGCACCCTGTCTCAGTTCAGGCTGCTGTAACCAAGTCCACAGACTGGGCGGCTTATGAACAGCAAACATTTATTTCTCCCCTGAATGCCTGCAGCCCCACAACATTCATAGCCCCAAGTGAGAGAGCATGGGAGGCGGGGCCTCTGGGGGTAATTAGGGTTAGATGAGGTCATGAAGGTGGGACCCCCACGGAAGGGGTCGGTGCCCTTTTAAGAGTCACGGGGAACCTGCTGCTCCCAGCTCTCCTCCACCAGGCGAACACGCAGAAACAGCTGGCGATCTGCCACCTGGAAAAGGGCCCTCGCCGGAACCCAACCACGCCCGGGCCAGGAGGCCTTACACAACTCGCCCTCTGCAGGTGAGTAGGGAGACCGCTGTACCGGGAGGGCTGACCTGCATCGGAATCACGATGTCTCAGAGGCAGAAACGGCGGATAAAAATAAGCCCTGCGCCTTCGACGGCTCGCTGCCCTACATAGCTGTCCCCGAAGCTGAAGCCGTGTCCTGCCCAGGTGTGAACGGTCTCCCCCCTGAGAAGCGGCACAGAGGGAGGAGGTGAACGAATGGGCTGGGGGGACGAGTCACAGCTCATCACACCGAGAGGCTTAAAGCCCTTTATGGGGAAAACACGAATGCCTGCCAGTTGCTGGGGACCAGGCTCTGGGCCGGGGCCTCCCAAACCCGATCTTATTTAATGGCCCCGCCGACCCCACCGGGCACCTCTGTCCCACTGCACCGGCGAGGAAGCCCGCTCAGCACGGCGACGTCGCCTGCTTGTTCAGGGTCAGGCAGACAGCGATGGGAAACCGGAAGTCAGACACTGGTCACTCTTGTCCCGAGTCCGTATTATTTTCACCGGACCCGCCTGCTCATGACTGGCCAGGGGCGGAGCTTAGCAGGTGCGTCCGAAGACCCTGCCCCTCGTCACTGTCAGGAAACTCCCAGCCCGATCCCCGGGCGGAAAGGTGCGCTGCAGTGAGGCCGCTCGTGCAGGAGGAAGCCTGGAATGAGAATCCCTCTCGCTGCGACAGAGCACCCCCGCCCCCCGCCCACCCCTGGCATCCCTGGACCCCGGGGGCTGCGGGTCGGGTTCCTGGTGTATAGATGCTGGTCCACATTGGGTGACCCTCTGGGGGCCCTGCCTGCCTCTGTGTGCTGGCCTTTTCTGGATGTCCTAATCAGAATGGCCGTCGGGAGTTTTAAGCGGTCCAGTGAATAGCGCTCCATTCCCTGCCCCGAGGCTGCATCGGAAGCAAGGCAAAGAGCCACGCAGGTGCAAGCCAAGTATCATAGTCTTCAGCTCAGAAAAGGGAGACCTGGGGCAAAGCTGCTGAATCTGAGAGCCAGAGGGGCTTCTGCTGTGGGACGGTGGGAAGCAAAACCCGACGTGGAGGTGAGGTGGCAGGGAGTCTGTCAGGGAGTTCGCTTTGGGTCTGCCTCTGTGAGAGGGAGTTGGATGGGAGCAGCACGGGCAGGAGGAGCGGCGCTGACAGTCTTATCACAGCCTCCACCGAGCCTTTGGAGCGCGCTGCCGGGTCTTCCTGCTTCTCTGGGAGCCGCTGATTGGGCTCAGGTGCCTCTAACAAGGGGCGTGATCTCGGCAGACCGCAGCGCTATCCCATGAAGGGCAGTTCCCGGGAAGGGCTATAGGAGGACGGCCATCAGCTGGCCGCCAGCTCTCCCAGCAGAGGGGGGACAGAGACTCCAGCTGTCCCAGGAGGTCCTGGCAGCTCACAAGAGGGCCCACTGCGGGGCTGGGCTTCTTCGTTGGGTTTCTGGAAGCTGCTTCACCAGGATGCCCCCAGAGGCATCTGAGAACAATGTCAGTGCACAAGCTGCCGCCTCTCTCCCAGGAGCTGGTCTTGGGGCCGAGCTGATACTCGCTGCCTTCCTTGTCCTCAGCAAACACCTCTGCTGGGCTGGGTGGCTTGCCAGGTGGTGTGACTCGGCTTGTCGTCCTGGTGACTGGGCTCCCGCTCCTTCCCTTGGGCACGGTGGCCCAACCTGACCTTCAGGTGCCCTCTGCAGCTCAGTGACAAGTCGAGTGAGGAGTAAAAAGATGGGTTTCGAAGGAGACGGGGGTGGTTTCTGCTTCCACACCTCTTACTCAAAAGAGCAGCAGATAAAGACGTTCAGAAATGGGACTGTGAGCAGGGGGCCCTCGGCCTGTCGCCTGTCGGCCAGGAGGCAGTGACAGAAGGTCCAGGGGAGGCTGGCCCACTTACAGGGACCTGGGCGGGGGGTGCTGTCGCCCGGGGACCCCGTGGGACGGCACCGGTTGGGCTGAGCTTAGCAAACCCTGGACCATCTTGGGAATTATTCAGAGGCCATTAAGCACCTACTGCTTGTGGATCAATTAATTTAGAAGAAGGAAGGAATTAAGTGGCTCTTTCACATGATGGGAAGCTTTAAGATACCATGAATGGCAATTAATCCAGGCTCTCTGGCAAATTCATACGCACGCTTAGCAGAGAACTGTATTTAATTATGATGGCAATTGTGGCTGGAGGCTGCTGCCAGTGGTCTTAGCCCAGGCGAGGCACCGACCCCAGGGTGTGTGGTTCTCCTTGAACCGATGTGGCATTTCTCAGATCACACGAAGTCGGTCAAGGAGGAGGATCCAGGTTTGGAGAGAAAATAGAGGAAACGCTGAGAGGGCGTAGTTGCATTCCTGATTGAAATTCAGCGGAGAGGCCTGGCCAACCGATCACAGATTGAAGTGCCCAGCAACCAGGAATGATTTAAGCCCCAAACGAAATTAGTAAGCGGACCTCCCCTCCCGATTCAGACCCTGCATTGACCTTGGAGTTAACCTGCGTTTCAGTTGGAAAAGCACCTGGTCTCCGCCCAGGCACCTGGGGGCCCACACGCGCAGCTGCCTTCCATTTTGCTGTGGCAACCCCAGGTTTCCGGAAAGTTCCTTCACCTTCTGGGCTTAGAGTTTCTTCTCTGACACCTCAGGGGCAGTCTGTTGGGTGGGGAGGAGAAAGTCTTAGGAAGCTTTATAGAACTAGCGCTTTTCCACCAACGAAATAATTCCCCAGGGAGTTTAAAAAAAAAAAAGCACAACAAAACCCCCCAGCCAAATTCTCCATGGCTCCACCCCTCTGAGGTTTCCATTTAAGTGATCTCAGGGGTTTGCTCAGGTGACTTCATGGTACAGCCGAGGCTGGGGGCCACCCACTTCCATATTCAGCCAGCCTGGGGTGCAGCCCGAGAACCTGCCTTTCTAGCAAGTTCCCAGGTGAAGCCGCTGCCGCTGGACCTAAGGCCCGAGTTGTGAGAACCACCGTCTTACAACACTGTGCACATGTCCTGACCCTTCAGCCTGCGGGGGCTTCAACACAGCCGTGCCCAGGGGTCCGTAAAGGTGAACGGTGGCTATTCCAGCACCATTTGGGACGGCCTCCCAGAAGCCTCCGTGGTTCGCTCCAGTTGGCTTCTTTTCCACTCTGGGCTCTCCCTGGCTCCGGAAACTTGGCCACTTCTCCCATTCACAGCAGCGTCTAGGTCTAGCTCTTGGCTCCGACTCCCCTGACCCTGGGTCCCCTGGCCCTGACTCTCAGCGCATGACTTTCAGGTCATGGCTCTGTCTTCTCCTCCTGGTTCTTCTCAGTCTGGGCAGCTGAGAGAGGACAGCTGTCCCTGGCTGCTGCCCTTGGAGACCACCCTCCAGCACGGGCTCCTTGTCCGTGTAGGGGCCTCCCAGCCCCCTACAAGGCCTAGGGTGAAGGCGGACGGTGACCGTGTCAGCCGTGAGGACATCAGTGTGCTTTTCGACACTGTCCTCAGGCTTCTCACAGTAACTTTGTATTAACAACAGCAACCCTAGCCACTCGAACAGCGGGTGCTCTTTGAATCCGCATCATGTGCCAGGCCAGTGGTACGCCGAATGCCCCTCTGGAAGGTCCCCTGTTGTGTTCTCTGGTTCCCCAACTCTGCCGAGCATTGCCTGGAGCCGGGGGTCGTGTCTTCCCCAGGCTGCCACTGTCATGTCGTGGAGCTGATGGTCTCGTGGGGCTTTCAGCTGGTCCCTCCCTTTATAAGAGGTGGTACTGTTTTCGTTGATTTGAGATGTTTCAAGACAGAGGAGAAATGTTGACCCTCATAACAGGGCAGCCTTATGCCATGTGGCATCGCAAAGAAAGCCCGAGCTACTCCGAGCAGCTGGGAGCACTGTGGGGCCACCTGCCCTGTCCCGCTGTGTGGTGGACACAGCTCTGAGCTCCACGAGATGCAGAGCCTCTGGTCTGGTCGACGAAGCAACACCAGACAACACGGAAAGCAAAAGACCAACCTCGCTTAGGAATAGAGATAAAGACCTAAATAAAACATGAGCAAATAGCAGACAATCGTCTTCTGCATAATGCAGGCAGGGCCGTGCCAGACCGGGAAGGACTGTTCAGTATTAGCAAGTGTATTAATAGAGCTCACAAAAGCCTCTGTGGTGTTGGGGGGGCGCTGGGACCAGGCAGTGGGAGCCATGAGCCAGGGTTGAGTAGAGCGAAGTGATGTGACGGCCGGCTTAAAGGGACCGTTCGGGCCAGCGAGGACACCGGATGGAAGCGAGGCCACAGTGGAAGCTGAGTGGTGAGAGGTGTGGTGGGCAGAGTCACACCCTCCCAAAGAGGTCCACACCCTAATCCCAGAATCTGTGAATTTGTCCTTTACGAATTTAAATTAGAGTATGTTGGTTTACAAGGGGAGATTAAAGGCTGCCAGAGGGAAATCTGGCTGCTTACCGACTGACCTTGGGATGGGGAGCTTGTCCTGGGTGCATGTTGGACCAGTGTAACGACAGGACCTTGGAAGCGAAAGAGCAAGGACTTGACCGTGAGCTGGGCGAGGCAGGCAGTCTCTGGGAGCTGGAGGAGATGAGGGCACGATTCACGCCCCCCAATCTGCAGAAGGGACGCAGCCTCACCGCCACCTTGATCTTAGCCTGTGAGACCCACTGCAGACTTCAGACCTCCAGAACGGGAAGAGGATAAATTTGTATTGCTTCAAGCTGCTAAACTGTGGCGATTTGTTACAGCGGCAACAGGTGGGCCGCTGTACTAATCCGGGTGGGAGTTGGTGGTGGCTGGGACTCCTGTGGTGGCGGGAAGTGGCAGCTGGGCCCTGGACGGTCTGGAGTGGAGTCCACGGGATTTACTGCGAAACCGAACACAGAGGGTGAGAAAACTGGACGTCGAGGTGGTACTCTGCTGAGAGAAAGGGCTCGGCGTTTCCTTGGAGGCATGGGAAAAATTTGAAGAAGTCCCCCCTGGGAGCTGACAGCTTTCCTCCCCCTTCCCAGCCCCTCCACTCCTCACACCCAAGGGCCCGGGTCCAGACCAGACGCATGCCACATGGATTCTGTGGGCTCTTTTTTTCTAGATTTCTACCCTAATCTGGGCCCTTAAGCTAGTGCCATAGTCAGTTACAAAATAGTCACAGGGGTGTAAAGTACAATAGAGGAAACAGAGTCAATAATATTGTAACAACTATGTACGGCACCAGGTGGGGACCAGACTTATCGGGCAGTCACTTTGTAAGGTTTGTAACTGTCTCATCACTACACCGTGCACGGAAATGGGTGTAACGTCGAATGTCAACCATCACTAAACAATAAACATTCACTAAAGATACTGCCACATTAATAAGAGTCACAAAGAAAAAAACTCATTATGAGATTTGCGGTATATTATTCCAGAGAATACCTGGATCCCCCTCCCCTCTTCCCTTCCAGGGGAGAGTCGGAAGCTGTCAGCCCAGTGCCGGGGCCGCTGCCTCTCACTGGAGAGGCCGGAGCATTCCCAAGAAAGGGAGCCAGTGTCTGGTGGGAGAGGGAACATAAGACCCGGGAGTGGGGGTGGGGGATGGCGGGAGGGGTCAGAGCTGCTCAGACAGTATCTCGGTGTCTCGGGCAGGTGCTGGCAGCGAGCTGGGAATGACATGGAGACAGAGGCTTTGACCGAAAGGCGTGTAACGGATTGAGAGGACAGGGAAGGGGAAGAGGGTTTTGAGGCCGCTGCTGTGGGTTAGAACTGTTTCCTCCAAGATGTCCTTTGCAAGCACCAGTAAGAACCATAGTGGTGTTTAAGTGCAAAGATGAGAAGCATCTTCTTCTGTCCCTCATTTGTTCATGTTCCTCGGCCACCCTCCTCCTGGCCACACCGTGGTCCTCGGGGCTCAGCTTGCTCTTCCTCGCCGGATGCCAAACAACGGGACTGTGCCACTTCGCCTTGAACCTGCATCCTTGCACCTGCGGAGGGAGACAGTCTCAGCAAGACGGAAGGCTCTCCACTCTCGCGCTACTACTCGGCATCGTAAAACAACTCCTGCCAAGGATAAAGGAGGCTCGTGGGGAGAAAATTCTGTGATTCTTCATGGCCGTCTCTCGGAAGGGTCACGTGCCCCGGTAACGGGAGGATGCTCGCTTTGTGCCGTGTTCTGAAAGGTGTAAATGCGAGGAGCTCCGTTTCATAAAGCAGAAGAAGGTTGCTGACGCTGCTTCCAGGTAGATGGATATAGAAATAAGGGACACCTAGACTTGGTTAGATTTCTTATTTGGAACAACAAAAAAAATTGGGGCAGTTGGGTCCCATTCTTCTCGAACGAAGACTTCAGTTTGGGGAGCTGTGTTTCCCGGAGTTGTGGTCTGAGCAGAGACTGGCCTGGGGTCAACTGCGGGAACTCCAAAAGGACAAGGATCTGCCCGCCCTGAGAGAGAATGGATGTCAGCTGGCCCTGTGCGCGTCCAGGGGAGGAAAAGCCATCATCCTGAGTGATAGGTTCCCGCCCACCTGCACCCCACGGGAAGCCATGTAGGAGAGAGGAGCTGGAGGGACCCCGAAACCACCAGAAAAAGGACCCATTGTCAGGAGAGCCTGTCCCGTGCAGCCCGAGGACACGCTCCCACCAGGGTTCCTCCCCCAGCCCCTGGCTGCTCAGCTCTGTCCTGGCAACCTTTTTTGGTTTTGACCCACTCCGGGCAAGAGTCAGGTCGGAGGAGTGAAAACCCGTCGATCCCCCAGAGGTCAGAGTGTAGTCCCCAGTTAGCCGTGTTGCGCTCATTCCTCTGCGAGCTCAGTAACACCGAGAGTGGCCGTGCCCGGCCCAGTGTAACCCAGGTCATCATCGTCTCAGGGGAAAGGTGTTCCCCCTCGTGGCACAGTGTCTGGCCGGGTCTTCCCTCAGGTGTCCCTTGGAGTGCTTGGGTCTTCTTTCGGGAGCTTGGAGCATCTTCCACTTGAATTCACAGCCCACCTGCACCTCCAGGTGGGCGGACTCCAGGTCCGAGCCTCTTTCCAAAGTGTTCTAGAAGGTTGCAGCCATCTTTAGAGAGAAATCAACAAACAGCACAGTCGAATGTGAGCGGTGCGGCAGCTCAGCCTCCTAAAAAAAGAAAGCTCTTACATAAGACACCCCTAGGAAAAAAACACACCATTAAAGACTGCAGAAATAATAAAATGCAACACCTGTTTCTAATAAAAGCGCTATTAAAAATTAGGAATACATGGATGCTTTCTTAACCTAGTTAAATGGCATCGTAAGAAACAGTGAAATAGTGAAGAACTTGGCGTTAAACCAGGTGCAAAAATAAGGAGGCCCATAATCACCATTATTATTTATTTTCCTGAACACTGGCCAATTTAATAAAAATGGAATAGGAAAATATCCTAAATATTGTAAGAAAAGGATTGTTATTTGCAGATAGGAATGCATCTACAGAAAACTAAAAGGAGTCAAATGGAAAAATATGAAAATTAACGGCCTCAGTGGGATAGCTGAACACATAATAAATACATAAAAATCAATAGCTGGCTTCTATAACATTAAAAACAAGTTATAAAATATAATGGAAACTGGGATTCTGATGATAACAAAAAGTATGAAATGCCTACAAGCAACCGTAACAAGAAAATCTAGAATGCATTTAGAGAAAACTAACAGTGTTGTCGAGAATTACTTAAAAACTTTAGAGAATGATGGGATATTATAATGATGTCAATTCTTTACAATTTAACAACTCTCATGTCATTTAATTCAATAGTACAATGTGATATTTTCCTCAGTTGAAAAAAATATTCCTACTTTCACCCGGCAGAAAAAGCAGACAAGAACAGCAATGAGTTAGGGAGGGAATATTACATTATTAGATATTAAAGTTCAGAAAGCTTCAGTAATTACAAGTGTGATGTTCATACAGGAACACAGCAGGCTTGCTGCAAGCTATCGCGACACTCTATGCTTGCATACCTGTTAGGTGTATTCTGATTAAGGGTCGTTGGTTTGTGTGTTTAGGAAATCCGCTCCCCTGTATGAGTGTCTCCAAAACCCAGCACGATGTCTGGCAAATAGCAGGCACTGAATCCATATTTGCAAAATGAGTGAATGGATAAATAAGAAGGGAAAGCAAAGAAACACATTACATATAAGAATCTAATGTCAGCCCTGGCTGGCATAGCTCAGTGGATTGAGCACGGGCTGCGAACCAAAGTGTCACAGGTTCGATTCCCAGTCAGGGCATATGCCTGGGTTGCAGGCCATAACCTCCAGCAACCGCACATTGATGTTTCTCTCTGTCTCTCTCTTTCTCCCTCCCTTCCCTCTCTAAAATAAATAAACAAATAAAATCTTTTAAAAAAGAATCTAATGTCTCTTGGGCCTTGTCTAGTGGTTTATTCTGTTGAAATGTCGATTCCTGGTCAGGGCACATCTAGGTTGTGGGTTTGATTCTTGGTCGAGGCGTGTGCGGGAGGCGACTGATGGATGTTTCTTCCTCTTCCCCTCCCCCTCGTCCTCCCTCTGCCTCTAAAATCAATGAGCAGATCCTCTGGTGAAGACTAAAAAAAGAAGTATCTAAAATCTTTCAGTAAGCAAGAGACCTTCACAATAAAATTAGGTTAACTGGGTAGGAATTTGGGAGAAAATCAGCTTATTCTCCTTTGAACATACTAAACTGCATTCTATACCAGTTCCAAATACTAAGCTAAATTCTCGATGAAATAAGTGAGGAGTTGAGTATAAAAAATTCAAACTATAGAAAAGATGGACAAGAAAAACTAGTGGATATTTACCAACCTTCTGGAAGCTTAGACTAGAAGGAAAGACTGGCACTTGGCAAGATGAATTTTTAACACCTTTCTAGGTCCCACAGCCATGCATGCGGATGAGCAGATCCATGAAGATTATAATTTTTCGTTTTGCAGAAAAGATGGCGGAAGTAGTAGGACACACCCGTCAGGTCCTCCAGGACATTCATTCCCTTCGAGACCATAAAACACCAGTTTATCTGGATGGAAGGGAAGGGATTTTGAAACCCTAAGGATCTAAGCTTAGGTTTAGGTTTGCAGCCTAACGTGAATTTATGTCTGAGCTTCAGTTTCTTCATTTTCAAGATGGGGACATTATTATTTACCTGAAAAGGTCTTTGCAAATAGTATCAATGCAAGGGACACCCCTGGAGAATAGTACGTGCTCAAGAAGTAGTCATTATTAGCTCTTATTACTATTTTGCATCTAAAAACCTATTTCTGATCAAAGCTAACTATAAAATTCATTCATTCATATAAAACTAATTATAAAATCAGTTTTACGCACAAATAAGCCTGATACAGATTATTTATAGCCCAGAATATCTGAACATCCTCATAAGGGAATGATGGCCTAAACTAAGGTTCATTTTTCTCACTGGAATATCCTGTAGCCATTAAAATGAGCTCATGAGGGTTATGTAACATCATGGAAAAACACTCATGGCAATGCGCAGGGAAAAAGCTGAGTGGGAAACCGTATTCACAGTATGTTTACAATGTTGTGAAAGACAAAAATCCTACCTACTTATGAATCATAGCCTGGATGGAAAAATACAAAAATGTTTACAGTAACTACATTTATGAAGATGACGGATGGCTTGTTTTCTAGAGTAGTGTTCTGCATCTCTAACTTTTAAAGTGATTACGTAATATGTTTAAAATAAAAATCTACACATTTAGGGAAGAAAAATCAGAGACGCTGCACGATTTACTTCTGCGACCCGGATACTATTTAAAGAGCCAGCCTTGGGCCATCCGTGGAGGCTTTGACACCTCTTGCCATTTGCAAAGCCCTAGAAGGCAAGAAAAACCTTCTCAAGTTCTAACACCGAAGCCTTGACTGGTAGGTGACTTCGTCTATCATTAGGGTCCTTGAGAATTAGGTTGGGGACCCCACGAGGAAGAATCCGGAAGCACAGTCGGGCCTATTGATGGGAATCAAGTTCAGGAACGTGGTGGTGAATACACAGCGTGGTGGTTCTGAGGGCAGTCCGGCAATTACGTTAATATCCATTAATAATCTCACTGTTACTCTCAGTCCCCATGAAATAAACAGATGTGGGCAAAGAGGTTTTAAAAAAAAGATGCCGATCAGTAAGCTATTTGTCACAATGGAAAAACTAAGCACAAGTTGAAGCGCAACAGTGGGGAGCTGGTTTAATAAATTAATGCTTATATTAGTGAACCAATGTGCAGCCATTAAAATTGGTTTGGAGCACTATTATTATAAATGTGAAGTGGAAAAAAACCCCCAGTGAACTATATATACAATAGGATTCCGATTCAGGAAAAGAAAGACAAACCCATACATGTGAATAAGTAGGCGAATATGGGTCGACCAGAAGGAATACCCTAGGAGGTTAAAATAGTTTTATCTGGGTGGCATAGTAATGAGTGATTATTAATTCCTTTATGTTTTTACATGTTTTCAATTAATTTTTACACAAGTGTATATTACCTTCAGATACAACACAAAGCTAAACATTACCCAACAAAGAAACCAGCAATTATCGTGGGGATAGAAGAATATTTGTTTCCAGGACCGTTTATACCCTAAGGAGAAAACTGTTGCTCATCTCCTTGTCTTGTCAGGCCTCTCTGCACCTGCACGTCCCCTGCATCAGCAGTGACACCAGCTGCTGGCTCCTGAGACTTAGCGAATGTGCGGCGGCCCCTCCCCGTGACCCGACTTTCAGTTTCCCGCCTTCGAGACGAACCCACATATCGGTTCACATGGTGGTTAAATAAACAGCTCCCTCCCTGAAAAGATTTTGTGAATCGTCGGCCTCAAGCCCCGGTCCCTGCTTTCTGAGCCCAGAAACAGTTGGGTTGTCTGGGTCCACCCAGGTGACAGAAGCTGGGAAAGCCATCTCTCTCTCTCTCTCTCTCTCTCTCTCTCTCTTACACACACACACACACACACACACACACACATAGGAGCAGATCTTGGGCCGGAATAAAAATGTGAGCCCCGCCCAGTGGGTTAACAGAGGACCGTTTGTCTAGCTGGTGGCTTCACACTCAGCAACCCACATTCCCACCTGGACACGTAGAAATCAGTAGTATGTGAAATCATTTTGAACGAGTCAACAAATGAGTAGATGTTTGTTTAATGAATGAAGGAAGAAACAACCACACAGAAAGGGTGGTGTGTTCACATCCCGTTACTCTTTCGCCACGAGAGTCAGACTGTTGTGAATCTCTCGCCACTCTGCACCTCCGGACATCAAAGCTCAGTGGCTCAGATTTACTCACATCCCAGGAAGGTAAAGATAAGACGTGTCTTCCTTCTTGGGGAAGATTTGTTTCCCCTGTGGGGCGATAAAGATAACGTCTCTCTCTGCAGGGGAGGGTGAGCAAGCTCGGGGTCCTCACCTGTCACACACGCACTTCGTGCTCATTATTCGTGCCTGGGCCATTAGTATTCATCCGCGTCATCCCGGTGGGCGGGACTTGGGGAGCAAGGAAACCGATGCAAGCCTGAGGCTTACCCGTCAGCAGTGCTGGGAGTAACAAGCGATCTGCAGCCATGCGGGCTCACTGTTTCTTTCCTGGCTGAAACTCCAGGGCTGTGGCCAACAACCTGTCTGTGGTCAGGGCGGAAGCCTAGTGATTCCCGGGCTGTTGAACGTGCCTGTTACGCTTTTGCTTGGTATCATGATCCAGGTGCGCAAGAGCGTTTGGATGTAGCTGGAGTATGTGTGTTATGACCTTGTTAAGTTCACCCGTGTTCACTGGAGGCTGGGGTGCTGGATGGCGAGTCCTGGGTCACCAACAGACTGCCGGAGAAGTAGAAACAGATGTTTATTACCCACGGGTCCTGGAGGAAGAGCACAGCACACCACGAGGTCCAGGAAGAGTGCAGGGTGAGGCAGACACGGGCCCCAGAACACATGCCTTTCTAGGGTTCAAGGGCTTAGCGCCTTCAGGCTTCCAGGCTAGGGTCAGCAGGTCGTTTCAGACACAAAGACCACGTGGCCTTAACCAAGGGGCCCACAAGTCGGTCGTACAGGCCCTGGGAGGCGGGGGAGACTGTTGACCACAGGGCTTCTGGGGAGTCATGCCAGGAACTTCCATGGCTTGTGTCTGCGGGCTGCTGTCGGGAGCGAGCGCCAGTGTGAGGGGCTGGTGTCAGTGTGAGGCCCCGGGGGCCACGTGGCCCAACCGAAGGGATGCCGCCCATGCAGCAGGACCGAGGAGCCGCAGAGCTCACCTGTCAACAGTGCGCTTCATACTCAGACAAACTCCCACCCCGTGACCTTGGGTACATCACTTACTGTCCCTTAGCCTCCGACTGCATATCTGTCATGTGACTTCCTTACAGCGCTGTTGTCAAGATTAAATATGAAGCAACCGGCACAGTGGCAGGCGCCCAGGTGTACCCCCTCCTACAGACGTTAATTTACCCTCTAGCCCACAGGTCCAGAAATCATACTGCTCAAAACCAAAAATCCAGCTGAGCAAACTGAAAGAGCAAATTGACTTTATTCAATGACTCATAAATTGGGCCGCATCCCATCCAGCAAAGAGAGAGGAGTTCTGCTGTGGAAGAATGGCTTTTAAAAGCAGAGAGGGAGTGAGGGGGGGGAAGTAAGTTATTAGTAAAGAATGAATTGTTTCAGGCACGGTTGCCCCCCTACGGAGAGCAGGAGGGGCCTGAGGGGTGGACTAGCTCTCGGTGCTGACCAGGCAATTCCATGCTGACTGACCGGTTAAAGGGGACGTTCCTTGGGAGCCGAGGCTGTGACCAGGTTCAGTGGTAAATCTTGGTTTGCTGACACGGCCTTGACACACAAGAGACTCCGTTGTGGGTGTCGTCTCTTTTTTTCTTAACAACGTGTGACAGTTCGCTCAATTTGCTGCAATAGACTGCTCGTTTATAACTTTTAATCTACAATTTTCACTCAGAATAAAAGCTCTTTTTAAAATAAAAAAAGTCATTTCATTTAAATTCTTATCGAACACAGTTAATGGATTTTTTTTCACAGACATATTGAAATACTTTCATAAAACAGTTTTAAATATGTAAAACGGTACAGAAATATACAAACTAGCTGATTGCACAAAGAGGAATCTTATTTATCTTAATTCCCCAGGGGAACATTTATTCAGCCACAGACTGGCAGGCGCTCGACATGCGTTACCTTGTTCCAAGCTTCCAGCAGTTTTCTGCTGCAGTGTTTGCAGATGAAGAAATTTAGGCTCTGGTATGGAGGAACTTGTATAAGTTCCCGCTGGGGTGGGACCAGGATTTGAACCCTGGGTCTATGTGTTCTTGGCACATAGGAACTCTTTCCCTCATAAGTTTTAGGAAGCCATCTAGAAAGTGCCCACTTTAAGCTACTAGGCCTTGGTAGCCAGTTCTCCACCCTCTTCTTCCTCTCCTGTTAGGGGTCAAGCTCAGCGCTCCTCGGCGCCTTATCACCGAGCCCTGTTGTCCTCAGAGTGGCCGGGCTTCCGCCATCCCTGAGGCTGGAACTTCAGGCTTCTGCTGTGTGGGGCTCCGCCTCCTTCTCCCAGGGACTGACTGTGAGATTTCACATGCACCGGGACTTTAATATTTGTGGGCTTGTTTTTGCAGAAAGAGGAAGAAGGACCCAGTGACAGAGCTGGGGGTGAGAGTGACAATGGGGGGGGACTATGGGGTGGGCGCTGCCATTTTTTTTTTGGACTCCCTGATTCCTGAATCCCTTTGGTAGATTTGGGACTTCCACCGTGTGGCTGGAGAAGTCCACGTGAGGGCTGTCCCAGCCTTCTTGTGTGACCTCGGTATGGCACAGGACTGAGTTCTGGGCAGCCCGACAGACCCAGCAAGGGCTCTGAATCGGAAGCGAGTGAGCAGGAGGAGGTCCGGGCCAGAGGCTGAAAGATGAGCGCCACTCACAGGAAGATTTGTGTCCGTGTCTGGGAACCCTCGGCGTCTCTTGGGGGGTGAGAAACGCAGCGAACCCGCAGCAGGAGAGGAGGCCGCACCTCCGCTCTGCCCCCGGTGCCCGCTTGGCCCCAGCCCCGGGCACGGGTCTGGTGCCCTCAGAACCGTGGGGTCATCTGGGAAGGGGCCTGCGTGCTGTGGGGGTGTCTTCATGTCCCCCCGGGGGGGCACTGGCAGGGGAGGGGCGGGGGTTTGGGGAGGAGCCCGGGCAGAGACTGGGAGCGACTTGTTTGCAAGCACACCTCCACGGAGCCAGCCTGGTCCTTCCATCATGAGAGGAGTCCGAGGGAGCCAGCCCAGAGCTCATGCTCGCTGTCGCAAAGGCTCGGCCCCCCGGGGTCCCTCTAGCCATCAGTTCCCCTGTCGGCATTTGGCTCCTGCCCCAAGGAGGCTGCTTGAGCACCGGCCACCATGTTCACATCCCAGTCTGCAAGAATGACAGAGAGAGAGTGGCAAGGGCGTGTGCCAGCTATCTTTTAAGGAACTTTCCCAGAAGTTGGCCACACAGAACTTCCGACTCCCTCTAACTGACCAGCACGCAGCCATGTGGCCACATCTAATACATGGAACATGGACACTGGGCTTCCGGTACACAGGTGCTCAGCTGCAAATTAAGGAATCTATCTGCCCCCCACCTAATGTGGGGAGCTTTAAGGATACAATGTTCTCCCCTAACCCTTGTCAGTCTTTCTGCCCCAACAGTGCCCCTAATCGGGTGACCCAGAAAAACTCTTGCCATGAGCTTCGGGACGCTGCCCAGGCTACAAAGTGTCACCTATATCACACGAGCAAGTCACTGATTCCAGGAGGAAGGGCGCAGCTGGGCACGGCCAGGTGCATTCCAGAAGGCAGGTGCCTCCCTGGCGCGCCGCCCAGTGGCACGGAAACGGCCCCACCCAGGTGGCCTGGCACCTGGAACCAGCACTCCCTGTGTAGCCGACTACACAGTCCCATCTGTCTTCTCTGGCCAAGAGTGCGAGGACCGGTCATGCCGAGGCCCTCCGTGGGGCTGGGGAGGCAGTGATGAAGATGGGTGGGGGAGGGGAGGGGGACGGCGCAGCTCGAAGGGCTGGCGTTGCAGGGTTATAAGAGCATTGAGGGAGCCTTTACTCTGTGCCCAGCCCCATTCAGCCCTTTACATTTCGTCCTCACCATGAGCTGGGGGAGAAGACGGGCTCATTATTCCTATTTTATAGACGAACCTCATCGGTAGATGAGATGGAACTTCCTCATGGGGAACCCAGCTAGTAAGTGAGTGACGGAGCAACACCTTGAGTCCCGGGCCCTTCTGACCCGAGACAATGCCCTGGAACTGCTACATCCCGCCCTGCAGCCCTCGGAAGGGGCTTTCGGAAATCCTCGTCCCTTCTGGGCCGCCCCACAGTGAGACGGGGCCAGAGCAGGAGGGGCACAGGGCGGTGGCTGCTGTCGTGGCGGCAGCTTCGTTTTGTCACAGAGGAAACCGGGGTGGGGGGCGGGGGGTAAGAGGGGCTTCTGAGCAAAACCGACGTTGGCTAATTGCTCCAGACAAGCGTCTGCCCCGTAGGAGCTTGAGAGTGGCAACTTCTTTCCCTCCTTCACTCCCACCTCCCTCTGCTTTCCAGCCGTCGTCAGCGACGCTAACGAGCTGGCAGGGATGTCGAGAAAGGGATAATTTATTCCTCTTCTCCAGCAACTGAGGATGTCGCCTCCGCCTCCCCGGTGACAGCCGCTCTCTTCCCACAGGAGAGGAAGACGCAAAACCAGGCGTCCTAATTAGTGGCCAGCTGGGGTTTCGTGCCTCGTGCGCGTGTTCAGGTGACAAGGGACGGGAGAGCTTTTATTTCCAGGCGCGTTTCTGTGTCGTCTGAAGGATGTGGTTGGCCTTCGGGGCCCAAAGGCTGGTCCCAGGGATCCCTGTGAGCACAGTCCACCCGCCCAGCCAGCCATCGCCGATGGCTCTGCCCAGCCAGCCCTGCATTCTCCTGTGGGACCACCCACAGGGACTGACTCAGAAAACCAGAGGGCCTGGTGGGCTGCTGTTGTTGTCTGTTTAGTTTTTGTTTGTTTAAAAAAAATTTGTAGCCCAGTTTGCTTGGTTCATACAGTCCTTTTCCTCAGTGTCCCTTGTCAATCAATACTCAAATCTATGGTGGTTTTGTCAGATTGAGACCAATGGGGTAGACTCATCAGAATCAATTCTTCTCCACGGTCCACAGAGTCCAGAAGAAGAAAAAAGTGAATTCGTTGCTCAGGAGATAATTCTTTCTGGAAACTGAGACCTTAAAGAAATTTCTCCTGTGGTTTTTATAAGGTAACCTCTGTAGTATAGTGAAGACAATAGTTAGTAATAAGATAGTCTCACATTTAGGGGCGCCAGGCCTAACCAATGAAAATGTGGGCCACCAGTTAAATTCGAGTTTGGGATAAACAATGAATAATTTTCTAGCAGAAGTTATGTCTCATGAACTATTTGGGACATGACTTCTACTAAAAAAGTATTTGATACTATATGGCATCGCTGATACGTGGCATCTGAAAAAGTCACGCTCAAAAAGCAGAGGGTAGAACGTGGTTGCTGGGGGCCGGGGGGGTGAGGGACGCGGGCAGAGGGCGGGCAGAGGGCAAGAGGTGTGTCGTCCAGGGGTCTGACGTGCCGAGTGGTAACTGTAGTTGACAGCACCGTGGTGTGTACCTGAAATGTGCTAAGTGTGCTCGCCACACAATCAAAAGGTGACTATGTGAGGTGATGGCTATGTTAATTAGCTTGATTATGACGGTCATTTCAGAGCGTTTACATATAGCAAAACATCACATCATCTACCTTAAACACATGCACTTTTTGTTGCCTCAAATAAATTTGATGTTTTTATCTGAAATTCATCTTTAACTGGGGTTTTCATGTTTTACTGAGGAACTTAACATGATAAATGCAACACGGAGACTCACAGGCCTTTTATTCTTGTCCACGTGCTGTGCACACGTGTTCAGAAAGTTAGAGCTCAGCACGGTTTGACATAAAAACACGGTCTGCTACAAAAGCATGGTTCCCCCCCCTCCTCCCTCTCTGCACTTCCCATAGTCCAGAAACAACTGTCTCGGGCTCCTCTGTTTTGTCTGTCTGTCTGTCTGTCTGTCTGTGCGTTCTAGACAAGGGAGGGTTAGCACCGTTCCTCTAAGTGCCCTACCCGTATTGCCACATCCTGCTTTCTCGGTTTGGGGTATTGCCGTTGGCCTCTCTTCTACGGAAGACGAGAATCTGAGCTTTCAGCACCCTCCTTGGGCACACGTCCCTCCTCCATGTTCTCATACCGTAGTCACGTGGTCATTCTGATCGGTCAGTAGTCAGGTCACTCCTATGACCATGTAAATCCTATTCACAGCTGAGCCGTCTACATTTATTTACTTGGCGCCACAACTGTTGGAGAGGGTTTTTTTTTTTTTTTGAGTTAACAGTGATGCTTATCACCAACTAGTCCCCAGACTCTCTCCCACGTGTATAAATCTCTTAATAGATTCAGAACACACCAGGTATTCCATCAACTTCGCTTTCTCCAGGAAGGCCCGCCCCCTTCCTACCTCCTCCCGCTTGACTTGGCCACTCCCTTGGCCAGCTGCCCAGCTCCTCCTGGGGTCTCCCTGTGTCTCCCCTGGGGATAGTCCCTTTGCCTCTTGTCCTGGGTCACATGGTCCCTGGAGGCGGTGTCTCCTATCTCTTGGATCACCCACTGTCTTGATGGAGTATGCCTTCTAAGACGCCCACAGTAACTACTTGCACTAGAAGGCGAGTGGGTGGGTTCGAGAAAACCACAGTGCCAGGTGAGAACAGTGGCCCTAGGGCCCTTCACTTTGCTGTGCACATCTCGTGGCCCCGAAGACGAAACTCAGACTTGGCCTCCCCAGTCCCTTCTCCATTCCCCCATCCGTCCTGCCTCCCCGGAAGCGAGCCTCACGGCGGGCTGTCTCCACGGTCCGTCCGAGAGGTCAGGGCAAACGGCGGTGATGAGTTAACAGATGACAGGCCCCCCGGGCTGCAGGCGGGGTGCCCACACGCCCCGCTGGCCGGGCAGGGCTGAGGAATACCAGCCCCGCACTTCCTCCTGAGCCCGGGCCGGCTTTCCCCTCGTTATTGAACCGGCGCGTCCAAATCTTGACTCTCCCCCACCACGCCAAACAACACCATCTGAGCGAAGAGCCATTAAAATGTCATTAGAAGCAGCAGGCAGTAGGTGCCGAAATGTGTGCCTCTGAACCGAGGGCGATGAGTAATGGAGGCAATGGGACTCGGCTCTCTCTATTTGCTTTCTTCCTTCTTCGCTGGTGATTAAATAACGTGCCTGGCAATTGAACGGTGTGCCTTTATCCTAATGGGATGCGGATGGTCGTAAAGGGGTGGATTTGTTTTCTCCCAGCAGACTGGAGCTTGACAGCGAAGGTTTCTGTTTCCTGACCCACACCCTCCTTTCTCCTCTTTCATTCACGTTCCCTCGCCTGATAGGACACACGTCCTGCAGAAGGACATCTTCAGCATTTCCTTCTTTGCGTGTGCCGGAGATGTGACCCCAGTCTCGTCGGGTCCGACCGGAAGTGTTGGCTGCATTTGTCTGGCGAATAAAATACCATCGCTAGGCTCCGTGACAGCAGCGAAGGTGTTTTATGGTCCAAGCTGCACACACAGATCGAAAGACTTTGCAAAAGAGAGAGAGAGGGGGAGAGGGAGGGGGAGAGAGCACATGCAGGCAGGCAGACGGGACTGCCTTCCCTGGAGCTGGCCCACGGGTTGCAGAGACAGCAGGAATACAAACAGGTTCACTCACTCTGGACCCTGAGAGCAGGAGCAGGGCCGGGCCAGCCAGTTTTGTGGACGGGAAGCCTGAGGCAGAGAAGTTCCTCTAGGGGTGTCCAACCTTTTGGCGTCTCTGGGCCACACTGGAAGAAGAGCTCTCTTGGGCCACACATTAAATACACTGCGACATGTAATCACACACACACACAAATCTCATGGCGTTTTAGGTAAATTCACAACCCTGCATTGGGTGGCACTCACAGCCACCCTGGGCCGAGTGCGGTCCATGAACCACTGGTGGGACGCCCCTGCTAGAGAACAACATAAATTAGAATAGAGACTGGGGCCCCCCTCCTGAGTAAGACTGTGCAACCTAGACGCTGTGTTCAGTGAACAAGTTACGATGGACCTTGTGAATTTCCAGGTACTCGGGGCTGGGGGAGTAACTATTTAATATCCTGCTTGTTGGGGATGTCACTCTGTCCACTCGGAGGGATGTATGTGCATGAAATTAACTCCCGTTACTAAACGCACAGTCAGGAGCGTCTGGGCAGCCAGGGGCTGTTAACACATTGTTTGCGGGTAGTTTTTATCACACGCTCTACTACCAGTCAACATAAAACATATAAATACGTTTCCTGCATACAATGTATCAATAAGAAAACCCCAAACTGAAAGGCAGCTGTTGTTGGGCTTCGTGCTTTCTAGTTCTACAGCAAGTCCACACGCTGGGCCCTTCCCTTTAAAGCAGACCAGGCAGAAGGTCCCAGACACTTTCTGAGGAAAGAGGAAGGAAAATTGTTTTTGTGAAAACGAAGGAAGGAGTTAAACAGTGAAAGGTAGGCGATAGATAGACAATGTTAGATGATGAAGAAGATCGTGCCGCCTCCACACTATTACCTGAGATGGCAGCAAATCCGAGAAAGACCAGGAAACCGGGAGTGGTGGGTGCGCAGAGGGGGAGAGGGGTCGGCAGCGAACCGCTGGGGTGTTTGGGGCAAATGTCCGCCCCACACGGGCTGGTCCCGGCTGTCACGGTTCACGCCACCTCTCGCTCACTGTCAGAGCTCTAGGAGGTGCCCAGGGGGCTTGACAAACAGTGAATATTCGGGAGATAAGTTTGAATGATCTACTAAATAACTGTTTAATTGTTGTTTAATCATAACAGCTTGCTTGAGCATTCACACACATTCTCTCACTTCCTCCTCGGGGCCTGCTGGGAGGTAGGCAGGGCAAGTGCTGGGGCTTACAAAGCAAATTCAATCCCTTCCTCTTAAGCTTTAGAGAAGACAGGATGAAGCCCCAGTTACATTGCTTATCGCAGGCCGAGAAAAGCCGGGGAACATCGTGTGCTTCTTCAGAATGCCTTCTGTGCGATTCTAGAAAAAAATTCTAGGTCACCTCTACACGGTTTCTAATTATCTTTGGTTCCAAACATACGCCCGGATGCTGAGCCGCAGACTGCGAAGCCTGAGCGTGCATACGATTACTCTTGAGGCTGAAACCAGGCGCGAGGGCCTGAGCCTGGAAAACAGTCCCTGGTCTCGTCCCGGGTGGGAGCTGTGATGGCGTGAGCTGAGCCTTCCGTTCCATCCTGCGTCCCTCTGGGTGCCCAGGAGTTTCAGGGTTCACCACGCTGAGTCGTGCTTGATGCCAGAGACGGCAGGGGGATGGGGGGCAGGAGTGTCGGAGGGGACAGGCTCTCAGACTGGGCGCTGAGCTCTAACGGGGCTCTCTTTGGTCTGGGGTGCGACCGGAAGCCACAGGGCTCAGACTCTAGGACGAGAATGCAGGAAGCAGGACGAAGCAATGTGAGAAGGGAATGGGCCTTTGTGCTTCCCCCCACCGACTGCCCACCCCTCCTTCCGACAGGAGCTCTGGTTCTCCTCTGATGACCCCACCAGGCTCCGGTGGGGAAGCCCAGTGGTAGTCGGGTGGCCTCAGGCTGCCCAACCAGTGTCTGCCATCTCTCCAGCTGAAGAGATTGGCTCAGGGATGCACGCGTGATTCAAGCTTCCTCCAAAGAGACTCAGTTCTTTTAATTTAATTTTTAAATTTTGAGAGAGAGGGGGAGACAAAAATATCGATTTGTTATTCCACCCCTCCACGCACTCATTGGTTGCTTCCTGTATGTGCCCTGACTAGGGATTGAACCCACAACCTTCACATATCCAGCTGCTGTTCTAACCAACTGAGCTACCGGGCCAGGGCCCAAGGAGGCTCAGTTTTGAGGCTTTGATGAAACTGTTGGGATGGGGAGGCTCTCCTACTGGAGATGCTAGCTGGCAGGAAAATGCAAACCTGGAGCTGGCAAGTTCTCAGGTCCTGCCTGAGATCAGCCGCACACAGAGAAACACGGGACTGAGAGATGAGGAAAGAGATGCGAGCTTGGTCTGGATGACCTTTGTCCCTGGATACAGCTGTACCTGACGTCCATCCTACTGACTTTGCACTTTCTAGTCACCAAACCTAATTCTTACATAATCAGCTAATAATTCTCTCTCTCTCACCCTTTCTCTCTCTCTCATTCTAAGTTGGAGCTATATTTCCGGTTTTTGTTTGTTTTCAAGACTCACAATCCTGCTGACGGAAGCGGGCCCCTTGGGGTGGCGTGGGGGGAAGGACAGGTGAAGAAGCTTGGCTGGGAAGTCCTTTCACATGAGACCAGGGCTCTGTCGCCCCCAGCCTCCAGGTGGGAAACAGGAAAGGAAAGGAGAGGAGCCTCCGGGATCTTCAGAGGACACGTGGGTGGGTACCAGTGCGGGGGCGGTGGCCGGCGACACAGCCCGGCGATCCCCTGGTGCTGTGATTTGCTGGTGTTGCAGGTGGGCGCCGTGCCGCCAGGGACGCATGGGGCTGGTTTGCAAAGACGGGAGGGAAGGAGAATCGCTGTTGCCGTGTTTGTATCCAAGGAGCATTTTGCTGTGGTCAGGTTCTAAGAAATGCCTCTGGATGTGAACGCTTTCCTTGTGCAAATTATGCTGATGACTCACTCCTTTCCCATAGGAAGGGGGAGTTCAGTTACATCGGTAAAGCTCCCCTGATCAGGTTTTTTTCACCTGGGGTCCATAACACATGGCTGTGCCTCAGAGGAGGTGTGACCCCTTGAAACCAGGTGTAAAAACTCCATGTTTGTAGCCCTGGCTGGCGTAGCTCAGTGGATTGAGTGCAGGCTGCAAACCAAAGTGTCACAGGTTTGATTCCCAGTCAGGGTACATGCCTGGGTTGCAAGCCATGACCCCCAGCAACCGCACATTGATGTTTCTCTCTCTCTCTCTCTCTCCCCCTCCCTTCCCTCTCTAAAAATAAATAAATAAAATCTTTTAAAAAAGCCTTTTTAAAAAAAACCAAAAACCCCCTCCACGTTTGTGTATTTTTCTGTGGAGAGGGTCCCATCCACCAAAAGGCAGACGAACAAACGAGAGTCGATTGGGCCTGGAGTGAACACCTGGCCTGCATCGGCCAATCAGCTGCCTCTCCCTGAACCAGGGTGGCGTGTGAGGGACTTTGGGTCCCTCTCTGAGAGAGGCAGGGACGAGGGGCAGCAAACTACAGAGCTCTGGGGCGGCCCTAACGAGGGAAAGCAGACCCCGTCCGTCTGCAGGGGCAGAGAAGTGGGCGACGCCACAGACAACGGGGGCATGAAGCCGTGGCCCCAGGGACAGACTGAGAGCCGGGCTCTGAGTCACGACAGTTCACTGGTTCCTGGTTCGGGTGCCACGTGGTGCCCCGGAGCCTGGCCCAGCTTCCGCTTTGCCACCTGCGAGATGCCCCTGCATCTTTCTAGGATGTGTGCTTGCTTCTGCCGCTTCCAGTTGGTTTCAGTTATTTGCAAACAAAAGAGGCCCGAATAAAATTAGGAGTCACAGTAACATAGACCTGGAAGGGCCCTTGTTGGAAGAGGAAGGGAAACGATTAGGGGCTTCTATATGCTTCCTCTCATTTAACCTTCCCCGAGTCCCTGCCACTGCGCAGCTGAGGACATGGAGTCTCCGATGGGCTGAAAACCCTTCCCAAGTCTCGCAGTAGGAAGGAGAGGGTCTAAACTACGCCGTGGTAAAACTGGATGAGTACGGTTGTGTGTACTGCGATCTCAGTGAGTTTCCAGGGGCTCAGATGTCCACGTTGCCTTCTCTCTGGGCAATCCAGGTGCGACTGAACCAGTGATGTCTCCACGCATCTTACTTTCCCGGAGCCCCTGGTGCTGCCAGAAAACTTCTAGACTCTCTTTTCGTTCAGGAGTCATTTATTCTCGCTATTATTAAAACAATGAATGCTGTCCTTTAGGGCTATCTTTTTTTTTAAGATTTTATTTATTTATTTTTAGAGAGAGAGAGAGAAAGAGAGAGAAACATCAATGTCCAGTTGCTGGGGGCCGTGGCCTGCAACCCAGGCATGTGCCCTGACTGGGAATTGAACCTGCAATGCTTTGGTTCCCAGCCTGTGCTCAATCCACTGAGCTACGACAGCCAGGAGGGCTATCTTTAATAAATATTTACTTTTATTATTACATACATTTACATGTTCCATAAATAAAATATGAAAACTCAGGAATATAGAAATTTGAAGAAGAGCCACCACCCTACTATCCAGGTGAACCATCACTAATGTTTGGGTATATTCCCTTCTGACCTGTTTCAGAAAAGTTCTCGGTGTTACTGATCTTTTATACCGGTTTTTATTCCTTTGTTACGTTTGCTCTGATCTTTATCATCTCCTTTATTCTGCTAACTCTGAGCTTTGTCTGTCCTTCTTTTCCTAGCTTCTCGGGATCTACAGTCAGGCTTTTAAATTTGAGATCCTTTTTCTTTTTTAGTAGAGGCATTTATCCCAATAGGCTTCCCTTTCAGCATTGCTTTTGCTACATGCCACGCGTTTTGATAGGGTGTGATTTTGGGTGTGTGTGTGCGCCTGTATTTTCTAATTTCCTTTTTGATTTCTTTTTTGACTTGGTGGCTATTCAACAGTTTGTTCTTCCGTTTCTCCTATTTGTGAACATTTCATTTCTCCTTCCGCTGTCGATTTTGAGTGTCGCCCCATTTCGGCCGTAAGAGATGGATCTGTGAGGACCTGCTGCTGCCACTGGGTGGGGGTCTGGTGAGCGTCCGTTAGGTCCCCGTGGTCTGTGGTGTCATTCAAGCCCTCGCTTCCTAATCGATCCGCGTGGACGTTCTATCCGTCATTGAAAGAGAGGTACTGACATCTCCTCGTGTTGCATCGCTGAGTAATTAATTCTTCCTTCAGTTTCGGCAGTGTTTATGTCCATGCTGAGGTTCTCTGATGTGGGGTGCATACATATTTATGGTGATTATTTCTTCCCAGTGGATGGGCCTTTTATCATTACACGATGTCCTTCCTTGTCTCCTTTGAGAGTTTTTGACTTGAAGTCTGTTTTGTCTGATGCAGGTATAACCTCCCTTGCTCTCCTTTGGTTACCATGGGCCCGAAGTGTCTCTTTCTGTCTCTTCACCTTCGGCCTATGCGAGTCCTTTGATCTAAAGTGAGTTTACGGTATATAGTCGGGATCTTAAATAATCTTAATTCTATAAACAATGCAAATCCTTTTTTACTTTCCATTTCAAGGAAGGAGAAATTGGTGCTTACGCTCTAAATGACTTGCGCGAGTCCCTGTGTAGTGAGAGGAAGGGGCGGGACTAGACCAAGTCGTCTCTTCATTGGCTGTGCAGCGCCGTCTCCATGGACCCACCCCCTGCCTCTCTCCATCCCTTGCTTTCCTGCAGACTCAGCAGGAGCTGCCGGATGCCTAGTGCCCCTCGGAGGTGGATCACGAGGCGAGATGGGGAGTCTGGGCCACATACTAATGCCCTGGGCACTTCAGACACCATCCCGGACCCCCAGACCCGAGCCGTGATGGCTACACGCTCAGACACTCAGGGCTCCGTGGTTAGTAGGTCATCTTGGTTCTGGCCCTCAGGCGCATTCGGTTGTATTGTCTGTCCTTCTTGCACCATTTGTTGCCCTTTTATTAAGTGATATCAAAAATTAGATGATTGCTTTCCTATCTTGCTGGTTGCCATGGAGCTTAATTCCGCATCTCTCCAGGCTGGTAAGAGCAGCGGAGATGGGAGTTGAGCGAGGAGGGGCGCGAGTGGGACAGAGCTCTCCGGTAGGCGGGCGAGCGCCGCTGCCCAGTGGGAGGGGACCGGCCCGCACCGCCCGAGCCTGGCAGCGTGTTACACGGAGCAGTGGGGCCCACGGATGTTCAGAGAAGATTCCGGAGAATCGTAGAATGCTTGGGGACATGTCTTTCTGCGAAAAGAAGGTATGGAAAATAGGAGACAGGTGGGGATTTGGACAAACCAGTGGTTTTCGCAGGTTTTTGACATGGACCGCAGTGAGAACTGCATCGCGCCCCTGCGTGTGTGTGAATGGAACACACATTGTAGCGGGTGATCCTTTTACTACACGCTCCGTCCTCCTGTGTCCTCCAACGACTCCATTCCAGGCCAACCCACGGAAACAGGTGTCAGCGATGACCCACTGAGTACCTCTTGCTACCCACCGACCCAGCGATGGGTCACGGCTCTCAGTCGGAAACATTCTGAGATCAACCTCAGCTCCAGGTCTCTCCCCCACGGCTTCTCCACGGGTGGAAGGGGCGGCGCTCCGGAGGCCGCTCAGCGGCCAGATCGAAGCATTCACACTTGCGCAAAGGGCAACCAGCCCTGGCCCGGAGTCTCCGGAACAAAAGGCGGACACCGGCACAGGGCAGCTCGGGTAGAACACTCGGCTGGTGCTTTCTCATCAGGTAAGTTTGGAGACAGAGATGCCGAGGGCCGCTGAGGGCCGGAAGGCCTTAGGGGGCTGTTGCAGAAGCTCGGGGCAGACGGAAGTAGGGGAAGGGGGAGCGAGGCGCTGGGGAGGCAATGAAAAGACAGGTGCGGGGCTGCAGAGGAAGGAGCAACAGGGAAGGGCCTCCGTGGTGCGGCGAGGGTGGCGAGAGGAGGCGTCAGGAACAGCGTGGAGAAACCAGGACGGAGGGGGAGGGGAGGGAGGAGTGTGGCGATGGAAGCGTGGCGTCTGAGTTGGAGGAGTGTTGCGTGCTGTGTGTCAACAGCTGGGCCAGAAGCTGGGGCGGCTTCCAAGGGGAGTCACACACGTCCACTCTGTCCACCAGGAACTCCTGGTCTCATACGCAGATGAGGACATTGTCTTCAAGGACTATAGCTCAAGGGAGAGAATGTAAGTGTGAGCGACCGGGGAGGCACTGCCAAGGAACGGCTCAGAGGAGGGCGAGGTCCCTCCCAGGGCAGGGGTCGGGGGCCGCACGGAGGGCCGCAGTGCGATCCTGAGAAGCAGGTAGGATTCAAACAGGCCCAGCGAAGAGCACTCCGGGCTGAGGGAACGCCAGGAGCAGAGGTGTAACAACAACAACAACAACAACAAAAGGTGCAGGTTCTTGTTTTGGGAGACCCCAGTGGTTCATCTTGGAGTGGGGTGCGCCTTTTGGAGACAATGAGGTTGGAACTTGGGCTGGGGCCAGTAGGGAGGGCCTTTCATGCCACGTGCAGAAATGTGCATTTTACAGGGCCATGAACACATGGGATGCCGATGACGATTGGCATCAGAGAATTGTACACCTAAACCTATATAAATTTATTAACCAACATCACCCCAAGTGCTTCAATAAAAAAGTAAAATAAGCCCTGGCTGGCGTAGCTCAGTAGATTGAGCTCGGGCTGCAAACCAAAGTGTCGCAGGTTCGATTCCCAGTCAGGGCACATGCCTGGGTTGTAGGCCGTGACCCCCAGCAACCGCACATTGATGTTTCTCTCCCTCTCTCTCTCTCTCTCTCTCTCTCTCTCTCTCTCTTTCTCCCTCCCTTCCCTCTCTGAAAATAAATAAATAAAATCTTTTTAAAAAGTAAAATAAAAGAAATGTACATTTGAATTCACAGCCATTGAAGGCCTTGTACCTGGGGGACCCCCAGGGTCAGAGGATGGGTTGCAGGAAGGAACAGAAAACCCAGATGGGGCCTTGGATGAGGCGTGAGACACGGAGGTTTCTCCCAGGGTGGGGACAGCAAAACTGGGGACAGGTCTCGTTCGGGGAGATCAGGGGCAGGAATGTTCAGTAAAATGCGTTCCCCAGCCACATGGTGTCCGTGAGGTGAACAGCCCTCTCCCCCATGTCCCGGTCTTTCCGAGGCACAGAGCAAAGGCTCGGTTTGACCTTTGAGGCAGACGCAGCAGAGCCGGCCAAAGTTGGCCGTGCCTTGTGAGTCGATTAGTTCAGACTCCCGTGCTCTCCAGAGCTCTCATCTGCGTGAGCGTGGCCGCGGATGTCGCTGACAGGCTGCTTCCTTGTCACCGGGCAGCTGCAGACGGATCCAAGAGAGCCGTTGGCTGAAGTTCACCGGAATGTACTCATCCAGCGATTCTGAGAGTAATTTCACCAGGGGAAGTGTTGACTGAGATGCAACAGAAGTGTGCTTCCCGTGACCTTGAAGGAGGCTGGACCACCTCCCAAGTCAGCCACGAGCAGATGGCGACGTGTGTGCAGACGGCAGAGAAGCGTGTCTTTGGAAAGCTCTTGGAAAATCAGGTCTCCCACCAACGTCGGAAACAAATACCGACATGAGTTCATGCTCTGTGCTGGCATAAACAGTGAGAATCTAATTTTATTCCTGACAAGCAATATTTTTAATAGAAGCATATGAATGTGTGCTTTGTTTTCTCCATAATGTTATTAAGAATTTTTGTTTTCATTTTAAACATTTCATGCCCTGGCTAGTGTGGCTTAGTGGATTGAGTGCCAGCCTGAGAACCAAAGGGTTGCCAGGTTCGGTTCCTAGTCAGGGCACATGCCTGGGTTGCAGGCCAGGTCCCCAATAGGGGGCGCACGAGAGGCAACCACACATTGATGTTTTTCTCCCTCTCTTTCTCCTCTCTCTAAAAACACATAAGTGAAATCTTTTTTAAAAAAATAAACATTTCAGTCAAAGAGCAAGAAATACGAATCTTACCATTTGAGGTAGCCCTAAGCACGCCAATCACGATTAAAAATGTAAAGAAATAACCCTCCGGTTCCCTTTCCCATCAGATCTGAACTCCGGTGTTAGGGTCGTAAGAGGAGGGAAAGTAACAATGAACCTGGCCTCACAGCTCTGTAGCATGTGGGCTGGTTTCGAACAAGGTAGAAAAAAATTATTTTTAAATGTAAAGAAATAAAATCTTCCAGGAGAACCCACCGCATCGCCATCACAAGGATCCCCGAGGCAGAATGTGTTGTCCCCAAGTGGCTCAGCCACGGTGACGATGCTGCACGTGCTGCCGGAGCACCGCCACGCCCCAGATGGAGACGGGGCGGGGGGGTCTACTTCCCCTCCTCTGGACCCTGGGGTGCGGGCTACTCTGCCACTGCCTCCACTAACAAAACGTGGTAGAAATGACTCTTCAGGCCAGGTCCTGAAAGGTGATACGACTTCTCTCTGGCTCGCGCTCTCTCTCTTCACAAGACACTCACCTCCGGGAACCAGCCACCAGGCTGGGAGGAAGCCCAAGGCCCAGGGAGAGGCCGAGCAGTTAGACGAGCTGACAGCCTGCATCAGCCACCTAGCGCAGAGTGCATTAACCTTCCAGTGGTTCCAGCTCCCACCAGCGAGCCCTGCCAGCTGAAGCCACGTGGAGCCGAGACAAGCTGCCTCCCCCAGCCCTGAGCAAGACAGATGTTGTTATGGGAAGACACTGAGTCTGGGGTGATCTGTGATGCAGTGGTAGTAAGTGGACGAGTCCCCGAAAGCCCGGGAGGAAGACCGTGCTGCCAGGATGCCGGTCGCTGCTGGGTATTGGACTGGACTTCTCGACCATGGAGAGGCCGGGCGGCACATGACAAACAGAAGAATCCCAGAGAACTCGCAGCTGTCCTGGCCACCGGGAACCTACAGTTTGGAAGGAGAGTCTGACTTCCGTGTCGCAGGTGAAGCCCCTGACATAGAAGCACATGCCCGACCACGGTGAGCGCCGGACGGCAAGAATCACAGCGTCAAAGAGGCTGGAAGCCCTGCTGACAAACACCTGTCAGTAAAGCGGCCTCTCCCCAGCCAGCACAGCCAGCACAGCCATACTCCACACTCCGGTTGGGAACAAATCCGGCTCTGCTTCTGCGTCCAGACGGCTCACTGACACGTGCATACGGACCTTCCACACGGCCCAGCACCCACAGGCGGAACGGAAAGTTGACAGGACAGAGCACAAACATTTATGTTATTAGCTGGCCCGTGATTTCAGTAAGATTCACTTCTCCAAGGGGAATAGCTTGTCACAGCTCGTGTCACTGGCCAGCAGCAGGGCTGCACCGTGACCGAGCGCACTTGCACACCGGCGGTCTCACTTGTTCGAGACTCACTGGTGGGGAGACGCAGGCCCAGGGAGGCTGTGACTTGCCCGGGGTCGGACAGCCGCCAAGTGGCAGAGACAGGACCGGGACTCGGGCCTTTGGCTCCTCGTCCAGCCTCTGTCCCTGGGCTGAAAGCCGCTTGAAGAAGCAAAGCTTTTCAAATCAAACCTGTGCCCTTGCGCGGGAAGAGCTGACCGATGACGCAGAACAATCACACAGGCTGTTGGCAGAACGTCCCTCCCGAATTCTCACCCCAGCCACCGCGTTCACAAACCATCAGTGACAGGCCAACCATGTTTCCTGCATGTGACACATGCTTCCGCGAGCCTCCTAACGGCACCTGTGCAGTCCACACGAGGCCATTGTCACGGGTCAGCCAATCAGTGACCAGCAGAAGGCCCGCTCCCTCGGAGTTCCCTATCACAGCACCCCACTACCTCTCCCACTGTTTTATTTCAAGAAATGGGTAATAGGAATCGTGGCTATTGACTAAATCCACCAGATGGGAACCCCGCCTTTGCTGTTACACATTTCATCAAACCCCCACGTTGAAATAATCGACAGAGGCGGCGGGGCCGTGGTGCTCCCCCGGTCTGTTTTAGAAGAGCCGTTTCCCACAGTGTGGGTGTGGGTCTCAACGTCACCTCTCATGAGGTAGAACGTTCTGACGGTGGGAAACCGCGTGAGCTCCTCGCAAACGCACATGACGTGCTGCATTCGGCGATCGTTCTGTTTTCTGAGGAATGAACGAACAGGCTGAACTTCAATCTCACCGGCAAACGTACACGCAGATAGAAGGAAAAGGGGGGTGAGCGGGGGAGCAGCAACATTTAAAGCACGGCAGGGCCTTTTTCAGCAAAACGTGTAATTCCACTGTGGGCGTGTTGTCCCGGGAAAGCAGAGGCGTGGGCAGACACTGAGGAAGTGTGGCCGTGGCGTGTGGACGACGGACGAAGCGACTCACTAATGTGGTTTGTTGTCTTTGCAAGAGGCCGGGCGTGAGCACAGAGCCCGTTTACAGAGGGGGCGTCCCGAGGAGATCAAGGCGCTCCGGGCTTCAGTGGTCTTGCCGCTGATCTCTGTCTGGCCGGAAGGAAAATTCTAGTTTCTTTTATTATATCGGTCTTTCTCTCTTTTAGTCTCTCTCTGTCTCACACTCTCTGTGGTTCTTCACACTTCTCTGTGACGGAGATCAGACCAGCTAAATCCACGCCTGGTCACAGACTTTGATCTGACCTTTAATGACAAATGATGGCCTAGGAACTAGGAACACGGTGCTGGTTTCCAGCTGACCGGAGGGGTCACAGCAGCAGGTCCCTCCGTTTAGAGTGACCCCGCCCGGAAACCACCTAAACGTGCGTTCGTCGTCAGAGCAGATCAGCTGCAGCACACCCACCCCACGGATTTCCCTGTCTCCATGAGAATGGATGATCTGCCCGTGCTTGCGACAGTGTGGGTGACTATCGCGATGGTGAACCAAAGGAGCTGGACTCAGAAACAAAACAAAAAAAACAAAACAAAACAGCATGTGAGTCTATTTATAGACATAAACTGCAAACACAAGCAAAAACCAGTCCGTCCTGTTAGAGGCAAGGGTGGTGCTGACCTTCGTAGTGAGTGGTGATCCAAGGGGGGCCCGAGGGGACTTCCTGGGTGCGTGTCACAGTTTATCCCCGCATCCGGGTGCCGGGTGCACATGTATTCTGTTCCGTTTGTGAAAGTTCATCGAGCCGCTTACTTAGCAGCCCTTTTCTGTATCTCTGTTTCAACAACAACAAAAAAATCCAAAAACTTCACTGGATAGATTTTTTTAAATGGTAAGTTGCACAGAGACTTAGCAAATTATAACCTACGTGCATCTGGGACCCCCGACGGGTCGGTCTTGCTTGGTACAAACACAGTCTGACAAAGACACAGAGGCTGTCGAGCAAAGGTGGCTCAGAGGCCACTTTGGTCCTGCCTCCCCTTTCCTCTTGTCCCCTCCCGTGCGGCTCTGCTCGGGGTCTCCTGTTCGCTCAAGTGTGAGCAACCCCGTCTTCCCTCCCCAGCTTGCCCTTGAGCTCCAGGGCCTCGGGCCGTTCCCCTGACTCGCCTCTTCCAGTCTTGCCTACTTCAGTTCCTTCTCTCTCTCATTTGATATTCTGGGCTTCTCCGCTTGTTCTTTATTAAGACGAGGTGAGGTGAAGATACCATGCTATCATAATGAACCTTTGGATAGGGAGGTTTAGGGGAAAAGGTGGAAAGTACAGGCCTTTTGAAAGTCTGAGCTGACGAGGGGAGGCAGCCGTGGGGGATTCAGAAGCCTTGCTGTGTGGAAATAGTTTGTGTCTTGTTTGCTGTAAAGCAGAGGAAGAGATGAGTTTGCTTAGGACCTTTGGGTGAAGGCAGATGGTGAGCCCTGTCCCGGGTCGGGGGGGTGGATTGGAGGGGAGAAAGGGGCGCGCAGTAATACGACAAAGCCGGTGAAAGTCGGAACAGGGTACAAGACCACCAGCACAAGGGCAGACGAAATGAATTTGATGCCCGGGTGAGAGAGGAGCCCTCTTCCAGTTGCCCTCCACGCCCCAGTCCGACCTGTGACACACTCCTCTGTCACTCTCGGCCTTGGCAATCTACCCAAAACAGAAACCTGATGGCACCACTCCTCCCTAGGTGCCTCCGCCCTGTCCCCTGAGTCATCCACTGGGCGAAGCCCCAGCCCACCACACCAGAGTTCGCCCACCTTACAGGCTTACCTGTGGCTCTCCTCCTCCGTCGTGGAACCTGTGGCTTTTCTGCCCAGGACCTGCTTGCTTCTGGGAAGGGCTGCTCCCCCCTGTCCCATGCATGACCATGTGGTTACCTTGCAAGCCGGACTGTTCCTGAGACCTGGGGCCGCAGCTGATTGGCTCTGGGATGGCCACGTGACTAAACAGGGACCGATTTCAGCTCCTTCTCTGAGTCACGCTCTATTACAGCTGGCTGGTCCAGAAATGAACCCCTGGCCCCGGGGAGTGAATTACAGTCTTTCTCCAGGACATTTTGGAACTGGGATGGAAAAGGAGAAATACGTCTCTTCCAGGAGTAGAAGCTCTTGTAGTTCAAGTTTAAGGGTCTTATCTGCCTTGTCTCCTGATGTCCAGAACAGAGACACAGAGAGACCATCGACGGAACAAGCAAGTAGGAAGGAGAGAGCTAAAAAATGCGGGAGAGACAGGCAGAAATTATTTCCGAAGAAAGCAGAGGTCAAACCCAGCAGGGCCTGGGAGGGTTTGAGTTCTCGGTTACATCCATTTCTAAAGACCTGCAGCTCCTCCGAGTGCACCAGACACCCCGTGTCTCATCACACACTCCTGTTCCTCTCACCCAAGAGCCCTGTCACTTCTAAAACGGACTGCTTGCTCCCGATCCCTCACACATGCGGCCCAACGGTGTGCCGGGAAACTGGCCCTCTGGTACCCAAAACAAAGGCCCTGATTCGTGGCACCTATGGGTTGCCTGGGCCGGTATGCTGCCACTCTGGCCAGGTGCAGGCCGCCCAAGGTTTGATGTCTGGAAATTCCTGATTGCCCAGCAGAGGAGCCAACGCCGGCCACCCACTGGGGCCAGGTGTCTCCCCTCCCTGCCTTTGTTCATGGTGTTCTCTTTCGCAATGGCTGCTTTCTCAGTGCTCACTTCCTGCGCCACCTCTTCCAGGAAGCCTTCCAGAGCCCTCTCCACGCTCCCTTGGGTTGCCACCGTTCCTGCAGTCATGACCTGAGGTTGAAGTTTCTGTGACACCTTTGTGCCCTCCAGGCTGCAAAGGTTAGGTTGTGGCCACTTCTGTGGCCCTGTGCCAGCCCACGGGCTCGCTGCACAGGGCCGATGAGGGACAGGTTGGGACAGCTCCGGGCACTGCTGGGCAGGAGACCCCTGGCTGAGACGTGGCAGTGGGGACCTGGGTGGTCCCAGGGCACTGTGGCCGCTCAGCCAGCCCGAGCCCTGGGCCCTGCCTCAGTTTGCGGCGGCCCTGCTGAGATGGACGGCCAGGAACAAACCCACCGACTAAACCCTTGTCAGGCAGAGCCTGGCTGTTACCATGGGAACCGGCAGTGGTCCCGGCACAGCCTCAGCAGGCTGTCTGGGGAGAGCCCCACTCGTGTGTGAGATCAGCCCCGGTGGGTAAACATGCAGGACACTAGGGGGACTGCTCTGTTCCCACACCTGCCTGCTGCCTCACTTCCTCCACACGGCCACGCCAGGTAGTCTGACTTCACGTGGCTCTGTTTTTGCCCTGGCGGGTGTGGCTCAGTTGATTGGGCTTCACAAACTGAAAGGTTGCTGGTTCCATCCCCAGTCAGGGCAACATTCCTGGGTTGCAGGTTCAAACCCCAACATGTACAGGAGGACCGATGGATGTTTCTCTTCCATAGTGACATTTCTCTGTCCCTCTCTCTCCCTTTCAATTTCTGAAAGCAATGAAAAAATGTCACCAAATGAGGATAAAAAAAATAAAGCAGCTCTATTTTCTAAAGTCTTTGGATTTTTAATCATAGCAGCTGCCAAGTAATCACTGGTTATTAATATTTAAATAACCCAGCCTACATTGTCACAAAACTTAATGTTTTATGTGGCTACCCCGGCAGTGCCAAGCGTTTTGAAGAACCGTGACTTTAAGACTGTACTTTCAGGGGTCATTCCTACAGTCTGTAAAGAACCGCGACTTCGCCTTCCTGTCTGCATGTGCCTGTGCGTAGGTCGGGTCTGCCGCTCGCTCTCCGTCCATATTCCTGGGCGCCCCCCTCCCCACGTGTCAGGACCAGGTTTTCTCCCAGAATGCTCGCGTGGGTCGATGCCAAAGGGCCTCCTCGGGTGGCGTGGACGGCTGAGGGCCTGGCGGCCAAGGAGCCGGGAAAATCGGCCACTCGGGCTCGTTCTTGCCTCCATGTGACTCAAGTTTCTGAAATACGACTTGGTTCTTCCTTTACGTCTTCCCTGAGTGACTGAGGAGCCCCGGGCCGTCCCCGGTCGCTGGTTAGACGGAATCGGTAGTTGTGCGTGAGAGCGGAGTCCCTTTTCGGCTCCACGCAGATGTCACGTGATGGTGTAGCTTAAACCCACGGTGCTCGTGCTGAGAGCATTCCGGAGGGAGGGGTCTGAGGTTCCTCAGTCACCCCAACTATAGGAAACAGTCACAGCCAGGGGCTTTTACTTTCGGGGAGCCCTCTGGCCCCGCCACAGGGCTGATCGGCTTCCCGTGTCTCCTAGGAAACTGAGTCAGCATTTCCTCTCCCCATCCCAAGATCCCCATCTAGTGGCAGAAAGGGCCAACTGCAAGGCTGCGGGTCTCCGACTTGAGCTCCAGCCCAGCCCCACCACTCCCCATCCCCTCACTGCGTGCCTGACACTGACGACTGGGAGCTGATACTTGGGGGAGGGGGTGGACTGAATGTGTGCGTGTGTGGCCCCTGCTCCCCATCGCTGGTCAGGGCAGTACGTCTACCAAGGTTTTGACCCATCTCTTTGTAGACCAGATAAATGATTCAGGTTGGAGGTCAATATTCTTAGGGGAATTTGTCACTGAATAAAAAGACCAAATCCAAAGAGTCTCTGATTCAGAGGTGTGGTGCAAGCAGCAAAACTGGGCACAAGTGGCCCTGGTGCTCCCTCTGGGTTGTCTGGACCACGAGCCAGCTGGGGCCTGGGGCACCCTTTCCTCCGGGGGTACACGGGAGGTGGCTGTGGTGTTTTCCCACCAGCAAAGGGGCCCACGGCATCCCGTGGTCTCTGGGTTGTCCAGGTGCTGGCAGCTGGCTTTCCCAGGGAGCTCCTGGGAACAGCCGACACCCACGCCCAGACCGCCAGGTGCCCAGTGGGGCTGCTCTCAGACAGGGTGAGGTCAGCTGTCCTACCCTGGCCCCGCCCCCTCTCATGAGGACAGCAGAAGGCAGGGAGAACTACACTTTCTGTTTTCTTGTTGACTGTCGTTTTATAAGTTTTCCTCTTTCCAGCAGAGCCCACTCCTACCCAATCTATGTTGTACTGTGAAATTCACACAAGTCCTAGTACGTGACTCTGAAAGGAACTCCCGTGACCGTGGGTCAGTTTTTCCCAGGAAGAAGGTTTCTTACAGGCTGTGCCCATGATGACCTAGATGACCTAGCATTCTGACCCAGATGGAGGTTCCAGCCCGGCTACTCTGGTCGGCGAGGGACTGGCGGGTCGAGCGAGAACGTGCGTGCACGGCAGAGTCGCACTCTGAAAGAGCTCAAGGCGTTGAAGTTCAGAAGTTCTGGGCCCACCTCCACGAGAGCGAAAATACAACAGGTTCAGCTACAAATGCACACAGGCTAAAAATGTTACAAAGTGCCAAACCGGAGGACTTGCCTTCCTGGAGGTTCGGGTGGAGACTACCCCAGGGTTCAGGGGACCCAAGCTTCTTATAAGCCAGTACTATGAAGAGGTTGACAAGGCAGCTAATTCAACCTCAAGTGCTGGAAAGAACAGGGGTGTGTCCATTGCCCGAAGCTCCCCGCCGGCTGGCCCAGCTCTGGAACGTCCCGCACTGTCCCGGAGCTGTGAAGTGTGAAGGCCAGGGTCACCCCGGTGAACAGCAAGGACGGTAGAGGACCTTGTGAAGAAAGGGTGAAGGGACTAGCGAGCTACCACTCGACAAAGGCAAGGTTTGTTACCGCAGAATGGCGCTCTCAGGAAATGTGGAGGGCTATTTATTGTCCAGTCACTCAACACAACATCCATTTTCATATTGAAGAAAAAATCGATTTTTTTCCAGTCTGGTTTCATGAAGCGGAACTAGTACAATTGGCAAAAGTCAAAGGAAAATGATGTTCAGAGCCAAAAAAAAAAAAAGAAAAGAAAACCAGACAAAAACTCTCAGACATTTATTGTTCCAAGTACAGACACGTTGCTTCTCAGAGAAGTGCCCTCCATGGTGCTGAGGTCGTGGAAACAGGGCCTGGGGCCAGGCCTCACAGAGGAGATTCCTAGCCGGGAGGTCTCAGAGGTAAGGTGCCTAGCCAGCAACTGTATTTCCCAACCCCTTGCAGTTAGGTGTGGCCACATAGCTATGTTCAAGACCAAGAGCTGTGAATAAAAAGGTGTTGAAGGACTTCTGGGAAGGCTCATTAAAAGAGAATTGAGTATCTGAGAAGTACACATTGTTGGCCCTTTCTTCTTCCTGCTGCTTGGAGTGTGGTTGCAATGGCTGGCACTTCAGCAGCCATCTTGGACCATGACTTGACTTTGGGTATAGAAGCTACACTGAAGGGTGTTGGAGCAGAAGGGTTAGACCCCTCTCCCCCTGCCACTGAGTCACTGATGAGGGCAGAGCTGCTGCTCACTAGATATTTATTGGGTGTTTACGATACTCCACGTAGTGCTCTCAGCTCTTGGTGAACAAAACAGACAGTGGGTTCCCTCCTAGACCTCAGCTCCTAGGGAGGGGGCCGGGGCTGCTTCCTACAGACTCCGGGTGTGTGTGGAACATTAACACGGAACAAAGGTGCCCCTGGCGTGGAACAAAGGGCTAATTCTGAGGGGAGCTGACATTTTCACAGACATCTTGCTTCCTTAGATGAGAACATTGACATTGACAGTTAAGCTATTTTCCAAGGTCACGCAAAGGGCGATCAGGCTGGGATTCCACCCGGGCATCTGATCCCAGCTCACTTTTTAAACCACTTATTTCGGCTTATTCAAGGGCAGGAGGCAGGAGGAGGGTAGCAGTGTACTCAGAGAAACACGCAGAAAGAGAGCCAGGAGAGCCAAGCTTTCAGAAGAGAAGGGGAGAAGAATCATAAGAAAAATGAGGCATAAAGGGACGTTGACGAGGATGAAGACCGATGACAGCTCACAGGCTTTGCCGGGCGGCCGTTCTCGACCTCCCCCAGGACCGTTTTAACCGAAATCTCCCCAGCTCACTTCAAATCCTCTGCACTTGGGTGCTTTTTCTCTCTATAACAGGTTCATAAAAAAAATCTTTCATTTTGATATGTCTATTATTGAGATGTATGTTAAAAATAGACCTCAGCAACTGTTTGGTTATATAATTATTCCTGTGACATCAGGAGTACACTCAGTACCAATTTCTTTTGTTGTCAGCCTACCAAACGCCACCACGGACGCACATGGTGCAGTGGCGGCAGCTGTTGCGCAGACATCTGAGCACAGAACGGAGACGTCGGTGACAAACGTCTTCTTGCCTTCACGTCCCTGGACCTGAAAGGTGTTTGCGCACCATATGCTCGTCCCCCTCAACTGCAGAGTAATAAATAACATTGTCAGAATCACTGCTGAGAAGTACACGTTCTCATTTTATTTGCGTGGCAGGGGGTGGGGGTGGGCATTACGTTTCTAAAAATGTTTTCTCCGATGGAGCTGTCTTCCTAGTTGACGAGAAAACTGGCCCCTGGCTTGTCAAGAAAACTAGGGTAGGTTCTAAACGTCCCAGAAACGCTAAAGCCTTGGAAGGTATTTCCTAAAATGCCGTGAGTTTGAAAGGTGGGATGGGAAGAGAGGCCAGGGCAGCCGCAGGGCGGATCTGCGTCCACTCACCCCTCTCTGACCTCGCCGTCTCCTGCTGCGCCCCTCCTCGCTGTCCCTCTGCCCTCCGTGCGCGGACCCATCCGATCCCACACGGGCAAGTCCACGTCCGTGGGTACCGTCCGGAGAAGGCTCTTCGCCACAGCCAGACTTAGGGCCAGGAACTAGTTTTTGGAAGACAAAGATGATAGTTACTCTGGGTTTGATGGACGAGGAACGGAGGGCGCAGCAAAGGGCCGCGCATGCGCGATGGAGGATGGGCGGGGCCGCTGAGATAAACTCCGCCCCGAGGATGCAACCTTGAGGACCCCCTCGAGGGCTGTGATGACTTCCCAGCATGGGAAACATTTTGCTAGATCTGTTTATATAGATTCGCCCATTTCACTTTCATTCGTGTAAGTAGCATTGTTTTTGCAGGAGAGGCAAAGAAGCGAACGTCAAACAGCCTGCTCAAAAGTAAGTCTGTTGTGACGATTGTAACCTGCGTCTTTCTGATTTCGAGGCAGCTCGCTCTCCGCTGCGCAGCTCTGCCCCAAGGCACTGCAGCCTCCCTGCACGCTGGCCCAGCGAGTGGCGCTGCTGGGGAGCGCTGTTACCGCCTGCGGCCGCGCAACCCTCTTTGCTGTTTAGCTCATCAGGCCTTCGTGTCTAGCTACCAGGATCTTCATTTGGAAAGAGGCTGTTGGCCTTGGCCTTGGAGCTCAGTTGGTTAGAGCAAAGTCTCCATTCGCCAAGGTTTTGCGTTCAAACCCGGGTCAGAGATACAGAAATCAACCAATGAATGCATAAATAAGTGGAACAACAAATTGATGTTTCTCTCTTCCTTCCTCTCTCCCTTCCTTCCTTTTTCTCTGTCTAAAAAAAAAAATCAATGAAACGAGACTCTTGCATGGTAATCTAAACTTAGTTGAACAGAAGACACTCACAAAAAAATGTTGAGGACAGAACTAGATGAGTGGGAAGCATAAGACACATGGGTTCAACCCTCCACGTCCCAGGTACCGTGCTCATGGGTGCATCACAGCACACAGCTCTGATCGTCCAAACTCGGAGCTATCTGAACGTTTGGGTAACTGGAATTGTTTCCCGCATGGTGAGGGGAATGAACAACAAAGAGGGATGCTTCCATCACTATTTAAACACATGCACACACACGCACACACCCTGTCTTCTGGGCCGTGTCTCAGGGTCGACACACATTCAGGTCAGCATCCGCCTTCCAGAGTGTTAGGGCAATCAGCGGTCCCACGGAGCTGCAAGGTTCCCTCGGTGTCTTTTGAATCGTTACAGACTAAATTATGTTTGGTATCAGTCTATCACTGTTTCTCTCTCTCTCTCTCTCTCTCTCTCTCTCTCTTTCTCTCTCTCTCTCTCTCTCTCTCACACACACACACACACGAAAACCAGATACATTTAAATAGCTCTCAGCCATATCACCCCCTTGAGAAATAGGCTTACAATAACACACATAAAATTTAGATCTTTATTGTGGTGCTTCCTCCAAGTCTGCTTCCGTTCAGATTCACTTGTGGTTTTGTCCTTTCCGTAGACTGTGAGCTCTTGGAGGTTAGGAACTGTGTCCTGTTCATTTTTTAAATTCTTCCCAATGCATGACAGCTTCTTTGAAGTGAAAGAAGACATAAGTTGAACAGTCAAACGTTTTCTAGATATCTTCACTTTCAACACGCTGAGCAAAGACGGGAAAGCTCTAGACGGCCTGAAATTCACTAGAGGTGACAGAGTCTATGGGCCTGTGTCATGTGAGGGGCAGGTGAGTCACACATGTAAAGCATTTCACCCTGTGCCTGGCACTCAGTAAAGACCCCAGACAGCAAAGACTCATTGCCATTATTAAACTGTATGGGGGCGGAGGGAGGAGGGAATTGGGGAAAGAGTATGTAATGGTCTTTATTTCTTGGTGTCACCTTGGACGCATTAGCTGAACTCTCTGACCCTCGGCTGCTTCATCTGTAAAATGAGAACAATACTCGTGCTCATACAGGGAAGTAAGCACTAACTTAAGTAAAGCGTATAAAGCACCTAGAGAGCTGCCTGGCATCTAGTAGGTGTGTAATAAATTTATTGATTCACTCAACCCAGACTTGCTGGGCATTCAGTGCCCAATCATACACGCCAGGCCCTGTTCTGGGGCCTGGGACGCTCGCTGCAGGGACTGAAGCCGTCCTTGCTGTCATGGAGCTGACAGTGGGGGGAGAGGAGGCAAGGGACAGACGAAGGTGTCACAGCGCAGGTGGTGATAAGGACCCGGAAGGGAAACAAGCAGGGAAAGTCGGGGCGGTGCCTGTGGCAGAGGATGGTTCCGTTTGGGCAGAGAGGGAAGCAGAGAGGGGCCCGAGCTGTGTGCCGCTTCGGGGAAAGGTGCCCTAGGCAGAGGCGGCGGCAGCTGCAAAGGTCCTGGGGCGGGACCTTGTTTAGAAGGTTCAAGATCAGGAAGGAGCCCAGGTGGGGGTTGCTGGCAGAGAAGTCACGGAGGCCAGATCTCATAGGGCCCTGAAGACCACTCTTTGGACTTTGGCTTTGACTGTGAGTGACCGGAGGTCTAGGGCAGATCCCTGACATGACCAGACCTAAGTTTTAAAAGCATCGCTTTGTGGGGCGGGGGTGGGTGCAATGTGGGCTGGCTGTGTTTATTAACATTGCTCTTAGTCTGCACCTCCCTGGCCTTGGGGGGCAAGTGCCCGTCCGTCCCTCGGAAGGAACCCGATGTCCAGACCCAAACAGGTGACTGAGTCCCCCAGAGGCACTGTCACATGGTGGAGAGAAGTGTTCGGGGACTTGTGTATTTTCTTGCAATGCTGACTTTTCTTCAGAGCCTGTAATTTTTTCAGTCCTTGGTGGAGGTACTGAGAAGAATCTGGATGGATTCTTCTTCTCAAAGAGCTGTTGGTACAGATTTTAAGTAACAATCAGCACGTTTGGTGACTCGCTCACAGCCTTGTCAGTCCGGCAGCCCGTGGGGACTGGCCCAGCCCCTGCTGGTGCAGAAACCTGAACTTGGAGGACGCGAGCACATGCACCTGAGGGCCCAGGGGTGTGCCTGTGTGCACACATGCACGTGTGTGCTGGTGTGTATGTGTGTGGGTGCACACATGTAGATGGGTGTGTGGCCAGATGTGTGTGTGCTGTGTACACATGTGCTCATTGCACACATGTGCATTATGCATGCATTACATATTGATGAGCAGGGGTAGCGTGTATAGACCTGTTTGGTGCAACACTAGGAAGAAACTCATCATCATTTCTGTCCTTGATACTTCCACGAAGGTCCAGTTGGGAGATCCAATACAGAAGCAGCAGGAAATAGCACAGACATCTGTAGACCGCCCTGCGCCGGAAATTCCCTGCAAAGCGTGTCCTCATCACTCAATGCTCACGTTTACGACGTTGTCGGGTACTTAAAGCTTTAGTCCAAGGAGGTGGCACTGAAATACCGTCTGTGTTTTCCTCACCCATAAAAGCTGAAGTGCGGAGTGGAGTCCGTTTTAAGTTCCCTCCTGTCTGAAGTGCCAGCATTCAAGCACGCGTGTGTGGAATTACAATCACCACCGAAGAGGCCTCGGGAGACGCAGGCACCCGTCCCAGGGAGACGCTGCAGGGCCGAACACCCGGCTGGGCCGCTTCAGACGGGGGCACTTTCTGCAGCCTCCAGGGAGCTGCAGAGCCAAGGCTGCACGGCTCCACGCTCCTCCAGAGAAGTGACGAGGAGCCTGCGAAAAGCTGGAGGCTTTAGGGACTCAGCCCAGGTCGCACCCACCATCAGGCACGGTGAGTGTGTGTGACCCTTTGCCTCCACCCAGGACGGACCTGCTTGCGTCATTCATGCACCCATCCACCCACCCACTCATCCACTCACTCACCTCCTAGCTCACTGTCCATCCTCCTCCCTCTTCCCCTTCTCCCCACCAACTCTCCCCTCGTCTCCTCTGACTGGGGTGGGTGAGAGCAGCTGTCCTGATGGGCACCAGACCCGGGGAACCAGCACCCCACTTCTGCTGTCTGCTGCTAGATCTTGCATCTTATCTGTGAGTCCCTTTCCCCACCCGCAGACGGCTCCCTCCTTCCCAGTCTCTTGTCCCGGATTCACAGACGCCTCATTTCATAGCGCGAAAGCCTGGACCCAGGAGAAGGGCTCGTGACACACGGAAAACCCCACGGCTGCTCACGGCGTGACCACCGTCCCTAAATAAAGCTCAGAGTCACCCCAGTGCTGGCCAAATGGCGCCTGGAGTCTTCCTCCAGGTCGTTCGCTGGGGAATCTTTAGACAGACTCCGGAGGTAGGCCCAGCGTTTTCCTTGGAACCATGCAAAGCAGAAGCGAGAGGCCGGACCCGGCAACTTCCAGGCTACGGTCAGAGACCAAACTACGAGCACGGAGCCCACTGTAGACCTAGTGCATTTTCATTGAAAACCCCTTTCCTTCGCTCATCCAGACCGCTGACATCCTATCCACAAGAAACTTCCAGTTCTGCTGCCTTCCTTAGCTTCCCTCTTTAGCGCATTTGTTTACTATCGCCTTCACAAATTATACTCAGTGTTTGGAGGGCTTCAGACTCCAATGTAACAACATTCAGCAAAAACTGAAGTGCCTAGGAGATTTGGAAACGAAGTAACTGGTCGCAGCGGCTCTCACACGCTCAGTGGGTTTTTGAGACTTTATCAAGGATTACTGGACGGCCAATAAGCTGCATGGTGTGCGTACACCTATAAACATTGGTATTAAACCTGACTCTTAAATGGGAATATGGAGTCAAATGGATAACGCGTTGTTTTGGTAGTGATTTTTCTGTTGACACACATTCCCTGATGTTTTTCCTGCCCTGCACTGAGTAAATGGCGGGTCACCCCCGCTGCTACCCGGCTGGGCCACCGCACTGCACACCTAAGTGACACCATCTGTGAGCAGGTGAGGAGCTTATGTGCCCAGACAAGGCTGTGTTAGCCTCAAGGCCCCTGCTCCCTCCTGCGGAGGGAACTACCTTTCACTAAAAACGCTGGACCTACAGCAGAGAGAAGCTAGCTTTCTGCACAAGCTGTTCTGGCTTCCAGGGTGTTAGGAAAAAATGACTCCAGGGTCTCTATACTCCAGGGTAGAGACCCTGGCAGGTCCAGCAAGACGGCAGAAATCCAGCCCAGCAGCCACTGGGAGAGGAAGGGGCCGTGAGCCCGCGTTCCAAGTCTGTGAAAAGGGGATTCACTGCGGCGGTAGTACATTGTCTGAGCCGTACAGGCAGCTGCGGATGGGTTATGAATAAATGATGGCTCATCGCTCATTAAAAGCAAGGTGAGAGAAGCCTCAGGAAGCATGAGTTTTGGGAAGAACCCTCAAAATTCAAGAATGTTTACAGAGATCTGTACAACACAAGTCCCTCCCCAAACACAGCACTGAAAAAAAAACACACAAAGGGGGCATTTTTCTTCAAAGGGGGCAGCTGCCTTCCACTCCTTCTGCTGTGTTAGCCTTGGGCAAGTTCCTCAACCTCTCTGTGCACCAATGGCTTCGTCTACAAATGTGATCAGAACGAGGTCTGTCAGAGCCGTGAGGTTTGGAGAAACCGAGTGCCTGGCTCCGAAGCACCCGGAGCCACGCCCAGCACGCGGCGGGTGCTGTGTCTGCTGCTGTCACCTGTGAGCTTCCTCCACACCCTGACGAAGGACCCTCCTGTCATTGCTGTCGCTTACACTGCAGTCATTGACCTGGATGCTTCCCTCCCTCCTCTCTCTCTCTCTCTCTCTCTCTTTCTCTCTCTCTCTCTCTCTGCTATGAGCTGTCCAAGGGCAGAACCGGTCTCATTCATTACCTTGCATGTATCCATGTATCCTGTGTGGGTGTTCTCCGCCCAGTTGTAGTTTGACTATGACTTGGTTTTTATTAATTTAATAAAAAAAAAAACTACCAAAGCAAAGACATTTTTAACACCCAGCAGCAGTCTTTTCTCATATTTTAAAGACTGAAATCTGATTTTATTTTATTTTATTTTTTTGTATGTTGAAAGGGCTTGTAGATGCAAAGACATGGCAATACCTTGTGGGTTTTTTTTTTTTTTTTGCCATGAAAACTTTGGCCTTACTTGTGGCATTTTCATGCTGCACACCCTATAAAATATTTAGTTTCCTAAGCGCCATGGAGTTTAATCCTTGTAAAGACCCTTCTGTCTGGAAATGTCAGGCATAATTTATTAACTCCCTCTTCTGCCCACTGAGAGTCACGGCGCTGCGTTTCTGGTTGGAAACGGAGTCGCAGGTACAAGGGAGATGTGGGGACGGACGGATCTCTTTGGAGGCAGAGCGAGAAGCAGCATCTCGGGCAGCCCCGGTTTCCGCTTTGTGAGGGCCGACACGTGGCGCGATGTCTGCTCTCAGGGGCCTTAGCCGTTCCCTCTGCCTGAACACCTCCTCCAGGATGTCCGCCTGGCCAGCCCTCTCCCTTCCTTCACGCCGAAGGGGAACAGGACCTGTCACCCCAAAATATGCCTCTTCGGCACGAGGACTCTCTCTTGAGCTGGGTATTCTGGAGACACAGCAGACAAAGGAAAAGCTCTGACAGCGGAGTAGAAGGCAGCCTTTTGGGAGACACACTTGTAACGGTGTCTCCGTCTCTGCACCAGGATGACCACACCTCCAGAGCCTCTCGTCCGGCTGGCTGGACTGATTGACGGAGACAGTGGGCTCACTTCCCGTAAGTCCTGCGACTTGTAGATAGCCGGTCGGCTCCCTGGGCTGCTTACCGTTGATAAGGAGTTAGTTCCCTGGGCTCGCTGCTGCCGATTTGGGGTCAGGGTTTTACTTTTGCTTGTGGTCTGGTCATTGGTGATTGTATATGGTCTCTCGTGGTGTCGGATGGGCGGAAACAGCCAGGGGAAGCTTTTTTTACTTTTTCCATTGCCATTTACGTTCCACATTATCTTGTATTCATTTCCGGTGCACAGCATAGTGGTTACAAAGTGTTCCCTCCAACCTTTCCAGTCCCCACCTGGAACTCCACATAGATACTGCGATATTACTGCCTGTGAGGCAGAGATTTTTTTTTTAAATATTTTATTTATTTATTTTTAGAGAGGGAAGGGAGGGAGAGAGAGAGAGAGAGAAACATCAATGTGCGGTTGCTGGGGGTTATGGCCTGCAACCCAGGAATGTACCCTGGCTGGGAATCGAACCTGGGACACTTTGGTTCCCAGCCCGCACTCAATCCACTGAGCTACGCCAGCCAGGGCTTTCATCCTGGCAGAGATTTTTAAAGCAAGATGACCTCAGGCCACAAACTGTCTGTCAAAGAGCTGATGAGTTATTGGGGAAGTTCCTGTAATGAACAATCAGGTTATCTGCTTGGGCACAAGTATCCTGGAATAGCAAAACCGTGTTCGCAAAGGTACTGGCACGAAGTTATGTCGGTGTAGACAGTGCCCCAAGAGGGGCAGGTGGGTAGTGCAGGCTTTCGTTTGGATGCATTTAAGGGAAGGGAGGAGAAGGAACCTGGAGTTGACCAGCAGCACAGATGTTCCTCAGTTTTAGCCCCTCCCCCTCCCCTCAGCCACATATGGTGCTGTGAAAAGGGGGAGAATGTTCCTATTTTTAAAATAATATTTTTGCTTTTTTTAAAGATTTTATTTATTTTTAGAGAGGGAAGGGAGGGAGAGAGAGAGAGAGAGAGAGAGAGAGAGAGAGAGAGAGAGAGAAACATCAATGTGCGGTTGCTGGGGGTTATGGCCTGCAACCCAGGAATGTACCCTGGCTGGGAATCGAACCTGGGACACTTCGGTTCCCAGCCCACAGTCAATCCACTGAGCTACGCCAGCCAGGGCGAATGTTCCTATTTTATAGGAAGAAGAGATTCAGAGTTTCAGGAACTTGTCCAAGGTCACGCTGCAACTGCAGAACAGGCAGAATTCAAAGCCAGTTCTGGACTCCAAAACCACACGCTCTACCCAGGGCGCTGTGCCTGCCTTCCGTGCGTTTAACTGTCACCCAGACCACCTCTTCTCCGCCATGCTTGTGTGTGGGTGTGTAATAGGTATTTCCATACGTATGCTTTTTGAGGAAAAACAGAATGTAGGGTAGTCCTTGGAGGGGCACAAAAAAATTACTTTTGGAGTACAGGGGTTTTTTTCTGACTTTTTTTGGCGGGGGGATGAGCCCGGAATTTGTACTGGTATCTGCCTTATTTCAAATATTCCCTCAACCACTCGAAGGCCCTTTCAGCTACTGAATTATATACAATAACACATTTCTCCTTAGTACGTGTTCTTCCTATTTTTCTCCCCTTAAAAGTAACAAGCAAAGTAGGTAGAGTTAATCTCCAATAATTAACTGTATGTGAGTCTTGCGAGTCACTTCCAATTTTGCAAGCGCTATGCAGTTTTCAAGAATGGAGATAAAACTCGCAGTTTGTCCTCTACGCTGCTGGCATTTTTACTGAGCTGGCACCCTCTGGGGAGAACATCCTTTTATCTTTTAGAAACAATTACAATTATAATTAGTACTGTTATTACTTTCTTAGCTGCGGAAGGGGGATGCCATGGCCCAGCCTCCCGGGAGTGTGGGCTGCCAGGGAGGCCCCCCACACTGCCCTCCTCTGAGCCGAGGGCAGGACAAACTGCAGGAAAAATCGTGTGTTTGGCGGGAGGCCCAGCAGAGGGAGGGCCCCACCAGAGCCCTCACTGGGGGTGATTTTCTTCTCTTCAGCTCTGACGGGTGACCCGCTGTACCAGCTGCCTTCAAACTCTGCTGCACTGGAATCACGTGGCCAGGGCGGGGGTGGCTTTCGAAGCTCCTGATGCCCAGGCTGCACCCTGGACCAATGAATCGGGAGCTCTGGAGGTGGGGGAGGCACGAGCATTTTCTAAAACTTCCCAGAGGATTCCGTCCTGCAGTCCAGTTGGAGAACGAACGAACGAATGAATGAATGACAGTGCAGTGTCCGTAGGTCTCCCAAACTCCCTGAGAATCTCCGAGGGCAGCTCCAGATGGAGGCCTGGACCAGGGTGGGTGGTGGGGAGGCAATGCTGGCGGTCCTGGGCCACAAGGTGTCGGCGCTGGTACCAGTCCTGCCTCGGGGCACGTCGGGCTGGCTGTGCCTGGGGTGTGAGTGTGTGTGTGCATGTGCTGGACCGGCTGATGGCTGGAGTCCTTGACGGACGCTCTGCACACCAGCCTCCAGGCTCTAAGGACCAGCGGGGATCGGTGTTTCCTGGAGCAGCTGCGTTGCAGCTCTGCAGAAGCAGACGTGACCTTGCCCCTGCATAACCCCCGAGTCAGGTCGGAGGGACTCGTTTACCGACTCTGCCCCGAGACGCTGCTTCTCAGGAGGGAAACCAGCTCAAAGCTGACGGTTCACGTTTGCCTGCTTGGATGCAGGATACACAGCCACACAGCTGGAAAAACAGCTTAAAAATTTTTTTATCCTCATCCAAGGACGTGCTTAGTGCAAGAGAAAGGAACAGAGGGATAGAGAGAAGGGGAGAAATATTGATGTGAGAGAGAAATATGGGTTGGTTGCCACTCATATGTGCCCAGCCGGGGACTGAACCTGCAACCTAGGCGTGTTCCCTGACCGGGGATTGAACCCGAGACCTTTTGGTTTACAGGATGACACTCGAACCAGCTGAGCCACACTGGCCAGGGCAGGAAGCCTGGTAACGGAAGCCACACACCTCTTCTGCAGACACCCCCCCCCCAAGGAGACCCAGCCGTACTGGGCTCACTGGTGGCCGAGGAGCGCTGGGCAGGTCCAGGAATGGCGGGCGGAGCTAGTCGGAGGAGCCTGGACATAGAGATTTCCTCTTTTATTATAATTCCTGAGGAAGATCTACTATGGACAGTTGAGATCTTTAACAGAAGAGAAAAATCAGACTTTTTCCTTTTTTTTTTCCATCTCAACAGAGGCCGCAAAAGCTAAGAAACAAAACAATGGTAAAAAGTGCCCCATACCCGAAGATGTGTTCTAAGTGCTCACTCAGTGTGGCGGGGGAATGTTCCATCCGGTGGGGAAGAGTACTCTGGTAAGATACGAGGTCGTGTTCTCGGGCGCTGTGACAATGTCAGCCTGCCCAAAGTGTTTCTCACAAGTGCAGGCTTCTGAGAGCTTTAAAAATCATACCACTGAACTGGGTCAAAATTTCCAGAACACCAATGAAAAAAAAAACGGATGGATTTAAAAAAAAAAAAACCACTGAATTAATGACACCATTCTAAATGAGCTAAGGAGAATGATTATAAATTTTATGACTTTGAAACATTGCTGATTCTTTAATGTTTTGGGTTTGTGGTGTTGTGTTTTGTTTTTTTTCAGATTTAAGGAACACATTTTATATTTTTTCTTGTAAGCTATCTCAAACTTAGAGCAAATTGGGAAATTATACCTTTGTACAGAATTGAAACATTTATCCTTTTCTCCCTTTGTGGTCCCTCCAGAATTCAGAAACTCTTATTGGGTATTCCTATTCTCATGGAAATGGGGTTATTTGCATATGCTCCGTGAGAATCTGTTCTCCTTCTAAGGAGGCACCATCAGAAACATGGGGTAGAGTGCCCGCACCTTGCCTGGAAAGCCACGTTTGAGGCCGGCGGGCCCAGAATCAGACATGATGCAGACAGTTTTAAAGAACTAAGGCTGACTTTATGAAGCTAATCCAGATGCCTTTGAAATGCCAGCCTGGTGCCTGGCTTCCACGGTCCTTAGCCTCAAAGCTGAGCAAGGCAAGACAGGGCCAGGCGCCGCAGAGGAGTCTGGAATCCTCAAAAGGAGAGGCGTGCGCCCAGATCTGCAGGGATTGCGGGCACTGTCTGATGGCAGATCCTTGGCCTGGCTTCCAAGCCTGCAGAGGCTTTTGAAGTTCCCGGATGATGCTCCTTATCAAAAGTCCCAGCAAAGCAGACTTAAAAAGAGCGCATATGTTTTATCACTATTCCTGCTGCACTTCTGTAAGTAATCAGGCCAAGCGTAATGAGACTAGACTCATCCTGCAAACAAATGAGGCTGACTGCGACTCTCCCCGGTGGAAGAAGTAGGAGTGACTGCAGAAGGAGAAATCGTTTCGGTAGAAAGCTACAGCACGCCCTGTGGTTGCCCCCCGCCTGGTCCTGTTCATTTTCTCTGAGGTTCTGTTGTCTCGCTGTAAAACGGACTGGGTCCTGTATTTTTCTGGCTTCTGCACATGTCTAGCTACAGCTCTCCAGACAAATATTTCCAATTTCTCCTGCCTTTCTGACTTAGCATTACTTTGAATAAAAACTGCCCTTGTCCCAAAGCTCTGCATGGCCTGATCCCAACTTCAGAGACATGACCACAGCAGGCCAAGCCTGGGCAACCTCTGGGCCTGTTATGTGCACCCCTCAGGAAGGTCACTGGAGCACCCGATGACCCCAGCAGAGACATTCTAGCGGCAAAAGGTGCTTTGAGACCAACATCCAGAAATCTTCTCCACTGGCTGCCCTCCGGACCTGGAAGCCACTTGTAAGTCTGCTGCGACCACTAACTTCTGTTGCTCTCGTTTCCGTGGAAATGCTTCTCATGCTACCCCTGATCGCTCACCTCCAGCAAAGGTTTAAGTTAGGCGAGAGCCCACTGGCCACACCGCCTGCCGAAATGAGACACAGCTGCTTAACGGAACTGGCCTCTTAGGATTAAGAGACTGGCTTGGTGGGTGGGACAGGAAGTCCCCCAGCGAAACCTCTCGGGGCAGCTCCAAGGGCAGGCCGGGAAGGAAGGGTGGCAGAACATGCTGCCCCAAAATGTGCCTGTTGGGCATAAGGGTTATTTTGGGCTGCGGCTTTGGAGAAATAGCAGCCATAGGAGCAGCTCTGAAAACTGAGTAGCATTTACCCTGTTGTGAGGGAAATCGACGATTATAAAGGAAACCTCAGTGTGTAAGGGTGACTCCCTCTCTGTATCAGAAGAAGAAAGATGACTAAATCACAAACACCTCTTAGAAATAAAGAAGGTGCTGACTAAGGAACAACAGACCTTCGTCTTGTTCACGCTGCTCTTCCTGGTCATCCACACCCCCCACCCCCCACCACCGGCCTCCCCCACACCCTTTCTGTCTTTGATTTAGCTGAAGCCGGTCCTGAAGCCGGAGTTCTAAGCCATCTCTTCGAGAGTTGCTCCTTTTTCCTGGGGTCTCTCTCCGTGACTACATGAGGTGTATGTGTTCATGAACTTCATTTGTTTCTCTCTTGTTAATTTGTCTTGGTTACAGGAGCCTCCGCTGAGAACTGAGCAGGGTGAAAGGAAACTTGTTTTTTCTTCCCTTACATAAGAATCTCTATTCCTGTCTGCTTTTCCTTTCTCTTTCTGGGCTGCGGAATAGACAGAATTCAGACTAACTTCCGATGTGTTCCTGTCTCTGCTGACAGATTCTCCGATTGATTTCCGTAATTACTGATCCATAAGATTCCTCTGTGTCCCACAACAGCGTCCTTACGTACTTATTCTCCACTGCACTCGGTAAAAAAAATCCTCCTGTGTGCATGATATTCCGTTCCATTCCATATTAATTTTTTGGTCTCCCCATGTCTTCTCAGTCGTTAAGACAGTTGACTGGTCTTACTCGCTGTCACTTGTTTCACGTCCCTTTGGAACTGCAAAGAGCTCCCGGCACGTGACTCCATCCAGACCCCCCGCACTGGACCCTCGGCGTGGTTCCCGGCAGCTTGGGGTGTTGCTGGGACAAACCAGCCTTTCGTAGTTCCCGTCTGGAAAAGCGCAGGACTGGCAAAGAATTTAGTGTTTCTTCTAGCCCATGCCGGACACCAGGGCCCTGGCCTCCCTGCCGTAGAGTGATGGAGCACTTCCTAAAGACGGCCTCCAACGGGGAGTCCTGCTCTGTGCCTTCGAGGGGGGTGTGTGCCTCTTCAGCTCAGGACTGCCTTTCTCAGGGACCCCAAAGCCATCAGGAAAGACAGGGCCTCTGTCTCCCATGTCTGCGGGAGGCTAGACTCCTCCCTCCGATGACTGCCAGCTGGCCCACCACATTTGCACTGATCTATCCCCTGTGGTTTTTCACTTCCCCTTTGACTTAAGTTTACTCTCTCTGCCACTCCCGCCTGCTCCCTCGAAAACTCCCGGTCCTTCTGCAGAGTGGAGCTCAGCTCTTCCCCTCCTGTCCTCGTGGCGGGATAAATCTGTTTTCACCGCTTTGACTAACATCTGCCTCGGTTAACCTTTGACACCCCCGGCACAGGCTGGGTTCCATAAAGAGTGGACCGCCCGATTGGCGAGACCCATTTGGACTCGTGCGTGTGGGGGTCTGGGCAGCACGCATGTGTTCATTCACTCATTCGTGTATTAATCACGTCCCGGGCGCTGCCGTGTGTGACAGCTCTTACGGAGTCACGGGACGTGCAGAGGTGAAGGCATAAGGCTTCAGAAACCACTACCTGCTCTCGCCGCAGCCCTTTGTCTGGACATCGTCGTGCTTGGAGGGATTGACGGAAATCGGCCAGGCTGAGATATGGTTGCAAGGGTGTTTTGTAGCATTCGAAAATGTAATATGTTCTTTAAATTTTGGTGAAGGGTTGTCAAATCTCGTTTTTAATGACTTGACGAAATAGACAAGTGAGAAGTGATTTTTTCCTGCGCCTTTTTTTTTTTTGCGCCTGCTTTCTAGAGTTACTGTTTCCAAACATTCAGGGGGTTGGGTTCGTATCTGCTGTTGGATGTTGTGTTGGCCATGGGCTAACCAGAGTCCCATTTTGATCTTGCAGAGTGAGTTGCAGGGATTTTCCTTATTTCTTTGCCTAAATATCAAATTACGAGCGTCTCGGCCTTGTCATTGTGTGCCGCTGCGACCCGAGGTGCTGAGGAGCTGCCTGGGATTCACTGATTACTTGTGTATCGTCTCTCTCCTTTTTTCTCACCTAAAGGTTACATCTCCATAAATGACATTCAAGGATCACACATTCTTGTCAAAGTGGCTCGTGCCCTGACCATTTCAATGACAAGCTGTAGTAGAGAGGACCACTGACTGACAGCTCAGGAATCCTGCATGCAGGCTTTTGCACTGTCATGAAAGCCACTGTCATCGTGTAGCTGTTAAATTCAAATGTCTCAGTGACCGCATAGGCCAAGCCTCCGATTCCACACCTTCTGTGTCTCCCCACCCCTGCCGCTGACTTTTGTAATCCCTTTCCGCTTAAGGATGAGAGATGGAAGAATTATACTAAACTCAGTGCATTTCCCCAGCTGAACTGTGCATCCGGATCCCCTAAGGGGTTTACACACCCACTCATACTCACTCACACACTCCCAGAGAGACCAATTAATTCCATGAGTCAAAGTTGGGGCCCAGGAATCGGTATGTTGGAAGCTTGGGGGTGCTTCTGATTGGAAGGCACTGGTCTGCCGAACAGTCAGGCAAGTTGTACACACCTGTTTCATTACCACACACAGTGAAACCCCAGCGTTCATGGGTCCCGAAGAGATAAGGGCCTTTTTTTCCCAGTTGGACTAATAGTACTACCAGTTCTTCCCTCTCAAAGGCCATGTCAGGGTTCGAATCCCTCTCTACACCCGCCGAGTGCAACTCCACCATCAGCAACCACAACACCGGCAGATGGAAACGCGGTGTTAAAAAAAAAAAGACACCATTCTCTCAGTAGAAGAAACAATCGACATGTTAGCAAGATTTTATGTTTGATTTTACTTTTTTTTTTTTTAAGTGTCGGCTCCCCTACAATAAACTAAGACAAGGATTAGACGCCGGCGAGGGGGTGGGGAAAGTGAGACCGGGGAGGGAGAAAAGCCAGCTGAGGGGTGTGTCACCGCCCAGGTGATCACTGCGGGGGCCTGGGGCCCTGGGTGGGGGACTTATTGCAGCCCTCGGTCCGAGGAGGCTGAAGGGGTGCAGTGCTTAGAACCCTGACAGGCACACAAGGCGGTAGATGGCTCTGTTGGCTAGGACAGGCTCCAAGTCCTTTGGGATTAAGTGAAGTTGGGCTTCCAGATGCTTCCACCTTCCTTTTCTGTATTCACCCCGTGGCATCCTGGGTCCTCACAGATGGTTTCCTGAGGCAGCAGCGCAGACCCCAAGATCCTGGGTCTTTATTTTTCACAGCCTGCTCCATGCACGCATGCCTGCCCCCCCATAATCAAAACCACTTAGCTGCCAGGGAGGACGGTAATCAGATAAACGAATGCATAATTCAAGCTTAATCGTATCTGTCCTTTGAAAATCCACTTCTGATCTAATTACAGGGGAAGAGAGGCGAAGGAAGAATTCACACAGTAAGTTAGGGACTGGGGCTGTGAAAGTTGTCAAAAGCAAGGAGGTTAATCTGTTATTCTAAGCAATTCGATGCATATTAGCAACGCTGGTTCAAAGAACAGAAAATTAAGCAGCATAAATGAATCAGGTGGAGAGGAAATTACCTCTAATTGGAACTAGACTAGCGTAGGGTTTTTCACAAATTCAAGTCACATAGATTCCTGCCTGCCGCCTTCCCGTGGGTGTCCGACTGATCATTCAGGTGGAACAAAGATCATAGAAAAAGAGAGAAAACATCTATATCAGCAAATCTCCCAGGCAAGGTCAGTGCCATGAGTCTGGGAAAAGGGATTTTTTCAAATTCTCCTTTTTAAAAATTTCTTCTGCATTCAAATATGCTTCCTATCTGTGTACTGCCAAGATTCATACTCCCAATGGGACTAAATTGGGTAAGTGAATTGTGTGGAGAAAACCGGGGATCTAGACGAATGTGAGCCCTAAATATTGAATCCAGTTTGAAAATGGTGCAGAAGCTGCAAAACCGGTGAACCAGAGGTTAGCCCCGTCATGCACCTGGATGACCCTCAGATGACCCTCGGACAACCCCCAGGGCTTAGTTCGCCAAAACGTTTCCCCTGACTTCCTCTCCACGTCTGTGAGGTTCATGGTGGAGCAGGTCAGTCTGGGAAATGTCCGTGCATGTAATTCAGAGTGACTTGAGGGAGACGACACCTCTACATGGGTGACACTGATTCAGACTTTGGGGACATTCTGGACGTGGTGAAGTCTGTGGGCGTGACCTCTTACAGACATCAGCAGCATCTTACCAGACAAGAGTCTGAGAAAACTATTTGGATAACGTTGGTGTTTAATATAGTTCAAGCCTCTCTAGCTGGCTTAGAGAGTCATTAGGTGTCTCATTAGATGGATACTGAGTTTTTAAAAACAGATTTGGTTTATTTATTTTTAGATAGAGGGACAGGGAAAGAGAAAGAGAGGGAGAGGAGAAACATCAGTGTGTGGTTGCCTCTCTCATGCCCCCTACTAGGGACCTGACCGGCAACCCAGGCACATGCCCTGACTGGGAATCAAACCGGCAACCCTTTGGTTTGTAGGCTGGCGCTCAATCCAGTGAGCCACACCAGCCAGGATATGAATACTGATTTCTATAACTTGATTTACATTTTGGAATTTAAGGTTCTTGATTAAGGTTGATGTCTTTCTGAATCCAAATTATTGCATAGCTCTACTGACTATGCTAGTCATGTTATACGCTTAGAAAGTATTGCTGTGGATGGTTATGTTAATTGCTATAATTTTCTTCTGTCATTTTGAATTTCTTCTTTGAGAAAACAAATTCGCGAATCGCTATTCTGCATTACCGTTTTGCAGTAAATTACAGTATATTGAACTAAAGTGTTTCAGCTACAACACAGAAAGGAGAAAATTGTCAAAATTTACTACCATACTAAAATGGCTTAATGTTTATTGTCTTTTGTAAACATCAAACTTAAAACAAGTAGCAACAATGAATGGATGTGGTTTCTGTTTGCAGACACGATCAATCCTATTAGTCTATATTTTTTCAGTCTGCACGGAAGCCCTTGTTCCTTTTCTGACAGTTCAATAATCTAAATACTGTTATCCTGGCCTTTGTTTTAAATTAAACATAATAAATATTTATGGAGTGTCTATGGTTGCTAGGTACTGCAGGAGACGCAGAGGAAATAGACGTGTTTTTTGTCCTTGAATGTTTAGGTTTACAAGGAAATATGATTCAGCTTCAGGAGTCATTTTCTAGATATTTCCACAGATGTTCTTATTTGTACCACCCAATAAATAACCTTTCAAGTTAAAGAAACTACTTTAGGCCGACAGCTAGGGTGTATTAAAAGGTAGATACAAAACTGAGACATCACTACTTTTCAAGGCGTAGGATTCCCCGTTAGCTTGACTAATCCAAAAAATTACTTTTATATTTAATTCAACCTGCCTCCCTGCATTCCCATGCGTAAGCTGTAGTTATATGCATCAAAGAATATGTCTATTCCTGTTTCCTCAGAATCCTTGAGAATTAGCTCTGTGGTCAGGCAGATCGTATTATTAAGTCAATGAATTCACAATTGACTACAAACATTTAAATTTTCCACGATTACCGTTGTTAAACACTTCTAACCACTTATGTGTTGGCAAAGTTAGCTTTTTCGACCCAGGTGTATGTCACATCCCCGCACTCCTGGGCGGGTGGATCATGGCAGACTTGGTCTGCTGTTCCAGCTCACTGAGGTGCTCCTGGATCCCGGCTCAGTCACGTGACAGCCCCCGCCCCAGTTTTAGGTCACACGCACCCGAATCAGCATGCCACAGACGTCCAGTCTGAGTCCTCAAAACGAACTTGGAATGAGTTTGGGCCGAGGAGAGCCTGCAACATGATGTTAGAGACCCTCTCCCACCGATTACAGACCCAACTAAGCATAGTGTCACCGCTGTGTTCACAGACCATCATGAGAACCTTTATGTAACACTCGCTAAAAATCCAAATAGTGCCCCATGAAAGATGTTCTCTTTATCCACTTACACAGTTTCCATTTGAAAGTGCTATTATCTGCATTTTCTTCTCTATGAAGTGGCTTTATAAAATTTAAGTCTTTCATGCATACTCAGGAAATCCAGCAGTCTAGTAAGCTTGCTAAAAAGAGAGTCAACAAATTTCCAGAAGTTCACTTTTTGTTACAGAGTGAAAATATCGAGTCGTTTTCTGAAAGTAGAAAAAGGAGTAATGTTTTTGAGTGATGTTTTTGCCTCGGAGGGGCTACGCTTGGGTCGATAGAAGGAAGCCCCCTTGGCGCTGGAGCACTGGCAGGGCGGTGAACCAGGCCCCCGAGCACAGCGAGGGCGCGTGCCTGAGAGAGTCCAACCTGTCAGTGAACTTGACTCTGCACTTGGACAGGAGCAATTAATATTTTTTTAAAAAATCAAACACCAGGCACCACTCACATTTTTTTGAAATTCAAATCAGGATTAACCAAGAATGGATTAGTCTGTTAAAAGGAGGTTTACAGGTGCCCATCAGGTTTTTAGCAAGGTGGATATTTAGATAACCTAAAATAACTGAATTTTAGACGACTTCCTTTTAAAGTGGTAAATGAGCCAGAAGTAAGCATGTAAAGGAGCAGAGCAATACTTTTAACTTTTAAGCGCATGATATGAAGATTACTTCCTTTGGGGAAATAATTTTAATACTGATTAATTTTAATTTAGGAAAGTAAAATGAAAATTATATGTGCAATGAAAGAATACTACATGTGACCATGTAAAATTGCTCTCATTTAAAAGTGGAAAGGAAAAAACCAGATGATCTTCAAAACCTTTTTAAGCTCTACAAATGCAAATTTGCCCTGGCCGGGTAGCTCAGTCGGTTAGAGCACTGCCCTGATACGCCAAGGTTGCAGGTGTGACTTCCAACCAGGGCACATACAAGAATGCATTAGCAAGCAGAACGACAAATCCATGTCCCTTTTTCTGTCCATCTCCCTGTCTTCCTCTCTCTCTAAAAAAAAAAATCAATGAAAAGAGACTGTTGAATGATAGCCTAAACTTACAGTTGAACAGAGGGCACCCATGAAAAAATAGTGAGGACGGAACTAGATGAATAAAAAGAGTAATAGTCACGGCTTCAGGCTTCTGTGTTCCGGGTGCTGTGAGCAACTTTGGCAACATTTTATTCCACCTGTTTCACCAGCACTGCCTTCAGGGTTCCAGGTGTTTTCCTGTAAGCATTTTCAGGGTAAACATCTTGGCCACAAACATTTTCATGGCAGCACTAATTAGCAGTAAGACCATTTTGCCCTACGGGGAAAAGCACTGGCTGACAGTCTGGGTTCATTTCCTTTCTGCATTGACCAAGTTCTCACAGTGCTCCTGCTTTTACGTTTTACATATTGTCACCCTCGGCGTGATCTGGACAGTGAGGAGCACCCGTGGTGCTGCTGAAAATAGTGAGTGATGCCTGCGTCTGTGGGCTTGGAAGAAAATACGGTGGCTAAGCTTCCCGAGCCAGGCTGCGTGCTACCCCGGAACATGATCACACACCAGCATGCAGGTCTTTCCGTGATACTGTATGTGCCACATACATGCAGTGACACGTCCCATAGAGCTTTGGAACGTCTACCGACAGACTGGTGACAATGCACAATTATGGATCGATTAATAAAAAAAAGTAGAACATCACGAACGAAAGATGTGGAAGACAAGTACGGCAAAAGAACCTTCTGGCAAATTAGTTCTGCTGTGATGAGAGGGCTCACAGCCCAGGTGGTTACTGAAATGAGATGCTAAAGGACCGGACTTGTCCCCTCGTCCCCTGGAAATCCGTGCCTCCTCCAGAGGTACCATACCCAGGTGTGCAGCCCACTGCTTTGCCTCCTGCTGAAACAGTAGCGATGGAGCACGGTGACAGACCAAACATAGTTGGCGGGAAGAATCCACAGGACCGGGTGACACACTGAATTGCAGCAGCAGCAGCAGCAGCGGGCCGGGGAGCGGGAGGCCTGGGGAAGGTGCCACAGCGCAGGTGCTGTTTGTGGAGACGGGGAAGCCGGGAGGACACCGTGGCCTCCTCCTCATGTTGGGTTTTAGACAGTTTTGTTGACTGACGATTTACTGAGTGATGACTCTCCACTTTTGGCTGATTTTATCAAATACAGATGATTCTTGTTGCCCAAGGTAACATTATTTCCAAAACAACATTCCCTTTTTAAAAAGTGTTCTCTTCCCTCACCCTTAATCCTCAAACCCTCTTAACAAACAGCTTCCCACGGACTCAAATTCATCCTCAAAGTTTACTGACGTGATGAGTGATTACGTATCCAAGCTCATCACTATTAGAAGCGGGACATTTGTCCTTTTAGAATTAAGCCGTCTTGGGTACAGGAGACCTGGACACATCTCTACATGGTTTCTCTTCGGTGGCCCTGTGGAGAGGTGCAAGGAAGGGGCCCAGTGTCTGGGTGCCCAGCTCAGTGCCTGGCACAGAAGCGCTGAGTAACTGGCTGAGGGAAAAACAGGACGTTCGCTGATGACATTTTATAAGAGTTAAAGAAAAAAGAGGTGTTTTCACACACACACATTTCTATATACTAAATTATTTCTCAGCTTTCCTGTATCTTAGACCCACTTTATTACATTCCCATACATATTTTTTTACTAATAACTGAGGCTCTTAAGTGATACGTTTGTGACCACAGGTGTGAAACTTTTAAACATTAAAGTCACTCCGTTCAAGGGCTCCCGGAATCACCTGTTCCGCAAAGTCCCGTGCTCTCCTGCGTTTTGGGCCACACCTGGGCAGGCACGCAGACGGCAGGCAGGTTAGCCTGGGGCCTTGAACTTGTGCTACGTGTCTGATCTGCCGCTAGCGCACGTTTCTGGGCCACACTGCGCGCTCCCCTGCCCCTTCCAAGCACGGTCAGTGTCACAGAGCCCTTGGGGGGGCTGTGGCGTGGCTGGGGTGGGAATCTCGAAAGAGACGCCCACCACGGCCTCCATTTTGGACTCCACCCTCGCCCCGCCCCTTCCCCCCTCCCCAGCGTATTTTGCGGGGGCGGCGGGACCCCACCCCCACTCCACCCACCCCTTCCCAGCCGCCCCTGCGGCAGCACGGGCCTCGGGCGTTGCTAGCCGTGTGCAGGGCAACCTGGATCGGCGGGGCTGTTAGGGCCAGGAGGGTCGCCTTCCCCTAGACCTCTCCAGCACATGCAGGCCGGACCTACAACGCGGGGCCACAAGAAAGGCTGAGGTGGTCGTCGGGCCCCACACAGCTCTGCAGGTAAGGGCAGCAGGGACCCTCGTTGACACCTGCCCTGTGCGTCAGCCTGCCAAGCCCTGCGGGGAGAGGGCCGTGGAGGGACAGGCCCTGGTGTTGGCCCGAGTGGAAGTGGGACTTGCAAAGGCTGGGCAGGGCCTTGTCGTTCCCCAGCGTGGGCGGGGGTGCCTCGGAGCCCCACCTGCAGTAATCAGGCAGCGGGAATTCGTGGAGCACCCACGGGGCGCCAGGCGCGACTCAGACAAAGGGCCTGCCCTGGGCTTCCCTTCCTAGTGCAGGGAAGCTCCTTTTCTTTCTTTTTTATTGACTTTATTGGGGTGACATTGGTTAATAAAATTATATAGGTTTCAGGTGTAAAATTCTATTACACATCACCTGCATGTTTATGATCACCACCCCAAGTCAAGTCGCCGCTTTATCCGGCCAGGTGAGCTCTCTTCCAGGTTAATGAGAATTTGAGGGGGAGGGTGTCCCCAATCATAAGTAACTGATGAACTCTGAAAAACTTTGCCACCATTTATTGTGTAACATGTACATACCGATATATGTATATATAACACAGATATTGATGAGTATATATGTGATTTAATGCAGAAGATATACCTTCTGATAAGTTAACATATAGAATCACATGAACAACATTCACAGGTGTTGTACCTGCATTCCAACTCCATCTATCTATCGCTATCAATCTCATATATATGCATCAGTACTCACTGTTGGATTGGCTTTGCTAATATTTAGTGTATTTGCATTTATGTTCCTGTTATTGTCTGCACATTTTTTTGGTGTGTGTGTTCTTGTCTGATCCGGGCATCATTGCTGTTTTCATTTCAAAAGATGAGTGCGGTGGCTTTGTTGCGTCTTTGTTGCTGAAAGAGGTTGTGTGGGGTTTCTGTTCCCGGCGTGTTGAATCGTGCTCACCTGTAAGCTCCCCGGGCCTGAGCTCTTTCACTTCCTGGGCAGGAGGGAGAGTCTTTTGGGTACTGTCCCTTTTCCCCCTTCATCAGGTGTTTTATCGATCAAGATCATTGCTTGTTTTTGTTACGTGAATCTCTCCTCCTTCGAGCTTGTTCATTTTCTAGCTCCGTTATTGAACAACTTATTTTTTTCAGTGTTTAAAATACTCAGTGCATTTAATGCTCTTCTAAATTTTAATGCCTAAGTTCTAAGAACTGCTAGAGCCGCACCCAGGTTTGAATATGTGATGGTGTCATTGTCGAATAGTTCTAACTGAGGAGTGATTTTCATTTTTCCTTTCTTCTTAATCCATAGTTGTTTTGGACTTCATTGTATATGTAAGGAAGCTTAATGCTGTTACTGTTATTTTCTTTACTAGCATGCTTTTTGGATTTATTATCACACACTTTTTACCAAAAGACCTTGTGGGTGATGTCTTTCCTGAATGTTGCATGTTTGAAAATGTTTATCTTCATACTTGCATGGAACTTGGCTGGGTGTAAAATTCTTACACCATGCTTTTTGGATTAAGAGTGAGGTGGAGCCCCTTTTCTTGGGTTTATTGGGTGTTTGGTGGTAATGAAACACCCAATATGGTGGCTCATGAAATACGAGCCACTCCACAGTTGAAGCAGATGCTGGGAGTAAGATAGACTCTGTAGTGGGGGCTGGCAGGTGACCGGCCAGGGTCAAATCTGGCCTCCCGCCTGTTTCTGTAACCATCCACAGCTGAGCGGTTTTTACGAAGGAATTTGACCACTGGTAATACCGACTTTGAGTCCCAATTAAGTGACGTTATCCCCCTGAAGAGCGTTGTTTTTCTCATTAACAGGTCTGTATTTTTAGAAGTTGTATTCAATTATTATGATCATATATTAAATTTCTTCCATGAAACATTTGTGGAAATAAGGTTTTTTGTTGTATGAATATATGTGCAATATTTTTGATTTTTGCCTTCTGGCCTGTGAGCCTAAACTATTTACTCTTTGGCCCCTTTTCTGGAGAAATTCTGCTGACCTCTCCTCTATGGCAGACCCGGAAAGGATTCGATTCAGCGATGCGTTTTTATGCAGTGGGGCTCTCACTGAGCACCTGTCCTCATCTTCTCCTGAGTGTGGGCCCCAGAGCTCCCCCTGCAGTTCTCAGCTGCCATGAAGGACCCTTCCAGGGCCGTCCCTGGTGCGGGCTGGGTGCTGACGGAGCTCTTTCTGCACCCTGATGCACCCTGAGTCTCCTCGCGGGGAGACCGTCCCACACTGATTCTGTAGCTGTCTGTCTGCGTCGTGTCTGATGCAGATTCCTATCACTTCTGCTCTAGTAGGAACGACTTGTGCCCTTGGCCTATTTCCGTCTGTCTTGACTGATTTTCCTGAAGCTTGTTCACTGCCAGGTGAAGCTGTTTCTGCAATATCTTACACTAATTCTGGGCTGGCACCTTGGCTTAAAGACCTTGGTTGGCGTTAACTTCCCTGCCATGCGTCATCTTTGCTCGGAGACTTGCTCTGTCTCGTTAGATTTCCCTCCCTAGTCAGAAAGCGGCCCTCTCTCTTTCCCATTTCAAAGCCCATCCCCTTTTGATCTTTTCTGTTTTACCTGAGACCTGCTGCTAGTGTATGAAGGTGGCCTTTCAGCATTAGACTCAGTGAGTTTTGGCAACAGCCTGAGTTCAACCCAGGCTACCTGTTCAGCTGACTTCCCTAAATTCTTTTTTTTATATGGATGAGAGGGAGGGGGGAGGGGAAGAGAGAGAGAGAACATCGATTTCTTGGCCCACTTATTGATGCATTCATTGGTTTATTGCATGTGCCCTGACCCAGGGACCAAACCCACAACCTTGGTGTATGGGGCCGACACTCGAACCAACTGAGCTACTGGCCAGGGTCCTAAGTTCTTTCTAATGATTTCCCCTGAGGAGATGATCTTAAAACTTATCATTATCATCAGTAAAGTAGATTAGAATTGTATCTACATAAATGCATCGAGGTAAGAAGGAGACCTTGCTTTAGAGGGGCAGTGGGGCCACCCAGAGACGGCCCTGAGAAGCGTCACCGACGCAGTGAAGAGTCGAGAAACTCTGTCACGCAGGAGACGCACCGGAAGGTAATGGGGGTGTTACATGAAGCCCGCTGAGGGGTTGGGGACGACATGTGCAGTTTCAATGCCTCTAGTCATGGCTGTGAAACCATCTTTTATATTCGAAAAATATTTTTTTACAGCCCAGGACTTCACAGTTTTATTCAGGAAAAACAATACAAAACAAAACATGGCAACATGTACACCCACTGATTTGACAAAAATAAATCAAGATGCGAGCAAGGAGAAAAGCAACACAAAGTCAAGGTAAAGTAAGAAATCATAAAGTTCATCTCAACAATATGTGGCTGGAGGTCAGTCAGTCTGACCATGGAAACGTCCTGGGGGGGGTTGGCGAGAGCCCTGCAGTTCAGAGAACCACACTTCCTCCGGCAGAGGGGCCTCAGGAGACAGGCAGACCAACGCTGACTGCTGGCTGTTCCCCCCAGACCCCCCTTGGGTGTGAGAAGAAGGTGAGAAGGAGGTTGGTGGGTGTGAGACAGTGACCAACAACTGGGAGGTCCCAGGAAGGCAAAAGGTGGTTAGTTCTGGGGGTGGATCGTGGGCAGAACACGCAGTGCGGAGCGGATGGAGAAATTAGAAATCAGCTACAAGAGGTTGAGTAGAACCCCCACCCCCCCATACATTTGGGAACAGAACAGTACCTGAAAAGCAAACACTTTTATGAATAACTCACAGGTGAAAGGAAGACCCCAAAGGGAATCTCGAAAAAATTTAGAACTGAATATATAGTAGAGGGGGAAAAAAAAGAACCTTTATCTACTGCATTAACTATGTCACACATGTGAAAACTGTGGAATACAGATATTTTAGTGTTTAGAGAGGAGTTTATACTCGTAAAAACTTACATGAAAATAAGAAAGCCTGGGAAAATAATGAGCTAATAAGCTGCATTGAGAAACTAGCAGGGAGATGGGGGTAGGCGGCAAACTGAACTGAAGAAACACAGAGAAAGTTGAAGGGAGTAGATAAAGATGACCAGAAATCGCCAAAATAGAAATCAAAGACAAAAATAGAGAAAATCAGCCAAGGCAACAGTTGTCAATAAAATTGGCAAAGCTTTGACAGGCCTGAGCAAGCCAAAGGAAACGGGGAGAAACCACAGACAGACGGTGAGGAAGCACCGTGCGGCGTGCTGTCTTCACGTGTCATCCCCGACACACACGCCCAGGGGACCCTGGGTTGAACCATGTGCCGTGGAGTCATGCCATGCATGGCCCAGGGACCGATACTGGGTCAGAGGAGGAGCTGAGTACAATAAATCCGCAACTGAAATGATAAGAGACGGTGGACCATTTCATGGCAGGAGGTTGAAAACCTACACAAAAGATAAAAATGTTAAGAAAAATGCAAGTAGACAAAATAGTCCCAATAATAAACAAAATGAACTGTTGACCACTAAAATGGTTGGATCAGTGGTTACGAGTCACTGCCAACCCATCCTCCTCCCCCACAGAGCATGCACTGCAGGCCCAGACAGAGTCAGTTTTTGAGTTTGTCATAGATTTACAAATTCTAACAAAAATTCAAGGCACAGGTAATTCCAATCTTACACAACTTCTACAGAAGAAAAAAGGAGAAAATAGTCCCTAACTGCATTTATGAGGGTAGTTTAAACAACCTTTAAGTCAGTTTCATTCACAACCTTAAAAGCAAAAAAAAAAATCCTAAATAAAATATTAACCTACAAATTACAGCAATGTATAAAAATGGATGACATGTGGAGATTAGATTGACTAGTTTATCTCAAAATGCAATGTTAGTTCAATATTAGAAAATCAAGATCAATCATCACTCATAGATCAAGGGAGAAAAAGCATTTAATAAAATTCGAAATCTCTTAATGATAAAAACTCTTAGCAAACTGCTTGATTAAGGGCACTTACCAAAAGCCTAAACAGATATCAAGTATAATGGTCAAGTGTTAAACACATTTTGGTTCAGAAAAGCGACAAGGACCCCTGTTGGAGGGCAGTCACACAGAAAAGGAGGCAAAAAGGAATGGCAGCTGTAAGGCTTGACAAAGGAGGAACCATCTATAATCACTCATAGATGAAGTGATTATCTACAAAGAAAGTACAGAAGAATTTTCAAAGTGAGTGAGTTTAGCAAGGCTGCCAGATGAAAATCAGTACCTGTAAGTGAATTGCGTTTCTGTAGTCCAGTATCAGATTGGAAGTGTAATGAAACCATGACTACCATTTGTAGTAGGAGTGAAAAAGAAGGTACCTAGAAAAAAATTTTTTTAAATGTGTTTGACTTCTATGGAGAAAATTATAAAATTTAAATCAGAATGTAACAAAATTCATACATAAAGAAAAGCAAATAGCCAAGAATATGTAAGCATTCTTTAAGAAAAAGAAAGTTTGTGTCTTAACTTACAGATGTCAAAACCGTGCTAATGAACACAGTATGAGAGAAACAAGGACAGACGAAAATAAGGAGGCAGGGACAGATGACTGCCGTTTGGGCGCTGGCAGACATGGTGTCACAGGCCGGCCAGGGGAAGGGCGGGTTTTCGGTGGCTGGGCTGTGACAGTGGCGCATCCTTACGGGGCTGGGGCGGGGAATTGGTTCGGCCTGCGCGCCACACTCCAGACTCCAGGACTGAACAAGTTACGTACAAATCACAGGACTTGAGAAAGGCAATATGTTAATGCTGTTCTTAAAAGTATAAAAATTCTTTCATCACCTTGAGATAAGGAAGTATTTCCTAAACAAGGCATAAGCAACACACACAGCACAGGCAAAGATAGATAAATGGGTTGTATTAAAATTAACAACTTAATGTTAAGACTTCGTCAAGAAAGTGAAAAGTACAAACCTGAAGATAGATTTTCAACACATATGAGAAAAGATTACCACTCAACATGTGAAAAGAGTTCCTAAACATTGTTAAGAAGACAGTAAGGAATTCATTGCAGAGTGGGGGCGGGGGGGGGGGGGAGAGAAAACATGGATAGACTCTTCGGTGAAGAGGAAACGATTGGTGTGTCTGTAGAGCTGAATGGAAGTCAGCTCTCGCAGGGAAGGGACTTAAGAACAACTAGTAAGGCTCTCCATAAGCCAGTTCAAAGGGGTTGTGCTTTATTTGTCTTCAAAGAGAAGTGTTAGCGTCTTATTCATGTATTTTTGTTTAATAATATACCAAGGGGTATTTTTTATCCACCGAGAAGTATATGATATGTAAGCTCAGTGGATTGAGCACAGGCTGCGAACCAAAGCATCGCAGGTTCGATTCCCAGTCAGGGCACAAGCCTGGGTTGCAGGCCACGGCCCCCAGCAACCGCACATTGATGTATCTCTCTCTCTCTCTCTCTCTCTCTCTCTCTCTCTCTCTCTCTCCCTCCCCCTCCCTCCCCCTCTCCCCCCCTTCCCTCTCTAAAAATAAATAAATAAAATCTTTTTAAAAAGCTGTGTTAAATTTTTTTTTTTAAAAGTATATGTAAGGATGTAACTGCCTTATGAAAATGGGGTCTGTGGCTTAAGTCAGTGGGAGGCGGTCAGTCTGGATTCCGTTCTGAAAAGGCTCGCCAGCATTTACAAAGCAGACAGTTGGCTAACGGATTGTGAAAAGATTTTGGTTTTAGCTCTGATACGGGTTGGTGGTGGTGGTGACTTTATTGTTGTTTTATGCAGGAGAGTAAGATAGGAGTATTGAATTTCAGAAAACTGGATTCTGCCCAGACTCTGCCACTAACTTAACTGAATAGCTTTTCTTCACCTTTCAAAATTAGATGAGGAGTCTTAAGTCTCTCCGGCTTCAACAGGTTAATGGCAGTATTACTTAGACCTGTTCAGCATTTCAGTGCACTGCCCAGGTTTTTAGATCTTCTTATCTAAGTGCCCATCAAAGACTTCTCGGAAGGATAGATCCTGTGTTGTAAAGTACAGAATAAAGATTTAAACACGAGATTGTAGAGAATGTCAACTGTCATATTTATTTTCTTTGTCTTATCAGACTTTTAAAACGTGACGCGCAAAATTGCGAGTACGTCTCGCCACCAGAGAATCAACCGGCTCACACGACAGAAAAGGAAGCATCAAAATACAGGACATTTTCCGCATCCTTGGAGACACACACAGCAGCAGCGTATGAAGCTGGCCACTATCCAGGCATGTGGATTCGCCTTTTCTTTCACAGGGATGAAAGGGAGTTTCGTAGCATGACGTGAAATGTGCGGAAATACTAGAGTCTCCTTTTAAAATACCAGATTGGGAGCTTTACTAATTTATATTAGTCGCAGCAATGAGAAGTATCCTGTAATATAAACATTGTCTTTCAAAGGGAACATAGTCTAAATCCTGATCACAGTATTAACAATAACAGCGGCCGAATCTCTGAGTTCCCCACCAGGAGCACCCGACATTCCAGCAGCAGTGTGCGATCCCATCCCCCTCTCTCGGATGTCCCCTGCTTTTTCCCCTGAGGAGAAGGCCCCAAAGGAGGGTCGGCAGTCTCCGAGGTCCCCGGGGCCTTTTGTCCATGCTGTGACCTCCCTTGTGGCTCTTGTCTACCAGTGTCCTGATTGCCCCTCCACAGAACCCCATTTTTTTAGTCTTCCTTCTCCTTACCCCCAATTCCGCCATTTTTAAGATGTAGAATTTTTCAGCCGTATCTTCCTTCTCACCCGGCTCCTCTGTACCCTCACTTGCACCAGGGCCCTTCCTGGGTCTCCGCTCCGCTCTTTGCTTTGTCCTGGGCCAGCCGCTCTGCTGCCAGCACCACCTGTTCCCTCGTCCCCCCATCTCTTTCCTCTTCCGCTCTGACCAGTGCTCCCCCCCAACCCCATCTCCTCTGCTGTCTTCTGGGGGTCAGTGAGCCTTTCTGCAGAAAACCTGCACAATCATGTCGCTTGTAGTGGATGCCTGAATGAAGAAATTGTGGTACATATACACATGTGTGTGTATGTACACCGCAATGTACACACATGTATATACACACATATGTACACATGCACACAATGGAATATTAGCCACATAAAAGAGGGAAAGCGTGTCATTGTGACAACATGGATGGACCTCGAGGGCATTCTGCTGAGTGAAACGTGAGACAGAGAAAGATAAGTCCTGTGTGGTAAATACTCACTTACAGGCGGAACCTGAGACAAAAAAAATCTCAAACTCACAGATGCCGAGAACAGGGTGGGGGTCGCCAGGGGCTGGGGTGGGGGTGGGTAAAGTGGTTGAAGGTGGTCAGGTGTACGAACTTCAAGTTATAAACAGCCTATGGGGATGCGATGTGATGTGATGTATAGCACGGTGACGGTTGTTAATAATACTGTATTATAAATTAAAAATTGCTGAGAGTAAATCTTCAAAGTTCTCATAACACAGACACCTGTAACTGTGCGGTGGTGGATGTTAACTAGACATATTGTGGTGAACACTGCACAGTATGCACAGTTATCAAACTGTTGTCTCGCACACCCGCAACTGATACATTGTTGTCTGTCAGGCATATCCTAATAAGAAAGGGAGACCTGGTCTCACGCATCCAGTAAGCCCGAGGACTCGAGTCCCACGAGGACTGAAAATGTCCATCGGATTTACGGACTCGAGGGACCTGCTCACTTGAGTGCTGTTTGATGGGGGTCCCGAAACCCGACTGGAATGGATTAAGGAGTGGATAGTCCATAAAAAATAGAATGGTGATTATATGCAACTGTTTTAAGAAATTAAACGGTGAAGAAAGGCAAGGTACAGCTTGCTAACCAGAAGGCACCGTGGTATAGGAGCAGGTTTTACTTAAGGCGGAGCCACGTGGAGAGGCAGCAGAGAATGGGAGAGTCACTTGTGTGGGGGGTGGGGGTGGGTGGTAGAGGTTGCTCTTGGGTGGCAGGGGAGATAGGGCCCTTTCTCAGTCAGCAGGGCAGGGGAAAGGGTGGGTGCAGATGCGGGTGGTCAGGCTCGCTTGGCGAGCTGAAGGAATGCCCACCTGGTGCCCGTGTTCCTGGGAAGAAGGCAGTGAGATGAGCTGAAACAGAGATTGGAAGGTAAAGGGCTGGAGATTCCAGGAACGTGGGGAAATCCGAAACAGCCCTAACAATGCAGAAGAGCACATTGACCAGGCGAACGGTAGGATTTCAGGTCTGTGTGCAGGGTCCACTCGTGGTTCGTTGGAATGAATTTTGGAGATTACCCATCCACCCACGCGTGGGCCTTTCTCCGACAGCCCTGGGCCGTGGGGGGATGGGCACAGAGGCACAGTGTCAGGTTCACCCCGGGCCGGTGTTCTGCCACCCAGGTGAGACCAGCAGGGGTTGAGGGTTTGGTGAGAGTGGTGTTGAGAGGCAACATAACCTCGCTGGGTAGAGAAAGACGGAAGACAGCCGCGGGTTGGCAGGTTGTGAGAATGTCACAGGACAAGGACTGGAGGACCGATGAGGCGTGAACGTGGTGATGGTCGCAGGGTCGCACATGCTGGAAGGAGGGAGGCCAGTGATGACAGGCACGAGGGTGTAATCTTGGGGGTGGCCGGTGCAAGTGGCCCAGAGATAGGAGGGCGTTAGGGAGCAGTGTGGGGGGAGAGGACCACAGCATCAGACAAGTCTTAGTTCATGATCGCTGGAGACTTCCAGAATTGTGGCAGGTTTGACCCGGAGGACATAGGCCCTCCCTGGGGCCAGGGTTGTGGGGCCACGGAGTGACCGGAGTGACCCGGCAGCTGGTGGGTGTGGATGGAGAAGGGGAGGGTGCTGTGACGAGGAGCCGTGTGCTTCCAAGGAGGGGGTTTCCTTTCCTCCCCTCTCCCTTCTCCTTTCCTGCTTTCAGAGGGCAAGGAGGAGCGGGGAGGAAAGCAAGCCCACTTCCCAATGCTGAGATGCAAGGGGGGCTGGCCTGTCGTCAGCGGTGTGTTCAGAAAATAACTAGGTGTCAGGGGAGGCCGGGAGGTGGGAGGAACCCTCGGGATGGATGTTAAAGATAAAGGGAGGTTTTCACAATTGTCTCGTAGAAACTCGCACTGAGGCCCGTATTTTCTCATCCTGATCTGAACAGCCCTTCTTTCTGTCTTCCCGTCTGTCTTCACCCCCAGCCCTGCTTCCCACCGCACGGCTGAAAACCGCTTCGTCATTCACATGCGGTGCCTTGGAGCGGGGCAGGTGTGTGGTGTCCTCTGGCTGCACACGTGGGGAATTCCCCCTCCCTCCTCCCCCTCCTCCCTCTCTCTCCCCTCCCTCCCTCCTCCCCCTCCCTCCCACCTTCCCCTCCCCCTCCCTCCCCCTCCCTCCCTGCCCCTTCCTCCCCTTCCTTCCCCTTCCCTCTCTCTCCCTCTCTCTTTCCCCGCTCCCTCCAGCAGTTCAGATCCTGGCAGAAACAGAACTTCCTGTTTCACTCATGTTCATTCTGTTCGGGTTGTAATCATTGCGTCTCATCACCTGCCTGGCAGTAGCGCAGTGCCTGCACCACATAAATGTTTGTTAAACCTGTGAGAAAAAGTCAAACTTCTTTGCTTCTTAGAAACGCTGTTTTCAATAATTTCCCCATTCTTCTTTGTGTTGAAAATCCACCAGTAAGGTAAGTCGATGAAGGAATGAGAAGGAGGTCTTATGTTACTTTTCTGCACCGGCGTCTAAACGTTTTCTGGTCTCAGTTACCAACTTACAGTTAATAAAAAGGGTTTTGGTGTGTATTTCCCATGAGGATTCACATTTCATAATAATGAAATCAGTAACATGTCCCTCAGTGAGTGCCCTAACCACATGCACTAATTTAATCCGTGGAACCCCTTACGAGGTTTTTACTGTGACAGTCCTGATTTCGAAGGTGAGTGAAGGCAGGCAGACGGGGAACTGACAAAGTCAGTCACAGAACGGTGGTAGGGCTCGTATGGAGCTGGGAGCCGAGGTGTTTTGGCTCAGAGCCTGTGTGAATGCTATATAATGTAGTACTGGTGTAATGGTCGACTGTATCGCTTGGTGTGTGGAATTACCCCAGTGTTTATGGCTCGTGCCGGTGGTTCAGTCAATGTCAGTTTCGTTTTCAGATTACCTTCGGGAAAGTAGAACTCAACAGGGTGTTGCTCCAGAGCCAGCTGATCATAAGGATAAAAGGAAATCAAAGGGAAAACAAGATCAAACTCAAGATCAGACTCACGCTCAGCGAAAACCCAGGCAAAAAAGGCGTGTATCCTACGACAGGACCGGTAGGTGGAGTTACCCAGCTGGCTTAGCAAACGCTACACTTTTTCAGATTATTCTGTGGTCGTGCGTGCTTTATATGGGGACAGCGGTTTTCGAGGAAACGGTCTTACTGAATTTTGTGTTTGGTGGCTTGAACAAGTGTTTCCAGTCTTTCTGAAAACCTCAAATATCAATAGATTAAAAACTTGCCAGACTGTTCAATGACTGTGTTCTTAATTAAGACAAACCTCGGATGGTTATGGTTACAGAACTAGAAATGAGACAAACTTGGACGGTTTTGTTTTTATCCTTCCAGTAAAACTTCATGGTGTCGTCATAAGGAATAATTTTATGTCTTTGTCTGACATGGAGCAAATCCCTGAATAAATTACTCATTTAAACAGATTTTCCTCCACTAGCATTTTCCAGTTTGCGTTTTCTCTATACCTGACATTCTTATTTGTAGTAATATTTTAAGTTTTATAGGAAAAAGGAAGCTTTTCTCTTTTTCCACTGACATATACCATCCTCCAGGGCAGATTTATCACAGAGCTACTGCAGCTGAAGCCTCAGGGTCCCTCATTCACCCAGACTTCATTTTTTTAAAGAGAAGATCCTCATAAACACCTCAGATAGCCTAAGCCCTGCAGGCACGTGCTAGCGTCCACGCCCTTGTCTAACCCCTCCCCTGGGTGGGGGCAGGACCTGTGACTGGTTCCAGCCAATAGGGTGGAGTCGTGGGCTGTCACTCTGTGATTACATGACATGGTAGATGGCCTCGTCCTGTCAGCACACTCACCCTCCAGTCTCCCTCCCCTCCACCGGCTTTGAAGGAGCCAACACAAGGGTCCTGCAGACGCAAGGGTCCCTTCCCAGCTGCGCCTCTGAAAGAGAGCCCAAGCCAGCCAGCACCTTGGTCGCACGCAGCCTTTGAGACCCCAGCAGAGCCCCAGGAAGCCGTATCCAGACTTCCGGCCCACAGCATGTGTGTATTGTCTTAATCCGCTGCATCGGTGGCAGTTTGCAGTGTGTTCTGGACACCAGAACAGTGGGTCTCATCGCAGCAAATGCAGCCGCTGTTGTGTGCGTTAAGAATTCTTGGTCTTTCGTCACACTGTCCTGTTGTCCTGAAACTGGTTTCAGTGTAGGAAGGAGCAACTATTTAGACTTAATGGCTGCCAGATGAATAAAAACACTCTGACCCTTTAATGACTGTATTTCTTTAAGGTGCTTCCCTATGTAGCACCTACAGACCTGTGGAGGCAGACAGGGAGATCGTAAGTACTTAGGAGTTTTTTAAAAAAAAAACTATGAAAAATGTCAAATATGAAAGGGAGAGAAAGTACTTTAACAGATAACTATTCACTTCCTAGACTTCACAGGTGTTCACGTTTTTATCATTTTTTTAAAAAAAAGGAAGTTGTAGCAGGCAGAATTCCGAACTATCCTCTGGCAACCCCACGCCCTGTGCACACGGCTTGTGTGATCCCCTCCCGGTCGGTGCGGGCAGAACCTGGGAGTGCGGGAGAATATCTCCCGACTCATCCCCTCGTTTCATACCACATTTTTGAGGCGCGGTTAAGGCCCCTCATCAGTTACCTCTGAGTCCATCAGAAGGAGGACTGTCCCGGCCCAACCAGATGAGCCTGTAAGAGCCCAGAGACAGCAGCAGATGCCGCCCCGCAGCCGCCTCTGAAGGGCCACACGCAGGGCAGGGACCTCGAGGTGCATACACTTGGGTAGCTGAGAAGAGGACCCACCCATAAGAGAGGGAGACCAGGATGGGGACTGCAGTCACATCGCCCCAGGGGAGCGTGGAGGCGCTGCGGTCCCAGCCAGGCCTCTGCAGGAAGCCGCGGTCAGCCAGCGTTTCATTTCAGCCCCGTGAGACTCGTGAGACCCTGGGGTCCGGGGGGGCTCCTTCCTGACCTGTGGAAACTGCAAGAGGACAAATTTGCATTGTCTTACACCAGGTTCATGGGGATCCTCACACTGTTTTACCCGACAGCTCAAGTCGCCTTGAATCCTGAGCTAAAAGGGGTTTCCATCCGCTGGCTGCATGATTTCTGGAGCGGCGGAAATCTCCAGCGGCTTCGTAGCGCCGTCGGCTGTGCCAGCACGGCTCTGGGCGGGCTTCTCCCATGACTGGTTGTACCCAGAAGTTCAAGGGCCAAGAGGACAACCTGTAGAGCGTGGTGGCCAAGTGCCAAGAGAAGCAACTATTTCTAGAAGGAGAGACGGGTCAGCTGCCGAGGGAGCAAGGCAGAGTGGGCTGAAAGGGCCCGTGGGTTGGGTGGAGGGGGGACATTTGTGTCTCCTGTCGCCACCCCCTCTGACCCGCAGCCTCCCCCAGTGCAGGCCTTGACTCAGAAAAGCCTTCCGACAGTCGCTGTTCAGTGCTGTCCTGGCTGACCGCCTGGGTGACCAGGTCCTTTGTGATCTCTTTCTTGAATGGAAAACTCTTGTTTCTTCCTTCCGGCTTCCATTAAAAGTTGAATTGTAAGCTATATTTTCTCCTCCAACTATACAGTCTGCGTAAACTTCCACTGTGAGTTACCGTTTGTATTTTTCCTCTGTGCAGAAGTATTTGGAATATCCAGCGTTGCCCTCGACTGACGCCCGTATCCACACTCACGTTGGGTCTTGTCTCCGTGTCCTCCCCCAGAACCGGAGGATGACGACGTGGTGAGAAGTATCGTTCGGCTGCGGGAGAAGCTGGGCTGGCCGACCGCACTGCCGCACCATCGCCTGGAGCACGCAGGTCCCCAGATCGCAGCTCAGAAGATCCTCCTAAAGGTGTTACTCCCTTTCCCTCGGCTTCGTGCTCTAAAAGCGAGTGTTTGAAACTGTATCCCAATCTTTATTTTATCATATCCATTAAGGTCATTACCGCATTATTGTTACATTAATATCGGATTGTCTCATTTCATGGTGAATGCTCATGGAGAGTGTTTGAGATCGCTTCATTTCACTTGGAGAATGGGAGCAGACACGGCGTCCGCCTGAAATTCGAATCTGCACTTACGTGCATGTTCATCGGTTCTTTGTGCTCTGAGAAGAAGTCCCCGTGTGCTTCTGTGACCCTCTGCCCCTCTCCCTCTCCTACTCCCTTGTACTTGCCTTGTTACCTCCGCATCTCCGCGTCCCCTTTTCCTTTCCATTTTCTCCTCGCCCGTGAGCCTCTTCAGAGAAATTTTAGCTCGTCCAGCGCCACGTGACCCGGGGGCAAGCCGTGGTAAGAACTAAGGTCTGCTCCCTGTGACCTCATCTGTGACAGGTGATCGGAGACTGAACAGGGCCATCTCGTCCTGCTTTTGGATCAGATCGGGGGTCCTCCAGGTGCAGTGCCCAGGCCGGCAGCCCCTGCGTCGTCACCTGGGAACTCACGAAAATGCCTGTTCTCACCTGCGCCCCCAACCTTCTGAATGGGGAGGTCTGTGGGTGGAGCTCGGCCACCTGCATGTTCTTAAGCTCTCTGGGTGATGCCGCCATGTGGTGGAGAGCCTCTGTTCCAGACCAGGGGTCCGCAGGCTTCTTCTGGAAAGGGCCCGGTAGCAAATAGTTTGGGCTTTGCCGGCTGTGATCTTTGCGGTGATCCCTCCACCCTGCCACGGCGGCGGAAGAGCAGCAAGAGACAAAACACCGACAGGAGTGGCCGTGCCCCTGTAAACCTGTCCACAGAAGTAGGCACCTGGTCCCGGCCGGAGTCTGCCGGTCCTCACTCCGGCACCGTGCGGGTGGATGGACGTCTGGCCGTTGGCCGGGGGCAGCGTCCGTGTGCAGGAGAGCATGTGCCTAGCACACTCAGACTCCCCCGGTTGTGAATCTGTTTGTGTACTTGCTGTGTCGTTTTAGGCAAGTTTCTGACCTCCCTGAGCTTTCGTTTCTTAGACCTTGAACTGGAGATAATAATACTTACCTTAGAGGGCTTTGACAATCAGGTGAGATGATGCATGTGGCCTGGCAGACAGAGGGTGAGGTAGTTACAAAAAAAACAAAACAGCTGTACATCAGTTTAATATCCTCAGACTCTCTACAGAGGTGTGTGCTATTTGTGGAAAAAGAATTGAGAATATGAAAAACATTTTTTTCATTGAAAAGAATAATTTAACTATGTTATTCTTATGCTTCTACAATGGAATTATTTAATTACATATATGATCCATTTTGAATATTGTGTCTACATTAGATTTCTAGTGATCTCAGCTTTCTGGACACATAATTTAGAACAGAAGTGCCTCAAGTGGCTACTAGCTGTAAAAATCCCGTGTACTTTACACCACCACTCAGAGTCCATTTATTTCATTTTATTTGTACCTTTTAAACTTGTTTTCTAAGGTTTCTAGGTACCCACTATGTTAGGAGGCAAAATAAGAAAATGAAGCAGCTGGGAAAGTTGGGAAGAAACCCTAACAGTCTTTAAGGATGACAGTTTTATTTTTTAGAAAGTAAAACTGGATCCAACGTTCAAAAGTACAGTGATTAGACACTGTTTTTTAGTTACTCAATTCGAGAGCTTCTGGAGGCATCATTCACTGAGTTGTAATAAAGAATGCTAAATGCTCTTTCATTATAAAATTGAATTACCCCACAAGACTAAACGAAACTTTGTTGCAATGTTTCATCAGTAAAATTCTCTGCGTGCGGAGCGTCTGGTTTCTCAGCAGCGTCTTCGGGCGGGCAGAGGCCGTGCGTGTGTGGCCGCAGCCCAGAGCCCAGCTTGTCCACCCTCTGACGGGTGGGGCTGTCCTCAGATTTCCTCCTTTCTCCACGCAGTGCTTTCTGCCGCCGTTCGGTGAGATCACAAAGATCTAACTTGATCGTCTCTGACATTTAAGGGGTTAAATGTAAGAGAGTCAAGACTCTGTGGTTGTGAGGGTACGCATGGGAAACACGGCTCATTAGATATTTATTGCTTGACACATATTAGCTGTTATTATACGAAACCACCATCATTATCAAAATAAATGTTAAATTTAATGCACTGACACGGCTTCTCGTGTTGGCAGACAGCTTGACCAGAAAGCACAGCACACACGCGGGAGGTATCATTCAGTTCTTTGGGTTCACAAGCATACATTGGTAAGTGTGCAAGCCAGTTTCCATGCATGCTTTATCACCACATCATGTCTAAGAATGAAAATGAAATGTATTAAATCTTAAGACTGATCTTCTTGAACTCTGGTCAGCCATGATTTGATTGTAGCTTTTCTCAATGATGTTATTTTTAAACTACAGTAACATTGTTTCAATTTCCCGAGTCATCTGTTCAGCCACTTTACTACTTCATGTGGTCCAGTTAACTAAAAAAAAAAAAAAAATTTTTTTTTAACCTCAGAAACCTTTGAAAGATGATGGAGAATTTGTATACTGTCTTCCCCGGAAAAACCCTAAAGTCTTCTATAATGCGTACGACCTTCAGATTGTCTCTGCCCACAGAGCCCGGCACCGCAGGGAATTCTGGACTGTGACCGCGTCCTTCGTCTCAAAGGTGAGGGCCAGCTGAGTGTGAGTGTCGATGAGGTGCGGTGTGAAGGTCAGAGAGAGAAAAGGCCTCGTTCTAAGACACGTAGTTCTGAGCCAGACACAGGCTTTCCGGGTTCCTCGAAGACGACACGTGTGTTCCGGAAGCGAGGTGGCGTCTCTGTGCCGTGTGTCCACAGGTTACCAGAGTGGATGGCGTGGAAGAGGCAGAGCTCACGCCTTCTCTGGAGTGGCTGGTGGAGAGGAGATATTACTACTTGCTGCAGCAGTTCAAGATCTTTTCCAACTTTCGGTGAGATGCACGGAACGGACACCAATTATTTATAATGCGATCCTTTTGAAATAGTAATTCTCGGGATGACATCGGGGTTCTGCTGCCCTGATGCCACATTTATGGGGAATAACAGAGGAAATGGGGGAGCCCATAAAACATTTTAGTTGAAAGGAGCTTCCCAACTTAGGGGTTACAGCTCTTGTATATTTCTGGATAAAGACCGTAAGAGAAAGATATTTTAGTGCCAAGAGAACTTAAATAGACCAGCACGACCTTAATTCACCTCTGGTTTTTCATGCATTTCATTTATTACACGAATACTCATTGAGAGTCCGCTGCAAACCAGGCTCTGTGCTGGATACTCCCCCAGGCACCTTGCTCCCAGAGACCCTGCACTGTAGCGGATGAGAGGCGGTGAGAAACACACACGTGTGCACACGTCAGGGGGAGATGAGACAGCACCAAGGAAAATAAAACGGGGAATTAGGGAGCTTGGGGCAGCTTGCCGATTCAGGGTCATCATTTAAACATTTGGCTAGCCCGAAGTTTATGCCACATCCTACTAGGATTCCTGAGACTCCTTCACGAAGTAGTCCCAGACTGTTGCTCTCTCAGTGTTCGTGTCTAGTTTTATACTTTCTTTAGCTCCTCTCCGACGTCTCTTCTCTTGTGATCTGCTGCTACCTGCTGGGGACCAGGAAAAGAAAAGACCCAATATTTTAAATTGTTGCATTTAACATTGCAAATAGTTGAACTAAGAACCTGAGGAACTTTTCGGTAAGGGGAGTGAACGGATTTTGCGGCAGAGAAATTATTCAGTAGCAAATTCACTTACTGAGCCAATACTCCTCGTGTGCCTTTGCTGTTCTACTGTTAGGGGCCTCGCCAGCGGGTCTCTGGACCGACCGATGGGACTTCGAGTCCGTCTGTGGAGGGAGATAGGTAATAAGTAAGTCAACAAGATAGCTTCAGGCAGTGATAAGGGCCGGAAAGAGAGTAGGACAGAGAAATGAAACAGTTTCGTGTGTGCGTGTGGGTGTGTGTTGCTACTTTAAGTAGGGTGGCTGATGAAGAGGACACAGTGTGGGGCCTGGAGAGGAAGCGGTTCTGACAGACTGTAGCAAGTTCCAAGTTTCAGGCCCAGGGAGGCGTGGCCCAACTGGGGGAGTGAGAGGTGGGAGCTGGCTGTTGTCTGGAACCCAATCACATGCCCTGCGAGGAAGTTTTCTTCCTCAGAGTCCACGTGGGCCGTGCCCCTCTTCCCACCCCTTTCTCTCCCCGTGCGGCTCGTACCGGTGGCTACGCAGGGAGTCTCACTTTGGCAGGTGGGCATCACAGCACATGCCGGTGTTCCTCTGAGAGTGTTCTCGTCCAGGTGGAGACACCTCGCTACCGAGGGAGGCTGTGTCTCGGCATGTGCCCTGCAGGTGCAGAGGACAGGCGGCACAGCGCACTTCGAGGAGCTGAGGGGGACTCGCAGGCACAGGTCAACACGCCTGTGTCCTGCGTGGGCGCTGAGGGCGATGCACAGTCACCACGGAAGCTCCTCAGTTCCTTCCCACTTAGGTTCTTGGAGTCTTTAAAATGACAAGTGCATCTTTTTTTAAAAAACCACAAGTGCTATGTTGTTAGAATGATACACATTATCTTAACTTTTTTACCTACCACTATCCAATGATGTCTTATTAACGTGCTTTTCATTATCTGGGAAAATTGAATCTTAACGCTTCTTGAAATACAAGTCTCTTCTAAAAATAGTAAGCCAATAAATGTATAAGGGAAAAGAATATATTTTTATAGTTTTTATATGCATCGGAGTGTTGGAAGTAAATTGATTATGCATCTGTGAGAATTATAATGACAGTCACTTACATTTTGCTCTACATCCTGTTGATCGTTCAGGAGAAAAGTGATGTGGTGTAGTATTTGCCTTAGGTAACTCACGTGGGTAAGCCATGTTCTAGAGAATTTTTTAGGATTACTAAGCCTTTACTAAATTTATTTTATATAATTAAAATGTATGAGTATGGAATGTAAGAAGTATTTTTCTTTTCAGGGTTAACAAAGCATTTGTTACTTGGAAATGTAATGTTAAAAGAATTAAGACAGATAAGAGCAGGTAAGTCTTATTATGCAATCTATGTATAGAAATTTCAAGAGGGAGCTTTATTTTAAATATGTAGTATGGAAGCAGATAATCAATTTTCACTCAGTAATTAGAAAGTCACATTGCAGAACCTTGATTATTTAATCCATCTAATTTTCAGAGACTATTAATATTTTTATATATTAAACTTGAATGTGTGTATATAAATGCGTATATACAGGCCCTGGCACAAATAATGCCCCTTTTTATTACAAAATCTTTTGTTGCAAAATCAAAATCTTTTGTTGCAAAATGTGGTTCTGTAACATAACAATACCGTACTCAAGCACATCATGCACGTCATGTGATGTTTTAGATGAAATGTTCAAACTGAAACTGTGAGTTGTCACGCCCATATTATTACCCCACCCACCATGCTCCAGCAGGCCTCGCGGCTGCCAGACCCACTCTGCGCTGGACACTCCCTGTGCTTCCCCGCGTGTTGTTGGGTGCTGCGAGGGAGTTAGGTGCCCGAGTGCTCGGTCACGTGATCGGACTTGTTGCTTTCAAAGAGGGGAATGAGTAAGCAACCCGAGGCAGATGACAGTCAGTTCTATTCTGTGGGCTCTCCAGCAGCCAAGCTCTGTTACCGCTGCTGCTCTGGAACTTTCCACTTTGAGGTTGTGGTGATCGAACTGCAGCTGTCGATGTAAGAAATGCCGCAGAGAAACCCGTGTGCCCTTCGCCTGGGCTCCCCCGGGGGCAACAACTTGCAAACCGAGAGCAGGACAGGATGGTCGGGACCGTGACATTGACGTGACGAAGGAACGCAGCGCTGCTGTCACCACCGCGTCCCTCCCATCGCCCGTGCACACCCTGCCTGCTGCCTGCCCGCTCCCACCTTCTCCTTGACACCTGCCCAGAGTGCCCCTGTTCTCCACCTCTAGAACTTTGTCTTTTCAAGACTGTTGTCGAAGTAGAATCGTGGAGTAGCATAGCCTTGGGCTTGGCTCTCCTTGCTTGGCACGACTCTCCGGAGATCCAGCCAGGTTGCTGCAGCTGTGAGTGGTCCTTCGTGTGGCCGAGCAGCAGTCCCTGGTGTGAGTGTACCCTTGCCTGTTCTGCCTGTTCTTACCTGTGGAAGGGCACCTGGGCGTGTCCCAGTTTCTGTTTCTGGCAGACGAAGCTGCTATAAACATTCATCTACAGGTTTTGGAGTGAACACATGCTTTTATTTCTCTGGAGTGTAATGTCTAGGGGCGCAATTGCTGGGTCCTATGGTAATTGCACGTTTAGGTTCTAACAAACTACCAAAGAGTTGCAAGGTGACTAAGGTGACTGCGCTAGCTCTCATTTGCACCAGCTCCCGCCACGTGGAAGCGATTCAGTTTCTCCACGTTTATGCTGCGGTTTGGGGTTGTTAACTGTCTTATTATTTTATGTCACTCATTCTGGGAGGCACATAGTAATATCCCACTGTGGTTTTAACTTGCATTTGCACGACTAATGATGATGAATATTTTTCCGTGTGCTTACTGGCCACCTGTGCGTTTTCTTCGGTGAAACATCATGGCTTTTGTACATTTTCTATGTGGATTGTTTGCGTACTGCTGAATTTTTAGAGTTCTTTTTGTACTCTAGATATGGTTCTTTGTCAGGTAAGTGGCTTATAAATGTTTTCTCCCAGCCTTTGGCTGTCTGTCCTTGATATACAAGGATATTAATTTAGCATCTACTACGTGCCGGTCGTTAGGGGGCCAGTTAACTTGCTCCTGGACACCAGAGAGCAACTCTGCGGCCTCAGTGGCTGGCGGAATGGGGTGGGCTTTGACGCGGAGGCCTGGCTTTCACTCGGCAGCGTCCCCTCAGGAGAGCGGTGCCCTCACCGCTTCCTCTGTGCCTTTTTCTGCTCCTGCTCCTCCCAGCATGCTCCGAAGTGGCACAGCTCACTGTGGTGGCCACGGTCACACCGGTGGAAAGGGACAGAGAGAAGAAAAGGGTCTGTCGAGGGCATCTCTCTCTCCGTCTTAGGAGATAGGTGGTTAGAGGATTTGTTGAAATTCGATAAACATGGGTGATGTGATTCCTTGTGGACATCCCCGCCTACTGTTTTACAACTGCCAGAACCGGGCGGCATGACGGAATCGCGTCAGCACGCCCAGCACCAGAACCTTGCCTTCAGCGCCCCAGCCGGACACCACCCGCAGGGCGCGCGGATCTTCATCAGTGTCGTTCAGAATGTGCTGGAGGCAGGCAGTACGTGTTGACTGCGGGCACATGAAACCAGCGATGCCTGTTATCTCTGAATTAGCCTCTTTCACTCTGCAGGGGAGGTAAGTCTGTGGAAAATCTTGAACTTCCAGGTCATTTTTGTCCCAGCACCTGTTCTGGGCCGATGAGCTGTTTCAAGCCTGCTTGCTTTACATAAAGGGACTTTGTGAAGACGCCATTACTCCCCACAATGCTGATGAACATGAAGACAGTCCGCCTGCCATATGCCTTGTGAAGGTGAGTGGGAGTGTGCTGCCGTGAGCTGAGGTTGGTGGATGGAAATGAGGGAGAACGACCAGGGTTTTGAATGAAAGGAGTGCAGGGAGCTAGATCCATGAGCAGACCGCCCTGAGGATGCCCAGCTCGGAAACACCTGCAAGGGACATCACTCTCTGGGGTGGTCGCTTTTAAGTTAGCATTTCTCATAAATAACTTCTTCCGTGCACTTAACCTAAGTCTATTATGAGGCTTTTTCTTTGTTTTCAAACCTCCAAATGTGTGATATTATTTACAAATAATTATCTTTAATACATGACTGATAGTGACTGATCTTCTCTCAGTATGTAGCGTGTCAAAAAAATTGTGTTAAGTTGCAACTCGGAGGTTTAGGTTAAATTCGTCAATTCTCCTGTTCCACAATTCTAAGAAAAGGTGACCTTTGTAATGAGTGATTCAATTTATATGGAATCGTTTTCTTTCAATAAAGTTAAGTATATAGAAATATAAAGTTTAAGCGTTTAATGTACACTTACGACAGCACTCCAGCAGCCTAACCCACCCACTGTGTGAGGGAGATACTGAAGAGTAAAATTGAAAGTCATCTAGACCTAGAAAGAGAAATAATACTAGGGCTTGAACAAGTTATAAACTTGACAATCAGCTCAAAATTAACTGTGTTGACTGTGCACGTGTAATAAAGTTAATACTGTAAATCAAGAGCATGTTTTATTTTTTAACATCAATTTTATTGTGTTTTTATCATTCATTGTCTTTTACCCTTCTTTTTTACCCTTTAAAACATTAAAACCCAGAATAATTTTTACCTTATTTGTATTATTTAATTTCAACCTCTTCATTCTGTATTTAAGTGTTCAGATTTTTAAGTTTGACAAATAAGTGGGACTTCAGGGCAAAGCAGTTCCTGGGATTGTTGAATCCCAGGCACTCCCCGTGAATCCCTGGGTTCACAAATATTTCCAAAAAATACATCAGCTCTTGAATTTGTTTTTGCTTTGGCTTAATTTTCGTTAGTTAAAATACTGTACTTTTCTGTCTTTTATCAAGATTTAGTTATATTTAACGATGGGTGTTTGGATATGAAAAACATACAAGGCACGCAGTGTAACATAAAGAATAACATACAACTGAAAGTATAAAACATGCTCCTCTTTATGACATGAAGAGATTGCCGACATGTTTTCTCTCTTTTTTTTTTTGTCAATGAATTTGGATGTGGCGCCGCCCGACACGCGCTGTCACTGCATTAGCTGGACCGGTACCGGACGTACTCTCTGGACGAGTTCTGTGAGGAGCAGTCACAGCAGGCTTCCCACGCGCTGGCACAGCTCCAGGCCATCAGGGATAAGGCTATTTTGGAGATGAAAAGAACGATCTTCAAGGTAATCCTCTAATTGTATCCTCTCAATTTATCCGTGTTTGTGTAGTAGTTAAAGCAAATGCTCCAAATCGCACCCCTGGAAAAAGCGCTGGAAATGGGCAGGTGGAGAGACAAAGGTGGTTAGTTAGCCCACTGGCTAGTACTTTCCGTTTACACGGAACCGTCCCTGAGTGCTGTGTAGAGTGCACAGACATGTGCATGGAAGCGTTTTTGTGTCTTGTACAAATGATCGCGTGCACATTTTTACGTATGTACTTCCCAGATGCTTCCAGTGTGACTTGCGCTGGCATATGAAAGGGAATCGTCACAAAGCTCAGGGTCCCCGAGACAAAAACTCGTCGCTCAGGAGAAGCATAACTGGATGCGATAAAACTCCCCTGAGGATTTCGTTAGAAGGACTCAGTGGTACAATGAACAGTGCCCTCGAGGCTCTCATGCCCGATGTGCTGTGGTTCCCGTCACAGGGTTATCCCGTGCAGCCCCCCCCCCGCCGCCCCACGCACAGAACGTGGTTCTCGAATGCACTTGGGCGAGGGGCAGCGTCACCGCATTAGGTAGGGCCTTGCCGCCCCCCCTCCGCTGTGACTGAACCCAGAAGGATGTGTGAGGCTCCCTGGGGGAACAAATGGACTGGGTCTCCCTCAACTGATCTTCACAGATTGCTCCTCCGAATCGGACTTGGGATGGATGCTGGGTGTCTGCAAGGCCCCTTGACAGGAAGACGAAGTGCAGCTATTTTATGTCGGTGAAATGAAGCCTCCTCTTCTTTGCCGTATTCTTCCTAGTCCCGGAGCCGCCGCCTCTTTACCGTATTCCTCCTAGTCCTGGCCTCCCTCAGCGCGCTCACACGTACACAGACTCAGGGACAGTAGGGCCGAGGACAGCACGACCAGCAAGGCGTTCACGAAAGGACTCAGGCCACTGGGATGTGGTAAAATACTACTCAGGGTCACCCTGCTTTCTCCCGCTCAGTGTCACCAGGATCTGTCTGGTCATTGATATTCGTTAAGGGATTTCCGTTTAAACCGACTTCTGATGAGAGAACTCATCAGACCTACTTACTGCCAGTCCTGTTGTGGAAATCAGTAGGCCGTCTTTTTTGTTTGTGGTTGCCTTAGCTGTGCAACTCATTTTGGTTTGGTATAGTCCCACTTGTTTGTTTGTTTGTTTACTTTTGTTTAATTGCTTGGGGAGACATACCCCCCAGAATATGGCTGAGAGCAGTCGCAGAGTTGACTGCCTAGGCTTTCTCCTAAGACTCTTACGGTTTCGGGTCTTACATTTAAGTCGTTAATCCACTTTGTATTTATGCTTGTATATGGTGTGAGAAAGTGATCTAGTTTAATTTTTTTTGTCTGTGTCTGACCAGTTTTTGCGACATTATTTATGGAAGAGACGGTCTTTCCTGTTGTATGTCCTGGTCTCCTTGGTCACAGGTGCACTGACCGTATAGGCATGGGTTTATTTCCGGGTTCTCTGTCCTGTTGCATTGATTACGTGTCTGTTGTCATGCCAGCACCCTCTTGTTTTTGTTACTGTAGCCTCGTAGTGCAGTTTGATACCAGGTAACCGCAGGACACCTCCAGCTTTGTTCTTTCTCGGGATTCCCTTGGCTGTTTGGGGTCGCCCGTGGTTTGCAGCCATGTTCTTTAGATGAGCTTGCTGCCCCCTCCTCCCCCTGTTCTCCTTCTGGAAACCCAGTAGTTCACAAATCGATACCTTTCTTGGTTTCCTGTTGATTACATAGGTGATTTTCACCCTGTTTCTTTTTCCTCTCTGATTGGATCATTTCTTTCTCTAATTTAAAATAATTTTTAATCACATTTGACATTCAGTGTTACATTAGTGTCAGGTGTGCAGCCCAGTGGTTACACATTTATGTAACTTACACAGTGACCCTTGATAGGTCTCCTCTGCAGCTCTCCTGGCGTCTCCAGTGCGATTGCTTCGAATTCCTTGTTGAATAATTCCTGCGTGTCTGTTTCTCTGGGGCCAGTGGCGGGAGGTTAACCATATTCCTTCAGCGGACGTAAGAAATCGCTGATTTTCACGATCCCTGTAGCCTCGCGTAGGCGTTTGTGCACTTGAGGAAGCTGTCATCTCTTTATGGACCGACTCCAGTAAGGGAAGACTTGCACCTGTGGCTGGGACATGCTGGAGTGACTTGTGACCCTGGGTCCAGGGGTGCAGGGGGCCGCATGCAGGGCCCTGTGGAGGCAGCAGGTCCTGGGAGGGGTGTGAGGTCTCCTGGGTGAGGCTTCTGAGGACCAGAAGCTGTGTGGTCATCAGACACTACTGCAGTGGGTCTCCAGGGGCTGCAGGGGCTCTTGGGATGCTCAGCAGTGTCCCCAGGTCCAGTGGCTGAGGACCAAGGCAGGCGGCGGGGGTGGCTGGCACTGGTGCTGTGCATGCACCTGGCTGCTGGGGCATCTTTGGGTGGCCGTGCAGCAGCAGGGCCTCACACACACAGAGTGACGGGGGCCTGGGCAGGAAGCAGGCAGCAGGCCTGCTGTGGGCGCGCTGGGCACTGCTGGGACCCTGCATCGGTGTGCAGCGCTGTGGCTGCTACGGGCTTGTGGCATGGAGGCCAGAAGGTCCACTGCCTTCTTGGATGAGGTTTTCAAACTGAAATGTCCAGCTACTCGGTGGCCAAACTCTAGGCTAGTGGTCCTCCCACAGGCTGCCCACTAGAAGCACCTGGGCGGCTTTCCATGAATACAGGGGTGTCTGGGACTCCCGAGACCCGTGGAGTGAGAGTGTCTGCCGTCAGGGCCGGCAGTGCTATAAACGCTCCGAGTGACTCTGAAGTCCCCCTGGGTTGGAAAGGGTTCCTCTGGGCGACGTCGGGGACGGCCTGGCTGCGGAAGAAGGCCGCGCAGGTGTGGGCGGGATGGAAACGGAGAGCCGGAGTCAGTGGTGTAGACCTGGAGGACGGAGATGGCCCGCCCAGCCCAGCTCATCTCCTGTGGTGGCAGAGGGTGGCTTAGCCTGCCCGGCGGCAGAATTCCCACTGGCATCACTAGTGTTGGATAAAAAGACCAGGCCTGTCACTGTGTAATTTTTGTACTGAAACGGGTACATACTAAGCTCTTTAAAACTGCTCTAGTACCAGGGCTAAATATCTTTACTTTGAATAATTAATAGGCTCTGCCCATTTTACAAATTAAAAATCCATGCATTATGCACGTAAAGTCTTCAGATCACTCCTGGGAAAACAGAACCTTTTCAATAAAAACATAATCTATTAAAAAGTTGTATTCCAGCCCTGGCTGGCGTAGCTCAGTGGATTGAGCGTGGGCTGGGAACCAAAGTGTCCCAGGTTCGATTCCCAGCCAGGGCACATTCCTGGGTTGCAGGCCATAACCCCCAGCAACCGCACATTGATGTTTCTTTCTCTCTCTCTCTCTCTCTCTCTCTCCCTCCCTCCCTCCCTTCCCTCTCTAAAAATAAATAAATAAAATCTTTAAAAAAAAAAAAAAAAGTTGTATTCCCTTTGTCAGGCCCAGGGTGGCTATGCCCGTGACTAGTATAGAAATTAGGTCTTTCTTTGGCCGGCTGCTTCAGGCAGCTGTGGCTTCAGTAAAGAACTTCCTCACCTTGGCAAGCCATCCCTCCAGTCAGCCACCAGTACTGGAAAAAAAAATGTGCCAGCTGGTTAAGCAACTGACCTAATTAATTCAAAAAAAGAAAACAGAAATGAATAAAATGAAATATGGAGAGAGGTGACATAAGAAACTCATGCAATCGTTTTTTTTTTTTAAATTAGAGCACATGTTGAAAAGGATGACTACTTACGAGTATTTAGATCCCAACTGGAGCAGAAATGAAAAAGCAAGACCTACCAATAAGTACAAAAATTGGAAACATTTTTAGAATTTTGAAGGTCCGTCAGGAATTAAACGGTTGTGTATCTAAAAGGAATCCTTTTGAGTAGCTTCCAGATTATTTTTTAGGATCACAATTTAGAAGTATCTGGGGGTCCTGATACCGATGTCACCCGTGTTTTTCATCAAAACATACCACTCACTTCTGACCGGCTAAGTCGGTTGTCTCAAGAGATGAAATCATACTTACGCGTAAAAATCTAACATCAAATTTGACAAACTTGAATTGTTCCTTAATTCCGTATTATTTAGCACCCCGGTGTTAAAATTAAGTCTAGCCCCAGCTGGTGTGGCTCAGCTGCTTGGAGCATCATCCTGTAAACAGGAGGGTCACAGGTTTGATTCCTGGTCGGGGCACGTGCCTAGGTTGTGCTCGGTCGAAGTGCGTGCAGGAGACAGCCAGCTGACGTTCCTCTCTCATATCCGTGTTTCTCTCCCTCCCTCTCACTCCTTCCCCCTCTCTAAGATCAGCAAGCACGCCTGCAGGTGAGGATAACAAAGTAAAATAAAGTCTCATTGCTGTAGCCTAGAACGAAGGAAGCAGCATGGACTGGGTTTTAGGAATCCTTGTATTAAGACTTTACTCTCGAGCCTGGCTGGTGTAGCTCAGTGGATTGAGCGCGGGCTGTGAACCAAAGTGTCGCAGGTTCAATTCTCAGTCAGGGCACATGCGTGGGTTGCAGGCCATGGCCCCCAGCCACCGCACATTGATGTTTCTCTCTCTCTCTCTCTTTCTCCCTCCCTTCCCTCTCTAAAAATAAATAAATAAAATCTTGAAAAACAAAAAGACTTCACTCTCCCCCAGTGGCAGCTCTTGGTGCATCTGAGGAGGGGTCCTCTGTGCAGGAACACACGGATATTTATATGTGCTTCCCGTGCAGTCTCCCATGTTCACCTGCCTTTACAAGCGAGACGCCAAACTGCACAGGCTGCAGGACCTAAGTTTTCTGTCTGTCTCATGTTTAAGCAGGAGGCAGGCATACAGGGTAAAGCACAAGGTACGGTTCTAGGGGAAATCGCTATCTCTAGTTCCAGTGTGTTGTTCAGACTAATAAACATGCTGTACCTTAGAATCCCTGCTGCGTTAACACAGGGGATCCTCCCCCGTCTCTCCATTGTGGACTGAATTGCAGGTGGCAGAAAGGGAGGAAGTCAGAGAGTGCTTTGCGGTGGAGTTCTCCAAGGACAACACGACGTATTTCAAAGTGCCCAAGTGCCGGCGTTTCTTCCACATGGTCCTGCGGTTCCTCATGCTGGTGGACTGCCTGTTCCAGGAGCTGGTGCGCCAGCTGATGAACGCGGCGGCCACGCTGCTCTTGGAGTTCTTCAGTGACTCCGCCCGAGTGCCGTTATCCAAGGAGAAAAGGAATGAACACCTCATCAGGTAAGTCGTCCTTTTTACTCATAAAGGGACTTTGCAATCGCGGGGCTGTGAATATCGATCACCACTCATGGGGGAGATGCCCAATAGTCGAAGCTAAGATTTGAAAGTTCTCCTTATAGCAAGTTGTATGTGCTTTGTTTTTACAATTACCTGAACTTAGTATCTAGTAATAGTTTACTTCATACTGTCCATAAAACTTAAGAAAATTTCCCCCAATTTTTTTCAAATTCTGCGTATGTCAGATTGCTACAGAACATATGGAGGACTGTCCAGGGTGTCCAGTACAATATGAAATTCAGATAAACAATGAATAATTTTTTAGTATGTGTATGTCTCAAATGGTACCTATACTAAAAATTGTTGTTTGTCTGAAATTCCAATTAAACTGGGTGTTCTGTACTTTTCTAAATATGGTAATTCTCTCTCTATATATATACACTGTATCTTTAAAGTTCAGATCTCATTCTTAAAGATACAAGAGTGATTCTAGAAGGAGCCATAAAGCTCAATTGAATTTGAGTCGATTCCATTGTATAAGATCTGTTGAATACAAAATATTTTCACCTTCTATTTAAACACTGTTTTTTAAAAAAAGCATTTTTCTTATTTCCCACAACTGTGTCTGTCTGCCGTAATTTGTGAAACATGGACTGTGAGTTGAAATTGTGGAATACTTATGATTATGCCCAGACCGTCAAAATTGACAACATCATTTTGACTCAATCAAAGTTTTAGTATCATAACTGAAGAGTAGTTAAAAAATGTATCAATTCTCATAAAATTCTGAAGAATCTTCAAGTGAGCATATGGTCCTCTGATTTATTACCGAATCCACAGCTTCGGTCACTTACCCAAGGCCTCGTGGTGGACTCACGTCAGTGCCAGGGCCTCGGCCTGCATGGAAACGGAGCCAGCTGTCTGCTGACAACACACCATGGTCTTGGTTCTTCTAACACTGTTGTGTGTGTGTGCGTGTGTGCGTGTGTGTCTGTGTAGGAAAAGTTTCTCATTCTGAACATAATTATTTTAAAAACTATTATAATTCATTCAGTATATTATGGAAAATTTGTAAAACAAAAATTCTATAACTTTCCCTGGCTGGTGTAGCTCAGTGGATTGAGCGTGGGCTGCGAACCAAAGCATCGCAGGTTCGATTCCCAGTCAGGGTACATGCCTGGGTTGCAGGCCATGATCCCCAGCAACCACACGTGGATGTTTCTCTCTCTTTCTCCCTCCCTTCCATCTCTAAAAATAAATAAAAATCTTTTTTAAAAATTCGATAACTTAAATATAGTGTCTTGTCATCTTGGTATATTTCTTCTGGACTTCTCCTATGTGTTCTTCTGTTGGTATAATCCTCGTGTACTACTTTATAGTCCATTTAAAAATCCAACACACCCCTGCATGCATTTGTTAATGTGACAGGAGGAATACGTGGGCACTGGTTCAAGTGCGTCTTTTCGTGGCATCAGACCACCTAGGTTGTAAGTCCTGTTTTTATCTCTGATAAGTTCTGTGACTTACATTACTGTTGATCTATCAGAGCTTACGTAAGTTCTTTACACCCCGGTTTCCTCATCTGTAACCTGGAGGTGACAACAGAATGTATCGTAATGTTGTTGGAGAGGGACCACGAAGCGGATGTCTGGTAGGTAGCAGCCATGGTGGTTGAGTCTGTCTCCGCCGACCTGCCGACGATGCCGACCTGTGTTTCCTTCCTGACCGGTGATGCGGAGCGTGCTGCGTGTGTGCGCTCACTGGCTGGCTGTGCGTCTTCTCCGGGGGAGTGTCTGTTCAAATCCCGTGTCCGTCTTTAGATTGTGTTACTTGTCTTTTTCTTGTTGAGTTGTAAGAAAAAAAAAACATTTTGGATACTAGACACTTTTATTACTAAATAATGGATTGTTTTCAAAAATATCCTCCCATCCTATAGGTCTTTTCATTTCCTTGACAGTATTCTTTAGTATTCTAAAAGTGATTTTGAAGGGTCTACTTTATTTATTTACTTACTTAGAGTGTTTAGGTGTCAATTCTAAGAAATCATTGCCTAATCCAAGGTCATGAAGGTTTACACCTGTGTTATCTTTTAATATTTTACAGTTTTAGACCTTGCGTTTAGACCTTTGATACATTTTATGTTAACTTGATAGTGTCAGGCAGAATTCTAAATTCATTCTTTTGCATATCAGTATTCAGTTCTCCCATTACTATTTGTTGGGAGAAAACAGGCAGTGAGCTCCTTGCTATAGGACGAGGTGACGAGTGTTTGGATCCAACTCCAAAAGCAAAGGCAGCAAAAGCAAAAACAAGCGAGGTCTACGTCAAACTAGAAAGTTCTGCACAACAAAGGAAGCCATTGACCAAATGAACAGGCAGCCTGCTCATGGGGGAAAACATTTGCTAATCATAGATTCAATAAGAAGTTGATACCCAAAATAATGTAAAGAATTCACACAGCTCGACAGCAACCAAAATCCAATAAAAAAAATGGGCAGAGGATCTGACTAGACATTTACGTTAATGCAAGTGGCTGACGGGTGCATGAAAAGCTGCTCCATGTCACTAATCACCAGGGAAATGCAAATCAGACCACACCGAGGTCTCACCTCTCACCTATTAGAGCAGCGCTGATCAAAGCGGCAGGAGATGACAGGTTGGCGAGGACACGGAGCCGAGGGACCCGTCGTGCGCTGCTGAAGGGAATGGACATTGGCACAGCCACCGTGGAGAGCAGGGCATCAGTTCCCCAGCAAGTTAAAAGTAGAGCTACCCTGTGGCCCAGCAGCTGCACTTCTGAGTGTTTGAAGAAAATGAACACACTGATCTGAAAAGCTAATGCACACCTCTGCATTCATTGCAGCAGTGTTTATGGTAGCGACGGTTTGGAAACCACTTACATGTCTCATTGGTGGATGACCGGATGAAGAGGTGTCTGCTATACATTTGTGTGTGTGTGTGTGTGTGTGTGTGTGTACACATATATATGGAGTTCTACTCACCTATGAAAAGAATGAAAGCCTGCCATTCGCAACAATGTGGATAGACCTGTTAGAGGATGACGAATAGCATTTTACTTATACATGGAATCTAAAAAACAAAACAAAACAAAAAAAATGAGTAAACATAACAAAACCCAGAGACACAGAGAACAAACTGGAGTTTGCCTGAGGGGCAGTGGTGGGTGAAGTGGGTTGAAGGGGGTTAAGAGATCCTTGGAGTTACAAAATAAATGTTGAGATGTAAAGTACATGGTGGGGACTCAGTAACATTGCAGCGCCTATTCGCAGGTTGTTACTGAGCGGGTAAGTCTTAGAAGTTCTCATCGAAGGAAGAAAGGTGTAATTTTGTAGGGCGATAAACGGTGACTGGATTTGCCGTGGCGGCCGTTTCACGGTGCTGCACATGTTGAGTGTAGCCCACCGAAAACCGACACGCCAGCTGCACCTGTTACGAAGGGAAAGAAAAGGATTCCGTGCTCTTCTCTTGTTGCCAGGAACTCCTCATAGCCTTATTTTCAACCTTACTTTTTCACCTTGTGTTCAGATATGTATCTTACCTTATTACGATTTGATTTTTGCTTTTTACCCAACCTGATAGTTTTTGTCTTCTGCTGGGGAAATTGAGCCTATTCACATCTGGTAATGACTGGTATGGTTTCATCTTATTTCATCCATTTTTTTTTTATGCCTGTTACTTATTTTACTTTGTTTTTGTTGATTCCTCGTCCCCTTGTCCAGCTTTCCTATTTTTGCCGTTATCAGTCAGACGTCTCTTCATTCCCAGTGCCATCCTCCGCCTTATAATTTAGAGTTCTTTATACTTTTCAGTGTGCGTGTGAATTCTCCATCTTCCTAATAATTATGATTAAAATTATTTTTCCCTATTATTATACACTTGTACATAGTTACTTTTCTATAAATGTTTTTGTCTCTGTTTTCCTCAGTTAAGGCTTGTGGAATGTTTTTCCTTCCCCATCCTGCTTAAACGAGACAAAAATGTTTCATGGCGGTAAAGCATGAATACCATGAATGTGCCGTTTTTAAATACATAATTCAGTGGCATTAAGCACAATTTGGTGTTGCTCAACCATCAGTGTGTCCATTTCTGGAACTTTCTCACTATCCTGAGCTAAAACTCTGTTCCCATCAACAATGACTCCTACTTTCCCGTGCACGGCCCCCAGTGAGCCCCGCAACCTCTACTGTATGGTCTGTGTCAGTGAATTGGCCTATTCTAAGTAGCTCGTGTAAGTGGAATCATACAGTATTTGTCTTCTGTGTTTGGCTTATTTCAAATATCATGTTTTCAAGTTCATCCATGTTGTGGCGTGTGTCAGAATTCTTTTTTAAGGCTGAATAATAGTCCATTGTGTAGATACACCACGTTCTGTTGATTCATTCATCTACTGATGGGCAGCTGGGTTGTTTTAACCATTGGCTATTTGAATAATGGTGCTATGAACATTGATGTGCAAGTATCGGTCCGCATCCGTGTTTTCACATCTTTAGTGCATGTACCAAGAGGTGGGGTTGCTGGATCCTATGGCAGTCCCACACTTAACTTTTTGAGGAACTTCTCTCCTGTTTTCCACAGAAGCTGCACCATTTTAATTCCCACCAGCAAAGCACTAGGTTTCTACTTCACCAACACTGTTATTTTCCTTTTTAAAAAAACATATTAGCCCTGGCTGGCATAGCTCAGTGGATTGAGCGCAGGCTACAAACCAAAGTGTCACAGGTTCGATTCCCAATCAGGGTACATGCCTAGGTTGCAGGCCATGACCCCCAGCAACCACACATTGATGTTTCTCTCTCTCTCTCTCTCTTTCTTCCTCCCTTCCCTCTCTAAAAATAAATAAATGAAATCTTTTTTTAAAAGTTAAAAAAAAACATATTAGTCCTACCGTGAAGTGATATCTCATTGTGGCCTTGGTTTGTATTTCCCTGACGAGTAGAGATGGTCTGCAACCTTTTTGCATACTTATTGGCCGTATTTCTTTGGAGGAATGTTTACTTATTTATGTTTTATGGATGTTAACAAGATAGAAGAGTTTAAAGACTTTTTTTTTTCTTTCCGTTTCTTATTCCAGAATATACGAGGACACCTCTCCTTTTATTGGAAATATAAGGGCTGCTAAAGAATTTGTTAATGATTCAAACCTACGAGCTACTTCTCCTGGAAAGACAGAAATAAAAACAGACCTTGATATTGAGGTAAAATGGTATCTGAAAAATATATACACATAGGTTTTAATGAATAAATGAAAAATACGTGAATAAGTAAAATGAGTAAGTTTTGAAATCAAAATGTGATTTATGATGAATACATTTCTCGCCCAACACACACACACCCCTTCCCAGCGTAGAGGCTGTATTTGCAGTTCTCCCATGTGGTTCCTCGTTCCTGCGTTATTGGGTACTCACTGTCTACTGGGCACGGAGTTAGGCACTGAAGTACAGCCTCGGGCAGCTCCACGGAAAACACCAGCAAGTTACGTTGTGAACAGTGGCAGACCGAGGCCAGAGTTTGCGTGGAGTGGCGGAAGACCCAGAGCGGCACGGTGGTGAAGGAGCAGGGCGGAGCTGGAGGACTCGCGCCTCCTGACCTCAGGGGTTCTTCCGAAGCTGCAGGAGTGAGGGAGTGTTTTATCAATGACAGCACAGGCAGACAGGTCAGCGGCACGGAACGCCGTGAATACAGCCAGCTGGTGTTTGACAAAGAAACTAAGGCAATACAGTGGAGCAAAAAGTCTTTTCTATTGTGCCTTTAAGTGATTCTTTTGTTTGATACTTATTTTGATGTACGGATTATAAGACAGCTAAATTAATTTTCCCCAAATGCACTAACACAGTTTATTGAGTAATCTATCCTCTTCTAGTTAATTAAGATGTATCTTTACCATGTGCTAAATGTTTACATATTCTTATACCTGTTCTTTTATTGTAACTTTTTTTTTATTTTTGAAGAGCCCAGGTCAGAGAGCTGAGCTGATCATCCTCTTAGTTCATGGAATACTACCTTCATCAGCTCATTCAAGGCCTCTTGTTTGTTTTATTCTATTTTATTTTTTTCCTTTTCTGTGTACTTAACCAGTCTTCCTCCCTCTGAGAACTCACTGCACTCTAGGTTGCATATATTTCTTTAATCTACTTTGTGTAAGCTTCGAATGAATTTTTTTTTAAAGATTTTATTTATTTATTTTTAGAGAGAGAAGGAAGGAAGAGAGGGAGAGAGAGAGAGAGAAACATCAATGTGCGGTTGCTGAGGGTTATGGCCTGCAACTCAGACATGTACCCTGGCTGGGAATCGAACCTGGGACACTTTGGTTCCCAGCCCGCACTCAATCCACTGAGCTACACCAGCCAGGGCTCGAATGAATTTTTAAAAACAATTCATTATTGGTTATGGGTACACTCACGCTGCCATCTGCATGAATACCATGGTGCCGCCATTCTGTCTGTACTTTTTTCCACTCCACATCGTGTTGTTAAGGTTCATCTCGTGTAGAGTGGGATGTAGAGCTAGACCTCATGGTGACGGGCCCCCAAATCGCCCTCCCATGAAGGGCTTGTGGCCCCAGGGGCCGGGAGCGCTGTCCACAGGGGGCCTGGAGCTGCCGGCTCTCTGAGATTATTGCTCCAGCTGCACCACCTAGTCCAAGGCCAAGCCCCCTTGTGGGGTAGCCCCTGTACGCTGAGTGGCCCTGCAGGGTGTGACGGCGTGGCATCACAGCACAGCACGGGGCAACCCCGAAGGGCTGTTCCGGCCCCAGAGCTCCCAGGGGTCAGCTGAGGCTGCCACTTGGCCCGTAGCACAGCTCAGCTTCGCCTCCACCCACTTGGCCTCCGTGAGGCCCCTCCCTCGGATGCTGACCCCAAGTACCTTCCTTAATGAACACCCTACCTGCCTTGGGGTCTGCCTCCCGGGGACCCAATCTGGGACGGTGTGTGTACACACACACACACACACACACACACACACAGAGTTTATTGTCCGTGATCATTGCATGAGTTTCCTTCCATCCATCAGCTTCTGTATGTCTGTTCCACAAACACTCAGGTCACCTCCGAGGCTGCAACAAGCAGCCTCTGAGCAGGCTGACTTGCTGGACTCGGTGGAAACTTCTCCGTGATGTGTGTCCGGGACGCAGATCCCGGGGCCGGAGGGCAGAGATGGTTTATTGCCCACGCCGCCATCGTGCCCCCGCCGAGAGTCACGCTCCCGTCGCCAGCGCGCTTCTCCCCGGGTCTCTCTCCCTACCAGTTCTCCGTCTTTGACGACCGTCTGGTCTTTGCCAGTCTGATGCGTGATACGTGGTGTCTCCCTTTTTATTTCTGTGTTTCTTTAATACCGAGGCTCAACATCCATATGAGTAGCCATTTTATTTTCCTTTTTTGAGTTGCCTTTGTGTCCTATCAGGTTTCCTATTTTGGGGACTCTCTGGCTTGTGACACGGCTCGATGTGTACGGGCACGGGGACCGCCCCGGCTGCCGTCTGTTCCCCCCCCCCCCACCTTGGTTCCGTTCCTGCCCACAGCCCGGGTTCCGGCGTCTCGCTCACACTTTGCTCCCAGCGCCTGACCTTGGTCCGCCCCTGCGCTTGCCTGTGCCGACCTCGTGTCTGGTGTGGGCTGCCCCCTGGAGTCCCTTCAAATGCCCAGTCTAAGGTACGACGGCTAGTTTATCTCAGGAGGTGCTGAGTCAGAGGTGCTTGCGAGCAGCCGGGTGACAATACCCCTTGGGGCGTTGGAAATGTGGGTCTGACCCCGTCCCTCGAGGGACCAGGCTGAAGGCCTCCCCCCACGGCCCACGGAATGCTGTGGAACGTACCGGGTCATCCCGAGTTTACCACCTAGCGGAAGCAAATGATTTGAATCATTCTTGTTGGCACAGAAAGCCTAACAGCCAAAAAAATTGACTTTCTTACAAAAAGATGTTCAAGCCCCAGTCCGTGTTGTCGCTGGGGCATGGAGCCACAGACCCACGCCTCCCTTCCAGGCTGGCCACGCGCTGGCAGGGCTGCCTCTGACACAGTAGCACCAGCTCCCGGAGCCCCCGTCTCTCCCTATGTGCAGCGGGGGCACCAGTTCCTGCCTGGGGTTACCGTGACGATGCCTCGGTGAGGGTGCCTCGTTTGCCGTGGCGCCCAGGACACTTCTAGCAGTGACCAGTGTGTCAGTAGTGAGTGCGCCGTGAGTTCCGTGTCAGAAAGAAGTGTACCAGGATATGTCTGTCTGTCAGTCAGACGGCGTGGTGTACCCTTCAAGAGTGATTCCATGCAAAATAGTTATGTGCTGTACCATGAGGAGGTGACTAGGGCTTGAGGGCCCGTCATTCCAGGGTGAGGGGTCATTTCCCAGAATAAGCTATGCAACACAGTATATGCTTGTTTGGAATTGTCCAGATGGATGTTTTTCTTGTGGTAAAACATAACCTAACATTGACCATTTTAGCCATTTTTCAATGTACAGTTCGGGGGCATGGGTCCATGCACAGTGCCGTGCAGCCGCCGCCACCACCCGCTCCCAGAACTTGCTCCTCCTCCTCCCAAACGGAGGGTCTGCCCGGTCTGTGTAGAGCCTGTTGGCTGGCCTGCCCCCTCCAGCACCGGCCCGACCGGCCCGGGCTCTCTCCCCGCAGCTCCGTAGCATGCCCATGGCCTTGGCTGCTACCCTTAGTGCCTTTGTTTGCCGCTGGCTGGAGCTGAAGGCCGGGCTCCGGCCAGTGATCCCACCACAACAGTGAGACACACATCCCAGCCGCCTCAGGCACGGAGCACTGTTGGGGGGGCATGAGGGGTCAGGACGGGGCGGCGGGGGAGGGGGGCGCTGGTGCCCAGCCCGAGCCCCAGGGCAGTCACGTTGTGTCCCTTCTGTTCTTACACCTGTCGTGTTCCAGTCGGGACGCCCGAGCCCTCATGGGTGTGGGACAGGGACGAGCCAGGACCCGTGGGACTGCATTTGAGATACCTGTCCGTCTGGCAAGGTCCCAAACCTGAGTGCCCAGCAGAGCCACCCGTTCAGCTTGTGAACGCCTCGGCTTCCTGGGCCCCGTCCTTGGGGTGGGGCCTGAGAGTTTGTGCTTTTAGTAAGCTCTAAGGTGATTGATAGGTGGTCATTCTGGCATCCATTTACAAAGGTTTTTTTTTTGGGGGGGGGGGGGAATACCGGAGCGTATCATTTATTTTAATTTAACACAGCAAATATCAGTTATGTGGTAATACGATGTCACTCAGTTACACTGAAGTTACTTATCATGTAAAATTTAGGTCTCTGTGTTATTCTGAATGAAATGTTCTTTTCGTTACTGTATTGTCCCTGAAGCTGTATCCTCCCTGCTCAATCAGATTTCGAATAGCATTGCAGTGGATAAGGATTTGAGAAAAATACATGCACCGATATTCGAAGTAAATCTGCGCTTGAGGATTCCTGGAGAGAGTGATTCTCCCGAAAATTCTGAGGAGAACTTGCTAGGGTCTGCTGAGTGCTCTGAAAAATCGGCGATGCGTGAGGAAGAGGAAACACCAAAAAGTGAAGTCAGCGGCGTCATAAAACACGCGTGTGATGTACACCGAAGAACGAAACCAAAAAAACCGAATGACAACCCTGAAGAAGTTCTCTTAGGTAAGACAAATGAGACTTTTAAGAATGAAGGGGGAACCCTGGCCGATGTGGCTTAATTGGCTGGAGCATCATCTGGTGACCACAACGTTGTGGGTTTGATTCCCAGTCGGGGCACATAACCTGGGTTGTGGGTTCGATCCCCACTCCAGGTGCCTGTGGGAGGCAACCGGTCGACGCTTCTCTCTCCCATCGTTGTTTCTCTCTCTCCCTTCCTCCCTTCCTCTCTTTCTAAAAGCAGTGAAAAGCTTTATTGTTGTTTAGCCTCGGATGAGGGCCAATAATAATAAATAAGGATGCAGGGAGCTACCCTAACAGCTGGGAATGGACACGTGGGAGAAAGCAGAGCAGTGTGCGTGCTGTCGACCAGGAGGGCTGGTTTTCGCACGTGTCAAAGGTCGCACGCGGCACGCACGAGCCCACAGCTCGTTGGCAGTGTGCGTGGGTGACCGCACCGTCACTCGTTTCTACCTTCGCACGCGCACCGTCGCCACCGAGGGGCCCCGAGCGCCCCCTTCCCCAGGAGGAACGGCACCTGGGACTCCAGTGAAAGCGAAGACTCATGAACTCCACCGGCGACCCCCGTAATCAGAATCTGGGGAGCAGGGCACAGTGCTTGACCACGGTCTGTCCAGGTTGTTCTCAGGGTGATTGGGAAGCGCTGACACATACCAACTGGTCATTTGTTTATTTTCAGAGATGGGGAGGGAGGGAGGGAGAGAAAGAGGGAGAGAGACATCAATGTGTGGTTGCCTCTCACACGCCCCCTACTGGGGACCTGGCCTGCAACCCAGGCATGTGCCCTGACTGGGAATCGAACCAGCAGCCTTTTGAGTTCGCAGGCTGGTGCTCAATCCACCAAGAAACACCAGCCAGGGTGCAACTTGTCATTTGGCCTGTATAAATATTAATCAAGTTTTTATTCTCTTTCTTTCACTGGATCCCAATAGATGTAGACCCCTCCTTTGAGAATAAACATGATGAGTAAGTAGTCAACAGTTTTGAATTATAAGCAATCGTATTTTATATGTTAGTTACTGCATTAGTCTGAAATGTGCTTTGTTTTTTTTCTCCTAGACTTTTAGAATTCCCCACAAACGTCTTTATTGCTCCCAACAGACTGGAGTTTTCGGTAAAAATTCAAAACATGGTGACTGGCATTGAAAAATGTATAAGTAAGTGTTTTACGTGTTTAATTAGATACATTGTATTTCTCAGCAATATTCTCTTAAGTTCAGGCATTTAATGCCTTTACCCCGGGATGTGGCAGATGTTATGGTGTAGCAGAGACATAAATCCACCCTGTTCAGGGTAAATCAACATGAATTTGGAATTACTTGAGCACGGGGCAGTTGAACCCATAACCGTAGAATCAGGAAAACGGAGAAGGCTTGGATTTTTTTTTCCCTAGTTGACGTACTACAGAATCTTCAGAGACTGAATGCAAATAAGCAGTATCTTCTGCATCACAGCAAAAGAAAGACACTGCTCCCACCTTGCGGAAAGTCTCGTTCTTTTCCGGCTGCACGTACAGCACCTGAGATTACGTGGCAGTCGCTGGTCTGACCGTGAGCTGGCCCCCTGCAGCTCCCTAGACACGGCATCGTCCCGCAGTCACACCGCGTGGCTGCCGCGTTCGGAGGGCCCTCCTTCTAGCCTCGGCTGCCATCCGAGGCATCTCCTGGCGTCTTTTTGCTGGCTGTGCTCAGTGTCGAGCTGTGAGAGGGCCGTGCGTGTCCTCCGGGTACGAGTTCTTTCTCGGTGACCAGATCCTCAAGCATTGTCCCCCAGTATGTGCCATATATTCTTTCATTCCTTTTCACAGTGCTAAACCTCGTACTTGGACAAAATACAGCTGATCCATTTTTTCTTCCTTTCGTAGATGATGCCTTCGGTCGTGTATTTAGAAACTCCTTGTCTAACTCAGTCGTACAGATTTTTCTTGTGTCGTCTTCTAGAAGGTTTATGGAGACGTGTGTTTTATTTTCTAGGTGTATGATGCATCTTGAGTTGCTATTTTAAAGTGTATAAAGTGAGATCAGAGTTCTCTTTTTTGCCCATGAATATCCAATCGTCCAGCTAGATTGTGAACTCATTAGTAATAGAGGCTGTATCTCCTTATCTTACTATCCTCCTGACGGTAGAGTGCTCTTCATGCAGCACGCCCACGTCATGTTAATGTCACTTGGTGACTCATTCGTAGTTTCTGTGTTCATCAGGCCCCCCCTCCACCCACCAGTTACCTAAAACTGCTTCTTTTGTTTGCATAATACTAAATCCAGACTTTCACACCTGCCTTTGAGTTCCGTTTATCCGTAGACGCTGCTCCCTGCCCCCCGGTAATAAACCAGCCCGAGTTACCAGCAGTTCCGGAAGTCACGGCTAATTTTCAGGTGTTGCTTACATTGGGACTTCTGAAAACACTAGCTTTTTGCTTCTACATTTTAGCCAAGATTACTCCGCTTTGCCAAGACCCCCGCCTGTCTGTCTTTACTGAGTTGATTTTAACTACGGACTTATCCAGTAAGTTACAAGGTATAATGGACTCGAAGAAGAAAACCGGATGGCCGGACTGCCACATCCTTTTTGAAATGGATCCTGTCTACCAAAACAAAGTAAGTTGGGAAGTTTCTCTCAAGGAATGTTCGGTTGAATGAGCAGGAACCCACTAACATTCTCGGATGAAAGGGATTTAAGGAAAAATCATGGTGTCGTCATGTGTAGCGATTGGAGGGTCATTCCCAGCTCGTCTTCCTCGTGGTGTCTCCTCTCTGCTCGCCTTCGTCTTCCCAGCTTCCCCTGGGAAAGTGAGCCTTGTCCTCTGTGGTTCTCTCAGAGCGCCGCCTTGCCAGTGTGGCCACTGCCGTGGCCCTGGCTTTCCCCGCTACCATCCATCCGACTGGGTGTGTCGGTTCCAGGTCCCAAGGGAGTGGAATGGTCTTAGCTTGCACCAGGATTCCACCCCATCCAAAGCAGCCACGTCTTGGGAACGGGGCAACACCCCATAGCACACAGAAGTGGCCAGTAGCACAGGGTGACCAGCCAAGGAGTCGATGGCCAGTGTCTGTAGAACGTGGCTCCGAATAACACGCTAATTACAGAGTTAAATGGCCTCGTAAACCTTTCCATAAAAGCCAGATACAAAAAGTGACGTGAAATTCTTAAAGTCTTAGGTTTTCAGTGTGTGTATGTAGTAGAGGTCCCTAATGAAAGGAACTCCTCGTACAGCTGGTACGTATTCTTAGCAGAATTATCCGTATCTCGGGCCATGCTTTTTTCACTCTTAAAGTAAAACTCCGACTAGGTTTCTAACACTTGCATTTACAGATTGTGAGCGTCCTGACCATCACGGGGAACTTAATGTGCCTCGTCAGTGCGTACTGCTGCAGGTTCACAAAGTACTGTGCTATGGTGGAGAGGGCCAAACTCATGAGCCTGAAAATAGCGTCTGTGCACAAGCTGACCGCCATCGAGTTTAGAGCTGTACTGTCCAAATTCAGAAAGTACCTCAAACAAATTATCATCATGGCCGTTGAGAAGCGCATTGGTATTTTCAACGTTGCAAGCCTCGATTACCAGTCACAATGCTTGCCGTACGTTGAGGATATCATACGGATAAGCCAGGACCTCCTGCGATCTATAATTGAAAAAAAGAATGCAGATCTATTGGAAGTAAGTATTTTTTGGAAATTCCTATTGCCTGAGAACCTTTAAGATTAGGAGATTATGATTATAAAATGTGCACTTGGAAAACATACATGATGGTATTATCCTCCAAAAAAAAAATTCCAGTGTGCATTGTATTTGTTTGGGCCTTTGATCAAACTCCAGTTCCTCAAAGAAACCTCCTCTGAAGTCACACCCTGTGTCACCTTCTACCTGCCTTCCCTGTTGGGACAGGGGTATGACACGGAGCCACTGGAGTGTTTGCGAGGCCAGTATGAAGGCCAGCTGGACATGGGAGGGGACTGTGGGGGAGCTGGTTCTGGGCTCGAGGGCAGATTCCGGGAGAGCCTGGCCCGGGGAAGTGGCCCTGTGTGGTCTGAGGAGCACCCCGGGTGGGGAGGTGTGTGCGAGGTGGAATCGCGGGCTTCAGTGATCGGCAGACACCACGGAAGGACTGAGAGAAAAACCAGGAATGAATGAAAAAAACCACAATGCCGATGCTTTCAGGTTGTAGAATCGTCCTTGCGAGAGCTGGAGCGGGATCCCAAGGAAATAGAAGAGTTTTTGGAGCATTTTACCTTCTTGGATGCCGTCTCCTCAAAAATATCTCACTTAGAGAAGGAGTACTCAACGGTCACTCAGCTGTACTCCGTGCTAAGGCATTACCAGATCCGCATTTCAGAAGAGCAGGTCGCCTTGCACAAAATCCTGCTCATGAAGTTCACCCAGCTGAAAGCTGCTATGAAGCTAAGCCAGACGAACAAAGGCGCTGCGATTGCTCAGTTCAAAGACAACTTGGAAGCGTTTGTCACTGGCCTCCGGGTGGACATCAGCAATTTGAAGGCCAAAGTAAGTGTCTGTTTTTTCATTTAAAAAATCAACTTGATCTTAGTCTCATGTAGGCCTAAGCAAATAGGTGTTTTCTTTCCATGGGCTCTTCGGTGAATAATTTAACCCATGTGCTCTTTTTTTTTTTTAAGATTTTATTTATTTATTTTTAGAGAGGGAAGAGAGGAAGATAGAGAGAAACATCAATGTGCGGTTGCTGGGGGTTATGGCCTGCAACCCAGGCATGTACCCTGGCTGGGAATTGAACCTGCAATAATTTGGTTCCCAGCCCGCGCTCAATCCACTGAGCTACACCAGCCAGGGCAACCCGTATGCTCTTAACGTGGGGTCCACACACGGAATTTTGGCGATCCATGAGCTTGAGTGGGAAGTGAAGGCACCGGTCTGTTTTCACTAACCTCTCGCCGAAATTCCGAGTTTCCTTCAATGGCGAGTGAATGCAGACAGCAGATCCCAGCCGAGCTGGGGACTCTCTCCACAGACTTCAGCAGACTTCCAGAGGGGGCACAGCAGGGAAGGGCCATGGAACCCGGAGATCGTGCTGGGCCCCAGCCTGGGCCCAATGGTCCTGAGAGTTCCGGCTGCACTCACTCGTCACTCACGGGGAGCAAGCCGTAACCTGCAGGCCGAACACTTACTGTGCCTCTGCCGTGCGCCAGTGACCACGCCCGATGCTCTGCTCTCCCGGCTCCACGGGGGAGTCTGGCCCTTGGATTTAAAGGGCTCGCGTCACTTGCCTGCTCTCACGCAGCAGCTGAGAGCCGGGGCACCAGAAACCTTACCGCTCACCACCCCTTCACCCTCACCACCGAGATACGTTCTATTCACTCTCTATATGCATTCGGCAGTGTTTCTCATGGCTGCTGTTTTCCCAGTTTCTCCGTCTGCACCGCTGGCCCGTTCTGCCCCACAGAAATGTAACGGAGATCACGGGAGACTCCTTGGCTCACACATCCGATCCCAGTCTTTGAACTGCTGCTAGAAATGTACAGACACACGGGTGCAGAGTCCCTCGTCCGCCCTCTGTGTAGCCGAGTGCACCATGTTGGGCCCCGACTGGATGGAGATGCTTTGCAGTCAGTTCACTGTGAGGGAGTCAGGGTTGGGTGGAGGGGGGTGTGGAAATGCAGGCGACGGCCACAAAGCCCACGAAGGAGCCCGTAGGGACCTCTCCAACCAGAGGACGGCCCTGAGCCACTGTCCTGGAGGGAAGCCGGGGGGCTGGGCCCTGACCCCTCTGCATGGGCCTGCAGAGGGGTGTGGCCATGGGTGACTTAGCCCTTTGTGGCCATGGGTGGTTCCTGGGAGGAACCTGGGAGTGAACACCTGTCTCCGGGTCCTCGTTCTTCCCCCTGGCACCTGCATCTTGCTGCTGAGCCAGCTCCAGTGAGATTTCGTTTTCTTTGTTGGTTTTCGGTTCTGAAGTTTCTGTACGTGTCTTCATTAAGTCTTTTTGGTTTTCTTTGCTGTGGCTTTATGTTTTACCACTGGGCTCGAGAGTATTCATTCTTTTCTCTCTTTTTATCGGTGCAGCATTTTTATAATTCCTGCTTTAAACTCTTTGTCAGACAATTCCGACATCTGCATCATCCGGCATTTGTTGATTATCTTTTCCCACATGTGTCGAGGTTTTCCTGATTTTTTTTTTTGTAGGTTAACTTTGTATTATATATTCTGGATGTAATAGGCTGTGAGACTGTGTTTTATTTAAATCCCATAACAGGGGTGTCAAACTCATTGTCACCAGGGGCCACATCAGCCTCGCGGTTGCCTTCAAGGGGCCGAATGTGACTCTAGGACTGTGTTCATGTAACTCCTCCTTAACTAGGGGCAGGGAGCTCAGCGCTGCCACCGGGTAGAAACAAGGTGCTGGGCCGGATTCGGCTTGAGGGCCTTGTGTTTGCCCCTGTGCCACAGAACAGTGATACTTTGGTTCTTTAGAAGGCAGTTGACTTAGGTGTAGGTGACATGTTTCAATGCACATTTTTGGGCTGCTATTTCGGTGTCTTTTCAATGATTGAAGCCTTTGCGGTGCTATTCAGCTTTACACCACACGGGGGCACCAGTCGGCGGCTGGTCTGGTTCTGGGTAGTGGACTGTTCAGTGTGAGAGTTGGCTGTGCTGACTAGGGTTAGGTCCCCCTTTTCCAGATTCCCTGTGCTGTTCTTTTCAGTCCCCTGATTAGAAAGCTTGGGCGTGTAGCAGTGCTCTGCCACCCACTTCCACCGCTGCACCCTCGTCTGGAGCAAAGCAGCAGAACCCAGAGAGAAAAAAAAATCGCCAGGGTTGACCCTCCCTGGGACCCCAGCTCAGCAGGAAGCTCCTGAGGCTTTGATTGCCCCCAGCTGCCAACCCCCACCCCCCCAGAACTGCCTGAGAGCTGGGGTGGGACTGTCAAGGTAACTCATTTACAAACATAAATATGGATGAATGGGAAAGTACAGGAGGAGCCTAAGGAAAACCATGTTATCCATTTTGTAGATATCGCTGTTACAGATTGTGTATTAAGCCTTATCCACTATCACAGAAATAGGGTGTATCAATTTTATGCAACTTACTGATTGTTGTTAGTGTTTATTTGATGACCGCGCTATCCATGAAACAATGTTACATGCAATTCCTTGCGCTGATTTGAAAACATAAGATGATAGGATCCAAATCCACTTATTCTTTCAACAGTTATTTGATACACTGCTGCCCTTTACACCGTGCTGTACAAGGTTCTCTGAGGTGCACGAGAAATAAATCAGCGAAACTGTCCTTAATTTGGTCAGGGAAAGTCAGGGCGAAATATTACGTGCGCCCCTCTTTGGGCGTCGTCGTTGCAAATGTGCGACAGTCAGGCCCTCACAGGAGGCAGCGCGTGACAAGCAGCACGCAGGCAAGGCGGACTTTGACAGGGTCAGGAGGGGGAAATGCAGGCCCGTCCCCGGCATCTCCACTTACCATGTGCTGGTGGGGAAATTCTTGATGACCTCAGAATGTCTTTGAAAGACTGTGAAAAGTATTAATTACCCTTCAGGATCGTCACGTGGATTTAGTGAGGTGATGTGCCCGAAACAGAGAAGGCACACAGTAAGCTGCAGACCTGGTGGCGATAATAACGAACGTGATTAACATTACCCACAATAAACACGCGTAGTTATGTACCAGAGGTAATCTTTGCAGACGATGGTTGCAGGCCCTGCTCGGTGAAGCTCGGACCGCGTGCCGCCGAGCCGTGGGTGTGCGCGCACAGGGCCGACCCTCGTGAGCTCTCAGACTGTCCCGCTGTGACTTTGCAGACGAGCACCCCCATCCTCCTCCACGCTGGCACTCGCATGTCCATGGCGACGGAGATGATCCAGACCCTGTCCCAGGAAGCCGCCAGCCTCGCTAACAAAGTGAAGATATACACCAGCTACCCGGATTACTTCTCTGACGCCAAGGCCCACGTGCACACTTTCAACCTGGAAGAGATCGCACAGGTTGCGCTGTCGGAGATCTCCAACATTGAGTATGACTTGACCTTAAGGAAAATATTATGGGACGCCCAAGAGGAGTGGGGCACACTCTTTCAGGAGTGGAGGAACAGCACTCTTCGCAATGTCGACACAGAATCGATCCAGAGAAACGTTTCAAAATGGATGAACATAATCTTCGTGCTAGAAAAAGGTAAGAGCGCCTTTCCCGTGTTTTCCCGCCTAGGATTCCGTGCAGAATGCCCTCTGGGGTGGCAACGTCGTCATTGCGTCTTTACCTGTTCCCAAGGCATGGCCGTTAGTGATGGGAGAGGCAGTGTGGGTTTATAGGTAGGGTGGTTTTCTCAAGCAAAAAAGAGACGAAAACTGCACAAACATTTTTTAATGTTTTTGCAAATAATCTGCATGTCCTTGAAAAGTCGGGTCCCCAACGGGAGCCCAGTCACTGCCCCAGGGTTCTGGCTCCTCTCAGGGCAGAGGTTCTGATGATCGGGGACCCCCTGCAGCATCTGCACCCACTCCTCCCCAACCTGTGGACGCCTGCAGTGTCCTTTGGGCAGTGACCTCCTCAGAGTCGCCCGGAGAGGTCCCCCTTCTACGGGTCACCAGCTCCGAGGGCGTGTCCGTGCAGAGAGGCTGTTCCCGGGTGAGCACCGCCATGATGGCACGTCCCTTCCACGAGGAGGCCTGCGTGTCCCTTGGGAAGGGAGCGCTTTGGATCTTTAAATTCGTCCCGTATCTCTCAGCCACACTCCAGACAGACACGGTCATCTGCTCGTTTTTCAGTTAGACAAGAAATGCGACGACATCACAAAAGTCGAGTCAAGAGAAAAGTCGGGGACAAATCTCCCGTAGTCCCTGCTCTTACGTAACACCCCTTGTGCCCCTTCTCTCAGTGTCCTGTGGGGCGTGCTCTGGAGCGCAGCACAGAAAGTAATAAACCGACGACACCTTCTTTCATCCCTGGTGTCCCGGGTGAAATCTTGCTGTTTACCAAAGCATAGACTTGCAAGAACCGAGGTTATTTTCTTGTCCTTTTATTTAACCGTGTCTTGAGAAACATTTTATCCTTCGGCATGCCTTTATAAAGGAAGCCCCATCTGTACAGACTGGGTGTAGTTCTCAGCTCTCCCGAGTCCCCACCTTGGGCCGTGTCTCCGCCCCTCCCTGTTCTTCCCCAGCCAGGGACAGAGCCTTGAACTGCGCAGGCTTTGCGTCGTGCGTCTTCTCGGTGCACCATCAGGGCCGGAGGACTGAGCAGCGCTGCTCCACAGCCAGGTCCTCACCCACCTTCCCTACAGTCCAGTGTCAACACAGCTTCCTCACGAACAGTAGTGGCTGTTCGCCCCCTGTGATGTTCTTTCTGGCTGAGCGGCATTTAAGAGCCCAAAGCCTATAACAGCCTTTCGGATGCACATGCGTGCGCCTGGCTGTCCCTTTGTCTGTCTTGTCGGTGACGACCTGGTACCAAATGGCATCGGATAGTGTGGCCTTGGGCTTCAGTCTCCAGTGCCGGTCACCATTGCTCTTTAGTGCACAGTTCGTTCTGTGGGAGGCTGCACGAATGGAATGAAGCTCCTCCTTTCAGTGCAGACCGATAACTGGTAGACTAAGTCTGGTGTAGAAAGCGTGACGAGCATGCCGTGAGCCCGCTGGCCGCTGCCACCCGCAGGGCTGCCCAGGAACAACATGGTGGCGCACCTCAAGCAGTCGGTGACGGACTTCAAGCAGCAGCTGCCCATCATCACCGCCCTGGGGAACCCCTGCCTCCAGCCCCGGCACTGGAACGCCCTCCAGGAGGTTATCGGCAAGTCCTCCTATCTCCACAAAAACTGTACGGTAGAGAGCCTCCTAGCGGTCAAGGTAAGTGCAAGTGGTTGGGAAATACAGGGTGAGATGCCAGAGGGGCCCATCCTAAGTGAGCAAGTAAATCCGTAGGGAGTAGGACTTAGAAAAGGGAGAGAGGTATGGAGTGTCTGGGTGTTGACGGGAGAGACCTGGTTCTTCTTGCCGACGCATGTAAAGAATTACACATCAGCAGACCTAGTAGTGTGTCATCAGTTTCTTAGTGGCCCTTCCCCATGGAAGAGAACAGGACTGGATAGAATTGGGGGTAAAAGACAGTTTCAGGGCGAAGCAGGGTGAGAAAAGCAAGAGAGGCTGGAGACCAGGGTGGCCCCTGGGCAGCCTGAGGCTGGGTGGCCCGAGGCCCTGTGGCCCGAGAGCCAAGCGCCCCCGAGAGAGAGAGAGAGAGAGAGAGAGAGAGAGAAAGAAAGAGAGAGCGCGTGAGTCCTTTGTTCTCAGGACTTACACAGTCAGTGGGATTGGAGGGGGAAAAGTCACATATTGATTAACGGGTAAATGTGGCGCCAGCTTTCCTGGGGGAATGTGACTACCCAAACTTAGGGATGAATGGGGGTATGTTAGCCCGAATCCTTACCTTACTCCAGACTCCATTTGGTCATCTCGTTGTAAAACAAATACGTGACAGGAGGCAGCTAATTAAAATTGGGGCACTTTCCAAAGTTACTGATGGGCTCTTTCTGCGAGCATCAGGGACTCCCTCGTAAAACAGACAGCGACCAGACACAGGCAATTCACCAAAGTTGTTTCATGGGCTTTTTCTTCGGGCACCAGGGACCCTCTCCCGCACTCAGGCCCCAGGATGAAAGCACAGTCTCAAGGCTTTCTTCCCCAGATAGTGGAAATGCTACATAGAATTTCAAGGACTTTCTTTCTTGCTAACATAGTGTTTCTTGTGATGTTGGAACACCTGGCAATATTATCAGACCAGGCCCAGGACTGCTGAGTTAGCGTGTGAGACTTGTCTCCTTCCTCCTCCCTGCCTCAGTTTACTGTTTATTCCACCTAATTGGTAAAAGGCATTTCCTGGCAACCAGGGTGCTAAGTGCCGGCCAGTGCCAGTATTGTAGTCTCAGAGTTCTTCCTATGCTGTCTCCTGCTTCATGGGGAAGTGGGAGTCTATTGGCGGATGGTAGGTGATGGGCAGTTCTGTTCAATTGGCCATGTTGGTTAAGCCATCCATCCATTCATTATGCCATTATTACCCAGGTGACTAGAACCCTGGTTTTCATGTATAACGAATGAAATTAGTGTTTTATTATTTATAGTGTTTTAATATAGAGAGAATATATTTTATAGGCATAGAAAAATCAAAGTACTATATATCCCATTTTATATAAAATGAAAATATATTAAGAACATGTCAGGATAGCCCTATCAATAACTTAATATTGTATTTTAAATACATAATTAGCAACTGTTTGATATGCCATGTAGGTTTTGTTATAAAAAGTTTTTCCATGATTTTTTAAAAGATTTATTTATTTTTAGAGAGGAAGGGAGGAAGAAAGGGAGAGACACATCAATATGTGGTTGCCTTTCACATACACACACCCCCATTGGAGACCTCACTGACCACCCAGGCACATGCCCTGACTGGGAATCGAACCAGCAACCCTTTGGTTCACAAGCTGGTAATCAGTCCACTGAGCCACACCAGCCAGGGCGTCCACGATTTTTATGGTTAAAAGTTCTTTTATTTTTGCACCTGGTTTACACTAAGCTCCACTGATGTTTCATGAGTCGGTGTAGACAGTCTAAGGAAATCAGTAACAGTATTTTTATACCTATAATTTTCTCCTAAATGATTTGTCATAATGATGAAATGGGGTTAAAATTTTAAAAAGAATTTTTTTATTTTAACAAACAATTTTAAAAGACTACTTTGATTGATATTTAAAATTATTTTATATCTCCAGCCCTAACCTCATTCTCCCTCCTGAATACCTAGTTTCCTATTCAGTGTCTCCACTCACATGTCTAAAGGCACGTCAGAATTAACGTGACTGAGAGCTACTTCTTACTCTTCATCTCCCACATTCTGTTCTTCCTCTCTCTCTCCCCCATTTCGGCATCTCCATTTCCCCCCTGAATTGCCTAAGCTAAAAATTATGAAATAATCTTTTAATCTTCTCTTGCTCTCTCTTTCTCCACTCCACCTAAATCTCTCATTCTCTCCTGGATCATCCCCACAGCTTCCCAACTGACCTGCGTGCCAAGGATGAATTCAGCCAAGTGTCTAGATCATTTCGGGACATATAGGTCAATGCCAACAGCTAAGTTTATTCAAACCAGCATCCCAAAAGCCTAGCACAGTTTCAGTGAAATTTTCATTGTCCGAGTCTTGGGTTCTTGGAGTCATTTCCGGGCCAGCCACGTCAGGGGTGAACTCCGGCGGACCACGCACAGCAGCGGGCGACGGAAGCCGGGGGAGAGGGGCCTGGCGGGGACCTGCCGTCCCTCCAAGGATGCCGGGGAGCTATCCTTACACGCCTCACGTGCACAGGTGGTTTAAAAGGGAAGTCCCATGCAGTCCTTGGAGGATCCACAGGAAAATGACTCAACATCCAAACAAAAATGGACAAGGTCTTCAGCCTCTGAAATGCTGTAGCCAGGAGTCAGAGGTTAATTATTATGATGGAGGGGGTGGCCAACCAGTTGGTGATCTTAACTGAACTCTGACTTCCTGGATGATCTGAGTCATGCTGTGGAGACCCAGCAGTGCATCCAGTACATAGCACAAGTGCCTCGTTGGCCAGGCTTTGGCCGGCAGACTAAGCCTTCATCCACGGACACATACGGTGTCACCGGGGTTGACCCAGAGAAGGTGGGCACGCCACAAGGTTGTCCAGGGCAGGCATGCACACAGGTTCATTTGTGACCCTATAAATTGAATACATTTTGCTTTTATCTAACAACCGTTCTGTCCAAGATGTTAGGCAGGTTCCAAAAAGCCCGTGACATGAAAAGCAATGTCACAAAGTCCATAAAATGGAAGAGGCCCACAGTGCCCCTAAGATGAACAGTTACTTTACAGTTAACCATTCTCACTTTGGAAAGCCAGGTGCTTTATAATAGCGGCAATAATTATGACAGGTATTAAGATTCATCTGAACCTTTCAAACTATTATCAAGCCATTTGGGAGATCTTGTTACAGAACACGCACACACACAGGGCCAAGGCGAGGGGCCTGGGATGATTTACTATTACCAAAAGGAACCCCCCCCCCAGGTTCGTCATGTCTGCCACCTTACAGGAAAGACACCTCTCAATGCCAGAGATTCGTGAGAAGGAAAGGAAATGTTTGTTTAATGCTATACAGGCTTAAAGTAGTGACCTAATGTCTTCATCAAAATCCCAAAGTCCCTGAAAACACCCACAAACACACACAGTCCTTCCTTCCCCCTCTGCCCAGTCCAGAGTACCGTATCTCAGGAAAAGAAACAGAAGTCTGTGGCTCAGGCAGCCCCCGGTTCTTCCCAGTAATCTGTCTTGGCTGGGAGGCCTCCCTCAGTTCCCAGCACCATCAGCTGTGTTGCCGGGATCTCTGCTAAAGCTGGGTGGTGGTTCTCCCTTCTAAATAAAGCTGCGGGGGTCCTCACTCTGGCAAAGCCACGTGGCTCTCCTTTCTATTGCCACAGCCACATGGTCCTCTGTACACAATGGCTGCCGAGTCTGGGTGTAAATCCCCGCACTGATCCTCCTCTGCAGCCCCATTTCCGACTCCTCCCACAAGTGGCTACACTTGCCAGCACTCCCATATCCTTCCAGCTTTACTGGGCTGCCATAGTAAGTCTGGGCAGGCATGCCCATGTCATGGAGCCAATCATCTCCAAGCTCCCACGCAGGCGCTGTAACCAGGGGGACCTACCCCCCAGTTACATCTTGTGGGGGGGAGTTACTTCCGTCCCCCTGTCTCAGAGCATGGCCACAGCTGTTTAACATGTCTACGTAACCAGTTAAAGGCTATAGATATGTTAAGTGACCATGCCAGGGGTTAGCTGCAAAGCTGTTGCTATGCAAAACAGCTCTCAATGGCCCTGCTGCATGTGTCCTTCCCACAACTCACACCTGTGGGAGAAGGGGGTGAGGACTTTCTAATATTTCCTGGACACCTTGAGTTGTGGACCCCATTCCAAATCCTTATTTGGGGCCCCTCCTCTCGGCTGCACCCTGTTACAATCCCTCCTCTCAGATATACAACCACTTTATAATCTTATAAAGGACAATGGATGAAGGTCTCATCTTCTTGTAACTACTTCCAGCTGGACACGGACATCGTCCTACCTACCCTTGGCTCAGGGGTACCCTGAAAGGGGGCATGCAGCATGGAGGGAGTCCTCCCTGTAAGGGGAAGGACCTTACAGAATCCCGGTCAGTTGGCTGTCACCAGAAAGTCGCAGGCTTGGTGTCCAAAGGCTGGCATTACTGGACCATTGGCATCCTGGTCATATTCTGGAGGTGACAGTTTTGGAAAAAGTTGGAAGGCACAATTAAATCATAACCACTAAATGGCAAAGGCAGGGACTTAGGTAAAGAATGGCTTATCTGGAGGAAGGTGTACAAGGCATGCTACACCTATCCAAAATCCTTGTGGCCCATTATACTTCACTCGGGCTGAGGGGAATATATAAAGATTTTCCTCCTCTCAGAATTCTGGGCCCTTTCTGTCCAAACTATTAGGACAGAAAAGGGAAAATCAGTTCTAAAGTGAAGCCCACAGATCGCCCAAACCCTTCACCAACCCAATCACTCAGTTCAGCCAAACCGTTGAGTCTCAGGGGGTGATGATGAAGATGGGCTCCTTAAGTGAGGCCTGTATTGCAACCAATCCCTCAGGTAATGAAGTCATAGGCATACGCCCTATGAAAACAGAAGAACACCCAGGTTAAATTCACACAACAGTCCCCAATCCAGTCTCTGTGCCTGTGAGGCTGTCTTTTGGGAAGACATTCAATTGCAAGGTCCTTCCTGCAATGACATTTAGCAATGGCAATTTGACAGGTCCTCCGTACCTGTAAACTGTACATCATCTTCGGTGATATTACAAACCCAGTTTCAACTTCCAAATGAAAACAAACTTTCAAGACAGCTGAGCCATTCTGATGTCCAATACTGAGCATTGTGATTTTCCTTGAACCACAATTTGTCTCCTTAAGATCACCCTCACTGTTATTGAAGGGACTACTTTGAGTCCCGCTTTTAATTTTGACTGTTTGCATAAACACACCAAGAGCAGCCTGGATCACTTACGATCTTTAAGTCCGCTTTGCTTGAACTCACACAGGGAACCTTTAGATTGACTTCTCAGTCTGCCCCTCGGGGCACAGAAGCAGAGCCACACATCCGCCATCTGGCTTTGCCTGTACCAGTTGTTTCACTCAGATCCTTGAGGGCTTCCATTGGGCCTACAGGTTCCTTTTGGCCATCTTTCGGGAAAGCAACCTTCATTCCTTCCCTGGAAAGACTGCCATGAACCGCACAACCAACCAAAGTACCAGGCTTTTCTCATGGGCTTTATGATAGCTTTGCAAGTCAATCCCAGTTCCTCAGGGCTTTCTGGTGACGACCAGAATCCAGACATGCCTCCTTCAGGTGTGACATTCCAGCCAAAATCTCAGGTAACAAAACCACTATTAAGGACTGGTATTACTGGATTTATGCAAAGAAACCTCATGTCTTCACTCACTCCTTCAAAATGCCAAATTCTGGAGGGATCAGGTGGGGAGAAAAATACAAAGTGTGAAGGAAAATCCTTTCCCTTCTGATATCCGCCGAGATTCTCAAACTTTCCTATAGGGTGTGAAGTTGCAACCTGCCTTGGAATCCTCAATTTCCTTTTCAGAGCAGATACAGAGCAAAATCCAAAACACAGAGTTCCAGAAAAATACACAGGTAGAGGCATTCTCTTGCACCAGTGCATCCACTGGTGCTTCGAAGAGACTTGCTCCTTTCAGATCTGGTCTCTTGGCCGAGACATGCTCCTTTGCCTCTGGCTGAAGCACTCATCAGCCCCGAGTGACCCCTCTTGGATCCCGAGTGGCAAAAGCATTCTCCCCAACTGGTTACAGGTGACCTTTCTTAGGTCTTACAGCTACCTTTCCTAGGTCTTATAGGTGACCTTAAACAGGTCTTCAGATACAGGTTTCTGATCAGAAACAGAACCAAACTGCAGAGACTTACTCCTTCTAGATCCGGTCTCTTGGCAGAGACATGCTCCTTTGCCTCTGGCTGAAACACTCATCCGCCCCAAATGGCCCTTCCTGGGTCCCAAGCAGCAAATGCATTCTCCCCAACTGGTTACAGTGACCTTTCTTAGGTCTTACAATCCAGAAGGCTTCTGAGCAAATTTGAAGTATTTGCTCTTTTCTCATGAAACCAGAAAACAAGTAGTAGAGGTTTCTTTTACTCCAGGTTTAAAACTTCCACATCCTTTATACATATTTCTACTCATCCAGATTTAACCATCATTCACTTTTAATCCCGGTTCCTTTCCCACACTGGGAAGGACTATACTTAAACTCAGTACTTAAACTCAGCATCTGGCAGCCAAAAGTCCCCAGCACTACAGGTACCTTCCACTAAAAGTCCCTAGATTCGCAGGGACATCCTGCAGCTTTCTGAAGCTCAGACCTTGCAAACACCCTGTATATCAGATGGTCACCCTTGGACCCCAGTTCATGGCCTTCAGAACCAGAGCCATCCCCATCAGAACCAGTTGCACAGAGAACCTGACTGGTGCAGTGCCCACACAGCAGCCACACACAGCCTGTAATCTGAAGAGAACCCTTAGCCCACCACCTTGTCCAGTTCCAAGATGGCGGGACTCTCACGTGACCCATCACCCAAGACGGCAGCGTCCATGCACACAGGGTCATCCCAGATGGCGACACCCATGCATGACCCACCCTCCAAGGTGGGGCACTCACGTGGCTCATCCTCCATTTTACCCAAAATGGTGGCGCACCCACATGGCTTGCTGTCCGATCCCCAACATACATGCAGGCTTGGCTTACAGAGCCTAGGGGTTTGCTTCCTCCCCACACCTGAGTGCAGGTTCCCTTAGTGCCACCTGGGCTCACCGAATGGTAAGTGAGCAAACAGGGGCCACCTGGGAGCAGCACGCCAACCAACCATTACCCACAGCTCCATTGTTCCCAAACGGTGTTCAGAAACCAGTTTTCAACCAAACCATCTTCGAATTTCTTCTCCCTCCCCATTTCATTTCCTTTTCACCTTTCCAGGTGTGATTAGGTGGCCGATGCCCTCAGAAAGGGTGCAGAGAAATTCTGGAGACCGGGAAAATTCCGAAGTCTCACTCTCTCGCACCTGAGGGGATTAGTCTGCCATGGGCAATATTGTCCCATCTGGGTCGCCAAAAACTGTTACAGAACACAGGGGACCAAGGGGCGATATACTGTTACTGAAAGGAACCCCCCAGGCTCGTTATGTCCACCACCTTATAGGAAAGACATCTCTCAATGCCAGAGATTCGTGAGAAGGAAAGGAAATGTTTGTTTAATGCTATACAGGCTTAAAGTAGTGACCCAATGTCTTCATCAAAATCCCAAAGTCCCTGAAAACACCCACAAACACACACAGTCCTTCCTTCCCCCTCTGCCCAGTCCAGAGTACCGTATCTCAGGAAAAGAAACAGAAGTCTGTGGCTCAGGCAGCCCCCGGTTCTTCCCAGAATCTGTCTTGGCTGGGAGGCCTCCCTCAGTTCCCAGCACCATCAGCTGTGTTGCCGGGATCTCTGCTAAAGCCGGGTGGTGGTTCCCCCTTCTAAATAAAGCTGCAGGGGTCCTCACTCTGGCAAGCCACGTGGCTCTCCTTTCTATTGCCACAGCCGCATGGTTCTCTTCACTGTCACAGCTGAGTGGCCCTCTCTTTGCAGTGCCACAGCCAAGTGGTTCTCCCTGCACAGTGGCCGCAGGAATCCCCACTCTGCCAAAACTGAGTGGTTCTCCCTCCAATGGCTGCCGCTTCTGGGTTTAAATCCCCACGCCAATCTTCCTCTGCATCCCCATTTCTGACTCCTCCCACAATTGGCCACAGCTGCCAGCACTCCCATATCCTTCCAGCTTTACTGGGCTGCCATAGTAAGTCTGGGCAGGCGTGGCCCCATGTCATGGAGCCAATCATCTCCAAGCTCCCACGCAGGCGCTGTAACCAGGGGGACCTACCCCCCCCCAGTTACATCTTGTGGGGGGGAGTTACTTCCATCCCCCTGTCTCAGAGCATGGCCACAGCTATTTAACATATCTATGTAACCAGTTAAAGGTTATAGATATGTTAAGTGATCACACCAGAGGTTAGCTACAAAGCTGTTGCTATGCAAAACAGCTCTCAGTGGCCCTGCTCCATTTGTCCCTTCCCACAACTCACACCTGTGGGGGAAGGGGGAAGGGACATTCTAGTATTTCCTGGACACGTTGAGTTCTGGACCCCATTCCAAATCCCTATTTGGGGCCCCCCTCTTGGCTGTACCCTGTAACAATCTGACCATTTGTTTGGACAGGTCCCAAACTTTGACCATGAAGAAGGAAGGGGCTAGGTCCACTTGGTTGCAATTCTGCTTTAGATGTCATCAGTGTCTGGATTTAGTAGTACTTAGCAATTCCAATATGTGCACGTTAGGCACAAAGTTCTTTCTTCAGCACAGAAACTTGCGGTGAGAGTCCTGTGGTTTCCTGCCTGCCTTTAGCTGAGTCACCTGTGTCAAAGGGTGAGCCTCTCTGCCAAAGCTGTTCCTTAAAGGCCACACACAGCCAACTGATGCCACCATCCTTACATCCATTGGCAGTTGCATAAGAGACGTGATGAAAACTTTGTTCATATTTGTTCATGGTCCCCACTGAGCCGCATTCAGAAGACGCAGGGAATAGGTATCACTCTTTGACCCCACAGGAGTGACGTGGGAGGACGGGTAGGGTCTCCTTTCAGGGGCGAAAGCGGTCGGTCTGGCTCGATAGTTCTAAGTCGTACAGACGAGACGCTCCCCGGGTATTTCTGCCATGGTGACTGAATCCGGAGATCTTGCATCACAGCCTTGTCCTGTGGGCACAGGGAAAGAAGACCTATGTAAAGTCCACTAATGTACTTGGAGAAAACCTTACCCTCATCGGAAGAGGTGGCCGAGAGAGGGACGCCATGGGAGACTGGCTTCATCAGAGTAACATTCCCCCAGATAAGATCACGTCCCAGGAATTACTGTACAAAGTGCAAGCACGTCACAAGTCACAGGACAATTAACAGCTGACATCAGCACAGAGAAAACAGAGTCGGAGGAAGGAATCCCGGCCGCACACACACGGGGTGCTGTTAACTAACTAGCCTTCCGCTGACGAGAGTCCGAGGCCGCAGACACTGCGGTTAGAGGTCTTCACTGAGTGTGAAGAACGTGAAGGGGACAGTGACGAACTCAAGGGGGCCGGGCTGTGGAGGTCCAGCCAGGACGCCTGCGGCTGGGGTGTGAGCCCAACCGCGGGGTTCGGGGCCTGTGACACGCTCGTTTAAATCTCCCGCCTGGAGTGTGTCGGGGACTGTTTGCTCCACTGGATATGAAAACAATGTGTTTTTTTTTTTCATTTCAGATGTTTCAGTACGAAAGTGAAATAAATGAAATATCAACCGCGGCCACCCGTGAAAGCGTTCTTGAGAAAATGTTCTTTAAGGTCGTCGACCTCTGGAACACGACCCCGCTGCACTTGGTCCTGCACCACACGGAGACCGGCGGCGCCATCCTCATCATCTCGTCCCTCGACGACTTGCTGGCTCAGCTGGAGGAGTCTCAGATGACGCTGGCCACAGTCAAGGGGTCCTCCTACATCGAGCCCATTAAGGTAAGTATCTCGGCAGAGAGAGAATGTTGAAGCCGTCTGCAGTTTTGTGCCGCTGTAAGTGTTCGCGCTCTTGTGAGCTTTTGAACTGAGTAACTCATTCGTCGTACGCTGCTTACGTACAAGTGGATTGAATGTTTAGTGCTCAAACTGGCAAAAATAACTTTTCATGGAAACCTCATTCATCGCTCAGGAGGAACTGTCGGGACGTTTAATTTGGGCAGGGTCCTTCAGCGAGGATGAAAGTAGCACCCCCTAAGGCGGGACTGTACCAGCAGCACCACCCCGCTGCTACAACGCTCCCCCCACCGCAGGGGCAGAGGTGCCTGAGCTGGAGCCCCTGCGGGGGGCGGGGGGTGGGGCAGTGGCTGGGGAGTCATGTTCATGCACGGATCCTCCACTGATTACTTCCTGCACATCAGTGACTGACAGTCACTTCTGAGTTTGACCTCAGTTTCTGCTTTATGACTGGTGTAATTTCCCACGTTTAGATTCCTGTGCTTCTGTCATTGCAGCATCTTGTGGATAAATGGGACCAGAACTTGGCTCTCTTCTCGTACACGCTCGAGAAATGGGTGAACTGTCAAAGATCGTGGCTTTCTCTTGAACCAGTCTTTAATTCTCTAGAAATACAAAGGTAAACACTTAAAATACGCCACATTCCGGTTGAAAAAAATGCACGGTGGGTAGTCCGTTTCCTGTAATCCTTGGACCAGTCTAAAAGATTCCTTTCTGTGGGCACGGGACTGTAATCTCCCGAACCATTATTAGGTTCGTTTCCGTCATGAAAGGTTGCAAATATCATTTTTAAAGCCTTCTCCTTCAGGTATTGGTAGAAAGCTATTCAGGAGCGGGGGGAAATGTCAGAGGCATCGTTGTCATACCTGAGCTGCAGTATGTATGTGTTCAGTCCTGGGGTGCTAGGGTGGTGCCTGCCGATGTGGGCACTGAGCGTGTTTTCATGGCGTTCATATGTAAACGGTAGTTTGTCACCCTGGACCATGTGAAAAGAGAGAGGGCCTAGACAATGTTAGAATTTTTACCTTTTTATCGCTAGCACTCGAATTCACTGGTCTCCCTGTAGAGGGGCTGGTGTTATGAGTGCATGAGCTGAGGCGTATGGGCTGCCCAGGCAGACTTCACACTGCGGTGGGCGGCCCCACGGGCGGGCTCGGGCCGTTCCGAAACAAGGGAGGAAGCCAGGGGTGTCTGTCTCTGAGGCTTGTTCCAGCTGATGATAGAAAACTGTGAGTATCAGCTTAAGCATTTTGAGCTTTATTTTAGAGGCAAAAGGGGAAGTACTCGAGGTTTACAAAAGAGAAGTGTTCAGGTTATTATTATCTCTTGGGAAACGGCATCCACTTTTGTTATATATGTCCAGTTCTCATCCTTCGATGCCTTAGACTCGTGTGTTAACCCGTGTTTGTTCTGATAGTCCTCACGGGAGAAACCCAGCGCACAGGGGTATACCCTTCACGGCCACAGCTTAGTGCCTTAAATTCAAACTAAACGCTTCTTAGTTAGCGGAGACACCAAGCTCCTAGGTAAGGGGGTTCCGAATGTCCCCAACTTGTCCTTTCACAGGACTTGCTGTGAGGGTTAAAACGGGGTGGCCTTAAATGAAGGGCTGAAGGCTCCTTTATGACAGTTACAAAGAAAAGGGGAGAAACGGGACCGTAGTGGGCCTGCCTTTCACTACGGAGGACAGTGGGTCCTGACCCTGGTGGGGGGGGGGGGGGGGATGTGGAAAAGAGAGGAGGTGAGAGAGGCTCCTGAGAGGGGAGGGTTCTTCAAAGGGAGTTGGTGGGGGGGGGGGATGCTGCGCTGTTTCCCGGCCCCAGACGCACTGAGAGCTGCACCCGAAGACCCCGGAGGCCCTGGGAGCCTGCGTAGGGAGGGCGGGCTGCAGTATCCTCTCTGGTAGGATTTTTACCGAGCCGTGTTTCTTGGCACATCACCTGAGACGGAGAAAGGGGGAGTGGCGGGAGGGCCCCTGGAAGCACGGGGCACATATTGCCCTAAAGGTCCGGGCACTGGAAACGAGGCCTGGCCTCTTCTCTGGAATTTTGAAGCAGCTATCTCCAATAGCAGAGCAAAACGTGCAAGGACACAGGGTTATCTTAGACCCCTGGTTCCCTCCTGGAGGGGACATTGGCCCCCAGGGAACGTCTAGCAGCGTGGGAGACACCTCTGATGATCACAGTGGGGGCAGGGGGCAGGAGGTGCAACTGGCATCTGATCCAGTGAATAGAGGACGTTGTGCAGGTACCATGCCCCGGAAAGCATGCCCCCCCCACCCCAACAGAGAATGGTCTGGCCCAGGGTGTTAGCAGCATTTTCGTGCTGAGAAACCCTGACTCAGCCTCAGGTGAGACAGTTGAAAGCTCCCTCCTGAGACGTCGCCACTCAAAACAGGTGCCAGTCAGATGGGGGAGTAAGGAAGGCGCCCTGTTTCCAGCAGCAAGGAGGAGTGACTATAAGCTGGCAGCTGGGGAGAGCCTGGGAGTGGGGCAGCACAGACGTCCCAGCTGGGGGTGCCCTAAAGGCCCTGGCAGTGCACCCCAGATGTTATTGAAGGGCATTTAAGAGGCAAGAAAAAATTGAAAGTAATACCAGCTGAATTATTTTTTCTTTTTCTTTTTAGAAAGAGGGGAAGGGAGGGAGAAAGAAAGAGAAACATCAAACTTGTGGTTGCCTCTCGCATGCCCCCTGCTGGGGACCTGGCCCACAACCCAGGCATGTGCCCTGACTAGGAATTGAACCTGCAACCCTTTGGTTCAAAGGCCAGCGCTCAATCCACTGAGCCACACCAACCAGAGCTGAATTTTTTTAAAAGGCCTTTTCTTTAGTTTCTACCTCACCTCCCAGTCCTGAGGGGCTTGAACCAGGCTGGGGCTAGAGTGGGAGGGGAGCAGAGACCAGGATGGAACTCGGCCACACCCCCTTTGACACCACTTCCCGCTCCCAGCCTCAGCGACATCAGGAACAGACCTGGAATCAGTGTGTCAGCGGGCGGCCAGGCCGGGTGCGGGCTCCCTTCCCCTTGCCGAGGGGAGAGAATGATGACAGCGTTCTATAGGGGAGGTTTCTGTACCTCTGCAGAACCGGCTGTACGTTTCCTCATCCATCCGCTAGGATTAGATCCGTGCAAATGGAGCTCACATTTTCTTAGCACACGCCTCTCTACCCCCTTCCGAGGCCAGACGCCTCTGAGCCCGTCCCTTCGTCCCTTCGTGGGAAAGCGCCACCGCTCCTGTAGCTGCGGGTGAAACAGCTTCCCACCAGGCAGCTGTCCCGGGTCCCACTTCCGCTCCAGCGTGTCAGCAGCCCTTCGTTCTACTTCATTTCCTAGGACAAAGTCACTGTCACTTACATTATGTAGAGCTTTCATATGCCTGTCCTACACCCATCATTAAGTGTGGTCCTGCTCAGTGACGTATGGACGTCCAAGTTGTCACAGTATTTCCAGCCTTGTACGTAACGACACACAAAAAATAAATTTACGGTCGGCAAAAATGCAGCTTCTCAAAACATTTTGTGAGTTGAACAATGTTCTGTGCCAAGTGCATCTAGGTTATAGATTTTAATTACAGTACCGTCAAAAAATAAAATTATCTCTGATTTTCTTTCCAAAGACAGCTCCCAGGAGAAGCAACACTCTTCTCGCAAGTGATATCCATGTGGAAAGAAATAATGTTAAAAGTACAAAACAAACTAGATGTTTTGCAAGTAGCCACCTCTACGGGAGTTCTTGAAACTCTGCAAAATTGCAATGTATCTCTTGGATATATAAAGAAAAGTCTTGAGGTAAAACGATAAGTCCTGAGGCGGAGAACCACTAGCCTACAAAATGTAGTGTAATGTAATGCACTATAGAAACCAGTTCTGGTGCAGCTCTTCTTGACTCTAGCTCCCAGCAATAGTTCAAACTCTTGTCTGTATGCTCGATGAAAATACTATTGAAAGGGAAAATACTGTTGAAAGGGACCAATCTAAATGACCTTCAGCAAAGTATCGGGGGTTTTGTTTTTTAAGATTTTCTTTATTTTTAGACAGAGGGGAATGGAAAGAGAAAGAGAGGGAGAGAAACATCAATGTGTGGTTACCTGTCACATGCCCCCAACTGGGGACCTGGCCCACAACCCAGGCATGTGCCCTGACTGGGAATCGAACCAGTGACCCTCTGGTTCTCAGGCTGGCACTCAGTCCACTGAGCCACAGCAGCCAGAGCAAGTATCAGATTTTTACGAGCCTCGTTTCCCTTATCTTTAAATTGGGATTGACGGCAGGGCCGACCGGAAGGGGCTGTGTGCTGAAGGAGATGATGCACAGGAGCCGGCACACAGGAAGTGCTCAATGAGTGTTACTCAGATGAGCACTACTGTTACTGTGATAAAATCAGCAAAAGCTGAATATTTTGGTGATTTTTTAAAAATTATATCATTGATTTTATAAATTTCTACATCAGAGCCTTAAGTTGTCAGCTACACATATAGGTCCTTTAAATACCAGGCTTTAATAGTTGAGATGTAACGTAAACATATTCACCTCACTTTAGAAGCCGAGGTGTTTTCCAAACCTGGGCCTCTGCTCCTCAGTGCACACAGGCCTCAGTGGTCCCGCGGACTCCTCCGGAGTGCCCGCAGCGCGTGACCGCCTGCAGGAAGTTCTCCTCCCAGGAGGACGCTCTGCTGCTCAAATCCTGGATCTGGGGCGGGCACGGGGGCTGCACCCAGAGTGATCTGGTTCCCAATGACCAGTTTACACGGCGGTCATTGAGATGCGCTTTCTAATTATTTCTAGCGTATCTCTGGGCTGTTACCACGCATCATTGCCAACCAGTAATTTTCCGTTCATCCCTGTCCCGAGCACCTGTGTTACACCAGGGGCTGCTGCTAGATCCTGGGGCTGCAAAGAGAAAGGACACATTCCTTAACTGTTGCAGAACTCAGGGTCTATTGCGGGCAACTAAAATGGTGAAGACATATCACATGGTGGTGTGTGCTGGGCTGGACGGTGTGACCATGTGAAGGAGAAATGAATCCCGCCTGGGAGAAGTGATCGCTGGCCTGGGTCTTGAAAGAAATGCGTGGGTGGGAGGAGGATCCGGATCCAGGGGAAGAGTACAGAGGTGGCGCCATCAGCAGGTTCGGCACCTCCTGGCATCGTAAACAGGACGGTGCCAACGGAGCATAGGCTGCAGACTGGAAAGCGTGAAAGCTGGGATTCTCCAGGGGAGCAGGGGACCGGTGATGAAGGGCCTGAGGTATCACCGTGAATCTTGAATTTATCGAGGAGCCACTGAAGGATTTTAAGCAAGAGAGTGAAGTGATTTAATTTAAAAAATATCCCCCGTATGGAAGCACTGAATGTGTATAGATTGGTGGCAGTGAGGACAGATAGGAAGAAACCAGTTGACCTGTGATTTGGGGGCGGGGGGGGGGGCGCCAAACGAGGCTGTGATTAAATATACTCTGAACCGCGCTGCTTTCGATTCTGGACAGGACTACCTTGAAATTAAAAGGATGATGTTCCCCAGGTTTTACTTTCTCAGCAATGCCGAGCTGCTTCACATTCTAGCTGAGAGCCGAAATCCGGAGTCTGTCCAGGTAATATTCTTATTCTTTGCTCGGCAATGTTATTTCCCAACCGGGTCAGAATTTTGTAGTGGCGTGACTGACATTTGTCCCTGGCCCACAGCCGTACCTGGTGAAATGCTTTGAAAACATAAAGCGACTGTTGATATGGAAACAAGAAGTCGGCCCCCCGGCGGTGCTCATGCTCATATCCGCGGAAGGAGAGACGCTCATGCTGCCCAAGTACGCGGTGCATCTCACACGCCAAGTGTTTAGACTCCGTTAAAATTTTCATTAGAACCTCCGCTCGGAAAATTTCTCATCTGGCGGACAAGTTTGCTGAGCAAACTCTCTCTGCAGAGATAATATACTTAGGTGGAATCCTACCTTTCCCTGCCTATATTGATTGACGTTATCCCGAAGGCCAACGCGAGGTTTTGTTGCTTGAACGCGAGAAGGAAACCTGCTCGGGGTTGCTGGCCCGGCTCCCGCGGATGCACACGCCCGTGACCCCAGCTTGCGCCCGTGACCCCGGCTTCGGCCGGAGTCGCTCCCAGGCAGCTGTAACAGGCGAGGTCCTTCCGCCGCGCTGGTCCCCTTTGCCGGCCGTGGCGATGGCTCGCTGACTTTGGCACACAGCTCTGGGTGTGAACTGACTTTTAAAAAAGGCTGTGCCCAAGTCTTGCCTCCCACCAAAGCCCCCAGCTGGGCCCAGATCTAGGGTTCCTATCCAGAAGATCTGACGAGGAGTCCGAAAGTGCTGTGTAATCCAATTTACCTAGTTTGTAAATTCATATTTAATGGAGCCTCTTCTGTAAATTCATGGTTTTGAGGTCAGAATTTATTAGAACTAAGTGACTTCTTTTTTTTTTGCATGGTTTTCCAAATTGAGATCTAGAAAAAGCAAAAGATGTTATAGAATTATAGTCCTTTGGCCTATGAGATTGTAAGTGTAGAAAGCTTAGCCCACTGGCTTATCAAAGGAATGTCTCAGGGACTTTTTTTTCCATTACAGGAAAATTCGTGTAAGAAATGCTGTAGAGCAGTGGCTGGTAAACGTAGAGAAAAGCATGTTCGATGTGCTGAAAAAGTAAGTACAGTGGTCAGATCCTTAAAGTATTATATAGATAAATTGAAACTTGGTTCATTATCTACTAATCTACGTGGGAACTATGCAGAGAAATGCACGGAGTCGAGTCCCGTCCTGTTTTGATAGAATGCGATGACAAAGGAATCATTTCGATGGTGTGAATGTCAGTTTGAGGGCGTGACCGGGACAACATTCAGCTTTTGTGGGCTCCGAGATTCTTCGGGGCCGACACCTGGCCGGACCTGTCTGCTTCCCTGAGACGCAGCGCCCCGCGGGCCCCCGCCAGCAGCCCCTTGCGGGCCGCGTTTCTGCCAGCGTGTTTCCCCGCTAACCGTGCTTGCCCCGCCCCCTTCCCTGTCATCCTTTCCCTGTTCGCTGTTTCTCGTAAACTTTACCACAACGGTCTTCTGCATTTCTAGTTCTTTACTGTTGGTTACAGGAAAGCTCTTGGCCCTGAAGTTTCAATGCCTGTATTTGTTAATATTATCCTACATACCCACCCAGGGTTTCCATTATAATTATAATTAATTTTGAAAGCTAACTACAGCCCTGTACCATTAAAATTCATCTGGGATTCCAGCCCAGTACTCAGGATTGTAGGAATTATTTTAAATACTGATTTTGTCATTGGTAGTAGTAGAAATTCTAGGCTGACAGGTGCCATCTCCTGGTTTCATACAGTTTTTCCACCCTGGAAACCCGCCAGCCCCGTTGGAGAAACGCAGATGATGTTAAAGGGGAATTTAAGGGGTGTAAATTGTTCATGAGTTAAGGCTCTCTTAATGCTCTTTGGTCCCATATGCCTAAACTAGAACAAAAAATCAGAGACCCTGTAGGGAAGTTCTGTAACCAGAAAAGACACTGGCGTTCGGGCTGCCTGTCACTACCAAATCCAATAAGCAGTGACAGTGATTGAATCTTTTACAGGCGCTTTATTCAGATGGCCGGCGATCCGAGAAGATGGCGGGTTCATACCCTAACAAACCTTCTTACTCTTTCTTTTCCGGCCAGATCTTTTATAAGGGGGTTGGGGGAGGGCAAACAAGGTGTCAGCGAAAGCCTTTGAAATTCAACAGTTGCCTCCAAGGGGGGAAGGGCAGTCGCTTGCTTCTTCCTGGTACAGACGTCTCCAGACTGAGGTAATCTCCAGCCAGTGCCCCACGAGGTCAACTGCTGAATCCCAGGTGCCAGGATGCGCCTTATGTGTAGTTACTGAAACAAAAACTTAATATATACATTATTTGCTAGATTTATGACTATTTACCTTAAGCTAAATTTTCCCAAGTCTTAAGCCTCTGTCAGTTCCCCTGTGATCTCACACTTGATCGTTCAATGGCCATGACCCATGATGAGATAGAAACAACACAAACCATGCCTTTTTGTTTGCAGGTTTGTGAAGCAAGGGATTGAGGACTGGAGCCAGCAGCCCTTCGCCCTGTGGGCGGTGTCTCATCCCGGACAAGTGGTGCTCACTGTGGTAGGCTGACACCGCGCCGGTGCACTTGCGCCTCACTGTGGCCCCGTGGCCAAGGGAGCAACGGTTTAGGGATAACCCATTAGGAAGGGGGCTCATGTTATGTAGCTTGCTTTGACATGCATCGAGAATCAAGATGGACGGATGGACAGATGTGTGATAAAGTGAAGGCAGCAAGAAGCTAATTGTAGAATAGATGGGCATATAGGTATTCGTTTCATAATTCCCTCTAACTTTTCCAGTTTAAAATGTTCCTAGTTCAACGTTGAATAAAAATAAACCATCGGTTATTTTCCCAGGGATATCACTGTATGGTACTGTATTAGTTTTCAGCTCCTGTCCTCGAAATGTTACTGCAGCCCTGGCATGAGTGGCCCAGTGGATTGAGTGCCTCCCTGAGAACCAAAGGGTTGCTAGTTCGATTCCCAGTCAGGGCACATGCCTGGGTTGCAGGCCAGGTCCCCAGTAGGGGGCACATGAGAGGTGACCACACATGGATGTTTCTCTCCCTCTCTCCTTCCCTTCCCCTCTCTCTAAAAATAAATTAAAAGGTTATTACAAACTCAGTTGCTTAAAACAAGACAATGGATTATCTTACAGTTTACAGGTTAGAGGAACACAGGCGCCCCAGGACTTAAATCAAGGTGTCAGCAGGGCTGGATTCCTTTCTGGGGGCCCCCAGGGGAGACTCCGTTCCCTGGGCTTTCCCGGCTTCCAGCGGCCATGGGCATCCCTGGGCTGGGGCCTCTTCCTTCGCCTGCAGGGCTGGCTGTGTTGCAACCCTCCAGCCCTCTGCTGCAGTCCCGTCTCCCTCTGCTAACAGGCAGAACATGTCTGCAGTTTTAAGGGTGCATGTGATGACACGGCCCATTCAAATGACCTGTAAGCCTCTGACCTGTGCCCCTACATTCACTTCCAGGTCAGTCTGACATCAGTCCAGTAGCCTTCTCATACATAAGAGCTCTGGTGTGTACGGGAAGAGTGGGAACAAATGGGTCAGATAAGCACATTTGTATAAAGTTTCTGAAACTATGGTTACCATTGTCTAGGGATAGTACTTCTGAGTTCAGCTGAGGAAACACTATGAATTTCATCTTGAAATGTTCGACCATTACAGCTGTTCCCCAGGTCACCACTTAACCTAGTGATTAAGATACAGCATTTAGAAATTATAAATATCGGTGATAAGTACATTCCATTTGGTAATGCCTGAGGCCCTCGTTCATCAGAATTCAGTCTCTAACTCTCAAGTACGTGCAAATGTGCAAGCTCTCTTTTACACGCGCACAGGTGCACTCACACGCACACACACCCCGCACACACGCGTCATAAAAACATCTCATTTATAACAGTTATGCTTCAGCTGTCGTGTTCACATCTTACTTTCTCAGAGCCTGATCATGTTTTACAACGACTGTGTCACGAGTTTTGGGAGCTCTCACCCTCGAGAGGAGCTGGAAAGAACCCTCGAGAGGATCCTGGGCCGCCTGGAGGAGACCGCGGAGCTGGTGGTGCTGGGCTCTGGCAACACGCGGACGAAGACGGCGCTCGGGGCGCTGCTCACCCTGCACGTGCACTGCAGGGACGTGGTGAGGGGTTTGCTGCTCAAAGGTGTCTTCAGTGCAGAGGACTTCGAGTGGACGAGGTAGGCAGATCTCCGCCATAACGCTGCTACGTGAAACAATTTCCCACACCTGTCGGTAAACTAACTCTCTACCACTCTCTAACACTCTGTCATGCCTGAATTTCCATTGTCTGGCATGTGCAGAAATTCTAAGCAAACAGAAAAACCGATGTTCCTTGACCGAAAAGCCACAGCTTTTGACGGGTGGCCCCTGCTGTAAATGAAAGGTCTTTTAATCAAGCCACAGAGCAAAAGCTTACAAAGACACAAAAGGCACAGAGAAGGGAGCCTGAGCACACCACCACCACCGACAGCCCCCCAGCCAGCCGCGTGCCGCGGCGAGGCCGCTTTCTCGCGGGGAAGAGCACTCGTGTTCGTGGTCTTCCGGGTTCTCATCCCGATGGGCGGCGTGGTCCTTCTGAATCACCCATCGCTTTTCACTTGGCTTCTTTCCTTTTAATTTTTCATTTTCGTCATGTTTCTGCATTTGAAAAAAAAAAAGTGATTTTTGCCCCCATCACACGAGCATTTAAAACACTGTTTTCAGGAATTTGCAGTACAAATGGAATGACAAACAGAAGCTGTGCTGTGTGTCTCAGGGCGAGACCAGCTTCACCTACGGCTACGAGTACCTGGGCTGCACCCCGCGCCTGGTGGTCACGCCCCTCACCGACAGGTGCTGGCTGACGCTCACCGGAGCTCTGCGCCTGAATCTCGGAGGCTGCCTCTCCGGGCCGGCGGGCACGGGGAAAACCGCGAGTGTCAAAGATCTAGCAAAAGTGAGTGGTTTTTTTCCAAAAGCGGAGACCTGTTTTAGAGTCACAAACTTGAATGGTGCCTTAAATTTACACCCCATCTGTCGTTAAGCTGTCCACGGCAGTTAATGGGCACATTCATTTGTTTGTACAGTTCGTGGGTCGGTTCTTGGACGGCTGACGTCCCTTGGGGTTGGGGCCTCAGCCAGCTGCGGATGCCCTGTGCTTGCCTGGAACACCGTTATACCGACCCACGGACCCGGAGTGGCAGGTTTGCCCTCCTCCCCTTCCTGTAGGGGGACTCCTTTACCTGGAACCCCATGCACAGATCTTGGCCTCGTCTCGGTGACTGATGTGTGAGTGAGTGTGGGTGTGAGTGTGACAGAGATAAGAGGTAGAAGCAACTGGCGAAAGGATCTACTTACTCTGACTTCACCGGAGTGCTTTTCTCTTATTTTTACTTGTTTGATGTGGTTAAAAACATGACCTCCGTGCTCCATGTGCTAGCCATCTAAACTGTAACAGTGCATGTGCGTTTGCACTAAAGTGAGTTTTTAAAAAGTGAGTTAAAGTGAGTTGTGAATTTTTAAATTTGGCATGTAATTCATCTTTAATTGCAAACGTTTTCTCCAAAGATCAAGACATGTTATTACTCTGCAAGTTTTAACATTAGCGTTTTGTGTCCTAAAGCAAGAAATATATTCACATATTTTTTTCCAGTCCTTAGGTAAACATTGTGTGGTCTTCAACTGTTTTGAGGATTTGGATTATAAGGTAAAGCTTACATACTCAGGTAAAAATATTGTACGCATAAAAGAAATAATTCATTGAGGATTGAAAGGCCAAGAAAAATATCTTAGAGATACATTAAGTATTAATAGAACTATAAATGTTATTAACAATTTAAACTAGTCGCATAGAAATTTAGAATGTAATAGAAACTTAAAACATTATACATTTTGCTTTTATTCTGCTGAGCTACTTCTCAAGACTGTTGTTTTCCAACTTTTTGTTGGGGGATCTTTCCAAACAAAATCTAACATGAAACATAAGTATATTAAAAATTAAGAGTATCGCTTTATTTTATATGTTCTAACCCTGTACATTAATGTACTTAAAAAGGCAAATCATTAAGAGCAATGAGTCTGTTAAGATGAACACAAAAATTTGAGTCCGGGTTTGCATAAATGATGACAACTTTCCGTCAGCCTTGTTTTGTTGGGCTTCCACATTATCTAAGATATATCTCGTGACAGTCTAAATCTTTATTAGAATTTTGTATCCTCTGCCTGCCACAAACTTACCTGGAGTTTCAGAGCGCTGTCCTCTGCACGGTGAGTCCCAGCCTTTCCCATGTGAGTGCTGCCGTTTCATCTGCGGGTCAGAGCGCATTACGTCTGAGACCCAGCATTCCCGATTTGTGCTCGCTCAGCATATTCAATAAACGTAAAGGAGCCGGTCTAACGGAGACACCACGGGGGGTCCCTTCTCCGGAAGGAAACTGCCTTCCAGGGGGAGGCTCTTGCTTGCTGAGCAAAAACTTCCAGGGAAACCAAAAAGCCTAGTAATCAAGATAAATAATATTTTTAATGCAGTGTTTTTAGAATCGCAGCGAATACCCAAACACCCCACGATAAGCAAAATATTAAATATCGAAAAACAAATTCTGACTCCTGTGGCGGAGGAGAAACCAGCTCTGTCTCCGGGGCCTGAGGGCCCCCCTCTCGGCCACCCCTGGCAAAAGCTCCCCATTGTCCACAGGCGCCGTTTGGCCTGAGGGTGTTTGTGTGGGTGTTGTTGGTTTTTGTTTTAGCTGCCAACATTTGCAAATCAGTAGATTTTGGCCCAGACTTTCAGACTCTCCAGAATCACTAGACACCTGGCCGGCCACCCTGCACCTTCCTGGCTGAGTAGCAGCTGCCTGCCTTGGCCGGGCCCACTGCACACTGGCCTGGGACCTGCCTCATGCCTTGCTTTGGGCCTGGCTCACCAACCCCCACGACCCACCAGCGCCTGCCACGGGCCCTCGAGCCTTGTCCCAACCCAGGACAAGGAGCGCCTTCCTTCAGACACTGTGCAGCCGTCCACCAGAGAGTTGTCATGGAGACTTCAGGACAGAGCAGGGCTCCGCAGTGAACGCGTGTGGACTAGGGGGTGGGGGCCGAGCTGTGCCAGTGTCAGCTGGGGCCCCACCTTGATGGCCCCGTCAGTGTGTTTGGCTTTCATCAGACACAGTCACCCAAGAGTCCGAGCAGACCTACTGAAATAACTAACGGCGTTTGCTTGGTTTGGGTAAAATGGGGAGAATGTGCAAAAACTAACCCCCTGCTCAAATTTTTACCTGCACAGTAATCTCCACAATCTCTTCACTTTTGTTTAAGATCATGGGGAAATTCTTCTTCGGGCTGGTGCAGTCAGGAGCGTGGTGCTGTTTCGACGAACTCAACCGCATCGACGTGGAGGTCCTGTCGGTGGTCGCCTCGCAGATCCACACGATCAAGGCCGCCAAGGACAGCTACTCCGTCCGGTACTGCGGGCACGGGCGTGGCCCGGGCTGCGAGTGCGGGCCGCGTGACCCTTTAGTTCACTGCTGTTGAGTAGATTATTATTATTAATAATTTGTGTCCACAAGGAGCATCTGGGGGCATCTCCACGCAGATCTACATGCAGAACAAGAGGGCTGGCACTTCCCCCGGATGCTTCCTTTGCTCGGCAAACGCGAAAAAATATTTGAGTTTAAATTTTCTCGGTACCTTTTCATCTTACGCTGTTTCATTCAAAGAAATCAATGTGGGTTTTTTTTTGTAACTCTACATCTTTTTAAAAAGAAAAATTATACTGGCCACATCCCCGAAGCCCTCTCTTAATCCATTACTCTGGATTAAGATAGTTTAATTCAAAGGCCTTGTAATAATAATATTTGTCGGGACTACTAATGTTTACTAATCCAAACAGAAATATTTTTCTCTTCAGAGACACTCAGGAACTCACATGATTAACTTTACGGGCAGAACTGGGTTTGTGGGCTTACAGTGTCCATCACGATCTGATACTTCTAACTCAAGCTAATGGACACTCACTTCCAGCTTTACGTCAAGGGCTTTGTTCAAACCGTTAGAGCCTCACAAGTCCGATTGTGAGTGGGGCCACAGGACCCACATTTTACCACTTCTTCACCCCATCGCAGCCTCCGCAGAGTTGCCCTCGGCCGTGTCCGGGAGACCCAGGTTTTGTCCCAGCTGTGCCCCCCCCCAGTCCTGACCACCCCCGTCGGTATCAGCCATCCGTGAACTCACTGCATGACCCCTCCCCACCGTCTCTCTCCCTGGTGCCAACATCGGGACACTAATGCCCATGTAGAGGGTTCTCTCTCACGGGCTCCCAAAATTATTTAATTGGGGTGCAGGTGCAGGCTGTGTCCCGTGCTGAAGCAGGAGCCCTACGCAGTGGCCTCTCCGTGCCCCACGGTGCCACCTGGTGCTCCTTGGGTCCTCTCCCTGGCTGAGCCGCTGCACTCTGAGAGTGCGTTCCAGCCTCAGGCCCCCGCCAAACCTCAGACATCTTCACACGTGGTCAAATCATCAGAACCCCGCAGGACTGACAATTTCGGCTTAAGATGAGCCTCTTATTTCCCATCTTATCATTGTTCTTTTCCGGCATGCTGGGCCTTGGTTTGTAATGTGACATAGCCTTCAGAAAGCTCCCAAACTCAGTTATAGCCCTAACGTACTTTGAGTTAGAGAAAACAGTTCTCTTAGTGATGAATACTGTCATGTCTCGTAGGTTTGTACTGGAAGGAAGAGAGATTCGTATCAATTTGTCTTGTGCAATATTTGTCACCATGAACTATGGGTAAGTGTCCGTTCATGGTCAGTGCAAGTGGACACAGGCCAAAACACTTAAGTCTTAACCGTCGATGGAGTTGCTGACATCATGGGTCTGTCATTCACCCCCCACCACCGGTCTGCACCCTCTGCTGCCCACACCGTTTGTGAATGGCGATTCTCTCCACTTGTCCATGTGCCTGATCTCACAGCCTCTGAATGAGGGTCAACAATTTGTGGCAAAGAGGACCCACAGAACAGCCGATGAGGACAGCAGAAAGCATAAGAGTATGGTGGTTCCAGGGGTGGAGGCTGGGCAGATTCATAAACGTCTGTTGCTGAAATGGTAGGACGATGGCCCAGGGAACCACACAGAAGGAACGTGAGGTGAATCGTGGGAGCGTGTTGGGGGCCGACTCGGTTCCTGGGGAAAAGGGTATATGCTTGTGCCTCCTCTCCTGCGGCACCCTTGGACCTGCCGGCCAAGGCGGAGAAGTCATATCATAGGGAAGGCTTCCCTGCCGGCGCCCCACCTCCATTCCATTGGACGCCCCCGATCCAGGAAGACACAGGGTGGATGGTGGAGATGCTCTTGTCACCTGCCCACAACTCCCTTGCCGTCCAGGCTGCTCTGAGCTGTGCATCACCCCTCCCCCCCGACGTGGCTTCAGGCAGCACTCACAGGGGAGGTCCGACATCGCACGCAAGGGGCCTCTCCCACCGATCCCAAGGGACAGATCAATCAACTCCAGCTTGAGCTACGTCACCAACTTCAGGACATTAAACAATCTACTGACAGGAGGTCATTCAGACCCTGTGTGATAATTTACAGTGGCTCCATCCAAGGACTTGGTTTGAAGGACTGAATTTGCATGTCTGGGTCATGGGGGCTATAGGATGCCTCCTAATCATTGTGGTCCTTTGCGCCTTGAAATGCATATGCAAATTGTTTTCCAGGGATCGTATACATGAAGGGCAAGTAGCAGGCTTCATCAGACTTACCACCATGTCTGACATAACAAAAATGGAGGGGGATGCTGGGTGACGTCCTACCTGGTTTCAGGGACTGTGGCCTCATTAACAGAAGAAAGGGTCCCACAGCTAGAGCTGGGTGAGAAGGCCTTGGGGCACGAGGCACAAAGGAGACAGAACATTTCCTCCTGGCAGGAGCGCAGCCCCTGCCTCCCTCACCTCCCCCTGCTAGGCCCGGGTAGATGACTGGTTAGCCAGTGACGGGTAAGACCCCTCAAAGGTGGAGGGGCAACCTAAGACAGGCACAGTCTCAGTGGGCCATTGGGGAAGGGCTTTGGGGTCTGCAGAGAAGGGGCAGAAAGACCCTCACCCCTCGGCTTTGTCATAGCCTGAGTCCTCAGTCTCTTGGACTGTAAAAGTCTCCTGGTCTCTTGGCTGCTTTGCTCACCCCGCCTGACTCAGCCTAGAACAATGCCGGAGGCAGCTTCAGCCTTGTGCTGGGATGAACGGCTCCCAGGGGCAAGCCTCGACTGAAACGTACATCTGAAGCCGGCTCTGCCTAGCATAACCCTGTTGATCGCAGCAGCTCCCGTGCTTTTGGTTATGCCGCCATAACAAACCAGAAAGGGAGAGCTGTTGGGGACCGCTCTGTGTGGTTTTGGAGATTGCAGCCCCTCGAGAGCAGGCTCTGAAAGGGGCTGGTAAGTCTCCCTGGAGAACCAGGTAACACAGGGGGCAGACATGACCCAGCTCTAACACCGAGGGTTCCCGTGGGAATCGGGCCTGATAAATACATTGCGTCCTTTGAAGCTTGTTCTGCTTTGTATAATAGTCCTGCTGATATAAACCGGATGTTTAAGTTCAAGGCATAAGGAGTCAACTCCTTATCTCATGAAACACGTCGTAAAGACCCTCTGGTGTCAGCAGGACTAACAGACCCTGACCTATGACAAATCTCTGTGTCCCTTCCATTGTTATCTGTAGATAATACCTGTTTTTATAAAAGTATAGCCTTTTGACATTGACTGGTGAGCTATACGTGCATGCTGTATTCACCTGCACATGCCATTCCCAATAAAAGCCATTTGGGAGAAGGGCCTGGGGCATTCTGCTCTAGAGGGAATGGCCACCCCCTTTCCTGCCGGAACAGCAAGACTGTGTCCGGAACGACTTGTTTCTCATCTGCGGCAGACGGGAGGAATTCTCGGGACGGAGTTCCTCCCCCAGGAGGGGCCCAGGAAGAAAAGACCGTACGCCAGGATGCTTTGTGAGATGAAGAATAGAATAGACACCATCTTGTAAATGTCTTTTCTGATAAAGGTCACATAGAAAGCCAATAATAATAGCGCTCAGTAACAATAGAGTCATTTGGGGGGAAAATTCTATTATGTGGTGCCTCATCTGAAAAACTGAAAAGTGGTGTTTTTTTGTCTCCTTGTTTTTCTCACGCTCTGCAGATACAAAGGTCGAGTAGATCTGCCAGAGAACTTGAAATCCCTGTTTCGCCCGTTGGTGATGATGACGCCCCACTATGAGATGATAGCTGAAGTAATTCTGTTTTCCGTGGGGTTCAAATCTGCCAAGTTACTCTCCAGAAAGCTGGTCACCCTTTATGAATTAGTGAGCAGACAGCTCTCACAGCAGGTAATGGACCGCTGTTCTCAGACTGTGACTGTATAAAACTCCTCTGGGCTGGGTGCGGGAGCACCTGGGGAAGGAACGGAGCTGGAACTCCTGCCCGCTCCCCAAGTCCGTGCCCCGTCTCCAATGTCAGGCACCACGTGCAGTCAGTCAAGGTTGCAAACCTTCCCCCCAAGATCCAGGCAGAGTCATGAAGGACGTGTCATTTCAAAGCACAGACAGCCATCTGCGGACAGGGATGTTAGCATGTAGAGCAGTGGCTCGCAAACGTCGTTGCACAGCAAAACAGTTTGGAGGACTTGTTCAGAGACAGATTGCTGGACCTCACTGCCAGCTTGCTTTCTGCGGCAGAGCTTGCATATTTTCATTTCTGACAAGCTCTGCGGTGTGCCTGGTGCCACTGACCCGAGAGTACCACACTGGGAAAACCATTGTTCCAGCACACGCCAGCTCCCTGAGCGTTTGTCTATAACCCAGAGTGTTTGGACAGCTAGCCATGGTATTTCTCCTTGCAGTATCCTTCCAGTTCACCCCTCTCTGTCGTCAGAGGAAATTTAGTTCTGTCTCTGACACCTTTAGTGCTTATTTGTTGCTCTGTAAGAAGGAGAGTTCTAGGAGCACCAGGTGGAGAGAGAGGCGAGAGCGTTAGAAGCAAATCGAGTGTTTCTAGAATTGCATCCCTGTTTCTCTCCACAGCGTGAGGATCAGTGACTGAACTACAGCTCATTCTCATAAAATGTAAAGTTTTTCTAGAAACGCGGGCAAAGGAGCCTCAATAGACAGTTCTCAAAAAGTGAAACAGCAGTCCCTTATATGCTCCTCACATTTATTGACAGATGATTTCATTTTCCCGTCAGACACTTAGTAACTCAAGTATTTCAATGTTTTGATAGGACCATTATAATTTTGGCCTGAGGTTGCTGAAGACGATTATAATTGAGGCTGGAAAGAAGAAACGCAAGTTTAAACGGTCAGTTGGATTTTGAATTTTTAAGTCAGAGGGAGTCATACAACACTGGAAAAATAATGTTTTAAAATAGAAATAATGGTAAAACAGGAAGCTCCCAGAATGTCACAATAAACCGTGGTAGAGGTGGTGAAGAATATGCAAAAAAAAGAGGAAAAAGTGCACAGAATCCCTGGGTACCTTCCCTCAAACGGACCCGTCTCTCACAAATGTGCCACCTTCACATAGTAAATGTGTGATGGAATGAAAGAGCCCGTGTAAGAGGGCAGCGACTTAGTAAGAAATGTAAAACCCGTGTGAACACACCTGCATTAGGAGCATGTAAAACCCGTATGAAGAAACCGTTAGAACACAACCTAAAGACAGAAATGAAAGCATAAATAAATGAAATCATGTGGCACATACTTAACATCTTACAGGACTTCACATCATGAAGACTTAAATCCTCTCACAGGTAATTTATGAATGGAAATTCATCCCATTGAAAATACCAAGGGTATTGTTTTTCTGTTTAGTTTTTTAGGCAAGCTGATCCTAAAGTTTGCATAGGAAAATAAACAATTGAGGCTAGCTAGAAAAACACTGAAAAACAAGAGCCATGGAGGAGGAACACCCCTTGAAGGATTAAGGCATACAGTAAAGCTTCAGTAGTTAAAGTCTGGTGGTGCTGTCTTCACGAGCCACCTGGCAAACCGCTGGAACAGAGGAGGGAGTTTAGAAGTAAGACTGAGTGTGTTGTGTGTTGGGCGTTCAGCGCATCAGACACTGGGAGGCAAGAACAGACATTGTAATGGATAGTGTTGGGAAAACTAAACAGCCGTCTGGGTAAAGATCAAGTGGGAATCACAGTTGATATTATTTACCAGGATAAACTCAAAAAGGATTTTTTTAAAGTATTAAAGATTTTAAATATAAAAATGTAAAGCATAAGAGTATTTGAAGAAAGAAAATGTCCTTTATGTCCTTGGACTACAGACCATTTTGAAACTAAGGCTCCACCTAGAAGGCATAAAAGTGAAAAAGATACTATTTTTGAAGTTCAAAGACAAACGACAAACCAGGAAAAAAAGATATTTGCAACTCACGTCGAAGTTAAATAGCTCATTCTCATAAAATGTCGAATTTTCCTAGGAAAGTGGGCAAAGGAGCCTCCATAGACAGGTCTCAGCAAATGAAACAACAGCCCCCCCTAAATCAGTGCAAATACACGCAACGTCACTGGTAACGAGAGACGTGCTCATGGAAAGTCCGCCGAAGCCTTGCTCCTCGCCCAGCAGGGGGCGGGCGTGAGCGGTTGGGTGGCGCTTCCCGTCCACGAGGCTGTGGAGAAGCAGGCGCTCCTCCCCACTGTCGGTTTGAGTGGGGGCTCTGCTGAGGTGTTGCCTATTTTAAAAGCAAAAAGAAAAATATGTTACAAAAGGATATACCAGTGTGCTCTTTGTATGACATTTTTAAACAGTAAGCCTTATTATTGTTTGCGGATTACATACAGATGCAATCAAAGGTATCGGATGTCGGGAGGGGAGAAGCTCCACTACAACATTTTATTTCTTAAAAATCAAAGAGCAACTGAGGCGAATATTGCAGAACGGCCTGTATAATATTACGGGCGTGGAAATAGGTGTTTGTAATGACATGCTTTCTAATTAAAAAAAAAAATCGAAGGGGAGCAGCACCAAGTACCAGCTCCCCGAAGTCCTCGAGCGCCCTGCTCGCTCCGGAGAACCAGGAGAACCGTCCCGCGGAGGCGGCGCTGTCCCGCTGTCGGAGTCTCTTTCCTCCCAGCGCAGAGCACTCCGCGTCCGTTCGCACGGGCCCCTTCCGCCTGGCGTTGCTGCTTCCAGTGCACTTTCAGCCCGTCTCCGGTCACTGAGAGCGGCGTCCTGTCTGAGCTGCCACGCGGTGATAACACGGGACGTGAGCGACCGCTGTCGGAAAGCGGCAGCCGTGGGCGTGGTCCACCCCGGGCTGCCCCGGCCCGTCCGGTGGTGGGAACACACAGTGTCTGGGAGGCGCCACCGGTGGCATTTAACCAGAGCGCTGAGTTTTCGTGCCTAAATCGGGACACACGGACCCCGTGGTATTCCCAGATGCCATCTCCCAAATCCTTGTTTCGCAGACTCTTAAGCAAAGTGGTATTTTTAGATTTGACACCAAGGTTTGTTTCAGTACATTGCACATAAGCTATTATCTCCCCGCTCTGTATCTAATATCACCCCTCCCCCCCGCGCACACAGCCAGGCGTATAATCCTTCCTCAGTGTAAAGCGGCATCTGTCTTGGGGGAAAAGTGTGGAAAGGGTCAAGGTTATTCCCTAGAACCCCAGCAGTAAAGCCTGGAACTCTCTCCCCATCCTAGGGATTTTTGATGAGGCGTTACGTTATTTTGTATTTGATGTCAGCCTGAGTTCATTCCTGTTGCTTGTGGCTAAAAAAACCCTAATGCAATGCCCGTCCCTCCGACCAGGACTGGGGAAGGACGTTACCCTGGCTGTTCCAGGCAAGTGGGCCCCTCCCCGAGCCAGGGGCCAGCCTCACCTCCCCCAGGCCACAGAGCTGCTCTGCAGGGTCGGAGAGGAAGGAAGGAAGGACGGACACCGGAGGAGCCACTTCTAAAAACGACTCTCAGTGGTCTCAGATGTCAGCAAAACGTACGCGCTAACAGGTTGTTTCCGTTTGTTTTCTGTTATCACAGGGACACGAACGGCAGCCTCTCGGAACCAGATGAAACTCTCATCATCATCGAAGCAGTGAGAGGAGTGTGTTTGCCGAAGCTTCTTGCACAAGATGTCTCACTCTTTGAACAGATCATAGGAGATGTTTTTCCTCAAGCGACAGTTGCCAAAGTAAATCAGATCGCCTTGGAGGTAAAAAGACCTTTGAAAATTGTCACAAATGATTTGGATATCGAGTACCTAGATGTGGATGGAAAATATTAGCGTTTTTCTGAAATACTCTTATAATTTGGGGGATAAAAGTACTTGGAGAGGTATTTCCCCTTGGGGGAAAAAGAGCTTCCCCTGCACCGTGGCCTAATGGAAGGAAGGATGAACTGTACCTCCAGGCAAGGGAGGCTGTTACGTATTTGGTTCCTCAGTTTTCCCATCTTTCAAATGGGAATAATAATGATGATGGTGCCTGCTCTCCTACTTTAAGGGGGTGCTGTAAGAATCAAATTAGGTTAATGAAAACAGACTTCCAAATGTAAATATTTAATGGCTATTAAAATTACAAACTATAATTGTAGGGCCCTTCATTTTTTCTCTTACACGTACAGTCCCACAGCGACTGCTTAGCCTACTTGGGACCCCGACACCCCTGGGTGCTGGGGTGTGGCCTCCCGCCGCTCCCTGCGTCCAGCTTGCTGTCAGCGGCCGGGAGAGTTGCCTTCCTGAGACCCGGGTCCAACCACATCAACACAGCCACAGGGGGTCCGGTTGCCGGCACTGCAGACCCAGACTGTCTCAGCGGGTGGCACCGTTAGCAGTCTGGCAGGCCCGGTGTCTCCCCACTGTGTCCTCTTCCTTCCTCCGCTCTTTCCTCTCCATGTTTTTTCTACCTGGAATCTCTGCTTGTCTCCTGGCTCTTCCTCGGCCTTTATCGGGGGTCAGGCCATGAAACTTAAGAACAGCATGAGTTCTTAAATTTGGGGAGAGCCTGTGAATTTGCTGCCGGGGTCTGTGAACATGAGATTTGGGTGTATTATATTTGGGGTGGAAAGTAGGTTTTCATTATTCTCAGGTCGGCGAACTAAAATGTTAAGAACTGCTCTTTCAAAGTACAGTATTAGGTACCTAGATAGGAGAGATTTTGTAGGATCACATACCAAGAGTTTGACTTGCAATACATTTTAAATTAATGTGTTTGTTTTCTTTTAGAAAGTAATATTCATTGCCACACAGCAGCTGGGCTTACAGCAGTTGCCGGCCCAGAAAGAGAAAATCGTCCAGTTTCACAATCAGCTTCAGGTGAGTGCGGAACGGCTGTCAGCCACGCCTGGCTCCCGGGTTTTGAAAGGCGTGGTCAACAAGAAAACGACAAGGCGATTTGTGGGATCCTTAAGGAAAACAGGGCAGGGGTTCCTCAAAACATTAAAAATAGGCCTGCCTTAGGACCCAGCGATTCCACTTTGGGAATATAGTTGAAGAAACCCAAAACACTCATTCAGAAGAATGTACGCCCCTGTGTTCACTGCGGCGATATTTACGATCGCCAAGGTCTGGAAGCAACATGTTTTAGGGAAGAAAGCTGGGGTGGGGGTGTCAGAGTGGCCTTCCCGCTTCTGCCATCTAAAAGCACTGGTTCGGTTTCACGGGTTTAATGGGCCCTGGTGCCAGGCCAGGTTGTGGGGTGGCGTGTCCCGAGCCACATCGCAACCTTCCGTCTTTGTTATTGTCAAAAACCCTCAATAATCAGCCCGCCGGCTTCCCTTTAAAACATCCCGCATGGATTTTGATTGGGATAGAACTGAACTGATAATTATGGTGAGCATGTACATTTCAAGATACCGCATTTTTTTCCTCCACGGATCTGTTCGTCAAGGTTCTACTCTGCTTGCAAGCTAACGAGTTAGCCCGCCAAAGCTCTCTACTGGCGGAAAACACTAGGCTCCCAGGTCGGAAAGGGCTGTTTAGTACTTACAGTGGTGGCAGAAGCCTTTTTTCCGAGACTTAGTTATCACAGGACAGGTGACCAGGACAGGTGACAAGGCCAGGTGACAGTGACACCCACGGTGAGTTGTTTTACAGGAGGGGAGCCCACCCGTCTGGAAGGGTCCTACAGCAAGCATTCCCAGCCTTTGCTCTTGAAGGAGACACCATCACCTTCTTCACTGGGACAGCCAGTCAGTCTGTCCTCCATCCTGATAGGGAACGTTGTCCTCGCCTTCCAAACTGTGTGCGCTAGGAACACCCTCAAAAAGCGAGTGCTAAACAAAGCGGCTAATGCTCTGCTCAGAGGCCTGTAGAAACGTTAGAGACCTGTAAGGAATGGTCTCCTAACACTATCTACCCCTTGTCTATACACTGTCGTGTCTTCTGGTGAATTTTCCCATGAGTATCCCGCACTGTTGACCTCTCTGACTAATGTGATTGACAGGGGCTGGGATCACATTCATTCAGTTCATCTCAGACAGCATTTAAGTAAGGCTGCTGTCAGTAGGACTAGACACAGTGGGCTGAGGCCAGCCCAAAGTATTGTTTCCAACCACACCCATCCGAAGTCCCGGGTCCGAAAAGTGGAACAAATTCCACAAGCCGTTGGAATACCTCACAAAGCCAGGTGGGTGTCTCCCTAAGAGAAGCAACAAGTGCAAAAAAGCATATGGACTAGGTGATGCTGACTTTGAAAACCATGTGAGACACTTGGCTGGAAATAATTAGTAGACCATTGACATTTCACTCTGACACTCAGAACCAAAGACTGGGGAAGTGAATGCATTAGGGAGTCATTAGGAATTGGGATCTAGGGGAAGATATTTGAATTGATGAGATCAGAGAGTGTCGGTGTAAGGGGGTGGAGGGAGAGGGAGAGTGAATTACAGAAGGCGAATATGGAAAGAATAATTGAAATTCTGGAGAGAGAAAAAATAGAGCCACAGAAAGCTCAGGGTAATTTCATCACAGAAGCCAATCGTAGAGAAAGGTACGGGAATAAAGGACAATCGGCAAGTGAGATAAATTGTCCAAGATCAAGAATCGGAGACCATTCTTTGAACGTTAAAATTGGGTTCCTGGCGATTTTAACATTAGCCTGGTCAGGAAAACAGCCCGGAGGACAATAGACTGCACAGTAATGCGGAGGAAGGGTTTTCGGATGTAGTCAGAGACGTGTTTATAAATAAGAACCTTCCAGTCGCAGCTCAGCCGAACCGGTAGCGAACCTGAATCCCACCGTAGACCTGCCCTTGTGTTTAGGCGTTCGTCGGTGTGATGTTAGTGGGCCCAACGTGTGGAGGGAAGACGACAGTCCGAAGAATTCTCGAAAGAGCGTTGATGTTATTGCCCGTCGCAGACTCGTTGTCACCTGAAGACGAGGTCCCCATGTCACAGGTAGGTACACGTTCTACGAAATAAAACGTTTCTCTGTTGGTTACACCTTATGTTCTCTTTGCACCAGCTGCTCTGTGCTCGTCGACGTTATTGCCAGGAATTTTGTAGTTAGGAATCACTTGTGGTGAATGGGGCTTTTATTTAAATTTTGATTCTTAACCTGGTCATTGCTAATGTCAAATAAAACAATTGACTTTAAGTGTTTATTTTATATTTAGTCACCTTATTTAATGGGCTGGTAAGTTGTAAATTTTTAAGGTCATCAATTGAATCATCTTCAAGTGGATATAATTTCGTCTCTTTTCTAATATTTATGAAACTTATATTCTTCATTTCTTGCATTGATGGACTCTCCGGGACAGCTGTAGCATGCCCTTTGTTACTCCATCCTGAGCGCAGTCAGTATTTCTGTGTTTATATGCTGAATAAGTATGATGTTCACGCTTGGTCTGTCATACGTATTCTTTATCATACTTAGGGATTTTTTCCTATCCTCATTATACTTTGGTTTTTGACTCCTAGAATTTATGAGATGGTTTTTAGCGCCTATTTTTGCATTATAATAGGTTAATGTACTAAGCTATGTGGACAGATTTACTAACTGTTCAGTTGTCCTTGGATCCCTAGGGTAGCTCCTACTTTTCACGGGACAGCTGTAGTCACTGTGAGGTCGGACTCCCACACACAGTGTGCTCTTCGGTTACGTGAGGAGCCGCCGATGGCAGTCTGTCACAGAAGCCTTAGGAAGGCAGGCTCTCCGGGATGGAGACCTGTTCTCTCCTGATTGTGTGCAATATCCTGTTTTAAAATCGCTCACGTGGCAGTTCCTGAGGCTTGATCCTTTCCTAAACGCCCCTTATCAGCAGATCTTAATTAGTTCTTAAGCAATTCTTGTAACGAATAAGAGGCAAATTATCACAACAGTGAAATAATGACTAATATTTATGTTGTACTGTACATGGGCCAAATACTGGCTGAAACGCTTTTACTTGGATTACCTTGTTATAATCCTCAGAACAACCCTGTGGGCTGGAGTTGGTTTTATTAAAAAACAGGGTTTTTTAATTACAAAAGAAATATGGGCAATTGTGAGAAATTTGGAAAATGCAAAAATATGAAGAAATTATTGCTAGGCAGAATGACTGCAAATATTTTGCTGTATTTCCTTTGATTATTTTTCTTTTTTCTTTTTTTTTAATTTATTATTTATTTTCAGAGAGGGAAGGGAGGGAGATAGAGAGAAACATCAATGTGCGGTTGCTGGGGGCCATGGCCTGCAACCCAGGCATGTACCCCGCTGGGAATCGAACCTGCAACACTTTGGTTCGCAGCCCGCGCTCAATCCACTGAGCTACGCCAGCCAGGGCTCTTTGATTATTTTTCCTACGCTGATTATATTTTAAAGTAATTGACATAGTGCTGTGCATAAATGATCTTAGTCTTTCTAATGTGAGCACCTTCATCTAATATTATATGTCGAGGACCCCATGTCATTAAAATTCCCCAAGGTGTCATTCTGATGACTCTGTAGGGCTATACTGTAATTTATTTAATGATTCTGTCATGTTTAATATTTTTAAATTTGGGTTTTTTAAAGTATCATGATAAAGATATGTAGGCTGGTGGCAGTACCTCAGGTGAGGTTTTTGATCCTATTCCTGAGCTCACGACTGCTTCCTAGTTGGTCTGTTCAAGGTCGTCTCTGTATTCTGGTTTCAGTTTAGTTTGCTTTATCTCCTCATCCTCACTTCTCCTACCCCTTCATCATAGGGGCAAAAACCCCTCTGATGTTTTCACTACACGCCCTTACGTATGTGTATGTCCTTTAAAAACATCTGCCCAGCCACCGGATCGGTTTGTGGTGGGGCATGACTTTATACCACGTGCTGAAAGACGGAATCCCCATGTCAGATGATTAGCCATTTGAGGGGACAGTTCAGCAACATTTAGTGCATTGACGCCGTGGTGCAGCCATCACTCGCCCTAGTTTTGGAGCTGCTTCATCACCCCGGGAGAACCCCCGCCCACCGAGAAACGGCTCTTTGTTACCTTCCCTCCTTATTCCCCAGAAGCCGCTGTTGGCTTTCTGTCACTATGGCTTTTACCTTGGGGACTTTCATAGGAAAGAAGTTACACAACATGTGATCTCACGTGTCTGGCTGCTCTTACAATGTGTTTCTGAGGTCTACTCAGGTTGTGGCCTGTATCGGCACTGGAACATTTACGGCTGAGGAACATTTCACCGTGTGGGATATTCGTCTATCCATGCATCGCCTCTTGTTTCTTTCTTCATCCCTGGATGGGTGTTCGTGTGGTTCCCACCTTGTAGCTACGATGTGGTCATTCCCTCTGTTTCATTAAGGTGATATATGACATTGGGTGGCTTTCTCGTGTCCATCCACCCTTGCATCCCTGGGATGAATCTCCCTTGGTCACGATGCAGAATCCATTAAAGGCGCTGTTGGATTCAGTGGCTAGCACCTTGTTGAGGGTTTTCGCGTCCTTCTTTGTAAGGAATGTTGGCCTGTGCTGTCCTGTTCTTGTGGTGTCTTTGGGTTTGATGTCAGATAATGTTGGCCGCTTAGAACATTAGGAAGTGTTCCCTCCTTCTCCATGTTTCGTAGGAGTTTGGGGAGGGTTGGTGGTAATTCTTGTTTAAATGTTTGGCAGAATTCATTGCTGACTGTTTGGGCTTTTCTTTGTTGGGGTTTTATTATTTTTTTCACTTTTTAACATTTTTTAATTTTAATTGTTGTTCAAGTACAGTTTTCTGTCTTTTACTCCCAGCCCACCTCAACAGTGCTCCCCACCTGTTGGAGGTTTTTAATTAGTGATTCAGTCTCTACTTTTTATAGATCTGTTGAGATTTTCTGCTTCTTGCTTGAGTCGGTTTGCTAATATTTGATGTTACTAGGAATTTGGTTCATCTAAATTATATGATTTGTTGGAATACAATTCATATTGTTTTCTTATAACCCTTTTAAATTCTTCCCAGCAGGGGGGGCGGAATGAGGGTGGGAAGGGGTGTGCAGGGTGGAGGGAATAAAGGAGGGAAAATAGGACAACTGTAATAGCATAATCAATAAAATATATTTTGTCCTGGCTGGCGTAGCTCAGTGGATTGAACGCAGGCTGCGAACCAAAGCATCGAAGGTTTGATTCCCAGTCGGGGCACATGCCTGGGTTGCAGGCCATGGCCCCCAGCAACCGCACATTGATGTTTCTCTCTCTCTTTCTCCCTCCCTTCTCCCTCTGGAAATAAATAAATAAAACCTTTTTTAAAAATAAAATATATTTAAACAACAAAAATAAATCAATTCTTCACAGAAGTAGTGATGTCCGTACTTTTGTTTCCAGTATGGTTTATTTGTGCCTTTTCTGTTTTTCTCAGTCAATCTGGCAGTTTCCCGATTTCGTTGATCTTGTCAAACCACCACCATTGAGTCTCATTGGTTCTCCCTGTTGGTTTTCCCTTCACTATTTTGTTTATCTCCTCCCTAACAGTTGTTTCCTTCCTTTTCTCTCTCTGAGTTTAGTTTGCTCTTCTAGTTCTCGTTTCTTATGGCGTAAAATTAATTGGTGCTTTGAGATCTTTCTTCTCTTTTAACGTTGGTGTTTGCGGTTGTAATTTTTCCCCTTTGCACGACGTTCGTTTCACCCACTCGTTTTGTGTTTTGTGTTTTTATGCTCGCGTGCCTCAGCTCCCTAGCTCAGAAGCTACTTCTTTGGACCCTGTGGTTGTTTAAGTGTGTGTTGTTAAATTTCCACGTATTTTGAAAATTTTCCAATTTTTCTCCTATTACTGATCTCTAGTTTCATTCCACTGTGATTGAAGAAGCTGCTTGGTAGGGTTTTAATATTTTAAAGTTTGTTGAGAGTTGCCTTCCGACTGCTCCTCAGCCCGGGGAATTTCCACAGCCCTGCCTTCAGACAACGTACCCTTTTTCCTGTCCGCTCAACTTGTTGTCTGATGCCTGTGTTGAATACTTTATTTCAGTTGTACTTTCAGCTCCATGATTTCTGTCTGGTTCCTTCTTATACCTCTGTCCCTCTATATATATTCCCTACTCATTCTCACTTGTTTTAGTTTTTTGGCCATGGTTTCCTTCATCTCTTTGTGCAGTTGAAGACTTTGGTCTAGTGCATCCAATGTCTGAGCTTCCTCAAGGATGGTTCCTCTCCATTGATTTTATTCCTTCGAATGGACTGTGTTTTCATGCCTTGGGATTATTTGTTGGAAACCAGGCATTAGCAAAAACAGCCACCTTTTCCAGTCTTTGCAGACCTGCCGTGTGCTGGGGTGGTTCTCCGCTGACTAGCTGGCACTGCTCCAAACCCAGGGCCTTCCATGGTTTGCTGTGCATCTCTACCCTTAGTCTCTTAGTCTCTTGTCTTAGGCTTCTGTGGGTCCACAGTCTTGCAGGGGTATTTTTTACAGTGTCTGCCACTTTTTCCAACTGAGATCTGAGATGGGGGGCATGGACCCCAGGTGTTCAGGTGTCCCCCCCCATCCCCCAGGGCGTATCACAGATAAGGGCTGTAGGGTGCCAGCTCTGCCCTGAGGCTGGAAGCGGTACCCTGCTCACCCCCACCACTGCTCCCAGCCCTGGCTCCAGGCCCTGCACCTCCCAGCTCCTGTGCTGTGTTCCCGGATGAGCACCAGGGATTTGTTCTCCATTATTTTTCCAGAGCTATCGTGTGTAATACCTAGACTTTTAGAAACAATATTGTATTATAATGGCTAATTTTAATGCATCAATTGTGATTGTCCCTTGCAAACTGTTACCTTTATAGAGGAGCTTTCTTTGGAATCAAAGACCTCTCCGAAAACTCTTTGGTAATAACAATGTCAAATGTCAAATAATTGTATCATAGTTAATGTCTTTAAAAACCACACTGGACTATTCTCAGATTTCAGGAAGAAAAGGAAAAGTGGATATTTGTGTTTTAAACCCCAAGTGTGTCACTCTCAGTGAACTGTATGGACGCCTGGACCCTAACACCATGGAATGGACCGATGGATTGTTATCAGCAACGATTCGGAATTATGTGCATTTAAACACCGAAGGGGATTCGAAGAAAGATAACATCCATAAACTAAGGTCAAGAATCTCAGATGCATCTAATGTAAGTTTCATATGGGATGATTATTTTTATTTTGACTATTTGGGATTATTTCACTATTGATCTGAAGTCAGATTAGCATCATTGAATACGAGTGTAAAAGTAAATTTAAAAGTTATGATCAGTTAGGAAGGAAAAATTGTAAGCTATAAAAATAAACCAGAAAATAAGCCATTGTGTTTTAAAACGGTCTGCAAACAATAAAGCTAGCGATGCTGCTCTTACAGGAGCACAGGTGGATCGAGGGATGGGTCTGGTCCCCAGCGCACCTTCCAAACCACTGGTGTGCCGAAATGCTTCGATAGAACAGCGAGTGAAGCATGTGATACAAAATTCACCAAAGAATAAATGTGACGAGCAAAACAAAATGGGAAAGGTTGTATCCTCATCGGCTTACCCAGTACATTTCATCCGCTAAACCATATTAATAAAAAAAGACATTCGAAATCTAACAGATTAGCAGAGCTTTTTTTTTTTTAACAGAAAAATAATACTCCATGATGACAAGGTTGTAAAATAGAGACGTTCGTACAGGTTTGGTCTTCACCCCACCTGCTGTCAGTGGGAAGGGAAGCCAGTCCAGGCAGCTGAAGACCTCTTACTCACCCCTGTTGGGGAATTAAATAATTAAGCCCCCCCACCCCGATAATGAAGAGTCCGGTATGTGCATCGAACAGAACTCCTCAGAGGTTGGTGTGAGAACGAGCCACGTTAGATTCACCTGGGAGCACAGTAAAACTAGAATTCCTGGGCTCCTTCCCAAACACATTGAGTCCGAACAACCCAGGGTGGGGTGTTGGAACCTGCGAGTGAACAGACCCCCAGGGCGCTCCTACGTAGCCTGAGGTTTTAAGTCTGTCATGAAGGGGAGGTCCAGGAGAACCACCCACCATAGTGTCAACTGTGGTTGGCTGGTTTAGAGATGAGGCAACTCAGAGAACTCCTGCTTGCTTCTCTGTGCTTTGCTGCACTATTTGAATACTGTATAACAAGCATGTATTACCTTTCTGGGGAAACACTGAAAAGTATTTTCTAAGAGAAAACGACCTGTAGTCCCAGCAGTTACCTTGTGCTGTGGTGGTTACATGTGGGTCTTTTCAGCTACGGAAACTTCTGCCTTTCGTATTTTTATCACACACCAAAAAAAAGCATATTGACATACAGTTTCTTGTTGTTGGAAAATGTGACCAAATAAAAATCTAAACACTATTGATAACTTGTTTTAGGTTTTCCAACTTCGTACCCCTGATGAGGCAGATATGGACGATAACATTTTCAAGGAGATAGCGAAAGATGTTAAAATGACAGAGAGTGAGAGTGAGTATTGTAACGAAATTTAATGAAATGACTAATGAACATAAAAGACAAACTGAACCCATCTGATCTTTGTTTATATTTTTAGAGCACTTTTGACTAGTGCTATTTTGTTCTACTGTTATTTTTCCCTCATGAGCACCTTTAACATTTGAATAATCTTGCCACATGTTATATTACAGCATGCACATGTATACTGACATGTAAATACTAGGGCTGGCAGCTTACAAAGCCCTTTTAGCTCATTACTAAGTGGATGTTGCAGGTAGAAGTAAATACTGCGTGGCAAGCGGCAGTGGCGTACTACCCTGCGCTGCCTCTGACATGGGGCTCCGGACAGCTGCGGGTTCCCGGCCCCACGCACTCGCCTCGAGCAACGACTCCTCACACTAACTGCACGCCTGCCCCACGCCGCTTGGCCATGCGCTGGGGGGCAGAGATGTGTGTGACGAGGTCCCTGTCCCAAAGGGGCGGGCAGTCTGCTGCAGGACCCCGACCACTGCTCTCTCCGCACCCCGGTGAACCTCAAATCAATGTCCCCCTGAAGGACACTTCTGTTCTTGACTTTGAACGTGGCATCAGCCGTTGCTTCTACTTCCTTAGGATTCCCAAAGTTTGGGGTGTTCCTTGTTGGTATTCGTACAGTGATGGGGTGTAAGTGTCCTTCACAGGGTCTTAGGGACACCCCAAGGCAGGTGTTTCAGCCAGCGAGGGCCCATCTCTGCAGTTCCTACTCTCCTGTTCTTCTGGGGCATTTCCCTGTCATCTAAGTGGCTCACTACTCTCCGTCTCCATAGTGACCTGTTCATACCTCCCCCGTCCTGATGGATTTTCTAAAACTACAGAGCAAGATGGGGTCCAGAGTGTGGAAAGGGGGTAAATGGGCTCCCAGGGTGGAGTCCTCGGAAATCTGTCTGCCTGGTTCTTTATTCCAACGGCATCTATCTCCCTGGCCTATTTCCCAGAGGCCGCTTGTGCTCCCCCAAACATTCCCTGGTGGGAGGGGGAGCGCAAGCCATGTCATGGAAAAGGTGAGTTCATGCCTCTTTCTCTTACCCACATTTTAAGGGCCAGTTATACAATTCAGCTGCCTCACATTACTGAAACAATGTTTAAGGCATTATTAAGTATATGGTATGAGTATTTATTTAACAGACACTAAAGACTGTGTAAAAACACATTTCCTCCGATGTTTTCTAGGATAGCATTTCTAACCTTAATTAGAAAGCATTCTCTAAGTAAAATAAGAGTATTTGCAGGACTGTAATGGAAGGAGACCGGGACCGTCCCAGCTCCATCACAGGCTCTCTCCTCCGCAGGGTTCGACTGGCAGTGGGTCGTCTTGGACGGCCCGGTGGACCCCTTCTGGGTGGAAAATCTCAACTTGATGCTGGATGACACCCGGACGCTGTGCCTGGCAAACAGCGAGAGAATCGCTTTAACCAAGAAAATACGAGTGATCTTTGAGGTGGACAGTCTCTCCCAGGCCAGTCCCGCCACCGTCAGCCGGTGCGGGATGGTCTACATGGTGAGTTTTCGGACTCCAAGTCCCTCACGGAGAAAACGAATTGTTTCGGATGATCTCTGGCCTTTTCCACTGTGTGTTCCACTGTTGCCAGCGGAGCGGTCCCAGTAGTTAAACGTTTTGTGTTCCCTGGAGGCTCCTAGCCCAGAGATGGATAGGAATGTTCTTACTACCGTTGTTACTACTTCTCAGGATTGGGAACGTCGGCATTTTCCACGGCGGAGAGAACGGGGTGGGTTCCGTGGACAGGCCAGGCTGCTGGTGGGGGTTGTTTTCCCCACAGAGGGAAGATTGGCCGGAGCTTTTTCACACCCACTCTAGGCCTCCTAGAACTCGGGGCACACGCTTCCAAGGGCGGCGGAGAGGTAGAAGCCACAACAAAGAATAAATCATTTTCCATCCGTGCAATTCAGTACTCGCCTCTGTTAGTCCCACATTCTAAGCTACTTAACGCAATTTTATGAATGCCGCTAAGGACAGGGCCGGTTTGCTGGGTAAGCGCTTCCTCTCACCACGTGTGCTCGCAGCCCCAACACACGCCCTGCACGCTCCCTACCCACGATGCCCCAAATGCTCGTCGGCTTGTAGGACCGTGGTTCAAACACTTCAGAGGAGGGTAACTCTCTAAGCCTTTTTGATCACTTGCCCTTTTAATGAATGATGATTCTAAACCAGATTTGGCAGGGGCAGTGGTAAATTAAAGAGAAAGTGAGAAGGCCGGGGGCGGGGGGGCACTGTGTTTTCGTGTATTTACATAAGATTATCTTGTGCTTCTTACTGTTAGGATCCCGTTGACCTGGGATGGAAGCCTTATGTGAAGTCCTGGCTTTTGAAGACTTCTAGGATTATGAGTCAATCAGGAGTGGATTATCTTGATTTCTTGATCCAAAACAGTGTCAGAAGTGGGCTGGAGTTTTTAAAGAAGCATCAGAAACTTCAGCCATTTCCTGTGCAAGACATAACGGTCGTTGTAACCCTCTGCAGAATTCTCGATGCTTTCTTTGAATTCATGAGTAAAAATGGAGGCTTTGGGCAATGTGAGTTCTCCCTCCCCGAGTCTTGCTAATGATATTCTGTCCTGGCTAGTCAGTGCCGTAACTTCTCAGCGCTCTTAGATTTTATAAGAGGAAGGAGGGAACGCCGGGAACTCTCAGTCTGCTTGTACCAAAAGCAGGCGTGTGCACGTGGAACAAACGAAAAATCACCGACAGAGGAGCCTTTCAATGCAGTACATCAGCATCCCATAAATGCCGACCGGTCACAAAGAAATGAGTGTAAAGAATCCTCAGAGGACCACTACTAGGGGAGAATGTTTTTGCTGTGTTTTAAAAACTCCTGGAGACGTCAATGGTGGGGGGAGGGGATCCTTTCAGAAACCTCAGGTGCACACACGCCAAGGCACAGCCGTGGGGAGTCGTGAAGCACCTGTAAGGAGCCGTGAAAGGCTGAGAGAACAGTCCGGCATCATGGCCAAGGCCGAGAGAGAAAGCAGTCAATAAAACGGATGCCAGCCACTTAGAATCGTTTTGCTCCCACTGCACATACTTGCACAGGGCACAAGCCGGAGCTCTCGTTTCTCATGGGACACTCTTATCCCTCACAAATCTCGGAGGAAAAATTTCCTTCTAGCTTTGCTGGGCCAACAGCACCAGCTTCCCTAGTGCCCTCTGCATGGGGAGCCCCGTCAGGGCCCAGGGCTGATTCAGGGGTCTCCCTCCTCTCAGCGTGCAGGGCTCGTCCTCCTGGCCCGGTCCCGGTCCAGGTCCCGGTCCTGGTCACTGGAGTCTGCCCTCACCGCTGCACCCCCAGGGCAGGCGGCGCATGCCTCTGTATTTACTGTTCTGTCTCTGACTTCCTCCTTCGCTTCTGGCTCCGAAGGACCTCCCTTTCTTTATTCCGAGCACTCCCGTGGTTTGTGGTGGTGGTTCCATCATAAATTATTGCGCTAGCAGCCTGCTCTTAATTACCACAGCTAGAGCGTGCTGAAACCTAAACTCTCATGAAGGTACTCACAGTATCCGTCGACTCAGCCTTTCTCGGTGACCCACTTGGCAATATACACCACCAATGGCCCTAAACTCTAGTATTCTAGAAATTTATGGTAATCACAGAAGTGTACAGGTATAGCACAAGGAGCTTTATAACAGAATTGTTTGTAATCATAAAAAACAGCAATAATCTGAATTCTAACAATAAGAGAATGGATTTATAAATTATAATGCAACAATAACCATGTCATAAAGATAAGACATAAAATAAGCAGAATGAGAAGTCTGTCTTTTAATTATTTAAGTTTAGATTTTAAAATATCCTGTACTTAATATTTAAGTAGCATATATAAAAGACCATAATAAAATCCATCGATATTTAATAATCATCTGTGGGTGGTACAATTATGAGTGATGGTTATTTTCTTCTATATACTTTTGGTTATTTCTACCTGTTTTACAAGAATCCTATGTTATTTTAACACAGAAAACAAATGTGATTATTTAAAAAAGCTAAAAGGGAGAATGAATAATTGTCCATTCTCTACATTTCTCTGTGAAGCGGACGGCTCGAGCAAAAAAAGGGTGGGCGGTGCGCTCAGGAGGAGGCAGTCGCTGTGCCCCTGTTTGGTGGTCGGTTCGGCACACGTGCTCTCCGAACTCGTTCAGGTTTCTTCTTCAGGGCCCCATCCACTTCGCCGGGGCCCGTTTATCAGTCTGGGATGCGTGCCGTGTGTGGGGGCGTCACCTGCATGTGTCGGAGCTTTCACTGCCGAGCCATCAGACGTACTGAAAAGTTAGCGGAATAAAATAGAGAAGGAAAGCATGCAGATCCTCCAAATGAATGAGGATCGGTTCAGACAATTGTAGGGGCACCCTCTGCTCTTTTTTTCTCAGGAAAGCAACTCCCACCCCGGGCCAGGCGAGGGCAGAGTAAGACATTGTATGTGAAACTGAGCCGCTCTCCTGGGAGGGTTCACAACCGGAACCCTGTCGAGAGCGAAGCCTCACTAGTAGTGAATCAGCTAGACTGGGAGCCTGCTGCTAACTGTGGAAACATCTTCTCTCCTTTTTAAGGTGACGATGTGAAGGACACTTCAACTGAGGACAAAAGCTATCCATTTTCAAAACCGTGTGTCAAATTCAAGGATACGAAAGAGAGGTCAGTCACGTTCATTCAACAGACGTGTTTCCCTACCCACTCGGTGCCAAACACTCAGATGAAAGCCGAGTAACTTGTCAACAAACCAGTACTTTTATGACTGTGTAACATCAAACCCACTGACATTTCTCTTCTTTCAGCCTTGATAATGTCTTGTATGTCTAATACAAGATAACCAGATTTTTATGCTAAGTTATGTGAATAACATGAATACATTTGTCCAGACTCTGGAATATTTGAGCAAAAAATAGAATTGACATGAATGTGTTGTATGAATCTGCCATTTATGAGATGGGAAAGACTGAACCAGTCACCAGTATTCTTGAGCTTTGATTTTATCATTTAAAAAACTGGAGTAATGTGGTGTGCTAGACGTGTAGAAAGTGCCTGGTGCATAGTAAGTGCTCAATAAATTATAATTATAGAAATTATCAGGTTTGTAATTCTCCTGCCATTGTGTAGGACAGGAAAGTCACTGTTGGGGCCTCCCTACGCCTCACTTTGGGGCCTGGAGACATTTGTGTCACATCTGCCTTTAAACGATAGAACATTCTAGACTTGGTTTTCACTCTGCCCGTCAACCCTGCCGGCAGGTTCACTCACCTGGGAACATCTTGCTTGTCAGAAGGCTAGCCCAACCCTTTACCACGGCTTGCCTGCACTGTTGTCATAGACTGTGAATTGGTCTCCTCCGTTGTTCCAGCCCATTCTCAAATGGACAGCCATCTATTTATTTTTAATTTTTATTAAATAGCAAGTAGCCATAAAAGAATATTTGTAAAATATGTGTGAGGTAGAAATAACAATACACAAATATCCATATACACACCAGTTAGTTACAGAAAAAAAAACATGTTAATTTACCTTTGAAGTCCCCTGTGCACCTGAATTTTATGGTGTCCCATCATCTGAGATAACCACTATCCTGGGCTTTGTGTTGTAATACGTTCCCAAACTGTATATCTTTCAACACTGCGTGTTTTTTGACTCCAGTGGAATCACTGCCTGTGTTCTGTGTCTCATGTTTATGTTCAATGTCATGTCCCTGTGATTAATCCACTTTCACTGCTGACTAATTGCTCATTGTATACATAGGTCCAATGTATTTATCCACTGACAGACACAGAGGTTGTTTTCAATTTCTGTTATTTCAAATGCTACTGTGATTAATACGCTTGCACATGCCTCCTGTTATTTATATGCAAGAGTTTGATTTTTTAAAAAAACATGAATTAGCCCTGGCTGGCATAGCTCAGTGGATTGAGCGTGGGCTGCAAACCCAAGTGTCGCAGGTTCGATTCCCAGCCAGGGCACATGCCTGGGTTGCAGGTCATAATCCCCAGCAACCGCACATTGGTGTTTCTCTCCCTCTCTCTATCTCCCTCCCTTCCCTCTCTAAAAATAAATAAATGAAATCTTTAAAAAAAACATGAAGTAGAACGTTCCTCTGTATAGTCATGTACTGACCTCCCGTGAGACCCAGAGTGAAGGGGAAGCCCCCCGGCACAGCTCACCTCCCAGTGTCCGCAGCCAACCGTGTGTGACCCCCTGGTTCGGTGACCCCCCCCAGGCTTTTTCCTTTCTGTTCCTCCCATGGGCCGTGACCCTTTGACCTCATGCCCTTGGCACATGTATTTTCCCTTCTGCTCAGAGGCTCTTCTGCCTCCGTTTGGCCAAGTCTCACTCACTTGCAGGGCTCAGTTTGACTGCTGCGCCCTGGTGGACGCCTTCCCCGTTGCCACAGTGTAGGTCAGTTTTCTCCGTGATATTCTCTGTGGGGTGAACGACTCTTTACTCTTGACTCTCAGCACGCTTTACTGTTCATTTCCTTGACCTGGAAATAAGGAGCCACATTTGTTTTGTTTGGAGTGACTGATACATAGTCGAAATTCGGTAACTATTTGCCGAATAAACTATTACATGTGACTAGGAAGTGCAAGGGCAAATTGTACACGTGCGTTGTACACTCTTGATTGCCCGTACATTTCAGTTCAGAGGTATTTTTAGGATTGTTATAACATAAACAATTTTACAATAATGCAAAACCCTGAATTGTTTTAAATGTTCTCAAGTCAGGACCAAGCTTTGGCTCGGTCCCACCCCCCTTGGCCTGTTCACTGTAGAAGTTCAGGGTCCCAAAGACCACGCTGACCCAGGCTGACCCAGGTCGGAGGAGTCTCCGCCCACACTCCCACTCCCTGGCTTCCGCCACGGGGAACTGAGTCAATTCTAGGACTTGGTTAAGAGGAGGACACAGTGAATGACCCGTGTCTTTCTCTGTAAAATAGAGAATTATCTGATGCTCTTCCAAAAGGCAGGCAAACTCTCAGGGTGTAAATTGACCTAAAATAAAAGTGATTCATGTGTCCTAAATAAATAAAAGGCGACTACAAATCTCTTGCTCATATGGTGCTTTGAAGATAAAAATAGTAGCAGTGACTTACGTGACTTACTGAAGGAAAATTATACATTAACAAAAACTTTTTATGTTAACACTGAACTATTGCAATGCTTAGTAAGGAAACTTTGATTTGATATTGAAATAAATGAACTGAATGCTTTCTAAAAACTTTGACCCTCACCCCTGCAGAACTGTCCCCTCCAAGGGGGAAAACATATGGTACCTGGAGAAGTATCCTGACAAACTCAAGACAATGATTCAGAAGCTCTTTGTCTTCGCTTTCACCTGGGCGTTTGGGGGAACTTTAAGGCGTGAAGATGAGCATGAAAGTGACGTGCTGCTGTATTCCAGTTTCAAACCTACGTCTCTCACGAGAGTAACCTACGATTTTGATGACCTTGTTCATGAACTCTTTGAAAGCAACTCACTAATAGGTAAGTTCTGGGAAGGAGAAGTCGTAATTATGCTTACTGTAGAACATACATTTGAAACTCTTTTTTGTGTGAATTTTTTCTATTGTCATTCAAGTACAGTTGTCTCCATGCCCCTCCCCCCCCACCAACTCTCCCCTGCCCCACCCTCAACCCCACCTCCCTTTGGCTTTGTCCACGGGTCCTTTATACCTGTTCCTTAATGACCCTTCGCCTCCTTTCCCCAGTTATCCCCCTCCTCCCTCCCCTCCGGTTACATAAGCCAGGTGGGGAAAGACGCACACCATATGATCTCACCTGTAAGTGGAATCTGATCAACAGAACAAACAAGCAAGCAAAGTAGAACCAGAGACATTGAAATCGAGAACAAACTGACAGTGAACTTGAAACTCTTTATGACTGGCTTATATTGATTACGCCCATCTTTTAAAATGGGAACATTAAAGGAAAGAGAGGGTTAATAAACACACTCCAGCACCCTTTCTCCAATGGAGGAGGTGGGAGAACCTAAGTGTCCCCGTTGTTCTCGTTGCCACCGGAAGCTGTAACTCAAGGGAAAGGCAGAGCTAAGGGGAAGCCCCGAGACCGGGAGCTCAGCCCGAGAGCCCAGCCACTGTATCACTGGGTCTGTGTCACACGGACCATCCTGTAGTAGGAATTTCCATGGATGATGACAGTTTCCAACTTCTTTTTCTCTTCTAAATTATTTTGAAAGCCTTGGATTTCTGTAGTGTTTGTGTTTTTTGAAACAGTTCTGATAAGTAGCGTCCACCCTAGTACTTAGGAAGAGTCCACTTTCCCAGTTGGCTGTTACCGATTCAAGGGCCTTTGAACAGACAAGGCGTCCCAGAGAGACGCTGTGTGGAGTGTGGATGTTTTGTCAAATCACAGTGGGAGCTAAACACATGGCCACAAGTACAAACCCCACTGGTTTGTCTGCGTAACTCTTAGAATGTCATCTTGGGCTATTTGTAAAAGTTCCATTGACGACATCTGTATTGCAAAGGTTTTATTTCCTATGGAAATGAACTTTCAATGTCAAAGATAACCTTTGGCACTTGTATAATACGAGGACTGTTCTGCACCCACAAAAAAGAAGGAAGTCCCGCTCCAGTGACAACAGGGTGGACTTGAAGGACACCCTGCTACGCGACGTAAGATAGACTTTAAATGAGGAATCCCGCAAAGCCCGGAGCCGAGGGAAGGGAAAGGAGGAGGCGTTGGTTGCACAGCTGTGAGATGCTGTGAAGAAGTTCCGAGGATTTACTGTGCCTCGGGGAGGCTCCAAGGAATAACATTTCATCGTAGATTTGAGAGTTGCTGAGAGAGTCGATCTTAAATTGTTCTCACAAACAAAAAAAAGGCCACTGTGGGAGGTGATGGAGATGTTAACTGACCTCTTTGTGGTGATCATTTCACAATCCGTGGTCGTAGCAGATTGTCACATTTTACACTTTGAACGTATACAGTATGTGCCATTTGTATCTCAGTAAAGTTGAATTTTAAGTCAATAATGCCAAGTGCTAGTATGCAGCCATAGTAACGGGAACATTCACACATTTCTAATTTTAAGATAAAAAGATTGAGCACGGGCTGCGAACCAAAGTGTCGCAGGTTCGATTCCCAGTCAGGGCACATGCCGGGATTGCAGGCCATGGCCCCCAGCAACCACACATTGATGTTTCTCTCTCTCTCCCTCCCTTCCCTCTCTAAAAATAAATAAATAAAATCTTTAAAAAATATATAAAAAGATACAGCCACTCTAGAAAGCAACATGGCAGTTCCTTAAAATGTTAAATATCTACTTACCATCTGACCCAACATTTTACCTCTAGATAGTTATTCTAGAGAAACAAAAACTTGTGTTCACACTAAAACGTACACACAAATACTTTTGGCACAATTATTCATAGTTGAAAAAAAATGGTGACAACTCAAATGTCTTTTAATGGGTGAATGGATAAATTATGATACAGCTACACAATGGAATCCTACTCAGCAACAAAAAGAACTGTTGATGAGTAATTAACTGTCGAGAACAATATGGATCTCAAATGCATTACTCTAGGTGTGAGAACTCAGTTTCAAAGAGCTAGATACTGTGTGACTCAATTCATGTGTCATTCTGGAAAAAGCAGAATATGCAGACAGAGGACATACGAGGGGTGGCCAGGGGTCAGGTTGGTTGGGATAGTCCAAACACAAAAGGAGCAGCAGAGGGAACTCTTTAAGGCTCTAGAATTGTCCTGCATCCCATTTAGCATGGCGGTTACAAAGACACATGCGTGTGGTAAAAAAAAAAAACCACATAGAACTGTGTACCCACCCAAAGGTGAATTTTACTGTATGTAAACACTTCATAAATGATTCAGAGGAATGTGTCAACTATTAACACCTTCCTTTGTATGGTGAAAATATGACTAGATTCTTTTGCTTTATTTTGTGTTTTCCAGAATCTATTAAGAAAATTCACCACTTTTAAATAGTAAAGTAAATATAATTTTCAAATAAGTATGAAGTTCTCTCGTGTAGTGGCATGACCACAACCATGTGCGTGTCACTGGCTTTCGATAACGTCCCACACAGGGTAATAAGCGGGACTTCTGGGTAAGATTTCAAAGGATACCAGGTCATGATTCACCTTGCGTTCTGGATACAGAAAAAAAGGCAAAAAGCTAATAAAACATTGCCTTTATACGACTAAAGGCTAGAAGAAAATACAGGTTCATTTTATATATTTGGATCTACCCTTGGTGAATTTTTATTATTTCTGGTTCAACAGTCAAATCTTTCAAAGAGAGATCATATTGTTCGTGAAACATTTCATAAATGAACCTCATTCTTTCTTAGATTTCTCAGCATTTTTCTATTTGTTCTTTCTGAATACAGACATTAAGCTGCCGCCTGAAAAACACTCGGTCTTTGGGTACTTTGTGGACCTGCAGCAAGGCGAATTCATACCGTGGTCAGAGCTGCTTCCCAGCGTTCAGACGCTGATTCAGAGAGGTAAGAGCCGTTGCAGGAATCACACTCGCATTCCTCCAGAACACAGGGAACACTCTCCCTGTGAAAGTAGTTCATCGGCAACTGTGGGGCCGATGTATCCCAGGTCTGCGCAGGAGCCGGCCAGTGCGGGTCTACAGGGCAGGCAAGGGTAGGTTACAGTTGTTCGTGTGGAAAATAACACAATAATTAACACATACTACAAGATTAAACTCTGTTTTGTGTCCTCACAACTGTAAACCTACTCTTGCCTTACCCTGCATGTTCACAAAACATGCTTTAAACAACAACAAAAAAAGCTTTCAATATTGCTTTCCGAGAAAGTTGGAATGTATTTGAGTCAGTTGTACACTGTAATACTATAGTTGATTGAAAATCTTACTAATGGAAATATGTATTATTTTGTTTAGCGGTGATTATTAAAAAGAGAAAAGGGAGACAGCTTCTTCTAAGAATAGGAAAAACTCTACTTGATTGTAAAGGAAACTTGAAGTTAGAACAGAATAATCATAGTTTGACAAACATCCATACATGCCATAATGTTTTTATTCTCAATCTTCTACAAAAAAGTATAAAAAAATATATGGAAAATTGTGGTACTTTGAGAGCTTGGTTGAAGTTTAAGGCAGGAACTTAATGATCAAGCTTCATGTAGATTTCTTTCCAATATAAGTAATTCAGTGTGCGAATTGAATTAAATTGCATTGAGGTTAGGTTTCACTCATCAAATAATTTCAAAGTTAGGTTATAATTTTGACAGAAAACAATCAGAGCTATTGAAATCATAAAGCCTATAAAAGTTCTACCTCTAAGTTAATTTCAGTTGGAAATGTCAAGGGTCTATTATACAATATTTATTGTAGTAATATATTAGTGGGTGATCATCTTTATGGAAAACCTGTGAATCGTTTATCATATGTTAGTGCTAACATTCCGTCATTTTTATCCTTAGCTTTTACCACTCCATAGAAAACACGTAACTGATTACCAATGTACATGATTCACTACCTTAGTTCATCAGCCCCAGGGGAAGCCATTGGTATTATCTACCCAGCATGGGAATGAGGTGGCTAGGACATAGGGAGGAGAAAGAGACTGACTATATTCATGGCATTCCCTGATGGACCTTTGAACTGTGTCCCATGTAAATGTGTTAGCTATTCAATCTTTAATTTAAAAAGGAATGAATACAGGATGAGGAAGGAGGCCATGTTGTATCCAGCCCTTTTGGGAGCTGTGGCCATGTCCTGGAGGAAAGAATTGGGGTGGCAGTAGGAAGCGGGGGCATCAAGGAAGATTCATTCTAGTTTTGGGGTGTGTGTGTGTTCCTGTAAAACTGCCTCTGTTCACCTGGTTTTTATTAGCAAAAGTCAATTTCATGCGTTTCAACCAACGAGAGGACTAGAGATACTACCACATAGCGTTTGTACGATGGAAAGTTCCAGTACAAAGAAAGGCAGATAATGGTGGCGGGGAAGGATTATCAAACAAGAGAAGTTCTGTGAAAAAGGCTTGCAGGCGCCTTTGGCCGGAGAACCACTTTCTTCCTCTTTACTGGCGGGAAGGAGGAGGAGATGCCTGCGTTGCCCACGGCCGATGAGCAGGCGCGGTGGCCGGAAGGTCAGGGGCTGGCGTGTGGTGGACCCAGGCACACGCGGTGAGTGCCCGGCTCAGAGAGTGAACGCAGGGCACGGCGTCTGAGCTCAGCAGAGCTCCTCGGGCGCTTGCGGCGACTTCGGTTTGTCTGTGCATGTTTACATAGTTTCATAATGTACCCACCTGCCCATGAAGGGGTCAGCACCTACCGAAGAGATGCGGTTGACACTTCTCTGTAGCTTGTTCGCACCTTTTGTACCATTTTGACGTAGGGACGTCGATTCTAGCCGGCCCTCAGGAGTCCGGGGAGAACCTCTACAAGGTGACGGAATGTGGGGAGACCATCAACTTCATCGCCACCAGGGACACGAGATGCCTCTGCTTCCTCATGAGCCTGCTCCTGAAGAACTCCTGCCCTGTGCTCCTCACGGGTACGCACGGTGTTTAGGGAAGGGGGATTTCAGAGTCGGGAAGAGTCCGGGGAGTCACCGCCTAGCCATTTTATTTTATAAACCTGGGAAAAAAATGCCTTGAAAATCTTCATATATTCCTACCGACAGGGCGTGAGTGTCCATTTCCCTGCACGTTCGCCTGTGCGGGACGCCAGCAGTCTCTTGCATCTTCCGTGACTCCACGGCGAACCCCAGTGGAGCCCGGGGCCGATACGTGCACGGCCTCCCTTGCCTGTGGGCCGCGGTCCTCAGGGGCCACCGAGAGTAGCAGCATTGGCTGGTTCGCTTACACTGGCACGCATAACTGTATGCAAGGAAAACATACAAAGAAACTGCCTCATTTCAAAAAAATGTACATAATCCCTCAAGCCAGTGTTAAAGCTTTTCAAAGGAATAACTCAGTACAGCTTCGACTGTCCCTTCACCTGCATCTCAGCCCACCCCGTCGCCTCTCCCGGCCCGAAGCCCGGCTGCCTGTCCCCGCGGGCCTGTCCTCAGAGCCAGCATGCAGGCCAGCGAGGTGGGATGCCCGGGGAGCCCACACTCAGCCCCAGTCTGACTCGGGACGTCCTCCGACTTCATGTTCGGTGACCGATAAAGTCATGACTCCCAGTTCTGCAGCGACAGGGGCTCTATTCCGCCCCGGCCCCCGGCTCCTGCCCCAGACTGTGTGGGTAAAAACTTTCAGGGAAATTAATTGCAAGCCGTAGTTCTGCTGTGCTACAAGCCAGACTCTTTGCGATAGGCCTGAATGCACCCTATACGAAAGTAATGGTTAACTCCCAATACAGTCTTCTGTGAGAGATGCAAGTTGTATAGATACTTTGAGAGGTGTTTCTATCAATTGCTTGGCTTACCCACTCTTAACCAGGACTTTTTAAAAACGGAAGAGCAAAGCCAGACTCTTCACGCAATTTTCACTTGGAAGACAATGTTGTCGGTGCATTTGAATCTGTTAGTATTCGCTCTTTTTCTTGCTCATAAATCTGACATATTGTGTCTCCCCCGCCACCCCCACCCCACCCTGCCCCCCGTAAGGAGACTTTGGAGTTGGGAAGACGGCCACCGTCCACCAGATGCTCGAGAAGCTCGAGGGCCCAGGAGGGCTGGACGTCAAGTACAGCTCGCTCCTAGGAGAAGTCCTCTTGTACAACGAGATCAAAAAGTCCAGGTGGCGTACGACTCCAAGTTTGACTTGTCCGGTGGGAAAAAAAAAATAGTCTGTGTTCGTATCTAAGTGGGTCTTGTTTTAAAAAGCAAACCTGTCGTGTAAAAGTGCAGAAATATGCAAAAGAGGAGTTTAAAAAATCTTCCCTTTTCCAAAGTATTAACAACTAGATTAATTTTTTTAATTGAGAAATTCTTATATTTATTTTAAATATGACTATATTTAATTTTTGATTGATTGATTTTTTTTTTACCTAACATATGCAGATATAAACTATTTTCCTTCCTGGGAAAATGTAGGTGAACATACAGATAGAGCATTCCACATAATTGGTTTTGCTGCATTGAAAACATATTTCCTTCTTACGGAAGGCACCGCCGTGCAGAGAACCGCGTCTCTGTTGCTGGGTGCGTCTCTTCCCGAGGGAAGAGAAGAACGCAGGGGCAGTCTGCGCCATGCAAACGGAAAGTGCGGACTTTGGAAGGGAATTCTGGTTCTGCGGAAACAGCAGAGAAGCCAGCTGCTGTCTGAACCCAGTAAGAGGTGGACCGCGGAGAGGCCGTATCAGCCCTTCCTCCGCACTCCAGACGCCGTGGCCTGGCCACCTGTGCCCCACGTTTGCCGCCGAGGCCCGCGGCCCACCTGGCCTCCGTGGGGTCTGCTCCCTCCCCAGAGCCTGTCCGCAGGCCTTCCGCGTCCCCCCTCAGTGTCCCCCAGGCCCTGATGCCGGCCCCTCCTCTACCACCAGCTGCTGTGGCCTGGCATCCTCGTGCCCTTAAATAAGGCCTTAAACTGCAGAGAAATCGTTTTCGAAGCATTTCACGCAATAAGAATCACTCCATAGCTAAATTGTTATAATCGTAAACGACAGAGTCTGGAAAAGGTAAAATTTTGCTGTGTGTTCAATACTTAAACTGCAGTGGACTTTAACAGTGCAGAAAGGTAACCTGAGCGGGGGGGAGCACCTGGAGACAAAACCAAAATAAAGGTGAGCAGGCTGCCGTTGGCTGAGCCGTGAGGCCAAACGCCCCGTAGCCTGGCATCCTAGGAGCCTGCCCGGTTTGGGTTGTAGAGGACACACACGTGTTGTTCAAGGTGGCTGTCGGTTCCGATAGCGATGCTAATTGTATCTGTAAAAGATGTGAAGAGGAAACATAAATTTGTTTCTTCGTAGGACATAGAGGTAAAACCACCCATGCACTGCTACTTTCATTTTATTGTGTTCCTGTGGCCACTCAGGTAAATGAGCTAATTCTGAATTCTGAAACTGTCTTATCCCAACAGCCTGAGGCAGAATATCAGCATCTTGCTTTCTGAAACTCACAAGGCAGCAACTGGCAATCTAGGTATGTGTTACAATAATTTGAAAAGCTTCCTTCTTCCATGGCATGTGAGTCCTTACATAGTGTCAGGAATCTGAGCAGAAAAACTGGAGTCGATAGATTAAAATAAAATGTCCTGAGAAATATCCACTGCCCCCTCCAGCCGGTCTGCCCTGCTCAAAAGCTGGGACGGTTCCCATAAGCGGAGGGTCCTATCTGCTTACTGGGAGGGGCTGGGGGCTCTTGGGTACCAGTGGGACCCCAGACCAAGTCTAGAAGTATCCGAAGGCAATCTCTGTCTATTCTAGTCTGTGGTGCTTACAGAGATAACGCAGTAGGGAAGCTATGATTCCATAGTTCTCGAATCAGCCTCTGCAACAGAAACACACGTGGGGCTTCGAGAACTCCATCCTTGAATTTCCAGGGATGGCCGGACGAAGGGGGAGGAGCCTGGCCAGGAGACTCCCGCCGGAAGGGTCTTCTGGGTTGCTCGTTCCTTCTCCTCTTGCTCTAGCACCATCCTAAATAACCTCCTGGATGACCCTCGCTCGGGGGGCATGTCCTCATTTCAGTGATACTTTGTGGATGCTCCAAATGTGGCTTTCAGATCTTTCACATGCAGTTTCATCTAAAAAATAGTGTATTGCAAGTCTAAACACGTTAAAGCAGTAAAAGTCACATGTGTCCGTTGTGCGTAAATGAACAGAGGCTTCCCCGAGCTTGTACACGGCTGCCCGGGGCTATGACTGCAGAGACACTGGTTCCCACGCAAAAGGAAGGGACATTTGGAAACATCTCAAAGTCGACACGCCTTCTCTCAATGATTTGTTCGCAGAGTGATTTCTTTAAAATGACAACAGTATAGTAAAATTATATCATTTCCGTACTTCTTCATGCTTAGAATAAAGCAAAAATATTTTTGAAAGTCTTTCTAAATGTGTTTTTCTTTCCCATATTTGACATTTATAGATAAGATTACTAAAACGCCGGAAAAATCGGATGAGATTCCATTTAAAAGTAGTGATGGCAACAAGGGAGTTACGGTGTCTACAATAAATTTCAACATCAAAATGACAGCTGCCAAAACCCAGGAGATGATTCTTAAGAAGCTGAGAAGGAGAACCAAAGACGCCCTGGGAGTCCCGAGAAGCAGCCGGGTAAAGCCCTTCTCAGGCTGGTCGATGAGCCCGCCTGCACTGAACTGACACCATGGCTTAGTTTCATTGATACCAATAAACAGAAAAACACGAGGGTAACCTATACTCCTGAATGTTTAGATGCACTTTACATGGAAATTTTGGTTTCCAAATCAGTATAACTCATTTTTCAACACGGTGAACCATTCCGATTCAGTACTACTAAGGCCAAAAGAAGCTGCTGGAATCTGAATCGAACGCAAGCAGATGAGAAAACTAGGAAATGAGTTCGCTGCCCATGGTATAGTCAATGTGCACGTGACCACGTCTTCTCGCAAGCGTGGCTTGAGAATCTAGGAAGAAGAAGTCAGTCCACGGCCTCGGGAAAGGCCTCAGGGGAGCAGCAGCCTTGTTGTAAACCCGGACCACAGCCCCTTCCCGGGAAGGGTGCCGTGTGCTCCCTGTCCTTACACCGTCTGCCAGGCACCCTACCACCTGTCTGACGGTCGAGCCGAACCCTCTGTCCCGATGAAATTCGGGGTCAGCGGCGCCTGTGCAGGAACGTAAAACAAGCTCAGAGGCACCGATGAGAAGGTCGCGTGGGGCCCTGAGCGCCATCTGAGGTTGACCCCCATGGCGGTCCGTTTCAGGAGCTTTGAAGGGTTTGCCTCAGGTTTCCTCGGTTTTAACTGAAGGCTTGGTTGGATGAGGCTGGTGGGTCTTTAACTGGGGACATTTTAGGAACTTCGAAAAGGGTAGCAGTTGCTCAGCCAACTCACACGAGTGAAAGAACGCAGGCGATGGGCACTGTGGTCGAACCAGTCTGTCCGTCATCAGCCTGTGGTGCAAACTGGGAGACTAGACTGGGTGTCTAAGAATGGCGTTGGCGGTCACAGGTTAGGTCCTTAGGTGATTCAGGGTAAACTGCTGTTTGCATTTTTTAAGTTTTTACTTGTTCTACAAAAATACATACAATCTAAGGGGGCTAACATACACAGAGATTATACTAGTACTCGGCACACTTGGGTGCCTAATATTTTCTTTTTTTTAAAAGATGTATTTATTTATTTTTAGAGAGGGAAGGGAGGGAGAAAGAGAGAGAGAGAAACATGAATGTGCGGTTGCTGGGGGGCCGTGGCCTGCAACCCAGGTATGTGCCCTGACTGGGAATTGAACCTGCGACACTTTGGTTCGCAGCCCACACTCAATCCACTGAGCTACGCCAGCCAGGGTGGTTGCCTAATGTTTTTAAAAGTGGAAAGTGACGCAGGTTTGAAAGTCGGAGCCGCGTCTGAAGCTCCTGCTGGCTGCTCCTGACAACAGCATCTGCAGCAGAACCGTAAAAGCCTAGCTCCCCAGGACACGTCTCTCTCCCAAGCCAGGCCCGAGCGTAAGAAACACTCCACACCTAAGGCAGGGCCTTGCCAGCAGCAGCCGCTCAGGAAGTGAATGCTGAGTGGATAGTAACCACACTCGTTCCTTCGTAACGAGCACGACGAGATTGCTTCATCCAGCACCGACTGTTCTCACTGTTAGTGCTGCAGGTCTGTAGAGGATGAGGAGAGGATGTCTGGGGTTCCGAAAACTTCTCTTCTAAAATCGTATCCAAGCAGAACCTGGTCTGCTGCTTTTTGAAAGAAAAAGGATGTCGTTGCATACAATTTTGGTTTTACGCCGTAGCGTGATTCATACTCCTAATTGGTAATTTAAGGAAAGGCAGCGCTGGTGAGCCGTTTCTAAAACCCCTCGTCTCCCCGCAGGTGGTGGTGTTCATCGACGACCTGAACATGCCCGAGACAGACGCGTGCGGCGCCCAGCCGCCCCTGGAACTGCTCAGACAGTTACTAGACCTGGGAGGCTTTTACGACACCAAGAAAGTTGCATGGAAGGTAAAACTCACGTTTAATATCACTGTTTAACAGTAAACTAAACATTTGTAACAACGTTGAGTGGATTCAGTGAGACATTTAGAAAACCTAGTGAAATGGACGTGTAGAGAAAAAAAAAATATCTATGCCAAATACATCTTTGCGGTTGAGCACACATCCCTGGGTTCATAGGACTTCTACTGTTCGTAGGATTGAATCTCAGTGAAAATTGCAAGTGTGTCCTATAGGTTTGGTTTCCAAGGCCAATAACAGTGAATCAAACTGTTCAGTGCATCCGCAGTCAGTGCCTCTGGGAAAAGCTGATCCCTACGTAGGACTGCTCGCATCTTTCTACTTTCAAGAACAGAGGTCAAGGATTTTTAGAAGTGTTGCAAAGTCGAAAAGAAAAACTGCAAGGAGGGATTTCTATGCAGTTATTTTTGCTGCACTGGCCTGAGTCAGAACGGCTTAAACGTTGTGTGCTTCCGTCTCCGGAAACATGAGCCCTGTGGTCCCGAACGGACTTTATCGCTGAACCGTCCTGGGCCTGGGTCCCCCTCCTGTGAAATTGTGTGGCCGCGCCACCACGCAGTTCCACATCTCAGGCCGACCTGGGCCCGGGAGCCCGGAGGACGCGCACTGGCCGGTGAGCGGCGGCAGCCCGGACCCCGTCAGCCTGTGTGACCCAGGCGTGGACCTGAGCCCCAAGAACCAAGGTGCCACCCACGCAGGGAGGAGCGTCCAGGAGACGAGGGGAAAAGAGGAAGCGAGACATGGGGGCTGGAACGCACGGCCCAAAGAAGTTCTTTGAAGTGACAAGAGCACAGCGGGGCAGGCTTTTCTCAGGGTTCTGGGTCCCAGGGCAGGGGCGGGGCTGTGGAGAGCACCCTGTGGTGAGGGGGTGGGGTTGTGGGGGGGGTTGTGGGGGGTTGCACCCAGCACCTCGCTGCTGCTGCCGGGATGTCCTGAGATGCCGGGTGGCTGTTTCTCTGCAGCCAAGCACGCTCTCCCCCGAGGCCAAAGCTGGCTTTCCGGAGACCCCCTCCCACTCCGCCCCTGGCCTCCCACTCCGCCCCTGGCCTCCCACTTCCAGCCAGAATCCTCCCGGGCGGCCCCGGGGCCAGGTTGCTGATTTTGCAGGGATGGCTTTTGTGAAAATAGGCTATTTCCTGATGTTGTTTAGAAAGCTTCCTGGAAGGAACATATCTTGAAATGACCTTTTGGGGGGCGGGGGCTTCCAAAAAGAAAGATTTCTGCGACCACCATAATGTTTGTTTTCACAGGGAATAATAAGCTTAATCTTTTTCGCTTCAAAAAGATTTGAACTCTCTCGTCCCTTTGGGGGGGAATGGGAACACATTCCACTTTCTATGGATGCATTTAGTTGGGCCCCGTTGTCCCTCGTTGTCCCTCTTTCTGCAGAACGTTCAAGACCTGTCCCTAGTGGCAGCCTGCGTGCCCTCGGTGGGCATCAGGGACGCGAGCCCACGCCTGCTCAAACACTTCTCCACCCTCGTGTTGCCACACCCCCCGCAGAGCGCCCTGTGCACCATCTTCCAGGTGACGCACCCAGCTCGGATTCTACGGGGTGGAGGGCAGGGGAGATGTAAACTCCACACTGTAGGGGGAAGTGTGGGAACTTAAAACCACTACTATTGAACAAAAATTATCTTCAGACCATGAGTTTTACTTCTCTTTCTAGTTTCTGGCCTATTATTACGATTTGTCTCTAAATACCAAAACCTATAGTTCAGCTTGTGTGTAAGAAACACATTAGTGCTTTCCTGGTTTTTTTTAAGATTTTATTTATTTATTTTTAGAGAGGGAAGGGAGGGAGAAAGAGAGAAAGAAACATCAATCTGCAGTTGCTAGGGGCCGTGGCCTGCAACCCAGTTATGTGCCCTGACTGGGAATCGAACCTGCGACACTTTGGTTTGCAGCCCGAGCTCAATCCACTGAGCTACGCCAGCCAGGGATACATTAGTGCTTCTTTAGTGAATGTTTACAGTGTAGATCCCAAGAGTCTGTTCTTGGCGATTCCGATTCACTGTATCGGTGGGGGGTGGGGGGAGCTCAGGAATCTGTTAGCAAGCACACCCGATTTTTGCTAGAATGGATTGAGCTTTTTCATTTTCTTACAGGATAAAAAGTAATGAGAGAAAAAAACCTGAATATCTAATCAGAAAAATGGCTTCGGTTGAAATCTAATTTGATTAGATAAATATATCTTATGCAGGATTATTCTTTTTCTTAAAGTATCGGGGTGACATTGGTTCATACAGTCACGTAGGTTTCCGGTGCACATTTCTGTGACACGTGATCTGTCTCTTGCATGGGGTGTCCACCGCCCAAAGTCAACCTGTCTCCCATCACCATATGTTTGGCCCTAAATTTTCCAAAACTAAACACTTGCTTTTTTCTTTCTAATATAAAATTTCAAGATTACCATACTTTGCTGTGTATGATGGGTACATTTTTGCCCAAATTTTTGAGGGAAAAATAGGGATGCAGCCCTGGCTGGTGTGGCTCAGTGGTTGAGTGCTGGACTGAGAAGAAAAAGGGTTGCAGGTTCGGTTCCTGGTCTAGGGCACATGCCTGGGTTGCAGGCCAGGTCCCCAGTGGGGGGCACATGAGAGGCAACCACACATTGATGTTTCCCTCCCTCTCTTACTCTCTCCCTTCCCCTCTTTAAGAAAATAAAATAAATAAAATCTTTAAAAAAAATAAAGACGCACATTATATGTATAATTATGGGTATAACAATTACATACCATGTATAATAATTCTGTGTATACATGTACAAAAACATGAATGCACATTAAACACAGCAAAATACATTAATTTTTAACCATTTTTTTGAAAAGCACTTAGGAATTTTACAGGTGATCCATAATCAACACCTCAAAAAAACCTGATGTAGAAAAGTGTATATCCATGTACCAACCCAAACTGAAACAATAGTTCCATCATGTCATGGTATGTTTCCTCTGGTGACATCTGCCAGGGAGCAGGGACACAGAAGGATTCCCGGCACACCTGGCGCCCACACCGGTGGGGCATGCGTTGTCACCAGAGAATAGATACATGCCTTTTGATCATTCAGCAACCTAGGACCAATTGCAATGTTCCCCAGTTTGTGACATCTAGAATGTTTTCTTACTGGTCTGCTGTTTGTTTAAAGCGGACTCTGATGACTAACATTTGAAATGAAATGTACCCTTTGTTACAGCACACACATCTCCTTTTTTATTAGGATCCAGCTAGGAACAGGCTGTGCTTAACATTTTTGGCAAAGTGAATGATCAAACGTCTCTTTACAGGCTCATTTGGGGATCTACTTCTCCATCCATAACTTCGCGGCTGATGTTCAGAAAAGTAAGGATCAAATAGTATCTTGTTCTCTGGCCATGTACTACCACATGTGTGAGAAAATGTTACCGACGCCAACGAAGTGTCACTACATGTTCAACCTTCAAGATACGTTTAAGGTTCGTTCTCAAATTCATCCTCTAGCTTATCTTCATATTTAAGTCGAGGAAATGTGATTGCACTGAATCGACTCTCCCTCTTCCTCTCTCTGTCATCCTTACTTATCCATACTGTCAATATTAAATGGTTACAAGGAGCAAAAAAAAAAGGAAGCTCAGATTGGTTAGTGTTGCTCTCTGTGCAACACTTGTGCACAGAGAGCCAGACAATTAAAGAAGCATCCGGACAATTCCCTGCAGGGAGGTCAGTGACACAGAAAACACCCGCTGGGGGCGGGAGGTCTCAACAGGGACGGGAGTGACAAGGCTGTAGGGTAGATTTTGGGCGTGCTTTGTTTCTGAGATGTCGCCGAGACCCTCTGAGGACGGAAGCGTGTAGTGCCTACTTCGTGACCAGGCGAGGGGCTGTCCTGGCCCCACTTTTTACTCCAGGGGATGCTCCCACGGTGCGGGTATGGCCGCTGGCTGCGATCACACATGTGATTTTCTGAATGCACATGTTAAGGAAAACGATTTCTGAGTTTGACCTTTCTCTGCTTGCTATGGCATTTTAGCCCAAAAATGGGCATACTGTGTTTGAAGTGGTTTATGAGGGATTTATAAATGCAAACCAAGAATCTTGGAACAGAACCCCAAGAAGCATTTTGGGGTCCCCACCACCCACTGTGCCCCTGTCGGCCCTGAGGTCCAGGAGGCTCGTGGCTTCCCATCCTGGCGGGGCCTCCTGCTCTGGGCGTGGCTGGGGTGGGGATGTGGGGGTCCTAAAACCACCTCCCCGTAATGGTCACAGGTAGAAGCTGTTAGTTCGTACCTTGGATGCCTGCTTCTGTTTGCGTGGGGACACACGCCTACAGAAACCGAGGCCTTACCCCCACGCTCCCTGCTAACGTTGTGTGACAAGCGCTGTTTTTGAACCCCCGGCAGCTCCTCCTGGGGCTGCTGCAGGCCGACAAGGCCGTCGTCAATTGCAGGGAGACGGCCGCCCTGCTCTCTGCTCACGAAGCCGCCCGAGTGTTCCACGACCGCCTGATTGAGCGAACCGAAAAAAGGCTCTTCTATCAGCTTCTTTCAAAGGAACTTGAGAATTATTTCCAGGTAGTACGGCTGTGTTTTAAAAATGATCTTAAATGGTGTCCGGAGCAAAAGTATTGTTTTATTAATATATGCAGACATTTCTATCATTTTTTAAAAGATTTTATTTATTTTTTAGAGAGGGAAGGGAGGGAGAAAGAGAGAGAGAGAGAAACATCAATGTGCGGTTGCTGGGGGCCATGACCTGAAACCCAGGCATGTGCCCTGACTGGGAATCGAACCTGCAACACTTTGGTTCACAGCCCGCGCTCAATCCACTGAGCTACACCAGCCAGGGCTACATTCTTGTCATACTGATGAGAGGAGTTTTCACTTGCAGACGAGTTAATACAGACGAGAGACGATGGAAAGGATGAGGTCTCCATGCCTTCTCTCAGGGGCTTGGCCCCTGTGGGGCCTCAAACTGCTCGTTTATTTTCTCCAGAACGGGCAGAGGTGGGCACTCTCTGGGCACCTCCACAAGGTCCTCATCCCTCTGCAGCCCTTGAACTTGAGCTGAGCATTCCGCTGAACTTTAGTTTCCACAGTGCCTCTTGGTCCAGGTCCCGAAAGCCAGGGTTTCGGTAAACCGATGGACAGCAAAAGGGTCATAACTGTTGGTTTCGTGGAAGGCTTCTTGTTCTCAGATTGTCAGTGAGACCTCAAAATGTTTTTTCCACAACAGGGGTTCCTAACATGGGGCCCGTGGACCCTCAAAGAGCCCTTAGGCAGAACTGCGTTTCAATGGATTTCGTCTCCTTCGCAACCTTTGTATTGTGCTGTGTGCATTTGCAAGTGTTGTTCTGAGAAGTCCACACATTTCGCCACCCTAAGGTCCGGGGCGCAGAGCAGGTCGAGAGGCCCCGAGGTCTAGCACTATGGGGCCAGCGCTCCCCGGCACAGGTGTGTTCCTCTGGTTCTGAAAGGCAGAGCTGTGCTTCCGACAGGGACCGCTGCGTTTTTATCTCACAACAGATTCAGTGGACCCAAGAGTCGCTGATGAACGACTCAACCGTGTTTGTGGATTTCTTGGACGTCAACAAGTCTCACAGAAAAAAGACCTACCAGCACACCAGCGACTATGACAAACTTGCCAAGGTTCTGCACGAGTTCCAGATGAAGCTGAGTTCGGCGTCTTTGGAGGTAAAAACACGTAAACCATGAGAAATGCCGTATATGCATACACACTTATTCATACGGGCACCTGTGTATGTATACAAAATCAAATATCTGTAAGGGGGGGGTGTGTTTAAGGGAGAGAGTTCGGGGGGGGAGGTGCCCTCATATTTTAAAGCAGGCCATTAGGAATACAGTTTTATGCTACTTCATCTTACTTCGTTTCATTTAATAGGGTAACGTTTTAAATACTTGGGGCGCAGCTGAGGCTGGAGGGAATTGAATGGCTCGAGTTAGTGGAATTAGGAAACTCGTAGGCGCGAGAGAGGGAGGCCCAGGGTCTGGGGCAGCACCAGGCAGGAGCGAGGTGGACAGGACTCACTCACACCTTCCCCGTTGCGGTGGGCAGGGACATGTCGGTTCAGGGGCACCACCGAAACCCCACGCGCCACGAACCCACGTCCTGAGACCTCTCCTCCCGCCCCTCGTTCCTCCCCGAGACCCGGCAACTGAGCGGCAGCCGGTGCCACTGTCCCCCTCGGTCTCCTCCCGTCTGCCCCCAGCCGCCCCCCTGGTCCTGCCCACCTGCCTGCCGGCGTGGGGACTGTCCTCCCTGCGCCAGTTCATCCCCCGGGAGTGCGAGCCAGCTCTCTGGGCCTGGGTGACCAGGACAGGGACCCCCGTCTCCACGTCCTCACGGGCAACGCCGTGACAAGCACGCTGTGTGCCCGTGGCCGGCTCACCTGCCCCGTGTCTCCCCCCAGATCTCCCAGTCCATGGTGTTCTTCAAGGAGGCCGTGGAGCACATCGTGCGGGCCGCGCGGGTCCTGCGGCAGCCGGGGAGCCACATGCTGCTGGTGAGCGTCCCAGCGCCCGTCCCCCGAGTCTCTAGGCTCGTCCCGTGGAAGCTGGCGGGATCTGATAGACCCGCTGGGCTCGCAGACACCTGGTCTGTGCGGACTTCCCGGTTAGGAAGCGTCGAAGCCGCTAAGCCCCGGGGCAAGGCTTTTGTCCTCTCCTGAGCCTGCGTAGGAAATGCACCAGCACATAAACGTGCTGCTTGTTTCCAGGGGGTGTTTGAAACGAGCCCGGGGGTGGCTGGGGCACCACCTCCGGCACACCCGAGCGTGGATGTGCTCTCTCTGTGCTGGGCGGTGCGCGTGCCTGACGGAGGAACCTGAGTCTGTGTGCAGAGTTGCACCTGTCGTGAAAACAGGTGGGAGCTAAATCCTTGGAAAATCCCCAAATACCTGAAGGGAGAAAGGCTTTCAGGAAACCACATGAAATCCAACGTACTCGGCCAATTAGGTGACTCACTCATTTAGGAGCATTTGTTGAAGCGACCCTTCCTGTCTGTTTCCGTGCATTTTCCAGGACTCAGGCCCGTGCTCATCTCTTGCTCGCGGCCCCTCCCACCCCTCCCAGGCCGGCGAGGGGGCGTTTCCCTGACCTTCCATCTGCCGGCCGTTCTCACCCCGTCCAGGAATGTCCCCCTGCTTTTGAGGCGGCCGAGCCCAGCCAGACGATACAAAGTCATCTCCCACTGCCAGGCCCTCGCTCACACTGACCAAGTTTCCTGCATCCAGGGGACGCGATGTGGCCGTGTTATGGGGGGTGGGGGTGTGCCTGCCTGTCCCAGACCAGACAGTGAGACGTACGTGATGATTCTCCTGGCGCTTCTGAAAACGGTCGCAAAGAACAGTAATTACAAAGCTGTTGTTAGCATTGTCACAAAGGTTTAGTATGTACAGTAATAACCAGCACAGCAGAGGAGGGAAGAAATGGGGCTCTGTTCGAGCGAGCTTCCCATATTTTACTGGAATCCAGTTCGGATGACTCCAGGGTAGATGGATAAAATAAAATAGAAAGTGGCGTCCCCAGAGGAACCGTTGAGTCGTACCCTTAACACAGATGTGGTCTGTGAACTGTATTTCAGTTCAGCTGTTTCAAAAAGGCAATACTTTGTCTTCATGGCCAAAATCACTTAACTGTCTGCTGCCCCGAATACGCGGGAAAAGACCCGTCCAAATGCTTACCAGTGAAGAGTCGAATACTGACAGTGACTCACGGGCCGGTGACAAGCTCTTTCCCCAGGTTTCTTTCCAGCGAAGTTCTGTGCTTCAGGAGACTCTGATAAAACACCCTGTTTAACACACCCCCCGCCAGAAGTTGCAAACACAGTCTAAGGTATTTTGGCTGCCTGGGGCTCTGGCTCCCGGCAGGTGGCGGGAAACCCGGCAGCAGCGAGAGGCCCCAGTGTGCGCAGGCAGGATGCACCTGTCGGGTTTCTCCCCCCCCCCCCCACACAGATCGGGATTGACGGGTGCGGGAAGGAGGCCTGCGCGACCCTGGCCTGCCACCTGGCGGAGCACAAGGCCTACCAGATGCCGGTGTCCCACAGCTACGCCTACGTGGAGTTCAGGGAGGACTTCAAAAAGGTGTTCGTCCAGGCGGGGCTGGACGGGAGCCCCACTGCTCTGATGGTCTCCAACGTGACCCTCGACCAGGCAAGTGCTTTCCGCCTCCCCCGTTGGCCCCAGTGTGGTCTTTAAATAGCATCCCCCCACCATGCAACACTTGGAAAGGAAATATTTATCCACAGCCCTGTTAACCTGCCGTGTCAACTCCTTCCACTATTCTTGTTCTTCCCCGCGAGAGCCCCCAGGGTGTGCGCGCGTGCACGTGAGTGTGTGTGTGTGTGTGTGTGTGTGTGATCGTGACGCAGGTGGTTCCGGGTAAGCGTCGCACAGCAGCATTTTCGGTGTCTCTGGTTCCCCCTTTCCCTGGCCGATCCCTGCCGTTCGTTGGGCAGTTGGCGGTGGTCTGTCTTTGTTACCAGGGGTGTCAGGTTCATTTCCACCGGGGGCCCCATCAGCCTCGAGATTGCCTTCAAGGGGCCGGATGTAACTCTGGGACTGTATACATGTAACTCCTCCTTAAGTAGGGGCAAGGAGCTCGGCGCTGCCGCCGGGGAGAAACAAGGTGGAGGGCCAGGTTCGGGCCGCGGGCCTGGTGTTTGCCGCCCGTGCGGTAGAGGAAGTCAGCTGCGTCACGTCCCGCTGGCGCCGTCTGAGCACGCTGCACCCCAACACCCTGTCGGCCGCGGTTCTCCCCTCCAGCCCCTGGACTTCACCGTCCAGTGGGGGCGCTCCCCCAATGACACACTTTATTTATAAATAAGCAAAAAAGGCTAATCACCCAACCTTCAGAAAATGTGTCCTTTTGCATAAGTTATACCCTTCCATAGCCAAAACATAACTCAATTGTGTATTTGCTTCTTCATGGCGACACTTGGAGGAGACATTGTTTGTTATGTGGGACCCTCCCAGGGGCAGTGACGGGTGTTGTTCAAACTCCCCTCTCGTCCTTGGGCCTCTGTCTAGAGCTGGGTTCTCCTTTCACGCCGAGTTTTGAGAGTAAATCCAGGCCCAGTGTCGCATCCGCCGTGCTCTGCCACATGCAGCTTGTCTGGGTTAGCTAGAGCCTTCCCTTCCCCAGTTTACATCCCCCGCGCTGTTGACCAGGCCGAGGTTTCCGCCAGACGCCTCCGTCTGGACTCCAGAAGACGCGGTCCCTCCCATGCCGGGAGCACACCGCTCCCACTTAAGAAACAATTGTTAGAAAACCACTGTCGGCCCAGAGCTGAGACGAACCAGGCCCCTCTGCTCCCATGTTGGGGGGGCTCCAAGGTCGCTGGGTCTGCTCTCCACACTCCCCAGGTTTCTTCTGGCCACATCACTGCTTTTTATGTGACTCCGTAACACGGCGCCGTGACTTTGTGAAATCGGCACGTGTGAGGTGGAGCACCGGCTGCCAGATGGCGAGTGGCAGTTCGGCGACAGGCCACAAGCCAGATGGAGACGGAGAAGCTCATTGCTCACGGGTCTCGGAGGGGGCGCACGGCGCACCACGAGGGGCCACGTGGGGCGGTGGAGGCAGGGTGCAGATAGGGGGAGAGGCAGCACCTGCGGCGTGTGCCTTTGCGAGGGTCCGTGTGTTTTGCTCTGGGGTCTCTGGGCTAGGGTCAGATGGGTCAGTTCAGTCCTGAAGAGCGGGGTTTTGGTGAACCCCATGGGGCCTTAACCAAGGGGCCCACAAGTCGGTCATACAGGCCCTGGGAGGCGGGGGAGACTGTTGACCACAGGGCTGTTGGGGAGTCACGCCAGGAACTCACACGGGCTTGTGTCTGCGGGCTGCTGTCGGGGGCGAGCGCCCGAGTGAGGGGCTGGTGTCAGTGTGAGGCCCCGCGGGCCGCCTGGCCCAACCGAACGGATGCCGCCGAGGCAGCAGGACCATGGAGCCGCGGAGCTCAGCTCTCCACAGGTGGGTAGTAACCAGCGAGGAGCTGAAGGAGCTCCGCGGTCCTCCATCGTGACGTGAGTGAGACAGGGCAGCACTGGCCCGCGCCTCTGCTGGCCCCTGCGGGAGACCGCCCTGCCCACTCCCCGCCCAGCCTCCCCGGGGCTGGGGCTCCGGGAACCCGGGAGAGCCTGGGGGGAATCCCCAGGCATCAGTACAAGGTGAAGCTGCTTTGTATTTTATTTTTTTTAAGAAAGCTTGGATTTACTCTCAAAGCCAAAATGTTCCTAACTTTAAAAAGTCCTCTGGTAGAGGTTTTTCCATTGCGCTTTGCCCTCTGTCCCCTTCGCCTTTAGACGGGGAGCTCTTGGTAGAGACAAGCTTGGCCGAAGTAAAGCAACCCTGGTGTGTGCAGCGTGCAAGCTCGGGAGGAGGTTCGCTGGGGTCTTCTGCAGACTGCCCGCGGCAACGACCCAGTTCCGCTCACTCACTGTCATCTCTACCTCCACACCTCTCGAGCCTGACCCTCGGGGTCGAGGGGTCGCGGGGTCGCAGGGTCGGGTCGGCAGATTCTCCTGCCACCCCTGAGCTTCTCTGATGTCTGAGTCCGGGAACTGGGGAAGGAAGTCTACTTGACCTCAGGGAAAAAAAAATTTTTTTGGATGGGTTGGAGTTTAGTTTTCCAAAAAAGACTTAACCTAAATTCTTCTTAAACACGAGTGCTTGGTGAGTGTAGGGTAGGAAACATGAGTCATTTACTCCCTTATGTTTAAGCATGTGTTCCACCCAAGGAGGCGCTCCTGGAGGACTTGAACAGCATCATCAGCCTGGGGAAGATACCCGACATGTTCGAAAACGAGGAGCTGGACTCTCTCGTGCTGAAGATCAGATCCGCCGCCGAGCAGACCAGTTACATGGACAATAAAGAAGCTTTGTTCTCGTTCTTCCAAAAGGTACCTCTTTTGTGCATCGGCTTTATCACACTGTCGTGTTAAGTTAAACGTAGACCATGTTTGTAATTCCGTGTCCGGGGTTTTCAGCTTGGGCAAACGAGTTTTGAGAGCTGCAGTGACGACCGCCACACACACACACACACACACACACACACATACACGAGGTCTCAGGCCAAAGACGAGCCACGGGCTGGGTCTCACTGCCCGCAGCTCGAAAACTCAGGACCAGCTGGCGGGGACGCCTGACGAGACCCACGGAGACGTCCGGCGCCGAGACTCCTGCCCAGGTTCTTACTGGCAGGCGCGCAGGAACCCATTTTTTCATCCCTTGGAATCCCAGCCCCACAATCGGCCAGGATGTGGTGGGCACGGAAGAGACAGGCCATAAAAAGCAGGAGGTGTCCAGAAGGCACTGGGCGTGGGCCGGGTGTGGAAGGACCAGTTCGGTGAGTGGGCCAAACCACACCAGGGGCCTAGGCTTCATGCGTCCTTCCGGCGTGATGACTGACCAGCAGTGTAGCCGACAGATCGACGTGATTCCCCAAAGCATCCCCTGGAGAGGCAGCGCAGGCCAGTGCATTTCTGGTGCCCGATTCGACCTCTCACGGAGTCGTCCGAAAACTGAGCTGGGCAGCCCTGCATTCCCCAGCAGATGCTTTGTGAGCTGGCACAAGAAGGAGGCATAAAAAACTCCAGAAATGGAACCCACCATTGAGAGAGAACAAGTCTGTAGGAACCGGTGCTCGCGTTGAGTTGTGTTTGAAGAGGCTGCCTGGTGGTGGAAGGGAGGATAGCAGTCAGCCTGCCGGCGTGCGGCCGCGGGCCACTCAGGTGGTTTGTCCAACAGAGGACACCGGTGAAGAAGAACAAAGGAGTTCTGGTTTGGAATGCAGAGGGTAGTGCACTCCAGAAATAAAAGAGAAGCCGGGAACTCCGGCCAGAAGTCAGTTTTAATTACGTGAAATGATTTGCAGCTTCTTACGGTGATAGTGAAGGCACGCTTTGAACTGGCAGAGCAAAGGGGTATTTTCGTTGTCAGTGTAAACGTTTCTGCGTCGTATGAAATTTGCGTGGAACAGTTTAATTTGCTGTTGTACGGTTTTTGAAGTCCTTCCAAGAGGCCGGGAACAGCAGCAGCACAGCGGGGGCTGGGGGGGCGGGGGCTCACGGGGAAGGATGTGGGCACAGCTCGGAAGACTGACACTTTGCCTGGACCCGAGAAACTGCGTGAGCTCCAAGCTTCCCCTGCAGCCCCTCAGCTTCGGAGTTTATTGAAACCTCCCGGCGCTCCGCCCACAACCCCGATCTGTCTCCCTGTGCCTTTCACCCGGACGCATCTGACCACTTCTCCCCCCGGGTGTCTGTGGGTCTTAAACGCGCCCACCCCCAGAGGAAACGGTACGTGCTCAGATGCACCACCATCTGATGCAAGGGCCCCCACTGGGCAGAACCCTAGCACCAGACCCCCTCACGAGGGCTGGCTTATACGCGGGATGTTCTGGAGTCCGGTGTCTCCCCTGCACAGTCCCTGCTGAGAGGATGGGGTCGCACGGGGCAGGGCCTGGCTGCGACCCCCAGGGGGCCCTGCGGGAACTGTCGCTGCCCTCCGGTGGTGGCCGGCACTCGGTGCACAGCGGGGCGGCCTCCGGTCTGCAGGGGGGAGAACTGGAACGAGGACTTTTTCAGAGCAGCGGGTTGCATCTTAACAACTTCTATGTCCATTCGTCCTCAGAGGATACTAAAGAATCTGCATATCTTCATGATAATGAGCCCCACGGGGCCCCACCTGCGGCAGAACTGCCGGGCGTACCCCTCCATGATCTGCGCCTGCACCATCGACTGGTACGAGAAGTGGTCGGAGGAAGCCCTGCTCCTGGTGGCCAACTCCTTCCTGAGGGAGAAGGTGGACCTAGAGCACAGAGGGGTAACTACAGCTTCTCAGAGGGAACTAATCCGAGGGGAGGTGTCAGTGCGCTAGCAGAATCCGACAGTATCACATCTCTGAATGGCTGTGAACCCCAGGTGGACGAAAACAGGCAGCTGTAGGTGAAATCGTGAAACAAGTCGGGTGTTTATCTCGACTCTTCGTCGATATCCCGTCTCTTTTGCCTTATTTCAATTCGCCTTATTTCAAGGATGCCCAGATTCCCCCACTGCCTGGGTCTCATCACTCCTCAGTGCCACCCCCCACTCCCCCTCAGTGAACAACCTTCACTTTGCACACCTGCTCCTGTGATAAGGCTGCCACCACCTTCTGTGTGTGTTTGCACGACGTTTCTCTGGCTTGGCTGCCACAGCAAGACTACGAAGAAGTGAGAGCACAAGCCACACACAGAACTATCTCAGAGTTCGTGAGCCGCAAGTGAGGATTCTTTCCAGGGTGACTCATCTGGAGACCCCGTGGGGACACTGAAGGAGGTCATGGGTGCATAAAGGCCCGGCACTCCGCGGGGCACCAGGAAGGGCCTTGTGACCTTACTCGTCCAAGTTCGAGGAAAGCAAAGACCAAAAAGGGTAGAGACAGGCAGGACCAGGAAGAAAATGCAGCTGGCTTGAGAGTGACCAGGGGGCTGGCAGGGTTCGGCGGGCTGGAGACGGGTGGAGGGGACGAGGCTGTGTCTGCGTCAGAATTCTGTCCACAGCCAGGCAAAGGGGCTCTCTCTCTGCTCTCATCTGGTTCACCTGTATGTCCGCTAAGCCCTTACATTTCTGCAGCTTTTTTTTTAACTCCAGGAAATTGAATATGCTGCTATCAATAACCTACTTTGAGAAAGAAAAACGGGAGATAAAGAAAGCACCATGCACATGGCCCATTGACAAGGGTGCCCTCCATCCTTGGGTGGCCGTCGCAGACACGGGGGGTCAGCCTCGGAGGGGGAGTCTGGCCCGTCACTGGGCATTACATGCCATCGCCTCTGACCCCGAGCACCACCCCAGCCACTGAAACGCATCTGTTCTCGGCCCCATTCATCCGGGGCCTGTTCCTACCTCCCCGTATCCGAAAACGATAAGCTATCTCAGATTACTGACAGTGTTCCCTCGGCTCTCTTTCTAATGTATGTTTGCGCCGCTTTCTCTTAATTCTTCAAAATGACTTTTTCAGAACTTGAAAGAGAAACTTGCCCCGACGTGTGTCCAGATCCACAGAAGCATCAAGGACTTGAACACGATGTACTTCCAGAAGACGAGGAGGCACAACTACATTACTCCCAGGAGCTACCTGCGATTCATAGACACGTTCGCCCACATTCTGAGCTCACGGGAGAAGGAAATGCAGACAAAGAGGTAAGACTTCATATCAGAATGTGTGTTTTTCATTGGTGCTTTTACCTGTAAAGGCGAACACAAAATGCTGAGACTAAACCCGCCTTTTCATCCTGGGAAAGGGCGGAAGCCGCAGACGGCCTCGAGCGGCCAGCCAAGCCTCTCCCCGCGGGCATCCGGAGGCCGCCCCGTCAGGGCGAGGCGGGCAGAGTCGGCGGGTCAGGAGGCAGGGAGCCCTGTCAGGTTCGGAAAGTGCATTGCTAACGCAGACAAATCCCCACGCCCCTCGTCCCTTGGGGCTACACCCAAGTAAAAGGAGCCAGGTGACTGCCACCCAGACAGGGGGACACCTGTCGCTGGAGCCCCTGTCATGCTGCAGCCGTACCTCCCCCACCTGGGGGAGGAAACACCAGGTGGAAAGTCTGAGACCTGATCAGGACTCCGGGGACACTGAGAAACGATCTCAGAGCAGCCTCCCAGGGGGACACGGAGGTGAGTGGGCTGGCCTCGTGCGCTCACAAGCATCCGCGCTCTGGTGTTCAAGGAGGACCACTAGGCCGGGACCTCGCCCAGGGGCAGGGAAGGCTCGCCCACACGAGCTGGGCGGCGCAAGGGAGGTTGCCACGGTGCAGCCCTTCCTCTGCAGCTCCGTCTTCCGGCCCGGCGTGTGTCCTGCTGAGAAAGCATGGGCCACTCGGTCAGATGGCCTGACCCAGGGTGCTGATGGGGGCTCAGAGCAAAGCCACTGTGTGTCCTGGGCGGCGCTGGATGGGAGTGGCCGTGGCTAGGACTCCCACTTGGAGGGAGGATCAACCACTCTCGGCTCCCGTCTGGAGCCGGGCCGGCTGGAAACGTCACTAGTCCAGGTGCTTGCAGGGCGCTGGCAGCCGCACGCATGTGTCTCGGACGGCCAGCAGGGCGTGAGCTTCTCATCACCGCTGACACTGCAGGGTCGAGGCTGGTTTGTGAGGGGCAGACACAGAGAGGCCTGGCTTTTACGTAAGAGGCAGGGGCAATCGCGACAGCAGCGTTTTGCGACTGTGGGGCCAGGGTCCCATTGTACTAAGGGTTTGCTGACAAGGCCAGGTGGGGCGTGGCAGGTGCAGCAGCAGGTGAATGGAGAGCCATCGGTGGAGTCTGTGGCTGCCGTGGGGCGGAGAAGGATCCTGCTGATTCGGGAAGTTACTCTCGCTCTGTTCCATGAGCGAAGGCTGTGCAGTCCAGGAGCTGGCAGCTCCGGGGAGGTTTTGGAAAGTCCTTAGATTGAGACTTTGGTTGGTCGGACAGGGGTTAAAGCGAGGGCCATGACAGCTGCCCGGGTGCACTAGCCAGACGCCCTGGAGATAAGGGTCCAGGGGGATTCACGGCCCCTCCTCCCACCTCTAACCTCCGGGTTGCCAGGGGGCCCCCCTCCAGCCCCTGGGTGGTTGCTCCCCTCCAAGCCATGCATGTGACCAGTGCCTGTCACAGTCACGTCGCCCTTCCCCCAGTGTGTCCCATGCCTCACCCACTCCACGTGCCCAGACGCGCCCCGGGAGGCGCAGCGGTGCCTTCCTTAAGTCCTTTACGTTGTCCTAGAACGTCTCCACCCCTTCAGGTGGGGGTCATGCCAGGCCCGCCTTAAAAGCTGTCACCTTCGAGGCACGATCACCGTCCTCCACAGCCATATGGCTTGTCTCTCTCGGGTGTGGCTGGGTGGTCAAAGGCGCACCAGGTGCGGGTCCCCAGCTCTGCTCACAGACTTCAGGAGCCCCGTTTCCCAGGGTTGCAGGTGGGAGGAGGAAGAACGGGAAGGCTTAGTTGCCCTGTGCCTCTCCCCCAGCCCAGAGCTCACCATCGGACGTGCTGTTGAAACGGGAGGCACCCTGCAGGGGAATCACCACATGTGAAGCCCAGAGCGCCTCTCTCAAACGGGTGCTGCCCTGGGAGCCGAGCTTCCGCCGTCCCGTTTTCCCCTTAAGAGTCCGTTTTCCTCCTAACAGCGCCTGCTGCTCAGGCAGGATGGGTTGGTTTGTGGGCTGCATGCTGGGGACAGTGTCTGACAGACACAACACACGACAAATAATAGCCGTGTACGTAGGCACGTAATTAAATAGACTTGCCTTTCAGGAAGATCCCTCTGGTGCTAGATTAGAATACGTTTGGAGAGGTACAAGCATAAAAACAGATTGTAAAGGTCTTGTCATCCAGTTGGGAGGCTTTGAGGACCTGTCCTGACTTAGCTCAAAGAGTGAGTGCTGAAAGTGAATTTGTGACTGACACTTTCAAGGGTGTGGAGATGGTGTTCTTTCAGATTTTGCGAGTCCAAGAGTAGGAGCCCTATCTTCTCTTTTTAAAAAAATGCCCCATGGGGCTTGTTCCCTCTCTCGGTAGTGTTAGGACTAAAATTTTGTTGACGAATAGGTTCATAGTCTTCTGATTTTTAAAATAGTTATTGGTGTTTATTCCACGCAAACTGTGTATTTTCCATTTTTAGTCTAGTGAATAGGTAAGTGGAAAATTTTCAACTTTACCTAATAGCTCCTTTTTTTTTTTAATCCTTTTCACTCTGAAATAATTAGCTTCATGGATGCAGCAAGTACGGAAGATAGCGCTATCACACAATAGGAGGAGGTGCAGGCCTGCCCCACCCCCACAGACCCCGTGTGCCGCCCCTTTCTCGTCAAGCCCCGCCCCTCCCATCCCAAATGCCCTGCAGCCCCCAACCTACCTGTGCTCTACCTCTGCAGTCTCACTTCTTCCCTAGAGGGGTGTGCATCTTGCCTCTGAAAGCCATTCCGGTTGTGGTCATTTGCGTGTTTTTGTTGTCGAGCTGCATTCCCTGATGCGCATGCACCACGCTGTGTCTGGCGTCCATCCACGGGTGGACCCGGGGCGGTTTACGAGGCGGAACCGTTATGGACAGAGGCGGGGGCACGTTTGTGCTCAGGCTTTTGTGTGGAGATACCTTTCCATCTCCCTGAGGCAAATGCCAGAGCGTGAGTGTTAGGTCACAGGGTAAGTGTGCGCTGAGGTGGTTAGGAAAACCCCCGACTGTTGTCCACAGTGGCCGGACCGTCTGACATTCTCACCAGTGCATGAGAGGTCCAGATTCCCTGCGTCCTTGTGAGCACTCGATACTGTGACCATTTTTTAAAATCTTAATTTGCACTTTCCTAGTGGCGAGTGATGTTGAACATCTTTTCCTGTGCTTACCCTTGCCATCCATGTATCCTTTTCGGTCTAACGTCTCTTTATCTTTTAATGTTAGTGTCGCTTTGTGTCTTTCACACGTTTTCTAAATGGATTGTTCCAACACTTTCAGTGTTGAGTCCCGGGAGTTCCTTATAAATTCCCAGAGTGGGCCCTGTGGCCGCTGTGCGGTGACAGGTTGCGTTCCACCCGGGAGCCTGTGCCTGCAGCCCCTTCCCAGGGTCCTCCCCAGAGACAGGGTCTCGTTTCGATGGAGTTCAGTGTGGTTGCTGTTTTCTTGTGTGGAGTGTGCTGCTTTCGCCGTGGCTAAGAACTCTTCTCCAAGCTCTAGATCCCAAAGGTCTTCTGCTATGTTTTTTCCTAAAAGTATTACCGTTTTATCTTTCACACTTCAAGTTAATGAGAAGGTGTGAGGTGTAGGCCAAGGTCCATTTTTTAAAACAACTCTTCTTCCTCTATGACCTTTGCCCCTTGGACCAAAATCCGTGGACAGTGCCCGTGTAGGTCTGTTTCTGGGGCCTCGGTCCCGTCCCATCGGTCCGCACGGCTGTCCCTCCGCCAGCACCCCGTAACCACGATGTCACTGTCACTGTCACCGTGGAGTCCGCCTTGCAGCCAGATGGGGGGATTCAGCCCACTTGATTCTTCTCTCTCAAAATTACTTTCATTATCCCAGCTCACTTGCCTTTACATATTGATTTTAGAGTGAGCTCGACTGTGCCTACGCAGAAATGTGATTGCGATTTGGATAGGGGTCGCATTAGACCTCCGTGTCCATCTGGGGAGAACTGGCATCGGCACCGGGCTGCCTCCCAGCCGTGGTCACGGTGGAGCTGGCTCTGCCGGTATTTCGTGATCTGTTTCACCTCTCAGTACCCTTCTCCCTGCAGGGACCGTTTCCACGTGGGGCTGTCCAAGATCCTGGAAGCGACGGCTCTGGTCATAGACATGCAGGAGGAGCTCCTGGTCGTCGGCCCCCAGATAGAACAGAAAACACAGGTAGGCTCCGCGGGAAACACCTGCTCGGCTTTCCCGGCATCACCGGGAACCGGGTTCAGAAGCAGAGGCCCCGGGGCGGGGCAGCCTCCGCCACGGCTCTCACTTCGTGACCTGCTGCCGTGGGCGTGGCCCCGCTTTTCTCGTCTGTCAAACGAGGAGAAACAACTGCCATGACGAAATGTTGGCATCATTATATTTTGTTTAAACGTGATGATAGCTACATTATAGCTGACTGTAACACCTCCCACAGAAGGATTTCCTCAGTCTGATGCATCTGAAATGTTCTCTGGGAACTTGCGAGCTGCCAAGCATTCTAAAGATCATTACGTATTATTATGTTTTTTCTCTTTTTTAAAAAGCTATTTTTCATTTTCAATTACAGTGGACATACATTGTTGCACTACTTTCAGGTGCACACCCCAGTGACTAGACACTACGTAACTTAATAGGAGATCGTTCTGATAAGTCCCCCTGCCCCCGACACCAGACACAGTTAGTGCGCTATTATTCCCTATGCTGTTCTGTATCCCACCTGCCCCCCCCCCCGTGACTCCTCTGCGACCACCACAGGTACTGCTTAGTCCCTGCACCTTTTTTGCCCTCCCCAGTCCCCCTCCCACCGGGCAACCCTCAGAATGTCTCTAGATCTAGGATTCTGTTTCTGTTCATCTTATTTGTTTATTTTGGTTTTTAGACTCAATTGCTGATAGATACGTATTTATTGTCATTTTCATATTTTCGATTATCGTCTTAAAAAAGACCCTTCGACATTTCATATAATACTGGGTTGGAGGCAATGAACCCCTTTAGCTCGTGTGTATTTACTATCCCTGTCGGTCTGTTAAACAAATGTATTTCAAGCCGACGTTGGTCCGTGTCACAACAATGGGAGGAGATACTTGGATTTCTGTTTTAAAAAAGATTTCGCGTCTCTGAAAACCCTCGCTGAGAAGAGCTGTTTGGCTCACTAGGAAAAAGAAACGTTGATGGAAAAGCTACAGAAAGATTCCCAGGTGGTGGAGAAAGTTCAGATACTCGTTAAACAGGACGAGGAGATCATGGCAGAAGAAGTGAGAATCGTGGAAAACTACGCGCAGGTGAGATTAGAATGTGACCCATGAAGGTCATCCAGGGGGTTTGCAAAATCACCCCCGAATCCCCGACGTGAAAGGTTGGAGAGAGCTCCAACCTTGGATGCGTTTAATGCCTGCCCAGCGAGCAGGTACTGAGTACCTCCTACGTGGAAGGCACGGCACAGGAACGGGGTGGGGGAGGGGGGCACAGAGACGTGCAGAGTCCTTGACCTTCAGAGACCTGCAACCCTCCAGGGAGCAGACCGGCCCCTCCTCCGGGTACAGTGAACGGGAAATCCCTGGGGCCTCCAAGGACTGGTGCACACCCTTGGGAGACGGAGCTGCTCCAGGGACCATTCGGTGTGCGTTCCTTCTCTCCCTGACCCAGTACGTCTCGGTTTCCACTGGCCGGTCCCCTCCGCACTCTCCCGTCAGAAGCCCAGCAGGAGCCAGTCTGGCTCAGCAGGTGGCCAGATGCCCCGCCCCTGCCGATCAGCAGCCACGCCCACTCGCAGGAGGTGGAGAGGGGAGTTTCGTTTGTCTTTCTAGTGCCAAGGTTTTTGATCAAGCAACTCCATCGGTTGATGCATAGATGCGTATGAGCCTGTACCCCCACTGCGAGTGGAATCCCTTATTTGTAAATTCCACGCAGGAGTTCGCAGTGAGTCACCCATGGCCTCCGCCAGGCCGACGCTCGAGGGGCTGCTGTTAACCAGTATGCCAAATACGTGTCCAGCTTAATTTTCAGTCTCTAACTTTTTAGGCCAAAGGGAAATGGATATAGAGGAATTAATGGGTGTTTGTTCATTTGTTTGTTTGTTTTTGCCATACCACAAGGGTGAATCTGGCTTCTGTGGCAAATCCAGGTTTTACAGCATCTGAAGCTCACACAGTTTTGCGGCCACATGTTTTTACAAGAATATACACACTGGTTCACAGCCAGACATGAAAGTGGATATTTAGAATAAGTAAGGAAATCAAATAATATACAAAATGTTAAAAGCTGACAATTATAAACATCACAGAATCTGGAAAAATAACAATATTTAATCATTAACTGCCTTACACATCCCATAATAGTTTTTCCTGGCATTTTTTCACTGTGTCCCCTGTAACTGCTTCTTCATGTAATGATTTTGTAACATCACTTTCCACAGAATCTTCAGTACAGTTGGTCAAAACAGGTTTTTCGTTTTGACAGTTTAGTCAAGTTTCTTCCGATTTTATAAATCATCGATAATGTCGTGAACATTTTTGTTGGGATTGCTGTCGAATGTGACATAACCGACAATGGCATTTCAAGATTTCCTGTGTAGCGATTAATTTTTAATACTCTTTGAACTGAGGATATTCAGTAACCAGTTTTCTTTTTTTTAACATACTGTATTTTTTAAAAATTTTATTTATTTATTTTTAGAGAGGGAAGGGAGAGAGAGAGAGAAACATCAATGTGCAGTTGCTGGGGGTCATGGCCTGCAACCCTGGCATGTACCCTGACTGGGAATCGAACCTGCGACACTTTGGTTCGCAGCTGTGCTCAACCCACTGAGCTATGCCAGCCAGGGTGCAGTAACCAGTTTTCATGAATATCTTCATTATAGATATGTTTGCTGGCATTTATATTTTCATTAATGTCAATATTCCTTATAAACTCAGCCAGAACCTTAGTTTTTTTCCCCAATATGATTATATGATGCATTTTCATTAATTGGTTTACTAAACAGACCAAGCACCAGATCATTTCTTCTATCCTAAATTTGTTTTTTCCTCTTAATACATTATTGCTTTTGGTCTGAAATTTTTATTACATTTCGCTCCTAACACCAAAGTAATCTCTGTGGATTTTAACACACAATCACTTTTGTTTAACATCCCACAAATTTTTGTCTTATTTATTTGTAAATAACAAAGTTATGAAATAAAACATCTTTCCCATATATCTATATATCTATATAAGGAGTATCATTTCTCACTTATTTTATTGAGACATTTCAAAACATCTGCTAATTATGGAAAAACCCAGGAATTTTAAAGAACTCTGTTTGCCCAGCTCCCATCAAAAACAGGGAAACGTGTGTGCAGCCTCCCCCGATGTCCCGGAGAACGTGTGGGTGTCAGCGCAAGTCTGGCCTACGTGCACTCAGTCTTCCATGTCCCATGCGCGGGAGGGTCTCCCCAGAGTGGATTCCCGATGCACATGTCGCAAACCTGGTTCCTCCTCCACCGCCCACTTTCCTCCGGACCTGGGCGCTCCAGGGTGGAGTCTCTGCTGCAGTATGACCTCTGGCCTGCGCCTCAGGGCCCCGTCACCAGCAAAGCTGGAACTTGTGGGGGATTGTTTCTAGAAGGCATTCCTACTTGAGGTAGCGTGCCATCATTTAATTATACAGAGAGTGACTTGGAGCTGTATAAATGCAGGGTGTGACAAAGGTAGGTTCATGGTCATTCATGTGGAAAACAAGACAACTACTCATAAATAACAATACAAGAGTAAACGGTGTCACGTACTCACAACTGTAAACCTCCTTTGGCCCCAGCCTGTGTGACTCCAAACGGCGCTCCTTAACCGGACCCCAGGCGTGTCCACAGCTGCTCCAGCGCCAAGTGACGGAGCAGGAAACCGGAGGGAGGGGAGCGGAGGGCAAAGACAAACTGATCCTAACCGGTCGCGGTTAACACGTCTTCTGCAAGTCTAACAAACAACGCACAACCCCGCAAACACGTGGGCAGAGCTCCGGCCAGGGGCCCATGCAAGGGAGGGAGGGGCTCGGAGGCCGCAGCTTCATGGGCTTCGTGACGCCTCCCCCGCTGACGGAGCCACGCCCCCCCTGGACGTTGTTAGTACTGCACGGGGTCTCATAGGAAAGGCGGACGCTTCTCGGTGGTGTCTCGTCTGCTCCTCGCAGGCGGGTTCTCCCGGGGGACCGACTGCAGCCGGGACATACCACCCACTGCCACCAGGGTAGACAGGGGCGTACACACCCGAGTCACGCAGATGCATCGGGTAGGGGTGTGGGAAAAATGTCAAACCATGTTCTCCACATTCAGTAGGGAACCATGGTAAACATGCGACTGTATGTGCTCACCTGTGTTTGGGGGCTTCTGCCTTTAACTGCAGACGACCACCAATGAGCTGAAAAGCGTCCTGCCGGCCTTAACCAAGGCGACGGTGGCCCTGAACGCCCTGGACAAAGCCGATGTCGCTGAGCTGAGGTGAGCCACGCGCCCTTTTCTCTTCCTTTGGAAAATCTCCAGATCAAGTGTAAGTTCCTGGCAAAAGGAACAAGATCCGTATTCCACTTTTAGATCTTGTTGTGTGTGCTACACACTGTGTCTAACCAGCGTTGGGATACCATCACCTGTAAGGTGTATCCGTGTGTTAGGGACTTTTTAGAAAGAAAAAAAATATTACCAGGTAAACTCTACAATGTGCCCTTGGCTGTAAACGGAATCCCAGTGTGGGGGATGTGCAGATGTGCATCTTAGAATTGATGAAACACAGCATCGTCCGGACCAGAAGAAAGCCCCGGTGATTACATACATGCCTGACCTGCAGGTCCGAAACTAAAGGGACAGGAACTGCTGCCTGCGCCCGCCCGTGTAACTGCAGGGCGCTTGGGAGCTCGCCTCGGGGGTACAGTGCCCGCAGCTGGTGCCGCCCTGCCGACCACCGCCACCAGGGGGCACTGCGGAAGCACTTTCCCAGGCCCGACCTTCCCTGTGTGGGAGAAGCAACGAAAGAGACATTCCTGAGAAAACACGAGAAGAAACAAAATGCTTCAAGGCACAGAGTTTTGAAACTAACGGTTCTGATTTGAATCTTTGGATGAGATCGTTTTTAAGGTGCGCTCTCCCACTCAACAAATGGTGGGAACCTGCCTACCGCATCTCGGAGTGTTTTTTTGAGTTTTTCCATTATGTACAGAAAGTGGCGTTTCCACTGACGATGCAGAAACGTGAAGCAAACCTGCCGGGGCATTTCTAACACATGATTAACTCTGGGGATAAGAATTGAGCATGGCAACAGGCGGGTTCAAACAGCGTATTTTCCCGGGAGGAGCAGAGCGTAGGCATCACGCTGCGGAAGCTTCTCCACCCGACGCTGAAGCACAGGCTCGGAGAGAGAGGCAGGGAGAGGAAGGGGACAAACCCTTGACGTGCGGTTCCTTCCTCGCCTCACTCGCGTGTCCCGCCGTGTGCACGCATGCACGCACTCAGGAACACGCCAGTGCACACTGCTCGTGCCGGGCCCCGTTGCAGCCGCGCAGGTTGCTACTGCTCTCAGCAGGAGCAGAGGCCCGAGTGGAGTTTGGCTGTACCCTGGGGAGGGGTCTAGAGGAAGAGGACCCCAAGCAGGAGCGGTGGAAAGCACAAAAGTCTTAAGGAGAAACGTGCCTGTGGGGCTTCAGGGACGGCAGAAAACCCGAGGGCTGATGCCCAGTGAGCAGGACGGGGAGGGGGGAGGGGTCAGGAGATGACGTCAGAGAAGCAGCAGGGCCCGGCCCTTCCCCTGCCACGCCCAGTCCCTACCTCGTAGCCTTGTTCCACAAGGCCCAGGCTCTCGCCTTCTCTTTGGCAGACAGTCCCGAGGGGAGATCAGCTCAAGCCCCCGGCAGCCTGGCTTCCGAGGGGCGGGGTCTTCCCGCAGAGTGGAGCTCAAGCTCTGGTACCACTCCAGGCTGGAGCCCTGGCACTGCCACTTTCCATGCCTCCACTTGCTTCCCTTTTACGCAGCGGGGCCAGTGGCAGACGTCGAAGGCTGGGATGAGTTACAACGCGCGTGGAGCGCGTAGGCCAGCCGCTGACAAGGGGCAAGTGCTCAGGGAAAGTCACCAGAACGCTGCAAGGTCAACTCTCACTGACTGGGCTGCTTTCTTTCCCTGCCTGCGTCCTGCAGGCGCAAGGGTGACGCACCTTATGCTTGAGTGCTGTGCAGACACCTTTTCTAAAGATTCTCCCTTGTGATGCTGCCCCTGGGCGTTTCACTTCATGTCAAAAGGCCAGACAAACAAAGTGCCTGCTGACACGGTCTCGGACTCCCCCGGGCCTGCGGGGGCGACGCCCAGCAGATGCAAGCACTATGCGGTCCGCCCTCCTCCCTCGCTGCTGTCTTCAGCGTCAGAACAGACGGTAGCCCCGTGGCAGTCCCGTCCTCGGCCGGTTGGCACGTTAGCCAGCGGGAGAAGGCGGCAGGCGGCAGCGAAGGCAGATGGAGCGACCAGGGGAGTGCAGGACGGAGCGGCCTGTGCGGTGAGGGAGGGCTTCGGAGCCGACCACCAGTGTGGACAGAGCTCACTTTGCAGCGGATGCTTGTTTCTGGAGAGTGGCATGTAAACCAGCCAGTGCGGTCCTGTCTTCTCTTTCATGTACATTAACATGTCACAGGTAATGCATTCTGCCGTAATGTGTCTTTATTTCCACCGTGATTGCTGTAAAAAGGACTCAAACCCGGGCAAAGTGGAGGGAAAGTTTGGTTTCAGAACTCTTCTCTGTGAGCCTTGCCTCCTCCTTCCCAGTTCTCCTGTGATTCTCTCTCTCCCTTATTTCAGAAAAGCCAGACTGAAAATCTCAGGAAAGCAACCTGATTAGTTCAAAATAAGTGATGATGATTTATTTAGTCCTGAAAACTACCTGCATTTTAAAAGATTGTTAAAGAGAACTGAGGTGACTGTAACTGAATGAGTCCCTAGTGATGGAGTTTAAGGCGGGGGACCTCCCTGGGGGCCCCTGTAGGTAACGTTGTACATACAGAGTCGGCTTTGCCGCCTGCCTCCCTTGGGGTCATCCACACGATTCTCATTCCGTGAGACGCGTGCCCCGGACAGACCTGTCCCTTTTGTTCCAAGTCCCGAGTGCTGTCGCACGGCAGCCGGCACCCCCGTGTCTTTTCACTGAAACACACAAGAAGTGAGTGTTACCCTGACCTCTGGGTTTCCCAAGGTCACCCTCTCATCAGTGGCTCAGTGGCACGTCCCCTGATGAGGACACAGCCAGGAGGTGGTCTCCAGGGTTCCAGCAATGGCATTATTAACAACGGAGTCAGAGGGTGGGTGTAAGGGGGTGGCACCTTACAGCACCCCTTAAATCACAAGTGTTGACCCCAAATATCCTGCTCTGCATGCACGCACACACGCGCATGCACACATGCACGCACGTCTCTGTCAGGTAGTCAGCAGTAAGTCGAGACGGGTGAAACCCGACTGGAAGTAGGTAAAAAGTGTTGAAAGTCCTACTTTAGGCCCTGGCTGGCATAGCTCAGTGGATTGAGTGCGGGCTGAGAACCAAAGCATCGCAGGTTCGATTCCCAGTCAGGGCACATGCCTGGGTTGCAGGCCATGACCCCCAGCAACCACACATTGATGTTTCTGTCTCTCTCTCTCTCTCTCTCTCTCTCTCTCCCTTCCCTCTCTAACATAAGTAAATAAATAAATAAATAAATAAAATCTTTAAAAAAAGTAAGAAAGTCCTACTTTAAAGAACTCTCAAAGAATCCATTTATAATGAAAAAAATTAACCGCTAACTGAGAGGTCCCCCGTACCTAAGTTTTAGGCGTCCCACCTTCCTAAAGCAAACCTACCCATGTGTTAATGATACCCAAAGGTTTCGAGATAACCCAAATAATGAAAAAAGCTATATATCAGCAAATAGGTGTCCCTATCGAAATGCTTGCCACAAGCTGTCTGCGTCGTCTTCTGAGGGAGCCTCCAGGGCGCGTCCGATTTTCCTGGGGCAGCTGACGGGGCTCTCGCGTCTGCCGCAGGGTGTACACGCGGCCCCCCTTCCTGGTGCTGACCGTGATGAACGCCGTGTGCATCCTGCTGCAGAAGAAGCCGTCCTGGGCCACTGCCAAGCTGCTCCTCTCCGAGACCGGGTTCCTGAAGAAGCTGATCAACCTGGACAAGGACAGCATTCCTCAGAAGGTACAGGGTCCATTGCCCGTTAATGCAGAATCAATACATTCGCATTTTTGATAAACTGTGGAGGTCCACGGAAGCCTTCCGTATTGGAACCGGAAGGCAGTGGTGCGAGTTGAAAGGTCGGAGAGAGGCCGTGGCCCTGAACGTAACAGGTTTTCTGGGGTGTCGAGGAAAAGTGGGGCGTCGCTGAGATCAGAGAGCGTCACATCTCAGAATCACTTTAAATGACAGAAGCAGGGGAGAGGCCAGGCGTGGGGGAAGCCACTCTGGGTCTCAGGGGTGAGGCAGGGAGGCGAGATGTCATGAGGGCCTGGACCGCAGCGTTGTCGATAGAAGCACAGAAAAGCCCGAGGCCAGGGCTGTGGCCACAAGCCAGCAGGGTTTGCAGCCCCCAGGAGCTGGGAGCAGCGTCTCCCCCAAAGCCCCCAAGAGGGAGTGCAATGCTCCACCCCAATTCAGCCTCCTGGCCCCCCGGGAAGACGTCAGGAGAGAATAAACTGCTGTCGTTTTAAGTCACCCAGCCTGCGGTGACTTGGTACAGTGGCTCCAGGAAATGAATATAGAATTTGGTACCGAGAAGTGGTTGCTGCCATAACAAATACCTAAAAGTGCGGAAGGGGAACTGGGCGGTGTTTGGAGGCTGGACGAATATGGACGCTGGGGTATTACCTAGGAGCTGGGCTCCGAGCTGAGCGCAGGCGAAGGCGGACAGGTCTGTAGACACAGGAACGGCCTGGCCTAGGCTGGAGGACGTGACCTCGCTCCGTGAATGTCCGTGGAGTGTCCACCCTGTAAGAGACATGATGAGAGTTCACAAGCCCAGTTTACTCCTGGACATTGTGAAACTTACATTGTAACAGGGAAGACAGACACTGAAGAGCTAATACAACCAATCAGTAGCGATGGTGGTCTGTGCTGTGAGGACACATAGGGTAGCGTTTGAACAAGGTGAAATTTTTTTAGCAGAATGTCAGTATTTATACCCCTAGGACTCATGAATTAGTGCCACAACTACTCATTCTGAAGCATTCTTGGCAAAAATGATTCCCTGCGGTCTGTTTCACTAGATGTTTCAAGTTAAAAATAATTATTAACTCATCTAAAGAAGCGACTAAAAACCTAACAGTATGATAATAAGACCACCAATAACAAGCAGAAAGTGGGCCACCCGCCATCTAGATTGTTCAGTGAAGTGGTTCTGGCCTTTCGGGCAGGAGGGAAGAGCCTGGCTGGGAAGAAAGGCAAAAGAAGTCTGAGAAAGGTGTCGTTCTGACAATGGCCCCCCAAAGTGACAAGACGTACCGTTTACCTGTGTGTAGACAGGTTATACCCATCAGACAAGGCGGCTCTGTGGGCCCGTGACACAGCGAGGTAGAGAAAGTCCTCGGTGAGCCCGGGTGGCCGCACTGCCACCATGGACCTGCAGGCCCTCCGCCTGGGGCCGGGGCCTGCCCGTGCCCCTTCCGGGGGCAGGGGGTGGAGGCCAGTCCCCCAGGCCCCACACAGCTGGGAGCATACAGAGGAGGCTCCAGACCGCCCTCTGCACCGAATTTTGTCAAGCTGGAGGAGGTTAACCTGTTTCCTTTTTATTTTGGAATGGAGTTCCTTCTCACAAAAACTAAAGCAAAGCTACTGTAACAACAATAGTAATACCAAGGTGTTTGTAATAGAGGCTTTCCCCCCTTAAAACAGTTACTGGTACTAGAAATAGGTGTACCTAGATAAGCGTCTTTTCTGCTGTGGAAGAGCAGTCAGGTACTTCATTACCAAATAAAACTTCATTCTAATGTAGATCGGAGAAAACATCAGATCGGTCACATTCTTTCTCCTGTCAGATGTGAACTGTGCTGTCCCTCCAGGTTTTCATGAAGCTGAAGAGGATTTTAGCCTTACCCGATTTCAACCCCGGCAAGATCGCTCTGGTTTCCATTGCCTGCTGCTCTTTGTGCGAGTGGATCATAGCTCTGAACAACTACAACGAGGTCCAGAAGGTATGCGTTTTCCTCCGAAAGGCCTAACGCCATGTGGGAGTGACCCATCACCGTCATCGAGTATCCAGAGATCGTTTTTATTGGGCAACGCTCAAATGGACTTCTGTGGAAAGAATACCTAATAAAAAACACTTTAGTCAAGCAGGTTATACTAACGCACACGAATATCAGGTGCTCCTCTGAAACTTTTTTAGTTGTAGCAACTGCTGTGGTTTCCTTTGTTTGCTGCAACATGTTTCACCACATTAAATAAACTGCTTGATACTCCTTTGTATACATAATTCCAGGAGAGTTCATTTTAAGGGTCGATCCATAGATGTCTTTTAAACATAAGTGGCATTTTAGGCCCTGGCCGGTGTGGTTCAGTGGATTGAGCACCAGCCTGCAAACCAAGGGGTCGCTGGTTCGATTCCCAGTCAGGGCACATGCCTGGGTTGTAGGCCAGGTCCCCAGTAGGGGGTGCCTGAGAGGCAACCACACACTGATGTTTCTCTCCCTCTATTTCTCCTTCCCTTCCCCTCTGTCTAAAAATAAATAAAATCTTTAAAATATATATATATAATATATAAGTGGCATTTTAAAAAGTGAGCTTGACTTTTTTTAACACTCGAATGTTGTGACATTCCTTTCAAGCTGGTGGGCCCTAAACAAATCCAAGTGGCTGAAGCTCAGAATGTTCTAAAAATTGCACGACAAAGGCTGGCCGAGAAGCAAAGAGGTTTGCAGCTGGTAAGAGCCTTTTTTACCTGCTGAACTGTCAACGCCTTTATGAACTAGACAAAAACATCAGGAAGAAGTCGTTACCTCAGTAGAGTTTACCAGTTTCAGATAAAATGGGGATAATGACAAAAGTAGTAAAAGGTGAAGTATGGCTAAGTAAATAGTATAAATGTGAAAGTCTTAGTACCTGCCACTTCATACGATGCTCCATAATGTTGATTATTACTATTCTGTTAATAATATATTAAGTTTGCCTTTGACCAAGTTGCTCCCGGGAGATATTTATAACGTTAGCTTACCAAAGATTTGCTCAGTATCAGTCCGTGTTCTTAAATAACTGTGCTTAACTGGTCTACGTCAGTCACTCCGTGGCTCTGTAAGGACGTGGTTGTTCCTCACATGCCTTGGTTTAAAGTCAGAACAGAGCCACGTGATGAGAACCAGAGCTGGAACCACGGCCACCAGCCCCCGTCACACACATGCTGAGAGGGGACCGAGTCCCTGGAGCCGGCGGTCCAGTGGGCAGACTCGGCCTGCTGGCCTCTCCGGTCTGGCCCATACAGCCTCCCTCCCTACCCCCCACGGTGTGCGGTGGTTGCCAACATTTTTAAATCTGGGGATTTTGTTTAAAATTTCTACCTTCTCTTGAGAATTCAGACGAGCGGGCAGCCCCGGGCTCCCTTGACGACCATAAGCTCTAAGCCGGCTTCGGGCATCCGTGGTGCCTGCCCGGCCTCACAGGCGTGTCTGGCAAACTCGGATGCGTGAAACGTGTCGGACGGGATGTGAAGATGGCATGGCTACACACTGTGTTTCTATATGTGAAAACGAGCGCTTGAGGCAAAACGAGAGCATGATTTGTCTCAATAATAAATTGTCAATGGGGGAAATTCAGGGCAGCTATAATAGCATAATCAATAAAATATAATTCTTTAAAAAAATAAATTGATGTGTCTTTCAGGTTGAAGAACACCTGCTGTTTTTGCAGGCCACCTTCCAAGAGGTCGTTGCTGAAAAAGAAGTGTTAGCGAGTCGAAGGAAGCTGGCCACCAGGCGCCTGCAGTGCGCCTCGGTGCTGCTGACCGCGCTGGAGGACGAGAAGGCAGGGCCTGCTTCCGTCTCGTGTCCCCTCATTCACTCCGACGGCCCGACAAACCCCGAAATGCTGTTTTCACTGAAGGATGTGTGTGTGTGTGTGTGTGTGTGTACACGTATATACAGCCTTCATATATGATGCAGACACCAGCCTGCAGTGTCCGCGTCATTCTGGATGAAATGAGACATTCACACGAACTACTGAGTCCAGGGGAGGAAAAGGGACAGCACGGTTTTGCTCTCAAGGGGAGCAAAAGCCAGGGCCTCCGCCATGACAGGCCTTTATTGGGTTTCCCCGCCCATTACATGATGGTCCTCATTTACTATGCACAGGCTCGCTTTAGGTGGTTGCCTTTCACAGAAAACAATGGAGAGGATGCTGCTAATCACATCACAGAAGAGGGATATTTGCAGATGAAAAGGCAAAAGGGGTTGAACCGGTTGTTACACTCATCCTTGGAAGGTTTAGCATAGATTTTAGGAAGTTACTTTGCAGTAAATTCAGTCCTCAATTCAGGATGAGGGAGTTTTAGCAAAAAGCAAGACTCAAATCGGCCTAGGATCATTGCAGGCCTGATTCCCCATGGGAGAACCTATCCATGGGCGTGGGTCCTGTGCATCTCCGAGTGGGAGCTGGGCCCATGCCATGCAGAATGGTCTCCTACAATACACACACACACACACACACACACACATACATACACACACACACAACCTCAGTCTCCATTTGCTTGTTGAGATCAGTGGACACTCCTACTCAGATACGAATACGGGAGTCGTGGCCAGGGAGTCGGGAAGAGCGGTAACAGCCCACGAAGTTCAGAGCTGCATTCACTGAGTCTGAGCCCTCGGCACACCGCTGTGAGGCAGAGCAGACCTGCCGAGAGCATGCTGGGAGTTCTCTTTTCCCGGCATGGGCACAGCCCGAGCCGAAAGGCAGGAGCTATCTCCAGGAAGGAGAAAGAAAGTTATGTTTTGTTCTGTCCACCTTCTGACCTCTTGTATCTGACTGTGTCTCTTCTAATCCATCTTCCTGCTCTCTACTTGAACCCCTCGTGAGCCGAGCAGAGCCTTGGTTTAGTCACACCCCCCCCCCACCTCGAAGGATGAGACAGAATCCTCCAGATCATTTTGATTTAGTTTAATTATTTAAGTAGATGCAAATCAGAGAAGACTCTGTCAGGGCCGCAAGAAAGAGGTTGTGAAATTAGTCCAGTCAGAGGGAGGTGACATCCCTCGAAAGACAGCGGGTGGCCTTGGGAACCCAGTGTGTGCCGAGAGGCAGTGGAGCATGGGCACTGCCCCAGGTGTGGAGCTGCCAGGAGGTGGGGCCGCTGATCCGCAGGCTCCTCTGCTGGCCAGCTCAGCACCTGCTCGGCTGGGGAAGGAGGCCGTGCCTGCTAGGGCCCAGTGCCCCCTCGGAAGCTTTGTGCACTTGAGCAAGTTGCTTAACTTCCCCAGACTTCAACTTGCTCGTCTGAAAATGAGGTCAGTGGCTTTTATGTAACAGGATGTTGAAAGAGTCAAGTGAGATTTTCAAAGTAAAATGTCAGGTGAGGATTTAATAAATATCGATAACTGTTGTTGAACATCATTAATAATACATTGTAATGCGTTTGTATATTTTTTAAAGATTTTATTTACTTATTTTTAGAAAGGGAAGGGAGGGAGAAGGAAAAAGAGAGAGAAACATCAATGTGCGGTTGCTGGGGGCTGTTGCCTGCAACCCAGGTATGTGCCTTGACTGGGAATCGAACCTGCGACTCTTTGGTTTGAAGTCTGCGTTCAATCCACTGAGCTATGCCAGCCAGGGCAAGTTTATATTTTTAAAATTATCCTGCTTTGTTACAGAAGAAGTTGAAATGGCGACGAATCTTAGCAAATATGACACTATTGACAAATCCGTGAATAGCACTCATGTTCCTCTCAAAAGCATTTGTTGTTGTTTTTTTCATTTTACCCAATATTAATTGTATGACAACTACAGCATGAGAAGAGTGATAGAAATGGCAAAGACAGGTCCCACTTGGAGACTGTTCACGTCCAGAATGTCTCAGAAGAGTATATTGATTGCATAGTACATGCCAGTCACTCACGTTTATTTTAACCCCTAGACTCGATGGCAAGAAACCATCAACCGAATAGACCGCAGGCTGGAGGGAGTGGTGGGTGACATCCTCGTCTCGGCGGCCTGCCTCGTCTACAGCGGGGTCCTGACGGCCGAGTTCCGCCAGCTCATCGTGAGCAGCTGGGAGACTATCTGCGCGGAGCACGGCATTGCTCTGTCCTCCAGCTTCTCTCTGGTGGACGTCATGGCCCAAAAGCAGGAGGTAGGAACAGGTTTCTGTTCTCCAGTTAAGTGGTTTTACTGTGGATTTGCATTTTATGTGTGTGTGCATTTTTCCGGGGGCGGGGGGATAGGGGTTGGATCTTTTCCCAAAATTATTTTGATAAATGAAAACACTGAAGTCTGTTCCAGGCCTTAAATTTCTTTTTTAATTATAGTTTTAATGCCTCTATTAGTTATATTTCCTATTTCTCATCCTCTGGGCAAAAGTCACAAAATATCCTTTTCTCATTGCAATCCTACTACCCCGTCTAATAAATACAGCCAGTTTCTCTCCCTGAAACTCCTGTTATTAATAAACTGGTGAACTTACTAAATCACAGGTAGTATTCTTAGAAACGGCCAAAATACAGACCTCACATGTATTAATTTATCAATAAATATTTATTGCCTCTATGTAAGTTCTGTGCCGATGTTAAGAGAATAAAAAGAAATATACCTTTTTTTTATCCCTAGAGAGTAATTTTAGATTGTTTCCCCCGCTGGTAACTCAAACTGACCATACAACCTACAAAATCTCAGAAGCAAATACTGGTTTCTTGCTTCCATAATGCTAATAACAAATTTAAAACCAAATAAATCAATAGTTACATTAGATGTCAGTGGACTAAATGGTCCAGTTAAAAGACTGAGACTATAAGACTATATAAAAATGTAAACCACGTTCCGGCCAAGATAGAGGCATAGGTAGATACACTGTGCCTGCTCGCACAACCCAAATTAAGGACAATAAAAATTTAGAAAGAAAAGAAAAAACAGATCTGACAGAAAATTGAACTGTACAGAAATCTGACAACCATTCATCCAGACCAGTAAGAGGGGCGGAGTCAGTAGCCGACAGAGAGGGGTGGAGGCAGGAAAAAGCGGTGGTTGGAGGTCCTAGGCATGCAGGTGGCAGCTAGCAGACCCCAGGCGCAGGGTGGCAATGGGCAGACCCAGTGAGGTGCGCAAGGCTGCTGGCTGACCTTGGACACACATTCATGCACAGATAAACCAGATGAAAATGGGGAGTGAGACAGACGCAACCCAGGGCCCCAGCGCTGGGAAATAGAGCCTAAAAGCACTGATTGAAAACACCTGTGGGGGTTGAGGTGCCGGGAGAGACTCCCAGCCTCACAGGAGAGTTCGTTGGAGAGACCCACAGGGTCCTAGAACGTACACAAGCCCACCCACCCAGGAACCAGCACCAGAAGGGCCCAGTTTGCTTGTGGGGAGTGGTGGAAGAGACTGAAATACAAGAGCAGAGCAAGCGCCATTGTTCCCTCTTGCACCCCACCCCCATATACAGCGTCACAACCCAGCGCCTGGGTTGCCCCACCCTGGTGATCACCTAAGGCTCCGCCCCTCACTGTGTAACAGGCACAACCAGAACCGCCCCCCTCCAAAAATGGCTCAAACGGAAGAACAAATCAAAGCCTCAGAGCCAATACATCTAAGTGAACAACAGACAGCCAACCTATCAGATGCACAGTTCAAAGCACTGGTGATCAGGATGCTCACAGAATTGGTTGAATTTGGTCACAAATTAGGTGAAAAATGAAGGCTACACTAAGTGAAATGAAGGAAGATGAACAGGGAACCAATAGTGATGGGAAGAAAACTGGGACTCGAATCAATAGAGTGGACCAGAATGAAGAAAGAAACAACCAAACAGAAAAGAATGAAGAAATAAGAATTCAAAAAAATGAGGAGAGGCTTAGGAACCTCCAAGACATCTTTAAATGTTCCAACATCCGAATTACAGGGGTACCAGAAGGGGAAGAGGAAGAGCAACAAGTGGAAAAGTTATTTGAACAAATAATAACGGAGAACTTCCCCAATCTGGCAAAGGAAATAGACTTCCGGGAAGTCCAAGAAGCTCAGAGAGTCCCAAAGAATTTGGACCCGAGGAGGAACACACCAAGGCACATCATAATTACATTACCCAAGATTAAAATGAAGGAGAGAATCCTAGAAGCAGCAAGAGATAAGGAGACAGTCACCTATAAAGGAGTTCCCATCAGACTGTCAGCTGATTTCTCAAAAGAGACCTTGCAGGCGAGAAGGGGCTGGAAAGAAGTACTCCAAGTCATGAAAGGCAAGGACCTACATCCAAGATTGCTCATCCAGCTAAGCTTTCATTTAGAATGGAAGGGCAGATAAAGTGCTTCTCAGATAAGGTCAAGTTAAAGGAGTTCATCATCACCAAGCCCTTATTTTATGAAATGTTAAAGGGACTTATCTAAGAAAAAGAAGATAAAAAATATGAACAGTAAAAAAAATAGCAAACTCACATTTATTAACAACCACACCTAAAACAAAAGCAAACTAAGCAAACAACTAGAACAGGAACAGAACCATGGAAATGGAGATCACATGGAGAGTTAGCAACAGGGCAGTGGGAGGAAAGAGGGGGGAAAGGTACAGAGAATAAGTAGCATAGACGGTAGGTGGAAAATAGACGGGGAGGGCAAGGATAGTATGGAAAATGTAGAAGCTAAAGAACTTATAAGTATGACACATGGACATGAACTAAAGGGGGGGAGTGTGGGTGGGAGGGGTGTGCAGGGTGGAGGGGAGTGAAGGGGGAAATGGGACAACTGTAATAGCATAATCAAAACATATTTTTAAAATGTAAACCAAAATGCAAAGCAGAAATCATATGTTATTTAGAAAGTACACATCTAAAACTAAGACTGACCATAGAAAATGGGAGGAAACTTACCATAGGTAATCCTGGAAAGAAAAAAAACAACAGAATTTAAGACCAAAGCGATTACTGAAGGTGTATGACCTTATGTTACAGTACAATAAGAACTGCTTTAATTCTCCAAGTCTATGCTAATAATTCTAAATGTGTTTGTACCTAATAACACGGCCTCAGAATCATATAAGGCCAACCTTTAAAGAACTACAGATAATGTGGACAAATCTGCATTCCTAGTGAAAGATTTTCACACCCTTCTTTCTGAAATTCACAGAAAAAGAACACAAAAATCAGTGAAGATGGGGAAGATTCAGACAACACGATTAGCAGATCCATAACAGGCACCCGTGGGACACTGCAGGGCACCCACTCTCTGCCACGCCCAAACTGACCGTGTAATGGCCCACAGATGCCAAGGGACTTCATTGTATGTTCTGATCAAAATGCAATTCACTAGAAGTCAGCAACTAAATGTTCCTTTGAGAACCCCGAAGTTCCTGGGCATTAGGAAAATACGCCTAAACTAACCACGGGGCAAAGACGAAACCAGGGTTGACGAAAGCAAGCTCTGGGGGAAGTTCTTCCTTCACGATGGGACACACCACGAAGGGCCACCCTCTGCCTCCACCCGTGTCTAACCTGGACCAGAGGCCCAGACGGTGCAGGACGGCAAGGAAAAGAGAGAGAAGGGATCAGACTGGAAAAGAAGAAAGAAAGAAGAAATAGAAATTTTGAAAGGTGATCCACATGTGACTAGAAAATCAAAAAGAAGTATATAGATATATCATGAGCATTAAAAAAATTTAGCGAAGTTTCTGGATTAAAGTCAACATGCAAAAACCAACTGCATTTTTCGACACCAGCAACAAAACAGGGTTTTAGGTTAAATAATGGTTTTAGGTAGCATTTATTTAGCATCAAAATGAATGATCAGAAAGTTGTGTAAAACTTATAGAAATAAAACCATAAAATATTTTTGGACAAATTTTAAGAATCCTAAACAAACAAAGAGTTATGCCATATTCATGTGTTGGACCACCGAGTATCCTAAAGCTGGCTGTTTTTTCCAAATTGATCTATAGATCCTTATTGGCAGGGTCAAGGTCCAAGACGCCCAGTGAGTGCTTCAAACCACAGGTGGCACCGGGCCCTGTGTGTAGTGGGGGTTTTACTGTGCGTCACACCTTTTCGCCGAAAGGGGGCCTCCCACGGCGTCTCGGAATCCCCAGCATCACTACTATCGCGCCTGGGGGCCAGTTAAATCAGATGAGGGTGACTTGGGCACAAGCACGTGACACCACGAGTCCCTCTGGGCTACTGAGCGACTCACGGATGGGCGGGCACAGCCTGTGGGCCTCGAAGGTGCGCGGAAGTTTGCCAAACAACGAACGCGCGAGTGGTCTCGTTGCAGATCCGCCGATGGCACCACCAGGGGCTGCCCCTCGGCCAGTATCTGACGGAGAACGCCATCCTGATCAAGAACGGCCTGCAGTGGCCGCTGCTCATCGACCCGCACAAGCAGGCCTACATCTGGATCCGGCAGATGGAAGGCCCGAGGCTGCAGGAGCTCTCGGCCGAGGACAGCAGCTCCATCCGCAAGATCGAGCAGGCCATGAAGTCGGGAGGCAGCGTCCTCTTGCAGGTACGTGCGCGGGGCGGCCTGGCTCCCCGACCCCGCCCAGCGCACGCCTGCGTCGTGGGCACCGAGCGCCGGGACTCAGAGGTCCCAGGCCATCGCTGGTGCCCTTTTCCGGGGAAACGTGCACACGCGGCAAGAGAGTGAGTGTGCAGTGGGCAGTTCTCACGCCCGCCTCTCGCGGTTGTCCACGGAGTGACGGGATTCACATTTTTTAAAAGCTGTGCCTATTCAGCCCTGGCTGGTGTAGCTCAGTGGATTGAGCTCGGGCTGGGAACCAAAGTGTCCCAGGTTCGATTCCCAGCCAGGGTACATTCCTGGGTTGCAGGCCAGAACCCCCAGCAACCGCACATTGAATCTTTCTCTCCCTCCCCCTCTCTCTCTCTCTCTTTCTCTCTCTCTCTCTCTCTCTCTCTCTCCCCCTCCCTCCCTTCCCTCTCTAAAAATAAATAAATAAAATCTTTAAAAAAAAAAAAAAGGTGTGCCTGTTCAACTGGCTTACTTTTCATAAGGTGAATTTGTTATTCATGTCTGTTGGGTTTTTCAGAATCTCCCTGAAACATTAGCTCCCAGTTTAAAGGCGATTTTGAAGAAGGCCATCTATCAGAGAAGAGGAAAATACTTCATACGGGTTGAGGACTCTGAAATTGAATACAATTCCAAATTTAGGTAATGCCATAGTTACATTGAGACGAATGTTTGGTTTGTTTGTTTGTTTGTTTGTTTGTTTTGAGACAATACTATTGAAGGTTCTGCATTGATAAGCATCTCGTGGAAGAAAAAGGAAGGTTGTGTTTTGAATGTACCTTTTATTATCATGTTTCCAGTTTTTGCATCTTATTCATTACTCTGCAGAATAGAGAAAGGATTTTTATTTGTAAATCATTGCAAACCGGTATTTTTCAAAGGGGGCCTGGGCGGGGGGTCGGGGGGGGCCACAGAGAGTTTCCAGAAACTCCGCAGGAAGGGCAGCCAGCAGGAGCCCGGCCCTGCACGAGCCGGAGGGGCTGGATTTGGTCTGTTTGCCTAGCATTTCGTTCGGACAGGAAAAGCTTCTGCTTCCATAAAAAAAAAAAAAAAAAATCCATATGTCGTGTGTAGAGGGGAAGGATAGAGATTTTTGCCTGGGCAGATACAGCCATGGCGTCCTGTGCCAGGCAGTACGGGGCCCCCAGGAACTCTGCTGCTGCCGGCCAGCCTCACCACGCACAGTCACAGAGTCAAAGTGACCTGCCACAAAAGTAGCGTTCCCAGGGGATAAGACACTTGAGTTGTAGGTCACATGCGTTCTCTCCTTCCGTTCATACCCCGAAGGCTGCTGGGTAAGCAAGTAACCAGCAAGGAGAACCAGGAGATGATTTAAGTGGCCCCTAGCCTGGTGCATTTCCCTTCTTCTCAGGGGCTCGGGCAGACGGGCCGCTTACCACGTGGTCCTGACTCTCAAACTTGCCTCGGGGTCCTCTCCCTTGAGCAGGGCTGCCAGATTCTTGCTCCTTAGAATTCTCTCCTCCAGCCTCCTTCGGAAGTATGCTCCACAAAACAACATTTCCAGGGATTTCATAGGTGTCACTCAGAAAAGGGGATCCTGTTCTTTTTTATAAAAAAAAGCTCTGAGATAAACAAAGTTAAGCAAGATTCCTTCCTGCAAGGACTTAAAACTTCTTTATTTCACGAGCCCCCGCCAGGAAAGGGCATCCTGCGGAACACACGTGGGGAGACACGGTGTGGGCCCCTTCCTTCCTTCTCACCCAGGCCTGGGTGACGGGTGCGGCCACGGCTCCAGAGATGCGGAGGAGGTGACCTCTTCCTGGGGTGACAGCCAGGCCCCTGTGTGCAAATTGGGGGTTCGAGGGAGTGGGGGCCCCTGCGGAGGAGGGCAGCCAGGCAGCTGGTCCCCACTTGGTCACTTTCTGGCCATGTGTCACGGGCAGCGCGTCCAGCCCCCCTGAATCACGGCTCCAACCCGTGTAAAGAGGAAAGAGGGTCGTCTGTTGTGCGGGGTTGCAGTGCGACTAAGAAAGATGCGGCATCTGACCGCTCCTGACTGCTGGTGCCACCCTGCTCTGAGCCACCGCCGTCTCCCCTGTTTTACCCCATCCCCCAGCTTCCTTCTTGCCCATGTTCCCCCTCTGCGCAGGCTGCTGTCGCAATGGCAGCCAGAGCTGTCCCGGTCAAAACCAACCATGTGTCTCCTCTCCTTGAGTCCCCCCGCCCCAGCTTCCTGCTTGGGTGCAAACCACAGTTTCTGCCCTGATCTGGTGGCGGGTGAGAACCCCTAATATTTAGCCTTTGTCTTCCCTCTGGCCTTGGGCTCAGACCAGACATCGTGCGGACATCTGTACGGCTGTGTCTTTAAGGTCCTAAGTAGCAAGGTCATAAGTGTATTCATGTAGCGTAAACCGAGAGCCTCCCTGTGGACCAGGCTGAATAGCCCTAAACATTAACCTGGTTTCCTTCTAGGAGAAGTATTGTTCCGTGATCAAATAAATGTTCTACTCTTTTCCTCTGTGTGTCCTTTGACGAAGGGGTGTACATCTTTCCCACGTTCCAGGTTGTACATCTCCACGGAAATCGACAACCCGCGCTTCCCCCCCTTCGTGTACAACTTTGTTACCATGATCAACTTCACGGTCACGTTCCAAGGCCTGCAGGACCAACTCCTGTCCACCGTGGTGACTCACGAAGTGCCCCACCTGGAGAACCAGCGTTTCCAGCTGTTGGAGAGCATTGCCCTCGACGCCGCGACTCTTGGAGAGCTGGAGGAAAAGGCGCTGAACCTGCTGCAGAGCACGCAAGGTGAGCCCAGCTGCTTGGTGACATGGGGGGGAGACCTTGGCACACGCCTTCGCGCAGGACACAAAACAAGTTTAAGGACCGTATGCACCGTTGGCAACAAAGCTACTAAATCTCAATGTTCACCAAATAACCGGTTCATGTAGGTGGATCGCCCCGTGTCTAAAATGAAAACGTTGCCAGTTTTAACGCTCCTCGGTGCCCACCTCTGCTTTGTGTCGTGGGTCCCTCGCCACCATAAACTCAGTGTAAGTTGTAAGGAAAATCTTGTGGAAACTGGCTTGTTTCCTCCTCGCCCTGCTCCTGTCCCTCGGGCGCCTGACATCCCTTGCGTGTGTCAGGTTAGATCACAGAGACTGAAAGATTACGTTTCCCCCAGGTATTACTAACCGAAGTATATAGGAGGACGCAATCCCACAACCCATATGTATCCCGTTAAAATTCGGTGTTTATTAAAGTAGCGGTAGCAAGTGCATTCCTCTTCAACATGAGAAATGTCTGAGAATCCAGTCTTTAAATGGAAACAGTATAACTTCCGAACAACTCCACAGCTAAATAAAAACCATCACAAATATATCTGCCCCTAAAAGGGGTTCCGAAGGCCCGGTTTCAGCGTGGGGGGGGCCCTCCCCCGCCAGCGAGAATGTGCACCAGCTGGTGGCCTTCGCCCCAGCTCGGCTCGGACACTGTCCAGCGGAGACCGCGTCCGAGTCCGCGGGGTCAGCGTTCTGTTCTGCACGACGGCTCCCTGCCCCCGCTGCAGGTGTCAGCCGCAAGCCCAGGTTGTCACCGGGACTTTGAACAGGTGGGCGACAGGCTAGAAGTCGGAACCCCCTCCTTAGGTTTGATTACTTAGAAAACCCACTTGCACTAGATTACTGGTTTATTACAAAGAAGATGATGCAGAGACAGCCAAACGCAAGGAACTCGCAGGGCAGAGTCTAGGGAGAGGGTGCGGAGCGCCCGCCCTCCCGCCGGCCCACCACCCGCCCCAGATCCGTGTTCGCCGACCCAGGAGCCCGCTGACCTGTCCTTGGGGGGCTCCACGGAGGCGAGACTAATTCCATCACCGGCCCTTGGCGAGTGATTCAACCTGCGGCCCCTCTCCCCGTCCCAGAGATCAGGGCACCCCATTCGTGGGATGAGAAAGCCATTTTTTGGTCATTACCGATTTCGTTTGTTTAAAACAGAATCCTGTGGGAAAGAGTGGAGCGTGTCACCTGAGATGATGGCACACCCGTCCTTGCCTGGGCATTTCATCCTCCCTTTCTGTGTGTCCAGTGGGTCGCCGGGGAAGTGTATTCCTCGTGCTGGAGTGACCACCTGTGACGTGCCTGCAACAGAGAGAGACCCCGCAAACACTGACGTGGCAGAGGGAAGAGACAGGGGAGTCAGGAGAGCGGTGTGTGTGCTGCTCACAACTTTACCAAAACTGTGACCTTTCCCCCCTTAACACAGGGGTGCCAGACTGGTTCCCACCGGGGGCCACATCAGCCTCGAGGGTGCCCTCAGGGGGCTGAATGTCTGTAGTTTGAGGACTGTGTCACTGTAGCTGCTCCTCAACTAGGGGCCAGGCGCTCTACACTCGGCCCTTGGAAGGCAACCTCGAGGCTGATGGTGAGCCCCCCGGTGAAGATGAGTTTGGCACCCCTGACTTAAGAGCTCACCCCCAGAACGAAACCTACACAAAGCCGACAGCGAGCGCTGGTACCCAAAGAAGACAGAATGCGGAGACCGCCGTGTGACACCGTGACTGTCTTTCTTGAGATTCGCCTTTGCTTGCTTTCAGGGTGCGTGTTAGACAACGAGGAGATCATTGACCTGCTGAGGCAATCCAAAGTCACTTCCAATGAGATCTCAAGGCGCATCAGCGCGACCAAGAAGGCGGAGAGCGAAATTCAGGCGACCCGCAAAACCTACCTCCCGATCGCCACGCGCGGGGCCCTGCTGTACTTCGTGGTGGCCGGCCTCGAGCACCTCAACCCCATGTACCAGTTCTCGCTCGACTGGTTCCGCCAGGTCTTCATCTCCACCGTCATCTCCCGGGGCCAGGAGCAGGAAGAACCCAGTCTGCAAAGGGAGGAGTCCTACGTGAAACAACCTCCGGACGGCGTGAAGCTCCCCAGAGAACCCGAGCTGAAATGCGAGAAAAACCCCTTGCAGAGGCAGCTTAAAAACTCTGTGGACGAGCTGACGAGAACGGTTCTCAAGGTGAGCCCTTCTTCGGCGGGAGGTCCGCAGACCTGTCTGGTCCAGCCGGGCCAACCGAACGGTTCCGGTCTGTCCCCCCACAGGTGGTCACCTGGGCTCTGTTCAATAAACACAAGCTCGCCTTCGCCTTCCTGCTCTGCACGGCGATCATGCGGAACAACGCCGCCGCCGCCGAGGGGAGCCCGCCCCAGGACGAGTTCGGGGCGCTCTCGGAGAGGGAGTGGAGCATCTTCTTGTACTCGGGCATGCTGGTCAACGCCAAAGGCCTGATGCCACATCCCAGGCTGGACAGTGAGTCAGAGCCGTCCCTCGGGGGTTAGCGAAAACACGTTTCCCTGAAAAATACCGGAAGATTTCCGCGGGGCTCCAAGGCAGTGCTTTTGTGCTTATTAGACCGAAAGCAGCTGGAGTTCAAGTGCAGCGTCTCGTTCATCACTGTGCCCCCTACGCTGCCAGGCATATAGTCCGTGTTCAATAGTTTTTGAATGAATGAATGAGTAAATGGCAGCTGCTGTAATTATTATAATCCTAATCCACATGATTATGGAGGCTGAGCAGTCCCGCGATCTGCCATCTGTAAGCTGGAGCCCCCGGGAGCTAGAGGTGTGAGTCAGAGACAGCCCCCAGGCCCGAGAGCCAGAGGTGCTGCCCCTGCTGCGGTGAGTCCCGGGTCCACGGAGCTGAGACTGAGGAGAAGGCGGGGCTCAAGGGGAGGGAGCGCTGCTGCCCTTTCTCAGTTTTTTGTTCCAGTTGGGCCGTTGGCCGATTGGATTTTGCCCGCCCGCGCTGGTGAGGGCGACCTTCAATTCAATTGCTGACCAGCCCCCAGGATCCTGCGAGCCCGTTCCTGCAATAAACCCCCTCAGATAGATCGACACATATCCGATTAGTTCTGCTTGTCCGGAGGACCCTGGTATAGTAGCCACAAACAATTGTGTCGAGTGTGTACAAAGGAAACAGAATCGATGGATACATAGTTACGGGAAAAAGCGGTGCAATGCAAAGGCAGTGAGGACAGAAGGAGGGACACAGAAGCTGCAGGACATGCAGAGAACAGGGAGCAAAGCGGCAGTAGGAACCCTTCCCCGTCCAGGATTAATGTGGGCGGGTCAAACTCCCTGATTGACAGACGTAGGTCGGCGTCACAGACAAAAACCAGAATACAGCTCTGCTCTGGACGAGAGACGCACTGTAGACTTAAAGACACCCCGAGGCCGGAGGGGAAGGGGTGGGCAGGGCTCCTAAGCGAACGGTAACCGAAAGAGAGCAGAAGCGGATGTACCGACGACATAAGGGAAAAATGGGTTTTAACGCAAAAGCCGTTACGAGAAACAAAGAAGGACGGTATATGATAACAAAAGGGTCGATGCGTTAAGAAGAGACAAAAATTACTACTCGTCATGCACCAACCCTCAGAGCCCCTGACCGTGGGAAGCGGACGAGGACGGGATGGAGGGTGGAGACGGCGGAGACAGCGGCAACGTGGTGATGGCAGGAGCCCTCAGCGCCCCCCCCCCCCACCGTTTTCTCAGGGGACCTGCCGTGAAGAATGTCCGAGGTTCTGCTGCCGGTGTTTTCCTCCAGGGCTTTTATGGTTTCGAGTCTCACACTTAAGTCTTTAATCCCTTCCGAGTGTATTCTCGCGGGTGGCGCAGTTTCGGTTTTTTAGCACACACCCGTTTCATATTCCCAGCGCTGTTCGTTGAACAGGCTGTCTTTACCCCCTCGTGTGTTCTGCCTCTGTTGTCGGATACGACTTGACTGTGAAGGCGTGGGTGTGTTTCTGGGCTCTCTGTTGTGTTGCAAGGATCTAGAAGATCCATGTGCATCTGAAAAGAATGAATATTCTGCCACTTTACAGTGAACCGCTCTGAAGGCAACAGTGAAATCCATCCAGTGTAGTGTGTCACTCAAGGCTGCTGTCTCCTTGTTGGTTTTCTGTCTGAAAGAGCTACCCGTTGGTGTCGGTGGGTGTTACAGTCCCCTGCTGTGGCTGCATTACTGGCAGTCTCTGCCTCTACGTCCATCAAGATGTGCCTCTCAAGTTTAGGGGGTCCTGCGTCGGGTGTGTAGATGTTTACAAGGGTTATAGCCTCTCGTTGGATTGCTCCCCTTCATCATTTTATAGTGTCCTTCTTTGTCTCTTACAACTAGCCTGTGTTTTAAAGACTGTTTTTTCACCCGGCTGGCATAGCTCAGTGGATTGAGCACGGGCTGCGAACCAAAGTGTCTCAGGTTCGATTCCCAGTCAGGGCACATGCCTGAGTTGCAGGCCATAACCCCAGCAACCGCACATTGATGTTTCTCTTTCTCTTTCTCTCTCTCTCTCTCTCTCTCTCTCTCTCCCCCTCTCCCTCCCTTCCCTCTCTAAAAATGGATAAATAAAAATCTTTTTTAAAAAAAAAATACTGTTTTTTCAGATACAAGTGTTGCTACCTACCCCAGGTTTCTTTTCCTTCCCACTTGCACGAAATCTCTTTTTCCACCCCTGACCTTCAGCCCGTGTGTGCCTTTCGTTCGGGGGTGGATCTCCTGTAGACCACAGACACACGGGAGCTCCCTGGTAGGTGATTAGCTGTCTCCCTCGTGCAGCCTTTAAGGCTCTCTCGTCATTAATCTTTGCCATTTCAATTAGGATGTGTCTGGGAGTGGGCCTCGTTGTGCCCATCTTGTTTTGAACTCTCTGTGCTTCCTGCACTTGTGTGTCTTTTTCCTTCACCAGCTTAGGGATGTTTTCTGCCATTATTTCTTCAAATGGTTCTCGATCCCTCGCTCTCTCCCTCTCTCTCCTCCTTCCGGTGCCCCTGTGATGCAGATGTTGTTACACTTTGTGTTGTCCCGGAACGCCCATTGACGGGAAAGTGGGTAAACCAAATGTAGTGGGCACGTGCTGTGGAATAGTATTCAGCCTTGACAAAGGAAACCCTGTCCCATGCTGCGTCATGGATGAAACTTGAAGACATTATGGTAAGTGAAATAGGCCAGTGACAGACAAGGCAAATACTGTGTGGTTCTACTTACATGAGGCAGCGAAAGAAGTCAAACGGATAAAAACGAAAAGTAGAATGGTAATTACCAAGGGCTGGCGGGAGGGGAAAAGGGTTATTTAATGTGTACGGAGCCTCAGGGTTGCAGAAAAAGTTCCAACTACGTTTCACAACAATGTGAACATACTTAACACTTCTAAAATGGTTACGATGGTAAATTTTCCATTTTTACCACATTGCAAAAATTGCCCTTCATGTGATTCATCATTACACAGAATGGCTTTTCCTCAACAGCAGATGTTTACTGGGCTTCTGCTTTGCAACCTGGGGCGGGGCCGGGGGTGGGGGGGTAGGGGCAGCGGGCGAGGCGGGCTCTGCAGCCGGCTCACTGCTCCCCCTCCTCCCGCAGGCTGGTACGAGAGGCTCTGGGACGGGCGCCTGCAGTGGCTCTCGGGCCCCAGGTGGAAGCAGTGCCAGCACGTCGGCAGCCAGCTGGAGCCTTTCGCCCTGCTGTGCGAGTCCCTGCTGTCCAACGCGCCGCAGTGGGACGCTTTCCGGAACAGCGAGGCTGTCTACGCTCTGATGAGCACGCCTTTCCATCCGGGAAGCGCTTCGCAGGAGGAAGGGAGGAAATCGCGGGAGGAAAGTAAGCAAGCCTTCGGGGTCCCCGTCTGAGCCGATCATGTCTGGGTCTGGGTAGGATGATCCGACTGTACGTGGAGTTCACTGTCCCGTGTCACGAAAAGTTGAGGAGGAGCATCACTGTGTCACCAGCACATCTTGCGTTCTCTGGTCCTCACGACAGTCGTGTGAGCTGATCGTTGTGACCTTCCGCGCTGTTGATGAGGCCTCCGACGCTCCCCCCCACCCCCACCCCCGTTCCTCAGACCACACGGGCTTTGCTCCTGCATCCGGACAGGCCTGCGTATATAAAGATGTGTGTTTTATAGGACGGGCATGTTTTATCTTTTTATAAAGCAGGTGCGTATTTTAAAATCACATAGGAAATAGCCCTGGCTGGTGTAGCTCAGTGGATTGAGTGCGGGCTGTGAACCAAAGTGTCGCAGGTTCGATTCCCAGTCAGGGCACATGCCTGGGTTGCAGGCCATGACCCCCAGCAAGCACACATTGATGTTTCTCTCTCTCTCTCTTCCTCCCTCCCTTCCCTCTCTAAAAATAAATAAATAAAATCTTTTTAAAAATCACATAGGAAATAAAACTTACTTTAAATGATTTGCTATTTTTAGCATATCTTTTCCTTTCTCCCCACTGCCCCTCACTTTGAACTCTCCTCCTCGCTCCCCCTGCCACCTCCACCCGCATCGCCCCTGCTCAGGACACAGCCTGATCTGTTCCCGCCATGGTCTTTTCCGTGTCGATGCCAAACTTCTGCCACGGTCTCCAGCTGTGCTTCCGGTCATGCTACTGCGATAACATAGACATCGTGACACCTATTTCGTTTGCTTTTGTATATTTTTTCCAGGATAATAGTTTCTGCCAGATGGCTTTTTTTTTGAGTCCACAATAATTAACACTCCCACCAGCAATCTGTGTGTGCCCATTCTCCGAGAGGAGTATTGGATTTTTTAACTTGTGCCAATCTGAAAGGTTTAAAGTGCTCCGATCTGAATGTCCCTATGAGCTAAAAGAATACCTTTTCAGATGCTGGAGTTGCCTATTCATGTGTGTAGTCCAGTTTTCTACTGGATTGTTTATCTGTTTTGTCCAGTTGTAAGAATCCTACCAGTCTAAAAGATGACTAACTTTTTGTCTTGTTAAAAAATATGAACCTTTTCATTTGAGTATTTTCCAAAATTTGTTAGTCTGTTGGATTCATTCATAGTATCTGTACCACACAAATGTTTAGATGTTTGTATAGTCAATTATGTCTATTTTTTTTTCTTCTAGAGCTTCTTGCTTTCCAGTTTTGATTAAGACGTTCTCTTCCTCTCCTAGAGTTCTCTCTCTGTTGTTTCATTTTGTTGCATTTTCACTATTCTATTTTGGATTCATCACTTATTATACTATGAGATGGGCTAACATTTTTTACTTAAAGAAACCTTTTACTGACCTGTTTTGTAAAGTGAAGCTCTTTCTATTGTTCAAATAACCCCAAATTTATCAATTTTTAAATAATCTTAGTGTATCATGGACTTTTTTAAAGGTCGACAAACCTATTTTAGTTATAGTAAGAAAAAAAAAGCTATTTCTTTCGTGAAAGTTGTCTGTAGACATTGGGGAAACGGAAGGGGGAGGCAGGCGGAAACGACCCCTGTAGCCACGCGGGTTAGCGCTGAGCACCAGGAGACTTCCGGCCCTGCAGGAGCGTGACCGGGAGGAGTCTGCCGGCGTGCCAGGAGGGGTCCGGATTGAAAAATATACACATGCAGCCCTGGCTGGTGTGGCTCAGTGGATTGAGCGCCCACCTGTGAACCCAAGGGTCGTTGGTTTGATTCCCAGTCAGGGCACATGCCTGGGTTGCGGGCCAGGTCCCCAGGAGGGGCACATGAGAGGCAACCACTCATTGACATTTCTCTCCCTCTCTTCCTCCCTCCCTTCCCCTCTGCCTAAAAATAAATTAATTAAATCTTTTTAAAAATGACAAAAAATATACATGCATAAGATGAAGTTTTTCAAAACTTTGACAGTTTTGTTGCATTTTCATTTGATGCTCATTTCCTACAGAGTAAGAACATAACTCTCTAACCTCTAAGGTTATTAGTTTATACAGGGCGGGGCAAAAGTATGTTCACAGTTGTTCATATGGAAAATAGTGCAATAATTAATAAACAACAACACAAGAATCAACTCTGTTTCGCATACTCATGACTGTAACCTCCTTTGGCCCTACCCTGTATTCGTCAGAAAAACAGCCCCCCACCCCCCTAACCCCTACCCCCGCACAGGAGCAGGTTCTCAGGTGTCCGCTGTGTCCTGTGCCCCTCGCCTCCTTCCTTCGGCCGCCCATCACCTTGTCAGAGTGCCTTTGCAGCCTCGTCCCCGGGGCCAGACTGAGACCACGTCCACCCTCATGTCTAACCCTCTGCCATGCTCAGGGTACTTAGTGAGCCTGCGAACTCTGCAGGGATAAAGCTCACTTTACAGGAAGTCAAGCAGGTTTTTAAAATATAACTTCACAACAACCATATGATCTCACCTTTAACAGGAACCTAGACGACAAAACAAAGAAACAAGCAAAATATAATCAAAGACACTGAAATAGAGGTCAGGCTGACAGTGACCACAGGGGAGAGAAGAGGGAATTTCAGGGGAGAATGGGAAGGGTTTACAGGAACAAATTTAAAGGACACATGGACAAAAACTAGGGGGAGGGTGGTAATGGGAGGGAAGTGGGGAGGGGTGGGAGGGGGGCTGGATTGGGAGTAAAAGGGAGAAAACTATTTGAACAATGATTAAAATAAAATTTTAAAAAATAAAATAAAATATAACTTCACAACTTTATTTTTTTGTTTTGCCTAAGAAATGTGCTTTTACTTTTTGTTAACAGAAACTCCAGTGAAAGGTTGATGGTGCATACATTGCAAGTGTCTGTCTTTTTTTTTAGTTGGCTTCCAAATTTATAAATGGTTTTTTTAAATTTTATTTTAATCATTGTTCAAGTACAGTTTTCTGTCTTTTACTCCCATCCCAGCCCACCCACCCGACTTCACAACTTTTACAACAAAAATTTTCGCTTGTGGTATCTCTTAGTGATCCAGAGTATCTGATCGTTAATCTCCGTTTCCTTCTCTGCATTGTGTCTAGCCGAACTTTTGAACGAAAACGAAGAACTATGCAGACCTGTGACCTTCCCCTGGGAGAAACTCACTCCGTTCCAAAGACTTATCTTGGTAAGGTGTGCTGTGAGCCCGTCTTGGTGTTCTAGATGTTTCGAGCACCTGGTCAGTAACTAGCCCCGTCACATCTGAAACCGGATGGATAAGCCAAACACCCACTGCGCCAGCTGCCCGTCAGACGGAAGCGCCTGCTCTGCATCTGAACGTGTCCTTTCGTGGAGGGAACCCCGTCGGAGCGGCATTCCCGGCAGCTCTCTGTCCCCATCACGTCACTCCTCCCGGGAGAGGAGGGAGGACGTACGGGATGGGGGACCCGAGGGACAGACTCGGCGTGCACAGTTCAGCTCTCCCTCCCCTGTCCCTCGGGGAACCTGCTTGCCTCCTGAAAGCACCCGTCCACTCTGCTTCTCAGCCGGGCCACAGGGGATTACTGAGGTAGCCATGGCCTGCAAACGTGTGGCCGCCACAGAATTCCTGGACTTTAAAGCCCATGCTCCCTGGCCTTCTCCCAGTAAGCTCCAGGCGCTCAGGTTTGTGAGCTGGAAACTGGATGAGCGCGGTGACCCTGTCTCCCAAACCCCCAGTCGGAAGGCGCAGGCTGGGGGCGTGCTGAGTGGACACAGAAAGAAACCGAGTTAGAATGTCGGAAACTGGGTCAGACCTGTGCGAGTCAGACATCAAGATTGCCACACGAGAGATTAAGTTAGAAGATACTAGAAAAGAGGTTCGATCCAGGGAAGACCAAGACCACAGAGCTCTGTGGGGCAAGGCCTCTGTCTGGTTCACTCCCGTCTGTCCGTCGCTGCAGCCTGTCAGACAGCGGAGAGAGGGGAGGAGGACACTGTGGGGCCTGTGGTCCCAGCGACCATTTCCAGACCGATCTGTAGCTGCTTAGAAAAGAGCCCGTGGAATTAAACTCAACAGAAAACTCCCATTTCTTCGGTCTCCCCTTTCTCTCCCACCCCTCGGAAAACAAGTCCCTGGCTTAGAAACGAGAACAGTGGGGACTTTCATAAAGGCTGGCTTGGTGGGTTGCAGGGGAGTGGGAGCCGGCAGTACGGGGGTGTCAGAGGAGCGCGGTCACGCGTGAGAGCACAGGGGCACCCAGTGACGGCGCCCGCACCTTACCCCGCGTTTCCCTCTTCCTTCCCGGTTCTCTTTCCAGATAAAAATCCTTAGGCCGGAACACTTAATGAGTGCAGTGAGAAAGTTTATCACGGAGAAACTAGGAGGCGAAGACATTTACAGAAGCGGGCTGAACCTGAAGGAGTCGTACAAAGAGTCGAGCGCCAGGACCCCCCTGGTACTCATTCATGCACACGGTACGCTGCCCACCACCAGGCGGGATGGCGCGGGGCAGGGGGCTCTGTGCCGGGTCATCCTGTGTCTAAAGCAGGTCCCCGTTCCTGTGGAAGTATCTGGGCAAGGGACAGAGTACAACTTTAAAGTATATTAAGGAAGGGCCTTTCTAAAAATGTAAAAGAACAAAGAGAAATCAGGTTTCCCAGATTCCCACGTGTGGAAGAATTCATCAGCAGAAATTCTCTCTCTGTGCAGAAAATACCCCTGAGCACGTATCATTTATTAGAAAGTTACGATTTCCCCTGCGCTTATTAGCTGTTTTCATTAACATTGACTCATGAAAACTATATGTGTTATAAAATGAACTACCAGAAACTGGTCCTGCTGATTGATACTGGGCCGGCCCTTGCATTCCCCAAAGCTCCAAATGCTTTTCCTTTTCCCTTTCTGGTCTTTGATCCACGGACCCAAAGCAAAACATTTTCTTCATTCATCTTCTGCTCTCCATCATCTCCAGGTCAAATGTGCATTTAGAATCCACCACTTTCAAGCTTCAATCCATAGACAAGAAATTGTGTAAGGATTCTGGGCAAAAAATCTCGTCCAACAGGCCTGCGCGTGGAGGCGTCTCAGCTGAGACCCTTCCGTGGCAGGAACACCAAACTCATCTTCCCCGGGGGCCACAGCAGCCTCGCGGTTGCCTTCAAGGGGCCGAATGTGACTTCAGGACTGTGTACATGTAACTCCTCCTTAACTAGGGGCAGGGAGCCCTCCGTGGCTGCCGCCGGGGAGAAACCAGGTGCCGGGTCAGAGAAAACAAGGCGGATGGCCGGGTTCGGCCCGTGGGCCGTGCGTTTGCCGCCCGTGCGGTAGAGCCACTGGCTGTGTGTCCGACACGCTCGTGATACGAGTGTCCTGTTTCTCCAGGACAGAGCCCAAGGCGGCAGCCGGAGCTCCAGCCGTCATGAATCCATGGTCTGAAGAACGGGGTGGGGGAAAAGAACAATCGCGCAAATGTTAACAAAGGTGGCTGCCGACACCTACTTACAAAACTTAGACGCCCATAGCTAGCAGCAGGAGAGGCTACAATAAAGCATCTCAGCCGGGTGCACAGCCCACCCAGGGGACACGGGGGTGCAGCTGCAGAGGAGGGAGGCACAGGCGAACTGAAGAGTTTAACCAGGAGTGGCCGCTGCAGGTAGGGGTCGCCATCCCCATCGGTTAGAAAAGCTAGGTGACCGCTGCTTCCGCGTGTCCTCCCGCCGCCACTCAGAAACGCCGAACTGCATCGGTTAAGAGGGAATCGAACGAGCTCACAGCTGTGTGGGATCACAGCTCCACGTTGCTCCGCAGGGGTCGACCTCACCGACACCCTCCTGCAGTTCGCCCAGGAGCTGAAGGGGACCACCCAGCACGTGACCATCCTGTCCCTGAGCCACGGCCGGGCAGCGAAAGCGGAAGACCTCGTGGCGAAGGCTCTGGGCAAGGCGGAGCAGTGGGTCCTCCTGCGGAACTGCCACCTCGCAGCGTCCTTTATGCCCAAGCTGTGCGCCATCGTGGAGTCGTAAGTGACGAGACCCGCCCACTCGTTCCAGCATCCACTGATGATTGTTGACTGAATTATTACTGTATTATTTGCCGATGGTGACTTTCAAACTCCGCAGTTCCTTCTAAATTAGCTGAATGATTGTACTCTAAGGACAGGATTCTCTTCTCCCCCGTTTATTTATCGGTGTGTTTGTATCACTATGAACTCAGGGGCTCCTGCTACATTCAGTGGGTTACAGTCTGTTCCTGTCGTCATTGAGTCTGATGCTCGGCGGGCTGCGAACCAAAGTGTCACAGGTTCGATTCCCAGTCAGGGCACATGCCTGGGTTGCAGGCCATGATTCCCAGCAACTGCACATTGATGTTTCTCTCTCTTCTCTCTCTCCCTCCCTTCCCTCTCTAAAAATAAATAAATAAAATCTTAAAAAAAAAAGTCTGATGCTCGGTTGTCGCAGATGTGACCCTAGGCACTTCTTTTCTTTAATTGTCTACCCTCCCCCCACCGGTTTTTGATGACCATATCACATTTGTGCTTAGGGGAGCAAAAAACTAGTTTTTTAAAGATTGTATTTATTTACTTTTAGAGGGAGAGGGAGGGAGGGAGAAAGAGAGAGAGAAACGTTGACCGGCTGCCTCTCACCCGAGTGCCAACCAGGGGACCAAACCCACAACCCAGGCATGTGCCCTGACTGGGAATCGAACTGGCGACCTCTTACTTTGCAGGATGCCCCCCAACCAACTGAGCCACACTGGTCAGGGCCCAAAACTAGTTTTTTTTTTTAAATGAGAATTAATGAGTCTTGTGCAACATGAAAGTTCTTAGGATAGTCCAATGAGATCTTTGATTATTGACATGATTTCTAAGGCCCCTTAAAACATTGAAATGCTATGACTCTTAGAAACACATTGGTTCAATCTCAGTGTTTCACGCCCACACGGAAACTTCTTCACTTTGCAGGCTCGGCAGTCCGGTTGTGCCAGTAGACCCTGAGTTCCGGCTGTGGCTGGGCTCGGAGTCCGACGCCTCTTTTCCCATCGCTATTCTCCAAAAGAGTTTAAAGGTGAGGACGGAAAAGAACAGATTCTGACCCTGGCCGAGGAGGAGCAGTGTTCACTGTTTGAGGTATCTCCACACCGCTTTCCATGCAGAAGTGCTCCGCTTTCTCCACACCCTCGCCAGCACTCGTTTGCTGCTTTATTGATGACAGCCATTCTGACCGGTGTGAGATGATACTTCATTGTGGTTTTAATTTGCGTTTCCCTGGGGATTACTGATGTTGAACATCATTTTATATATCTGTTTGACCTTCTGAATGTCCCCTTTTTGGAGAAGTATCTAGTCAGGTCATTTGCCCATTTTTTTAACTGGATAGTTTGGTTTTGGGGGAGGGTTGGTGTTGAGTTTTATAAGCTCTTTATAAATTTTGGATATTAACCCCTTATCAGATGTATCGGTGCATGCTCTCCCATTCTGTGGGTTGTCTTCTTATTTGGTTGATGGTTGGCTTTGCTGTGCAAAAACTTGTTGGTTTGATCTAGTCCCATTTGTTTATTTTTTCTTTTGTTTCCCTTGCCTAAGGAAGTAGGTCAGCAAAAATATTGCAGCAGGCTGTGTCCGAGATGGTCCTGTCTATATTTTCTTCCAGGATTTTTATGGTTTGGGGTCCAACCTTTAAGTCTTTAATCCATTTTGAATTTATTTTGTGCGTGGCATGAAAAAGGTGGTTTAATTTCACTTTTCTGCATGTATCCACTTTTCCCAACACCATTTACTGAATACACTACCTTTAGTCTACTGTATATTTTTGCCTCCTCTGCCAAATATTGACCATAAAAGCAGAGGTTTGTCTCTGGGCTTTCTGTTCTGGTCCATTGAGCTATGTTTCTGTTTGTATGCCAGCGCCATGCTGTTTTTTTTGTTTTGTTTTGTTTAAGATTTTATTTATTTATTTTTAGAGAGGGAAGGGAGGGAAAAAGAGAGAGAGAGAGAGAAACATTAATGTGCGGTTGCTGGGGACCGTGGCCTGCAACCCTGGCATGTGCCCTGACTGGGAATCGAACCTGTGACACTTTGGTTCACAGCCCGTGCTCAATCAACTGAGCTACGCCAGCCAGGGCTAGCACCATGCTGTTTTGATTACTGTTGCCTTACAATATAGTTTGATATTAGATAACGTGATTCCTCCAACTTTGTTCTTCTTCCTCAAGGTTGCTGTTGCTCTGGGGGCCTTCTGTGGTTCCCTGTAAATGTTTGGAATAACTGTTCTAGTTCCATGAAATGTGTCATCGGTATCTTGATAGGAATTGCCTTGAACCCATAGATTACCACTGAATCTCGGAAAGTTGCATCCTCAGCTGGTTCTCTCGCCAGTGCCGTGCGCGTCTCCCCTCGTCCTGCTGCCGCGCCGGTCCTCATGCCGCTGTTGTCCCACGTTTGTTTCAAAGGTTACAGTGGAAAAGCCCATCGGATTGAAGAGTAATTTACTTAAGATGTTTGGATATAGTGGGAGTGGAGAGGTGACGGAAGAAATATTTGAGAAACCTGACTGCGGACCGTGGTGGAAAAAACTTTTATTCGGCTTATGTTTTTTCAATGCCGTGGTCAATGAAAGAAGAAAATACGGAATATTTGGATGGAACATCGATTGTGAATTTAGCTCTTCAGATTTCAAGGTAAGTATGCTATCTTCAGAATGAACACTGACGAGAAATGCATAGCAGTACAATGCAAACCGAACACCGTTTCCGTGGCAGCGGAATGAGCTCTGTATGTGAAAAAGAGAGTGTTTACAAGAGTGGACTGCGAGGCCGGCAGTTCTGGGATCAGATCACATCGCCGCCGCCTCCAGCTCTGCAAGTATTGGCTCTGCTGGGCAAGCTGGTCAGCCTCTCGGGGCCGTGGCGCCCTTGGCCGGGAGAAGCAGGGCCGGGGAGGGCGGCACCTCCGTCGAAGGCAGTTACAGGAGGCGGACTGGTCAGTGCAGGTGGAGCTCGGGGGGCAGTTCCCGGCACAGACACGTTGCTGCAGAAGCGTGTTCACTGACCCACCCAAGGCGGGAGCAACCACACTGACCCCCGTGGGAGGGAAAGCTCAGCTCACGGTCCTCCTTTGCTGTTCTCCGTGCGGAATGCTCTTTGTGCCCCCTGCTGCAGCTGCAGCGTGCTTGCCCTGTTGCCACAGCAGACAGGTGGTGCCACCTGCTTCAACGTTCCCCGGGGCAGCTTTCCAGCTGTGGGGTTCCCACCTGACCATGGCCTTGACTGCCCGTTCACGTCTGTGTTCCAGCAGATGCCCGGAAAGCTTCCCGAGGAGAAGCCTGGCTCTGCCTCTGGGCATCTGTCACCTGGGCCCACCTTACAAGGGCGCCCCTCCCGTCTCCTCTCTGCCCGGGTGGGGCTTCTCCGTCCCCACAGGAGGCCTCGGGCCCCTGCGCTCTGCCCGGCAGAGTACGGGCGTCAGCCCCTCAGCAGAAGGCGACGTGGGACAGCTGCACTCTGGGCGCTCGTCCAGGCCACACTCCCAGCTCCGTCAGGGGCAAGCGGTGCGCTGGGAAAGAAAACCAGCCGTGCCGTGAATTAGACGAGGGGTCACCGTGCCTTTGGCCTGGCAAGTGTCAGGGCAGCTTTGCCGGCGGGAAGGAAACAAACCACCCGGCCACTTTTCCTTCCCTTGCTCTCACGGAAGATGATGCCATTTTCTCATCTACTCCTCGTGCTCTTCCTCTCTTTGGCTGCCAGAGCTCTTGGCTATGCCCTTTTCCTTGGGCTGCCCTTGTTGCAGCTCAGGTCCAGGCTTGGGGGGCTCGCAGCGGCGGCAGACGCACTGGAGGAAACATGCATCGAGGTGGGGTTAGCCCTCTGGGCTAAGGGGTCGCCCGGGTCAGAGTGGCAGTCCCCCGAGGAAACGCTCCCAGGGCCGACACCGCCCTGCGGAGCCAGGGCGTCCCTCCCACGGGAGGGGCTGTGTCCAGGCACGGCCTCCCACTGTCCCACCGCCCACCGGTCGGCCGGTCCCCTCCTCACCGACAGGGCGGTGCAGAGACCCGCCTGCCCGCCGGGCTCCGGCTCCAGGGTGCTAGCAGCAGGGATTTCTAGACGGCCGTGTGAGAGTTACTGATTTTATGTCAGAACATCAAAGCAAGCTGAAAACACCTACTGAAACGGTAAAATCGGGTGGGTGTTTTTAAAGGTCGCCGTAATGATGCTGGAGAATGCCCTGATGCAGCAGCCAACCGTGCCCTGGCGGATGCTGCGCTGCCAGATCGGGGACGTGATCTACGGGGGCCGGGTGACCGAGCCCCGGGACCAGCAGAACCTGAGCTCCCTTCTGCACAGGTTCTGCAACCCGGACGTGCTGAGAGAGGACTTCAGCTTCTCCAGCGAGGAGGTGAGACAGGGGCCGAGGTCCTTACGGGGTTCGTGTTACACCAGCTACTGGGGAAGCGTTTAAGATCGGCACATGAATCCGTTTTAATGTTCCCCTTTAGTGGCTTTTATTCGCTCTTGGTGTTACAGAATTAACTGACTGTTACTGTCTCCATCACCGTTTTGTCCGCGAGGCCCCTGCTCTCCTTGCGGAGCCTCCAACCAGCCAGCGCTGGTCTTGGCTCCGGACCAGGGAGACACACAGCTGGTGAACCAGAGGAAGCTATTTAATTTCTCCCATTAAATAGCTTCCTTTTTTTTTAAAGATTTTATTTATTTTCAGAGAGGGAAGGGGGGAGAGAGAGAGAGAGAGAGAGAGAGAGAGAGAGAGAGAGAGGGAGAGGGAGAGAGAGAAACATCAATGTGCGGTTGCTGGGGGCCGTGGCCTGCAACCCAGGCATGTGCCCTGACTGGGAATCGAACCTGCGACACTTTGGTTCACAGCCCGCGCTCAATCCACTGAGCTACGCCAGCCAGGGCAGCTTCCTTTTTTTTTAACTTCTTTCTTTTATAACTGGAAGTTTGTAGCTTTTGACCACATCCACCCATTCCTGAGGGGTCCGTTGTCCTTAGGCTCAGGCACACTCTCTCTCTCTCTCATTCATTCATTCTGGAGGTTTTACTGAGATAAAACGATGGGTCAGAGTGTGAGTGTGTCCAGTCTCCAGGGCGCCTCTGACGGAGGCGTCGGGGCACCGGGACAGCCTGAGCCTCATTGGTCCGTCCTTCCTCCTCTCTCGTCCCCGCGAGAACGTTAGCCGTGCCTGTCGTGCAGCCGCCCCTTCCAGAGCGGTGGCCCCAGAGGTGGCTTTCAACAGAAGTGTCTAGAACGTACCACCTACAACTAAGAAGAGCCTTCTGTGTAAAATGTCATGGGCAAATACCATCTTCAGGCATTGCTGAAAGGACGTACCTCACAAGGTGAAAAAGTGACATTTTTTAAAATTTCCAGCCATGTCAGCCCATGCCGAAGTCTGCACGCATGAAGGATTACGTGTGCCTCATCCAGGCCTTACCTGATGATGACCCTCACGAGCTTTTAGGGTTGCACCCCGAGGCCATGAGGGGCTTCAAGGAGACCCAGAGCCAGAATTTCATTGATCACCTCATGGCCCTGCAGCCGAGAGCCACCCCGGCCAGCCTCATGATCAGGTAAGACTCACTGTTAGTTAAATTTGAAAACGTATTATTAAAAACTGTTAAAATATCTCTTTGAAGAGATGTAGTGCAGAATTTATGGGAAAACAGAATCTAAAATTACACTTTAAAGACATAAAACCTGATCCTCCAAATGACACAGAAGCCTGCGTACACACACACATGAATTACCGAGCATGTAGTAGGTGCTCAATAAATCTTTGTTGAGTGAGTCATTGAACTGTACCTGGTGAGTCGTGTTTCTAAACTGAGTTTGTTTACATGGGAAAAGTCATCCACCTTCTGCAGGACAGGGAAAACAGCCGTCGTAAGTCAGAGGGCAGCACGGTCAGTCAAGAGGAGGGAGCCCTGCTTTTATTGTTTTTTTTTTTAAGATTTTGTTTATTTTAATGAGATGGGAAGGGAGGGAGAAAGAGAGGGAGAGAAATATCCACGTGCGAGAGAAACATCTACTGGCTGCCTCTCGCATGTGCCCCAATCGGGGACCGAACCCGCAAGCCAGGCATGTGCCCTGACTGGAAATCGAACTGACGACCCTTCACTGTGTGGGACAACGTCCAGCCGACTGAGCCAGGCCAGTTTAAGTCCCATGGCAGTTGTACCTCCTGTTAGCTCCTTGTCCAAGGCCACGCTGCCTCGGTATCCTTTCCCGGCTTATCCCTGGACGGAGGCAGGTCTGCCCAGCGAGGCCGGGCTGAGACTTCAGTGGTGCGGCACGTGCCCCCCGCCCCCCCGCATCCTCGGGGCCCCTCTGCCTGGGACTGTAAAGTACGATCGTGGTGGTCCATGCCCTTGATGTTGCCAAAGGGGTCGTCCTGCCCCTCCCTCCCCAACCCTGGGAGCCACCTTGGACAGATTCCACGATTCCACAGAGCAGCCCTACTCTTAACACCAGAAACAAAGCAGGACGGCAGAGTGAGGACACAGGCCCCTTCCTGTGAGCTGTCAGCTGGCTGAGAAGCCGCGCAGCTGAGCCCAATGCATCAGCATAGCTCCTGGCTTCTCACTGACGTAGGACGACACCCCCTGGCGGGGTGACACCTGGGGCGTTTATTGGGAAACCGGTGCGTGCAGAGCAACCGAGAGCGGGACCGCGGGAGAGGAGTGCGGACTCCCTGCCCGTCCTCCCGGGGCCCGGGCGCCCCCTCTGCACCAGGGCCCTCCCTGCGCTCCCTCTGCACCAGGGTTCCAAGGAGCTCCCCCCACTTCAGTGCCGCTCCGCACTGCAGCCTCACCCAGACACGCACACACACACACACACACACGCTGTCCTGCTGCCACCACCCACAGAGTGTGTGAGGGACCCTGGTGCACACACAGGGACCTGACACCCAGGTAGGTAAACAACCTGCAAGGCGACCTGAGCGCGCCCAGTCTGCCGGCTGCCTCTTTCCTGTGCACTCTCTCGGTGTCTCCTCACGCAGACGGATTCAGAGGGCGGCGCTTTTACACAGAAACCTGAGGAAAGCGTCAGAAACGCCCGTGTCCTCGCAGGTGTCGAGGGGGCACCGACCAGTGTGCTCGTCTGTGAAACTCGCCGTGGCCTCCAGGAGGCTCCCTCTCCCGGCCCCGTGGTTCTGTCCCCCCGGCTGGGTCTGCCTCGCCTGGGCCTGAACTCTGTAGCCCCACCCCCACCCGACCCGAGGACCCCTGTCACCCGCCCCTCCTCCCTCCTGCAGCCAGGAGAAGAGTGAGGACGAGCTGCTGATGGGAATCGTGTCCGACCTGCTGAAGCGGCTGCCGCTGACCGTGGAGAAGGAGGAGAACACGGGGACGCAGAGCACGCTGAAGGGCCTGATGTCCAGCCCCTTCTGGGAGTTTCTTTATAAAAATGCCAAAGGTGAGCACGGGCCTGCGCTGCCCCGTCCCCCCCGCCCCCCCCCTCAGGCCCCTCAGCAGGGGACACGGCACAGAGGCAGGTAGGTAGCGTGGGCAGGACGAAGGACCCCTCAGCAGTGAGGAGGCCAGAGCAGAGGGGAAGCCGGACCCCTCCCTCCCCCAGCTGGGAGCTGGAGAGCAGAGAAGAGTGCACCGCTGTGGGTTTCTTTGGTTTTGGGGGGCGGGTTCGCAGGGAGGGCGGGTGGTGGCCCCAAGACTAAGAATGAAGAAACAATCCTTGTGGCAACAGAAGGCAGCGGCTGTGCTTGAGAGGTTCTGAAAAGCGTGGCGGCCCCTGCCGTCCAGGCCTCTCTGCCTCCGGAGCAGCAGCAGGGCAGGAAGGCCCAGCCGGCCGCTGATGGGGGCCTGGGGGGCGTGGGGGGTGTGGGAGGCGAGGCAGAGAACATGGCCAAACCTGGGCATCCAGGCTCGGCTCCAGGCCCAGCTCTCAGGAGGCCCTGAAGTTTTGGACTGCGGTAAGTTGCCCGGCTAAATTTTCGACATCCACGTTTTAACCCTTTAAAAGAGGTTCACTTGGGAACCAAATGGTGAGCGACAGTCTGCCGGCACAGTGCTGTCGCTGCACCCAGACCGGGGCCCGGCAAAGGCAGCCCACCGGCAAGCCAGCATGACCTTCATCTGTCTTCATGGGTGCAGGAAAAAGGAACAGTCTGGGACACGTACATATCACAAGGAGATCAAATCTGAGTGCCCACAGGTCAGGCTGTGCTGGATGCCAGTGCCGAGTTTACACCAAGGTGGGGGGCATGGGGGGGCGGAGGTAGAGTGGTTGTGACCCGGACAGCATGGCCCACAGAGCTAAACCAGTGACCAGCTGGCCTTCCGCAGGACAGGGTCTTCAGTGCCTGGTCCAGACCAGTGAAACCCTCTCCCTTCCAGCCCCCGCGTGTCTGTCTCCGTTCCGTCTGAAAGACGCCGCAATTTTCTCTCTCGTTTTGGCCCAGGCCATGACCCCCTTATCCACTGCGTCCTGCTAGCCTTTTTGAAGCAGGAAATGGAACGATTCGATAAGTTGTTATTTGTCATCCACGAGTCTTTGAAAGATCTTCAACTTGCTATAAAAGGAGAGATCGTCCTCAGCCAAGAACTGGAGGAGACACAAGAGTCCCTTCTCAAGTCGGCGGTGCCGCCGCTGTGGCAGGTGGGCCGCGGGCCCGGCCGCGTTGGCTGGCCCGGTGGGAACGTGGGGCCCGGTGGCAGGGGAGGGAGTGCCACGCACCCGCTGAAAGGTGCTGCCGTGGTGTCGGTACGGGTGCGCAGCAATAAACTCCCTTAGAGGGGAGTGTGTCGGCCCTCCTTCAGTAAGTTTATCAAAGAGATGTTTGTCACGGGACTGTTTATAATAGCACGAGGCTGAAAATAACTGAGCGTCTATTCATGAGAATCATTATGTTCCTGATACACTGAAAAGATCTCTCAGTTGTGTGAAATGTTTTTTTAAGCTTCAGAAAAACGTCCGTGTTAAGGACTGTGAAAACATATGTATGCTTCTGTGAAACCCACGCCTGTGTGTATGCCTGTGTGTGCCTGGGAAAAGGCGTGCGTGCATTAGAGTCGAGAAACCCAAATTAGAGTTTGGGGGGAGCCCACCAAGCGGACCTCCAGGAGGACCCGGAGGAGAGAGAGGGGCCAGCTGGACGGGGCGGCCGGCTGGTGCCCGGCACCCCCGGGCCGGCTCAGGGCTCGGGTCCGTGCTGAGTGCAGCTGGCAGCAGGCCCAGGCCTGCGGGGGCAGGGGCCACAGGGAGCAGGCCACCGTGTCCAGGGGCCTGGGGGAAGGCTGGTGGCTGTCAACGTTTCTTTTGTAAAGTAAGAGTTGGAGACTATACTTTCAGGGATTACTTCCATAGTTTGTTATGAAGTAGGAGTTGGGAGTGAGGCGGGTACTGGCATGCAACATTCAGGCCCCTCTTGCCCCTTATCTCCCCCGGCAACCACCGATGTCTGCGGGCCAGAGAAAACAAATCTGAAAAACATTCCGTGCCTCTGTGTCTCTCTATCCCAACAGAAATACGCCTACAAGTCCTGTAAACCCCTGAGTTCCTGGGTTAACGACCTCATCCAGCGACTGAATTTCTTCAACACCTGGGCCAAAATGGCATTCGGGGAAATCCACCATCGGTACGGGGGAAAAGCCGGTTTGCATGTCTTCCTCGTTTTTATTTTATTTTTTAAAAGATTTTATTTATTTATTTTTAGAGAGGGAAGGGAGGGAGAAAGAGAGAGAGAGAGAAACGTCAATGTGCGGTTGCTGGGGGCCGTGGCCTGCAACCCAGGCATGTGCCCTGGCTGGGAATCGAACCTGCGACACTTTGGTTCGCAGCCCGCGCTCAATCCACTGAGCTACGCCAGCCAGGGCTTCCTCATTTTTACTTAGAGCTGAACGGTTCACAACAGAAGCTCACATGTTTGGCCTGTTGGGTTCTCACAGCAACATGTGCAGTAAGGAAGGGGTGGGGGAGGGGGCCAGCGATTCTCATCTTCAGTTTAGCGGGAGGAAACGGAGGCTGAAGAAGCAGCGGAGTCTCATCCAGGGTCACTGGGCTGTCGGGGACAGAGGGAGAGCCAGAGGCGGCGCCTCTCTGCTGCTTCCGTCGTTCCGCTGCCCTGTGGAACTGGCGGGCGGAGGGTGTGAAAAGAAATGAGAACCAGCCAACGCGTGAGGTTTAAATGCGCGCAGCACCTAGAACGGAGCAGTGTGAGAGCCCTGCAAGCCGGTAGTCGCCCCTGCAGAGTGCCTCCAGGTCGGCCAGACACCCGGGCGCTTTCCTTCCTCGGGCGGAGTCGCTGACTGTCGCAGTGGCCCTCGGATGCGAATCTGGTGCCGTCCTTTGTCACCGTCCTCGTTTTAGAGGCGAGGACACTGGGGCACGAGCACACGAGGTCATCCGCGCCAGGTTCCACCGCTAGAAAGCGGAAGGATCGAGATTTAGGCCCGGAAGATCCGGCTCCCCAGGCGGCGCCAGAGCGCCTCCCAGGCGGTGCAGGGACGAGTGAGCGCTGCTCCTCCGGAGAAGAGGGGTCGGGCTGCGGGAAACAGCCCCCGGGGCTCTGCCGGAACGCAGCCCTCGCAGCCCAAACTCACTGCCGTCTCCCGCTGGGCTGTGTTCCGACTCGAAGGCCGCAGCCGGCTCCAGCCCAGGACAGGGTTCCCGAGTCGGGGGGCGGGGGAGGGGGGGGGCGGGGAGTGGGAGATGGAGAGGAGAGGAGGGAGCCAGGAGGGGCTGGAGGAAACCGCCCCGTCATCACAGGAGCGCGCGCAATTACTGGGCCCCACGCCGGGGCCTGCCCTCCGACAGGTACCTGCGGTTTATCGCGGTGTGGAAGCGCGCGGTCCCATCGCTTCACCCTGACCCCAGACGTCCTGTGGAGGAAGAGAGGGACTTCTTGGGAGGGTTTCCTGCGAGATACTGGCTCCCGGCTTTCTTCTTTCCACAAGGTGAGCAGCAGGCGAGCCAGGGCCAGCCCCACCCCCACCCCTGGCCGGGGAAGTTGTGCGTGGTCCCTCCACCACCAGCCTCTCCTCCCCTTTCCGGGGGAGAGGCCCACAGCATGGCCTCCTGCATGCAGTCTCTCCTCCCCGCCCGCCCCTTCCCTCGCCCCTGCCTCCTCACCCCTGCACCTGGGCAGGTGTCTGTCTCACTGTCGCAACTCCAGGCCATTGGTTTTATGATGTCAAAGGCCTTAAGGCCTACAAGGGCTTAATGCTGCGCCTCAGCCATCTTCCTTGATTTCTTCACTTAACATGAATGAATGAATGAATGAATGAATGTTTGCTGCGTCCTGGGCCCCACGTGCTCGGCACAGGCGTCCAGCAGGAGAGACAGGTGTCCAGCAGTGGGGGTCAGAACAGTGCGTGGGGGCGGAGCCGCGGGAGTTGTAAGGGGCGGTGCTGGACTGCAGGCTCCGTGTGGGCGGGGCCAGGGCGGGGCTGACTCCTCCCATCTCAGGCCGCCCTCTGCTCCTGAAACATTGTCAATAAATGCGTGAAAAGCGAATGGATGAATTCCTGAACGGATGTATGAATGATTAAATGCTTGAGAGCATCAAACGCCGGGGGAGGGGGGGGGGGCTACCCTAAGGATCCGGGAAGGCCACTGAGGAAGTGACTTCTAGGATGAGACTTGAAGCCACCGGGTAGGTGCTCTCCGGGCGGGGACAGAACCCTCGGAGAATGACGAGCACCCGCACGTGGTTCGCATTGGCGCCGGGCTCCGTTCTGAGGACTTCGCGTATGTTAGTTCAGTCCTCAGCACAGCCTGCAGACTTGTTGCTGTTATCATCCCTGTTTGCAGATAGGGGGACCTTGGCAGAGAGAAGTTGGGTAGTTTGCGCAGAGTCACAGGGCAAATGAGTGACTGAGCTAAGCTTTGAACTTAGTCACACGTGGAAGCTCCCGTCTCACCACCACCCTGAACTGGGAATAAGTAGCCTTCTTGTCAGAGAGGATGCCGTTTAAAGGCCCAGCGATGAGGCAGAAAACAAGCACAGCAGGGGGGCCAGTTGTGCATGACGGCCGGACAGACAGGGACCCAGAAACGGCAGCGCTGCAGGAGGAAGCTGGCGGGATGGGCGAGGCCCGGCTCCCGGGCCGTGGGGGACACGCGGGGGGCGTCTGCAGCTTGTGGCCACGGGAACCGCGGGCGCGCTTCGGGCCGGGGGCGTCAGGGCGGGCATGCTGGGCGGGAGGGGCGCAGGGACGGAGAAGCACAAGACCCCCGTCCGGCCCCGGCCCCCAGGAGCCGGCCGTGGTGTCCAGGCCCAAGCTGGGGGTGAGGGGGCCAGGACGGCGGCGGTGAGCGGGAGGAACGTCGTTGACTGGGGGGCCGTCGGGAGCCGGGCCCACGGGGCTCCACGTCCGAGAGGGCGGGGTCAGCAGGAGGGGATGTTAACGAGTGGCTCCCCGGTTTCTGGCTCGGAATGCTGAGCGGAGGCTGCCCGTCCATCACTGAGGCAGTGCATGCGCGCAGAGAGCAGCGACCCACGAGGAGCAAGATTATGGTCATGTCACAGCTGAGGCGTCTGGGGGGTGGGAACGGGGACAGTAAGAGCCGGTTATCCTGGCTGGAGCGCAGGAGAGACGTGGGCATCAGGCGGGCGGTCACTGAGCCCCTCGGGGGAGGCCACAGTGTGACAGCTGCTGCCCCGGGGGCAAAGCTGGTCACAAGGCAGGTCTTGCCTCCTGGAGCCCACCGCCCTCTGAGGGATGCTCCGAGGGGGGCAGGGTCCCTGCGGGCGGTGCCGGTGGAGATGGCTTCCTAGGCCTTGAAGAATTACAGGGAAGTTCAAGGACGCTAATCGAAGGCAGATGGCACGAGCAGGGACAGCGAGCCGGGCGCAGTGTCTGGGTGGCTATCCCGCGTGGCAGTGGGGGCAGAGAAGACACGCCAGTGTGGCAGGTTTGACTGTTAGGGAGACGGCGATGCACTCTGAGCACAGGTGAGGTGGATTCTGGGCTGGGCCACTGCACCGTCAAGAAGTAAGATGCAGTCACTAAACTGGCGATTTACGCACGAGGGGTTCATCACGGGAAAGGGGAGCAGGTAGCAACGAGAACAAACAGTTCGATTGTGTTCGGTATCTTGGCATCAAGATGCAGAATGCAATCCAAACTTGGTTAAGCACAGCAGGGCAAGGTAAAGGCTCATATGAATGGAAAGAATGCCGAGGGTCTGCCTTCAGGCATAGCTGGATCCAGGTAGTCAGTTGTCCTGTGTCACTCCTGGCCTGCCTCCTCTCAACTGTTTCCACTCTACATTGGTTCTTTTCTTCTGTACACAGCCTTTCTCCATGCAGCCAGGGAAGACAGTTGCAGACAGATGAGTAGGTCCAGCGGAAAAGAGCCTTCCTTCCCCAGTGTTCACCTGTCATTTCTTTTCTTTTATTAATTATGCTATCACAGTCTTCCCAATTTTCCTCCTTTTCCCCCTTCCGCCCTGCACTCCCCAACCCTCCAGCGTTCACCCTCCCTTAGTTCATGTCCATGGGTTGTACATATAAGTTCTTTGAGTTCTCTGTTTCCTATACCAATTTTGACCTCTCTCCGTCTGTTTCATGCCTGCCAATTATGCTTCTTCCCTGTACCTCCCCGCCTTCCTCCCTTCCCCCTCCCCACTGAAAACCCTCCATGTGATCTCCATTTTTCTGATTCTGTTCCTGTTCTAGTTGTTTGCTTACTTTTTGGTTTCATTTTCTTTTTTTTTTTTCAGGTTCATTTGCTGATAGTTGTTTGTTGTCATTTTACTGTTCATATTTTTTATCTTCTTTTTCTTAGATAAGTCCCTTTAACATTTCATGCAATAAGGGCTTGGTGATGATAAACTCCTTTAACTTGACCTTATTTGAGAAGCACTTTATCTACCCTTCCATCCTAAATGAAAGCTTTGCTGGATAGAGTCATCTTGGATGTAGGTCCTCGCCTTTCATGACTTGGAATACTTCTTTCCAGCCCCTTCTTGCCTGCAAGGTTTCTTTTGATAAATCAGCTGATAGACTAATGGGAACTCCTTTGTAGATAACTCTCTCCTTTCCTCTTGCTTCTTTTAGGATTCTCTCTTTATATTTAATCTTGGGTAACTTGATGATAATGTGCCCTGGTATGTTCCTCTTCGGGTCCAACTTCTTTGGGAGACTCTGAGCTTCCTGGACTTGCTGGAAGTCTATTTCCTTCACCAGATTGGGGAAGTTCTCCTTCATTATTTGTTCAAATAAGTTTTCAATTTTTTGCTGTTGTTGTTCTCCTTCTGGCACCCCTATGACTCGGATATTGGAATGTTTCAAGTTGCCCCATAGGTTCCTAAGCCTCTCCTCATTTTTCTGAATTCTTGTTTCTTCATTCTGTTCCAGTTGGATGTTTATTTCTTCCTTTTGTTCCAAATTGTTGATTTGAGTCCTAGTTTCCTTCCTGTCACTGTTGGTTCCCTGAATATTTCGCTTTATTTCATTTGGGGTATCTTTCATTTGTTTTTTCATTTTGCGACCAAGCTCCATCAGTTCTGTGAGCATTTTGATTACCAGGGCTCTGAACTCTCCACCAGACAGGTTAGCTGTCTCCTCACTGCTTAGCTCTCTTTCTGGAGTTTTGCTTTGTTCTTTCATTTGGGCCGTATTTCTTTATTTGGCACACCTGTTAAGTTGTAAGGGGGCGGGGCAAACCTCCCGGCTGTACTGTCTGGGGGGAGGGGCCAGAGGGGAAGCTCCCCAGCTGGGCTCCAGCCCACTTTCCCACGGACTCTTGCGTGAGACTGGCAGTTTCTCCCTGTGAGGCAGCCGCCGAGGCCCACAGCCCACTCTGAGTCTCAGTTTCCCCTAAGTCAGCCCTGCCCGCCTGCTCTGCCACCTCGCCGCAGGGTCTCTCCGCCCGCCGTCTTCCTGGTTGTTCTGTTTCAATTGCTTGGCTGTCAGAGTTCCACGCAGTTTGATTTTCTGGCACTTCTGATGGTTTATTGATTTTAGACTGGTTGTTGTCCTCCTTGTGGTTGTGCAAGGAAGCAAAGGGTTTCTGTCCATGCCTCCATCTCGGCCAGAACTCCTCCACATCATTTCTGGAGAGACTCTGACACACACTTGGATCTTGAACTTGCCCTCGGGATCCATCTTTGATGCCAGGAGGATAAGATACTATAATCAGCCGAGCCTGGGTCAGAAGTGGGTAAGGTTCCGGGAGTTATCGCCCCTCTACACCCACAGCGAACGCGGGAGGGACCCTGGGCCTACAGAAGCCGCCCACGTTCCCCGAGAAGTTCAAGGAGCCGCTGAGACCGTCACCAAGGCCCACGGGCAGCGGCTGGATTTACGCTGCCCTCCCACCCACCTCTTGCGTTTCCTGACTCTCTCTCCTCCAAACCCCTCCCTCCCCGTCCCATGAGACATTGGTAGTGTGAACAGTCCCCCCACCCCCACCCCCGAACCCCTGAGACTCACAAGGTGTGTTTTTCTCCACAGCCTTTCTGACCGCTGTGCTGCAAGACTACGGAAGGTCCCAAGGACTCTCGATGGACACCCTCGCTTTCACCCACCACGTGGTCTCCGACACCACCGAGTGCAATGAGGAGGAGCTCTCCATCATCACTCAGAAGCAGCTCAACATTGTCAGGAGAGCCTTCAAGGTACCGGGGCGCTGAGGAGATGAGATCACTCACTCATGCATTCGTCCCTCGTTCACTCACTCCGTCGTTCAAGCAAGCAGTCGTCACTTCCTCAGCAGACCTTCACCGGGCCCTGGGCGCGTGCCGGGCCCTGCGGCCGGGCCCTGGACAGGCAGCACCCGCAGGGAGTCGCAGTCCCCCTTCAACTCCAGATGCCATCAGACTTCCTCTCCCACTCTTCCCGGGGCGGGGGGGGGGGGGGGGGGGGGGGCGGGGAGGGGCGGACAAAAACAGTTAAACAGGGCGTGGCAGAAGCGAGGTCAGTTATGCGCACCCGAAACACAGTTCATTCGTGTATTCCTGCTATATGCCTTAGAGCCGGGGGAAACCTGCCCAGCGCAAGGGTGGTCCCTCCCTGGGCCGGAGGGGGAGTGGCCTGCCCCCTCAGCACCCGTCCCTCGTCCCTGGGGCAGCTTCTGTCACGGGCGGGGTGCGGCTGCCCGGGACCCCCTGACGGCACCTCTCTTTGACCTTAGGCCAGGGACTCCACACACATCGGCGTCCACGTGTTCGGCTTATTCATCGAGGGGGCGAGGTGGAACCACGGGGAAAAAGTCCTGGAAGACTCGCTGCCCCAGGAGCTGTGCTGCGATTTTCCTGAAATTCACTTCCTGCCCACCAAGGTAAGCGCCCGAGAGTCCGTCACCAAGCCTGGAGCCTCCGCGCTCTCCCAGCCACACAGGCATTCCTTCCAGCCCCACGCCCTGTGGCCTCCCCGGGGAAAGCTGGTGATGTGCTCCAGACAGAGGACATTCGAAAGAGCCCCGAGTACTGCTAAAGTCTCAAGGAGATGCTAGACCAGCGTCCAATGTTGTTTCTCAAGAACACGAACTAAGCCCTGACTGGCGTAGCTCAGTGGATTGAGCTCGGGCTGTGAACCAAAGTGTCGCAGGTTCAATTCCCAGTCAGGGTACATGCCTGGGTTGCGGGCCACGGCCCCCAGCAACTGCACATTGATGTTTCTCTCTCTCTCTCTCTGTCTCCCTCCCTCCCCTCTCTAAAAATAAATAAATAAAATCTTCTAAAAAAAACACAAACTAGAAAGCCCTGGTAAGTCCTCTTTAAAATTACATCCTCCAGGCCCGCCTCTGAAAGCAGGTACACGTAGAAGTTATGCCTGACCGTAAGTGTGTGAAATCTCCGCACCTCCCCCCCAGGTCTAGCACACAGCAGACGTGAGCACCTGGCGTGTTTGAACTAAGCGATGTAACAACTACTGAATTTCTTTTTTTAAGATTTCCACCGACACACCGGACCCGTCTCACCAGACAGATTCGGAACTCTATACTTTCGAATGCCCGGTTTACCAGACGCCTGAGCGGTTAAGGACTTTGACAAGTGCCGGCTTGCCCTCGAATTTGTTGACGTGGGTGTGTCTGCCCACGAAGAAACCGCCCAGTCACTGGATCACCATGCAGGCTGCGTTGCTGTGTGAGAAGAACGAGCAGTAGACTCGCGTCCCAGCCCGCCGGGTGTCGGACTGCAACCAGATTTGCGTCTCAAGACTCGCACGTGTAGCCGCAGCCAGCCCCCATAAAAGCCGCTGTGTGTTCAGCCAGGCGCAGTGTGTTTCTTCCGCCGTCCCGGAGCACGTCAGCACGCGGGGCACCTCCCGGCTGCTTCTCCAAGCAACGGCTCTGCGTCCGGGCTGCGCTGCAGGTGAGTGGGCGTGTCCTGGGCTGCGGCCGGCAGGTACCAGGGCGTGTTTCTGCGAACTTCTTGGCTCGGAAGAGCTGCAGACAGTAACACACGCGCGTGGAGGGTGGCTCAGGGGGACACTTCCCAACGCGGGGCCTCACTGCAGACTCCTGGGCGAGGGCGGCCTTCCCTCCCAGCACAGTCTCGCTCTGGCCCCTCCCCCCACTGAAGAGCCAACCCTGAGCGTTCAGCAAAGGGGATTAGTGCGCAGGCGCGTTTCTGGAGGCAGGGCGTTCATTCTCGAGCCCTACGCTGAGCGCTCAGCCCTACGCTGAGCACGCACGAGGATGCCTGCATAGCCCTCAGACCACCTCCGTCTGATTTGTCACTCTGTCCAGTGCGTGTGTGTCACACCTGCCACGTTTCACACGGGGAGGCTGGTGACCCCGTACCCCCCAGAACTAGAGTCCGTGACAGCCATGGGCAAAACAGTAATGTCTGCTTGCTGTTCTGTCCAGGAAATCGTACCGTCTGAAAGTAACATTAGGTGTACACAATGTTGCAGAAAAGCATTGTAAGGGCCTAGTCCCTGTCATTTAGGAATTAGTAAGAAAATGATAAAGTACGGGATTTTAACGAAAGACAAAAGGTGGGAGATCTTATTTGGTCCAGTTCATGTGCTGAAATAGTTTTGGGAATTGTCCACAATTGGCTAGAATGGTCCATGATTTCTGGAACCTACCAACACACACAGCCTTTCATACCAAACTAAAGGCCGCGTTGGCGAGGGGTCCCACTGGTCTTCGGGCTTCCCCGGGGCCCGAGAGCGGCACAAACCGAGGGCCCGGGAGCAGCAGGGCAAGGAAAGAGTCACGCACAAAGGAAAAAGCGAGGCTCCACAGGGATCAGAGGAGAACTCTTTATTCCCAGCATTTCCAACTTAAAACTTCAGTATAAAACCTGTCAAGGATAAAAAACAAATTGTAGCTGCTCACAGCCCCCTTTCTTACTCTGGGGGCAGAGTGCAGTGTCCGTCTTCCTCCCCACAGCTCCCGGGCGGGCCCAGGCCACAGGCTCACCAGACAGTGTCACGGACTACAGGGCGCCGGCACCTCAGCGCAGGGGTTGCACCGCACACTGCACATTGCAGGGCGGAGGGCGCTGCGGGCGCAGATGGCTCGTGCAGAACAGGCGTAATTAAATGCACAGTTGATTAGATCCACAGACACGTAAGGTACTGACCGCTGAAATTTGATCACCAAAGGCTGCTGGACTTGCTTTCCATTATAGAGTAATGAATGATGAGACTCTTATCAACTTAACTACAACTTAACAGCTAACACTACCTTATGCATATCTATTAAACTAAACAGGATTTACAGAGAGGATTTTAAACTATTCCTTTAAACTGATTTTGGATAAACACACTCCACAGAATTTTGTAACTAGAAACACAGTATAAACTGCATGAGCGCGACAGTAGCAAAAACAGCTTAATTAAAAAAGTCAAAAATATATAAAAATATTAGCCTGAAATGGCAAATTTTCAACCACCAACCTGGTAAAAATGTTTAAATAGGGATGTTACTGCAAAAATATATATCTTTTTTCTATCTGCAACAGTTTATAAAGGCAAACACACACCTGCAATTGAGGTAGAAAAAAGCCAAATTTGCAAACTTTGGATTAAGAAAAATATCCTTCCTATATCTTAATAGCATCTTTTATATAATAGTAAATGAATTCTAATTGTTTCAAAAATTCTAATTCACATGTAGTACTTTACAAAATTTAATTTAAAATACTGCAAATGTTTTTGTTAGATACTCAGCCCTGGCAATTATTTCACATTCAAAGTACTGTACAGAAAACACTGAAGTCACCATATATTACATAAAAGCTATATACATTTACACTTTCAAACACAGTTCAGAAGTTCAGGTTCAGCCAGCTCCTGCCAATGGTCTTACCAGAACACTGCCGCTAATGCACTCTCACCCCGTTTCTGACCTAGCACTTGACGCCAGGCCGGATTTTACCTGCCAGTCACATGACTAGTTAATGCGTCAATTTCAAGGAAACAAATGAAAATTCTCGTACTGCCAGAAAACATAATGCACTTGAACTGTAACAGTGTTTTCACTTAAGAAGAACCAACTGATAAAACAAAAAGATCCGAAGTATTTTTCTCAGGGCCTTGATCAGACTTTTCAGGACTGAAAATTTCCTGTTAGAATGCAAAGTCAAACACCTCTAGGGTTTTTCCTGATGTTAATTACGATGACTTAATTAAAATAAACACGGCGATAGGAAGACACTCCGGGCTCCACAGTCCTGACTCTCACGCGCATGAAACCTCGAGGCACTCTCAGTGCGGCGAAGGAAAGCTTGTTCCGGGCTTTTTCTCCCGGGCGCACCCGGGAGCACCGCGGGCGGAGGGTCAGTAGACGTAGGGGAGGATGCGGTAGGGCACGCGCTGGCAGTAGCGGTCCCAGGCCACGCCGTATTTCTTCCTGCACTGGCGCTCGTCGCGAGCTTCGCGGTGCACAAGCAGCACGGCGAAGTAAATCACGTAGAAATACGGCAGAATGTGGTTGAAGCCTGTGGGGAACGGTAGGAAGCACTATTAGGTGTTTCGATTTCCACTGCTACTCAACATGCACTAGTTCCTGCTTTTCCCCAAACGCTCTAAGAGGACTGTAAGGCGCCTTCGTTTTCTTCAATGACGGGGAAAAGCCGGCCAGTTCCAGAAACCCCACCGGTGCGTGGCAGAGGCTGTACTGAGTGAGAAGTGTGATTAATTCGTTCTAACAACTCCTCACACTGCGAACACCCGTCCTCATACTTGGAGCAGATGCGCTCAGTGAGCAGCTGGAGGGGGCGGGGCGGGGGGCGGGGCGAGGCCAAGCAGGGAGGGGCGGCCGAGCAAGGCTGCTACCCAACAGAGCCCCCTGTCGGCACCTCGCAAGAGTCTCAGGATGGGGGCACACCGAGTCACGAGGAAAAAACACCATTGAGTCCATATATCCGCTTGGCAAAATGCACGAGGCACAGTTTCAAACTTAAAATTCTGCTTTTAGAAGGTTCGAGTGAAACGTCGGGCTCTGCGAGCCACTGACTCCTGGCAGAGGCCGGATGCACGAGGGGCTGCACGTCCGCCGTCAGGAGGACCTCGGGCAGGCGGCCCCTGCACGCACACCGGCGCTGCCCACGGTGTCCCCACACACCGTGTGGGTAGCCAGACTTACCACACGGGAGGGACCACGCCAGAGCCATGATGAGGTCACCCAGGTAATTGGGGTGGCGGACCAGGCCCCACCAGCCAGACACCAGGAGGTTTTTTCCCGTGGAAGTGTGAATGGTTTTTAAATCTGCATAAAAACAGAAATATGTTTGCTGATATGTGGACAAGTAGAGGCAGAAAATCTTTATTCAGCCCTGACTGGTGCGGCTCAGTAGTAGGAGCACCACCCTGCGAACCAAACCCAGTGACCACTGGTTTGATTCCCAGTCAGGGCACACGCCTGGGCTGTGGGCCAGGTCCCCGGCTGGGGGCGTGTGAGAGGCAACCACACCCTGATGCTTCTCTCTCTCTCTTTCTGCCTCCCTCCCCCTTTGCAATATAAATAATACAAATATTAAACCAACACTTACGCGCGAGCCGTGGATCAGTGGGGTTTTTCCGGAATGCATTTTTCTGAGCGTTTGCACATCGGAAGACTACATAGCCACAAACTGCAAGTTTTTAAAAATTTCATGTTAGCAATTTAGATATAATCTAATATTTAAAGGCATCTGTAGCTTTACTTAGAAGTTACTTCTGAGCTCTGAGGACATTTCCAAAGTAGAGCACCTTCCAGGCAAGACTAACCTATAACAGTGACCTCCGAGAACAGAACGTGACCCAGCCCAGCGCTACAATGACCAACACCAACCAGCACTGAGCACACTGAGGAACACAGGCTGTCAGCGGTGACACCTACTGGCCACAGGAGGAACGACACTTGTTAACACAAGACCACCTTGCACGTAAGTGTGTGTCAAATCCCACTGCAGCCCTACAAGCTGGCAGCTTCATTTCACATTTCACCTGTCCAAGTTAACAGGCCCTGACACACCGCTGACTATTAACTATGATACTATCAGTCCTCAGCAAAGCAGCCAACAGTTACTCCTCGTTATCAGCTGATCTGTGACGCCCTGTCCCACGCCCCACAGGCATGGCTGGCAAGGGGGGGCCGCAGCTCCCCGCCGAGCCAGGCTGCTCGCTCTTCCGGAGCACATCTCCCGCGCGCCGCAGTGCCGCCCTGCGCTGGCCCCTCTGCCTGACTCGGCTGCCTCCCGCCCCACTGCCACCCGCTGTGGTTCTGCTCGGCCACCGCACCCCCCAGGGGACGCTCTACCTCCGGCTCCCACCACCTTTGGACTATCAGCCCCTCTTCTAGTCTCCGTGGGCTCATGTGAGGGTCTGAGAGTCTAGTCCTCCTGTCAGAATATAAGCCCTAGGGAGGCAAGACTAGTCTTCCTGCTTCTTCAGGGCCTACCAGAAAAAGCAGGCACTCAATGGGAAAAAATGCATCATTACTAAACAATTACATTTAAAAGTAATTCAAATTAAATTTAAGTTTAAAAGCAAAGTACTTTGTTCAACAACCATCTCTTTAGAACAAACTGATAATTGCCACATAGGAGGGAGGTCGGGGGTGCGGCGTGAAAACAGTGAAGGGAGAGAGACTGCAAAACCGTCACGGGGACGCAGAGTGCAGCAGAGGGGGGGCTGGAGCCAGCAGGCGGGGGCCCGACTGAGGGGACTGCCTGCCGCGTGGGCACGTGACTGTCCAGCCACGACGCCGCACACCTGCACTGACATCGAACATCACGTGCAACTGCAAAACCTCATCCAATGTTAAAAAATTAAAACCATAAATAAATCATTTTCTCTTTAGAGAACTTCTGAAGAACCTAAGTATGAAGCAGCCATTTTCTTTGCAAGATGCAAGAATCTTATCATTCCTCCATCAAAATTACTTACAGTGGAGCTCACTACGGCCATTTAGAAGGCCGTGTTATGGCTACGTCGAGGCCAGAGCACAACAGAGCTGGTGCACAACACTTAATACCCAGAGTGAAGTCGACACTCACGTTTCAGAGCAATAATGAAACAGGCCACCGGCCAAGACACCTCGTGCGGATGGTGGACCAAATAAAAGGCCTGCAAGCTGTAGACGAACGGGACCCACACCAAGTCCCCGAAAGCCAGCATGAACCCGAACCCGTCGTGGGTGATGTCCATGGTCGTCAACACCGCTTCCTGGGAGGGCAGAGAGAGGAGAGTTTTTAGAAAGTCGGGGGAGAAAAGGTTCTGTGTTTGAAGTATTCAGATGAAGTACCAGTGTGCAGTCAGATTCCCGAGGGCTGTGGGAGGGCGCCTCAGCCGAAACTGGTCTGCGAGTGGGGAGGGCACTCGGGCTCCCCGGCGTGTGTTTCACAGCAAGTGGCCCCGCGGGCTCCAGCTGCTGTCACTCCGCCCTCCCACTCTGTGGTCCTGGACCGCTGGGGCGCCTCTAACGCCGCCACAGCTCGGCCCCGGCCAATGCCTCGGCCCGGAACACCCTTCTCCACCCTCAGCGGAGGCCTCCCCAGAGCTGCCCTCCATGCCCCTCCCTTCACACGCAGCTGCCCTCCCAGTGGCTGGAGCAAGTGTGGGACTGGAGTGGGACCACGTGGCTCTCCCCGACCAGACCAGGGGATAAAAGCCGGGACGGCATGCCCCTCCCCCGCCCCCCCAGCACACGGCGCACTGCCCGCCCGCCTGCCCGCCGTGGAGGACGTGTTCTGTGTGTTTGCTGGAGGAAGAACGAGATCGCCAGCTGCGTGGGTCAAGTCCACGTGCACCAGCATAACTTCTAATCACAACGTTGCTTCCCAGGCAGATTGTCCATGTGCGGAAATGAGCCACCTGGCGACGGGGCGCACTGCCCACGCCGAGCTGACAGAGGCGTGGACGTGCTCTCGGAGATTCGGTCAGCACGGCCAAGCAGCCAGATCACCTCCGGGCCCGGTGCCTTCCGAGGTGCCCCCCGGGGCCGGCTCAGAGCTGCAGCGCACTGCCCCGGCCCAGGGCTCTCGAGCGCCGTGGGCAGGGCGTTCCCCTCGCTCCACGTGAGAAGCCCAGGCCCCGAGAGGTCAGGTCACTCGCCCACACTCAAAGCCCTCCGACCCCAAGGCCTCTGCTTTTAAAATGAATTACCTCGTTCCAGAGTGCGTCCACCACGTACAAGAACTGGAAACTGTTAACCAAAATCATTGCCAAGGACGGAGTAGCACGATTCTGGAACTTCATCTCAGCCAGGAGCATCACCAAGTTAACCACCACCTGAAACACAAGAGGCGAGGGTAGTCCGGAGCACCTCCGCAGAGGCCCTCGGCCATGGCAGAGCGAAAGAGGGCACCTCCACAGCCGAGGGGCCCCCTGCAGACGCCACCTGACCAAGTGCATCACGAGCCCCGACAGGACGCACTAAGGACAACACAGTATTCCCGCCAAAAATGCCTCGTCCCCTCCAATCGTGAGAAAACTCCAGAACAACCCAAATTAGTGCCCTCTCCAAGGGTCAGAGTTGGGAGACCCAAGGAAAGGCCAAGCACCTGTGTCGGAAGGACACCAATGCAAGATAGTGGCAAAATGCACTGTGGGGCCTGCAGGGGGCGCTGGAACAGCATGAGGTCACCAGTGGGAACACTGGTGCCACTCCAGGCCTGTGGGTTTAGTTCAGAGACTGTAAACAGTGTCCCCACACTGTCCTGGGACACTAGACCATGGCTATGCCAGCCGTTACCACCGGGGACGTGGAGTGACAGCTGTGAGGGAACACTCTACTTTTTCAACTCCCATACGTCTAAAATACGTTGTTTTTAAAGGGAAGAAAATATGTTTTTCATTACGTGAATGCATGGACTATCATTTTCCTACCTAAACAGAAGCAACTATAAAAATAAACTTTTTGAAGCTTTAATAACCTCTAACAGGGCATCTTAACCCTCTGGGCTATGTTTATACTAAGAAAATATTTTAAGTAGACAGATTTAGGGAAAGCTGTAATTATTCCTAAAAATATATCGCCCACAGCTTAGTTTGAAATTTTCTACAATTCCTTCTAAGTCCAAGATTAATTTGCACTACTGCACTGAAAGTTTTTTTTTTAAAGAAAGAAGAGACATACCCATCCAATCAGTCCAGGACGCAATTCACAGAAGTACTTGAGATCAAAGGTACCAATCCGAGGATTCAATTCACGGCCAATGAAGAAATCATAGATGACATTTCCTGAGAAGGGAAATGTTCCTAGTCAAACAGAGCTTTTTGGAAAAGCTCTATTCCAATCCCAGTTACCAGGCTTTCAAGTCACAATTCAGCCCAGAGGCCTGGTGCGCAGTCTCAGCGGCAGGAGGGGGAGGAGCCAGCGAGGACAGCCAGCCAGGTGCTGCCCGCCCGCCCCCCACCCGGGAGCACCCGGAGCTGCGACACAGGCTCGGAGCCCCTGACTGGGGAAACTACTGGGGTTTTTCTAAAAGTAGACTCACAATTTTTTAAAATAAGCAACGTATTTTCTTGTTTACTTTAGGTCAGAATCAACCAATTTGAAAACTATCTTTTTTTAAAGGATATTTAGTACTTGAGACAAAAAAATAATGTGTAATAAATTACAGCGCCATCAACCTCACTAAAACGTTACTGTACGTAAGGCACTGAAATGCCTCACGGTCACAAGCAACTAAAAAAGGAAGAGAAACCAATAGTTAAGTATGAGGAAATATAGTTTCTTCCTTTAACTTTATTTTTCGTTAAGGGTTTTCATCTCTTTATTTGTCCTTATTTCTCTTCATCTCATAAACCGAGGCTGGAAGAGATTCTCTGTCCGCAAGCCTGCGGGTGGCCGCTGCGGGGCGCCCACGCGCTCACCTGAGCTGGACGGCGACAGCTGGCTCGGGGGCGCGCGCCGGGCCCGCACGTACAGGTACAGGCTCAGGGCCACGGAGAACACGAGCGCCGCCAGTGCAAACTGGAGGAAGTGCCGGTACACGTAGTGCAGGTCCACGCCCCACCACAGCGCGGCCCCGACCGCCGCGGACGTCAGGAGGAAAGCATAGAACCCTTAAGGAAAGGCAAAAACCCAAGTGAGCGCAGGGGTGCATGAGATTCATTCACCCCACTACAATGTATGGCAGTGTTGGGTGCTAAAGTCTCGATGTGGTTATTTAGGCCAAATACACGCAGAGACATGCACACACACGACCTCTGGGGGTCGTCTTCCGTAGACACCGCACCTCTGAGACAGCTTCCCACGTATCTTACAGGCTGGCTGCAGGTACAAACCATCCTGTCTGCACAACTCCCTGTTTACCCCTCCGCCCAGCCAGCCTGGACAGTTCACCAAGCACAATACTCAAAGGTTCTGAGCTATCGAGTCATCGATGTGAGTCTTTAGAAAAAAATCACCATTTAATCTATACTTGAGTCTTCTTCCGTCAGCGACAGGTGTTCCTTCCACAACCTTAAAAGAAAAAACTTTTCATTAAAAACTTTAAAAGCATAAGACACAGGTCTTCTAATATTACAGATCTGCGCATGCCCGAGGAGGAGGACCTTTTAGTAGGGAAACTTGGTAACAAGTTTCTTTATTTTTTATTGTGTTTTAGTGATTATAATATTACCATTGTCCCAATCCCCCACCCGCCTTGGCAGACCCTCTGACCAGCAAGCCCACCTTCGGGGACCGTCTGAAGACAACCCCAGCCACCCTCCTCCGTGTGCGAGGCTGTCGCAGCAGCCACCCCCATCTGCCCCACGAGACTAAACAGCTCTAACGACTCCTGCATTCCCTAACCTCTAGCTCGAAAAGCGTTAATAACTTCAGCGGCACTGTCTTGGATTGGCGAGGTCCCTTTTTTTTTCTTTTTTCTTTTTATTCGTAAACAGTGTGATTTTATGGTGAGGTCTTTTTCAGCTGGGCTCCACCCACTCACCCCTCTACTCTGGCCGCGTACCGGCCGCCGCAGCATGGACACTCACACACTGACCTGCTCTGCCACCTGCACGTACACGCTCACCCACTTAGTCCTGTCACGTGACCCTTCTTCCTCCAAGAAGAGACTGAGCACTTCCTGGATGGGACCCCTCACCTCTACGCAGAACACCCGTGGGACGCCCACTCAGCAGGCACTGGAGAAACACACCCCTTGGATGGGGTGAGTTCAAGTCCAAGTCCTCCGGTCAATGGCAGTCACATTTCACTACCCAAAACCACTATTCAGAATGTTGCAAGTCATTCTGGACTGCTGGCTACTAATATAGCATCATTTTTCTTGGGCTAAACTACTTTACCCTTTCATTAGCTATGAAAGGGAACCTGGGAGAAATTCAATACCCTTTGAGATCACAGGATTAGCAAGACCCCAAATGCTAATTCCAAACGATCCTAATTTATTCTAGGTCTCACATAATACTGTGCTGGGTTTTCCGTTTGTGTCTGTCTCTCTCCCTCGCTCTCTCTCTGCATATAATTATATACATATCCAGACACACACATTTAACCATCAAACCTGCTTTTCATCATGAATATTATCTAGTTTGATATTAACTAGCCTTACCTAAATTAATCTGAATTGCTGATTTTTACAACAGAGGCTGCCCATAAGAATGCCTGACTGTCCACAGCACAAAAATCCTCGCTCAGCCAATCAGGTGGTGGCAAGATTCCAGAGTGTTTCCCGTCTGCAGCTCTACCACCCTCTCACTGTGAGGGGTGTTTGCCGCGCCTAGTGAACCTGATCCTTTGGTTCACGGGCAGCTGGTACACTTGCAAAGCCCTACGAATAAGATCTCCAAATGAATTATTTATTGCTTAAGGAATCTCATGTTCCTTTAAATAATCCAAGTATTCTACCAAAAGGAGAAAAAAACTACCTCAGCAATGAGGACAAATTTGAGACATTTCATGAGTCTGACAGAACAGAAAATGTTCCTGACAACAAATTTCTGAAAATTAGAAACTCACATTATTTTTAAGAATATATTAAGTGAAAGAGGCAGACTAAATCCATTGAGTTCAGTAGCTTACCAACTGATCATTTTAAATTCCGTATCTGAAATGACATATACTCCAGGGGAAATTTTTTTCCAGCAACCTCTACCACTAGGCTATTTTGTACAATAGTTCATTCTTTTCTATTTGGTTTGGAAAGTTACACAAGCGACCTCAATCAGATTTTTAAAGTGCCACTTATCGGATTCAAGAGTGAAGGCTTAACAATCTAAGTTTGGGTAGTCATGACCAAGGACAGCTTTTAACCTTAAACCTGTGAACTTCTCTTACATAAACATGGAGAGTTCTCACTCTGCACCCCCCAACCACAAAAACTTACCCTCCCGATTGGCAGTAAGTAGAACAGAGCCTGAACAAAAAACCAGAGGAGGTAGGCCCCAAACACTCTGGTTTCCCATAAACCACTCAGAGCTGGCAAAGGAGGCGGGAAATTCAGAAGACTGGGCTCCTTCTGTTTGCACGTCAACAGCAACAGGAAGAGGAAGGTGGGCAGGCCCAGCATGATAAGAAACACACCTGCAGACAATCAGGGAACGTTCAAGGCTCAGCTTTCAGTCCAGGGTTTCCCGTCCCCCTCCCCCAAGAATCGCTGGGTTTTTTAAGGTCAGAACTCAAGTCTGGCTGGCTGTTGGACACCACTTTCCGGTGTCCCATCAGAGAGTCCTCGTCTCTGCCTGTCGTGTCCAGTGGGCAAGCAGCGTGGCCGTTCAAGCAGTGAGACCACGGCCATCCGGCACTGAACGGCTGATGTCCAAGCTCGAGAACATTCCCACTCCAGCCACTGTGGAGCAGACTCACTGAACCTCCAGCAAACGAGGGTGCACCGACTTGCGGTGACGCCAGACGCCGTCTTTCACAGACCGGCTGGCCAGCAACTTACCAAACCGAAGCAATTAAGCCCCGCCGGATTTTGAACCATTTGGCCAAGAAGTGCTTGCCTTTACTAGCTCATAAATTCCACCAGCGCCGCCCACTCAATAACTCCGAGCCTCGGAACACGTCGGGTCTCCGACGCTCATCGCCAACCGTCTAGCAGGCAGGGCAGACGCCGAGACTCCGTTTCACGTCTGCAGCACCCTGCAGCGCGCTCCCGCCCGCCAAAGCCGCCCCCCCCCCCCCCCCCCCGCAGGTCCGAGGACCGGCAGATTCCCCGCCCCTGATCATTCACATCGACCTTCCTTTGGTCACCTTGTTGATCGAACTCTATCGATAGCTTGCTGGGAGTTTAGTTTACAGCGACTCTGGCACCTTTCTACTCCATTACAGTCCTCACACCCGCTCCCTCCCCAGGCTGCCGCCCGGCTGGCCAGCTGCCCGCTCCGCCCGGACCCCACAGAGGAGGCCTTTCCTGTTCACTTGGCTGCTGCGGCGCCCGCCCGCGCGCCCGCCCTGAGCCTGGTTTGGACACCTACCGGGTACCCCTCCGAACTCCAAGTCCTTCGTCTGTGCCGCTGGCACTTCGAAGGTTCTCAATGATGCAGGTCCTTTTGTAATAACTTCTTCTTCCTGGAATTCTATTTCTTTTAACTTGTTCTCTTCTCCTCTTGGACGAAGGCTATACTGTGTAGATACATAACTACTGTCTTGTGACAAATGGAATTTCTCCTAGTTAAAAAATAAAAGCTGTTAAATATCTGTAATCAATTATTATCATTAGTGCTTACATTAACCAATCCAGCATCTTAATATAGCCATATGCTAAGAATAAATTTGTTAAGTTACAGTCAGTCTTAAATGAAGAACAAATTTTTGGAATCAATTATAAGAAGTATTATGGATTTCAATGTGCTTCCTTAGGGAGAGTCACTTTAACAAACAAAACAATGACTGGTGTGGCTCAGTGGACTGAGCGCCAGCCTTCGAACCAAAGGGTCGCTGGTTCAATTCCCAGTGAGGGCACACGCCTGGGTTGCGGGCCAGATCCCCAGTAGGGGGAGTGCAAGAGGCAACCACACACTGATGTTTCCCTCCCGTTCTTTCTCCCTCCCTTTCCCTCTCTAAAATAAATAAACAAAGTCTGTAGAGGAAAACAACGACCCGAGATGAAAATGAACGCTGCCGTACCTGTGGGGTTTTGTGAGGTATGTCATTCCTCTCTGTGTGTTCAGGTTCCCCGTTGTACCTGCTGATGCTGTTTCCAAATGGTTTCTAAATGGAAGAATAGAAAGCATTTTAACCATGTGAATTGTAACTTACTTACCATCAGGAACCTGATGGTAAATCTTTACTATTCTGCTATCAAGCAATAAAGCCAAAGATTTTCACAGCTTTAATTCTGAAGAATTCAGGATACTTTTGTTAAAAATAAAAAGGTATAAAATTAACTAAAATTTCCCAATCTACAAAATATTAGATTTTATAGTATAGATTCCACATAAGTTCTTTCATCTTCTAAACATGATTACACTGAGCCCTGGCTGGTGTGGCTCAGTGGATTGAGTGCCAGCCTACGAACCAAAGGGTCACCAGTCAGGGCACATGCCTGGGTTGTAGCACAGGTCCCCAGTAGGGGGCAAGCAAGAGGCAACCACACACTGATGCCTCTCTCCCTCTCTTTCTCCCTCCCTTCCCCTCTCTAAAAATAAATAAATCTTTTTAAATAAATAAATAAAAATAATTACACTGAAAGTTAAAATTTCCTTGTTCAATGACAGCTATTTTAACAGTATTAGCTATGTGAGTTAGAGAAGTACAAAGTGGTCAATCAGTTCATTAACTGGTTAAAAAAAAAAAAAAACGAAAAACGAAAAGACATTCACTGCCCCAAAATAGCCCATAACAGAAACTTAAGAAATAATGGATACTTATACAATATCACTAGTGACTCGAACACTGATAACTTTCTCAATTGCATGCTGCCTGGTTTCTGTGTAACCTTCGGTGTCCTGACTCAGTCTCCTTTCCTGCACCTGCATTCTCTTTAAGCAGCGCACGGGTGTGCTTCAGAGAGTGAACAGGGAGAGTGCCTCAGCTCGAAGTTTTTCCAGGCAAACATGGCTCTAATCTATCCCTTTGCTCCTTTAAATGTCACTGACAACTTATAACAAGTTATAATGCTAATGAGCCAGGAGGAGGAAAACAAAGGAAACTCCCAAGTCCGTTCCTGGTGGGCTGGTTCAGTGGGCTGGAGCGTCAGCCACACACCAAAGGGTGCTGAGTCCCGTCCCCTGTCGGGGCGTGTGTGGGGGGCAGCCGATCAAGGTTTCTCTCTCTCATCAGTCTGCTCTACCCATCTGACCTGGCAGCTCTACTCGTGAGAATTTATCCTAAAGAGATATCAGATGTTAGCCCTGGCTGGCGTAGCTCAGTGGATTGAGCGCAGGCTGCGAACCAGTGTCGCAGGTTCAGTTCCCAGTCAGGGTACATGCCTGGGTTGCAGGCCATGACGCCCAGCAACCACACATTGATGTTTCTCTCTCTTTCTCCCTCCCTTCCCTTTCTAAAAATAAATAAAATAAAATCTTTTTTAAAAAGTACTTTAAAAAACACATTAAATAGCATTCTTGCAATTTAAATTGTTTTTCATTCGCATTTAAAAGTATTGTATCTTCTATTCTTGCAAACATTCATTTTTTATGAAATCTTACAAAGTCATTACCTTAGATTTGATGTTCCAACTGGCACTTGAGTGTTTTTACCTGCACATACTGTAAGGACACACGTTCCCAAAGGGGAAGGCTGTGTTTGGGACAGACTAAACACTGTGCAAGGATAAAGATCTCCCAAGGACCGGGGCACGTACCAACACCAGCGGGGTCAACTTCACTTCCAGCACTTCCTTCCTTATTTCCGTAATGTCAGCACGGTGCGCGGCAGAGGCAGGCTGGTGGGAGCTTTTAGGCGGTCGGCCGGGGGATCGGCCAGGGGAACGGCGGGCAGGGGAACGTCGGGCAGGGGATCGGCGGCCGGGGGATCGGGACCGTGACCGTGACCTCGACGGATTCCCTCGGCGTCTGGAGGGAGAACTGGAAGTTGAGCCACTTTTCCTTTGCCTGAAGGAAGCTAAAGGCTAGAGAGGGAGCAGAAGGCAGGGTTTTAGCACAAGTCCTAACACACACACACAGAGCCAAATCACAGGAGGGTAGCAGAGGCGGCCATTGGTACCGTTAACTCTAGCACCAGCCCGGGAAACCCTGGGACCTGAGGGTCGCCCGGATGAGGCCAGGGAGCAAGGCTGCTGCAACAGAGGCCCCCCAGGGGAGACACGTGCAGCCCCCCCACTCCCAGTTCTCCTCTGGCGGCACTGCCACGGAACGACCGCACCTAAACCAGCTGGCTGTGCATGTTCCCGGGAACACGCACGAGGTGAGTCACCAGTAACACTGGTTAAAGCTGAGATGCTGGGACCAGAGAAATCTGCACAGAAACACTGAGAACAAGAAACTGAGCCCCACAGTTGCACTCTGGACAAAACACACAGGCAGGTCGTGGACACGAGTACAGCTTGGATTAATGCTGAATGGCTCTGCGTTTTTTAACTGCGTGCAAACAAGACGGATGGAAGAACGAGACTGTGTGACACGCGAGCGTTGTCTGAAATCCGAATTTCGGTGTCCACAAATAAAGCTGGACTGGAACACAGCCCTGCCCGCGGCCTCCCAGGCTGCCTGGGGCTGCCCTGGCGCTGCAGAAACAGGACGGCCCATACACCCCAGAACACTGACTATCTGTCCCTTCACTCAAACTCTCGCCGGCCCTGGCCAGCACACTGCCCCTGGGGTCTGCAGCCTATGCGTTCCAAGACCAGTTGTTAGATCTGAAACAGAACGGAATTACAAACAGGTGTGTAGGAAGGTCTGCAGCATTTTGACAAAGTAATTTTATGTCTGTTGAATCTGATAATAAAAAATCAGGACTTATTGTGTACATCTTTTTCGCCTGTCATTTTTATGGTATTTTTTGCATAAGTACTTGCACACCACAGGTCAGATATTTGAAAGCCCAGCCCTCACCGGACTCCAATCTGATTACTGTCATTCTCCTGACTGAATCCTCGAGGTCTGGGATGAGGCCCAAACCCTCCAGGTCTGACCCCCGCCCCCCGCCGGCCCTCGCCCACCACACCCCTGCAGCACTGGCCGGCCGTGCTCCCCCGGCGCCCAGCCCTGGGCACGCTGCCCTCTGCGGAAGCCGCCTCCCGGACCTGAGTGTCTCCTCCTGGGCCTCAGCGCTGGTGCCACCACATCTAAAAGCCTCCCCCGAAACCCAGGCCCTCCCACACCCACGACACACTTCCGTCACACAGCGCATTAAGCCGGGAACATGACTGCTGTCAGTGCCACGTCCTCCCCAGCCCCCTGGGAACTGCTCAGGAACAGGGCACGGTGCCCCATTCCCGCCTTCCAGGAGCCAAAACCACTAGTGGCCCCGAAGCAGGAGCGTGACCCTGTGCCTGCCTGCACACGGCGCCGGAGTAACTGCTCTGCCTGGAAAACCACACCCGCAGTCACCACACGCTTACCACGGGCACACGCTGCCCGCCCAAGGGGCCCCCCTCACCTTGATGTCGCTCTCCTTCAGCTCGAGTTCCGTCCCGTCCTTGTACTTCACGGTGTACAGCTGCGAGCCGCTGTCGTGGCTCAGGATCTCCACCTCGTAGTAGAGCGAACTCCCCGGCCAGCGCCCCCGCACCACCTCGCCATCGGCAAATTTCCGACTGGGCATTTTCCAAAATCAGTCTGAATAGTGTTCGGGGGAAGAAAGGAGTCAATGCAATATCCACTTACTTTTGTCTTTTTTTCATAGACTGAGCACTAAAATGCAACTTTCCAAACTTCTAACTGGTCAGGCTTTTAGAGCCAAAAGACTGACGGAGGAGCAGTGTGCAGCCCCTTAGTCTAAAGGGGAGCAACTAAAGCTTAGCAGGATGCTAGTGTTTCGTCCGAGGGCATGGAAACAGCCAGCGGGAAGCAGCAGAGTCGGGACAACACAGAGGTTGTTCCTTCTGCCAAACGTGTCCCATCAGGAATCACACACCCGGGACGGTGGGTCACTGTGGCACATGAGACACTAAGGAGTAATGATGACGACACACCGAGTGGCTGCCTGTGCAAAGCACGGCCACCTAATGTGAGCACATGTCTTGCTAATCAACAAGGAACAATGTCCCAAAGACTCGTTTTCTGATTTGTACATTTGCACCTAACCTTACAAAGCCTTTAAAAATAAATTTTTTCAGTGGAACAGAATAGAGAGCCCAGAAATAAACCCACACCTTTATAGTCAATTAATATTCGACAGAGGAAGCAAGCACATACAATGGGCTAAAGATAGTTTATTCAAAAAATGGTGTCGGGAAAACTGGACAGATACGTGCAGAAAAATGAAACTAGACCACCTTCTTATACCACACACAAGAATAAATTTCAAAATGGATTAAAGACTTAAATGTTAGACTTGAAACCATAAAAATCCTAGAAGAAAACACAGGCAGCAAAATCTCGGACAAAGCCTGTTGCAATATATTTTATCAGATGTATCTCCCCAGACACGGGAAACAAAAGGAAAAGTAAGTGGAATTACATCGAACGAACAAGTTTTTGCACAGCCAAGGAAACCATCGACAAAGGAAAAAGACAACCCACAGAATGGGAGATCATGTTCTCTGACACATCTGATAAGCGGTTAATATCCCAAGTTTATAAAGAACTTACAAAACTCCACACCAAAAAAACAAACAACCCAATTAAAAATAGGCAGAGGACCTGACTAGACACTTCTGCAAAGAGGACATACAGATGACCCACAGACACACGAAAAGATGCTCAACATCAGTAATCATCAGAGAAATGCAAATTAAAACCACAATGAGATACCACCTCACACCTGTCAGAATGGCTGGCATCAATACATCAACAAACAACAAGTGTTGGCGAGGGTGTGGAGAAAGGGGAAAACTTTTGCACCGTTGGTGGGAATGCAGACTGGTGCCACCACTGTGGAAAGCGGTATGGAGATACCTCAAAAAATTAAAAATCAATCTGCCTTTTGACCCAGAGATCCCACTTCTGGGAATACAGCCGAAGGAACCCAAAACACTGATTCGGAAGAACATAAGCACCCCTGTGTTCACTGCGGCGTTATTTACAGTCCCCAAGATGTGGAAGCAGCCCGAGTGCCCATCAGCAGAGGAGTGGCTAGAGCAGCTCTGGGACATTTATACAAGAATACTGCTCGGTCGTAAATAAGAAGAGAAGTTTACCCTCTGCGACAGCATGGGTGGACCTGGAGAACATCATGCTAAGTGAGATAAGCCAGTCAGAGAAAGACAAATACCATATGAATCACTCACGTGTGGAATCTAATGAACAGAGTGAACTAACAGGCAAAACAGAGACAGGCTCATAGATGGAGAGCAGGATGACGGGTGGGGGGCGTGCGGGGGCGTTGCATAGGGTGGAGCAAAAAGGAAAAAGGACCCAGGCACAGGGACAACAGTGTGGGGATTGTTGAAGGGGGGAGGGGACAGATGTGTAAGAGGACTAATGGTAATAGAAAAAAGAACAATAAAAAATAAAATAATAATGTATTTAATTTTTAAGAAACAACCTTCATTAAAAACAACAATGTATGAAAGGGACTAGCCTGGGAAAATCAAGGATGTATAATTCACATTACTATAACCCACCAACAGGGAGAGAAAAAGTCCAAATCTACAATGAATAGCAGATTTGGGGTTCTTTCATTAGGCTTTCAAGTCCCAAATGCACACCCGGGGACTCGGCCGATCTCACCCCTGGGCTAGCACGGACCCGGTTACAGCTTTCTTTGCCACCGAACCAAAACGTGGCCCACAAACCCTTGCATAAACGACATTCTAAGAAGCCACAAGCAACCCACAGGAATTGCTACTGACAAGAGGCCTGTCCGTGACCCTTTCTCAAATATCAGCTGACTGCTGGGTGCTCCAGCTACTAGGGAGCAATGCTTCTGCCCCCACTGAGGCAGAGTCGCGAGTCCCCAGGACAGGTGCAGTGCCCCTGACCTGCACCACCACCTCGCCTGGCCGGGCTTGGGCCACCGAGCAGGCAGCACAGTGACAAGGCCCTCCCTCCGTCGCCTGTGTCTCATCATCTGGGCATAAAGGTACACATTCCCTTACTCAGCTCCTGCCGAGAGCTGGTCACACGATGACGACAACGTTCAAGAACGTGTGACGACTCTGTGGAATTAGGAAAGGAGAAAGTTACACTACCCCACCCCTCCCCGCCAAAAAAAACATCTTTCATAAGCACCACATTTCTTCAGGTAATCACCCGAGATAAAACTTAATAAGCTTCACTCGCTCAGAAAGACAGCGGCAAGGCGGGGAGATGAAAGGAAACACGACTAGTCATCTGGTGAAGGAGACGGCTTTCTCCCCGGCCCCCACGGAGATAGCATCGCGGGCGTACTGAATGATGGGTCTGGGCTTGGAGTTCCGGGCAGAGGGGCCCGGAAGCTCTGGGGATGAAGCCACGCCTGCCTGGGGGGGGTTGGGGGAGCGGAGGGCAGTGGGCACCTTGGGGCACGGCGGAAGGGCACGGAAAAGGAAGGTGACAAACGCAAGCCCTGCCTGTTTCAACACGGAGCCCGAGCCTTCACGTTCTAAGAAAGAGGAAGGAAATGGGCTCCCCCCTCTCCTCTGTGCCCCCCTTTCTTCCTGGACCCCCTCACATCAAGCCCCTGCTACTGAGGCCAGCTCTCCCGTGTCGGCCAGCCAGGGTGGGAAGAGGACAAGTCCATCCTCCCGCACCAGGATGCCATCCGAGTTTCAAACAACGCTTCACAAACTTTTGAAACACAGCCTGAGGGGCCTCCTGGATTTTTCCAAAGGGCCCTCGGGCAGATTCTGCCCGTACCTTCCCAAAACTCATTTCGGGGCATCCTTCTGTAACCAATTCAATATTTGGGGTTAAACAAATTCAGACGTCCAGTGGGTATCTGTTAGGTCTCTAAGCTCATTTTTTTAAAAACCTATTGAAGAACTGGGGCCTGAGAGCACTGCTGCACACGGTGGCTGGAAGAGAAAAAACAAACCAGCTCTGCCGAGAAAGCCACTATCTTACATACGAATGCTGCAAACGATGGAGCCAGCAACACTACATCCACCCCCCCTTCCCACAAGATCCAAGCGCCACGGCCACGCGGGATGATACTGTGCAATCACATCCTCCTAACAGAATCCTGGGCGGGAGCGAAGGGTGGCCAGGAGAGGACCCAAGTACACCTCGTCATGGATTCCCTTACTGGAGGCAAGAGACACACACGAAGAGGCTTCCCTCGGGAAGTTTTAGCCAAGTGTGGAAACAAAAATTTGCTTCCTGAACAATGTCCTCCTTCCCCATAAGCGGCGGAAACAGGGGGTCTCGGGCTTTTCTCCATTAAGCTGCATGCTTGGGAACACACCAGAGTCCTCACGCGTTTGGCTCCAATGTTTCTCTATCCACACAAGAGAAAGCTGCTATTCTCTGCCCATCTGTGTCATACTAAGGGTCTCTGGCCATCTTTCCTTCACTTTTCCAAATTAGTCTAATTGTGGCAGAAAACCGGAAGCCCAAATGAAGTCTGACCGCTCTTCTCCAACACCTGAGCCCAGGTCTGGCCTACATTTCTGCAGGTAAACCACCAGCGGGATCGCTGCCCTCGCTCAGGATGCACGGGCAGGACGGCCTGACGCTCCCACTAAGAAGTAAAAAGTCAAGGTAAGGCTCGTTCCTCTCCTACTCACTCTTCTCCCTCCTCTCTAGACGGCTCTCAGAAAGAAAAACAAGCGGGTTTGGGGCTCAGTCTAATCCAGGGTCCCGCCGCTCTCCTCCCGAAGCCCTTCCCCGTCCTTCACGGCAGTTGCTACAAAGCGCGGTTACAGATCTGCTCGCGTTCATTTGCCAGGACCCTGAGGGCTGGGACTAGCTCGGTTCTGGCCACGCCTCACGTAGCAGGTGAGCAAGCTCACGAGCTCCGGGCTGAACTCTTTGATCGTCCAAGCGCTGTCCAGTGTATCCACGGGGTCTTTCTAAGTATCCCAGCCTGACTTCCCACCGGCTCATACAACCAAGTGGGTGAAGTGCTTGGAAACAGGCCCTCTGCGATCAAGTGCTTACCGAGGGCCCCTTGAGACTGCTAGCGGGGGTCATTAGGAAGCATTTTTAAATGCCTTAAAACAGGACTGAGCTTCAGTAGGAGCACGCCAGCCTTGCCCAACGATCCGTTTCGGGGTGTGCGCAAACACCAGGCGAGAGAATGCAACACATGCAAGCGAGCAGCCTGCAGTCCGCACTGGAGAGCCACCGAAGCGAGACGGCCACGACCCTCAAGGCCAGTGACAACCAGTGCGAATTAGTCAACTTTGCAACCCCACTTCCCCGTCCGCCAGGCTGCCGCGCCTTTCCTGCTTCCCCACCCGCACAACCCACGAAGCTACCCAGCTATCTGTCAAAAAGGCGCAAGAAACTGACCCGGGAGGGCGGGGGCTGCAGGGCGGGGACAAAGGGGCCGGGGAGGGTCACCGATCCCCAAATCTCTCGAACCAACAACACTTTACAGCGACGCGGCGCGTCCAAAATGGAGGGAAACGTCCCCGATTTAAAACCAGCAGCTCCATTTCCGCAGCTGGGCCGCGCGCAGTTCAAGCCCCGCCAGCTGCGGCCCCGACCGACCCGGAGGAGGGGAGGGCGAGGCCACGGCACCAGGCCCAGCGCCCCGGGACCCCAGCCCACAAGCCGCGCCCCGCCGCGGCCCTCCCCCGCCCGCCCCCCGGGAGGCCGCACCGCAGGGAGCGGGCGGGGGTGGGGGCGCTCACCTACGCCAGACTCCGGCGGGGACTCTAACGACTCTGGGAGAGTTGCCGAGCTGCTACCCGGTGGCTGTTCCACACGCGCGACTCCGCCCCGCCGCGTTCTCGCGCTCTCGGGCTCCTGCGTCGGGCGATCCCGCCTCCCGGGCGCGCGCTTCCCCGCCGCCCCACCCCCTCCTAGCCCCGCCCCTTGAGCGGGCCTCCAAGGCTCCCATTGGCTCCCCGGTCTTTTGAATCGTCCCTGGCGCTGTCGATTGGTCGTGCGCCATGGCGCGTCCGTCCCGCCCCGCCCCGCGGCGAGGCCCCAGATCTGCCCAACAGCATCCGTGTGGGTCGGCCCCAGCAGGGTAGCTCTTGGGGCGTCTGCAGGCAGGCTCCTTATCTCTGGCACCCAGGAACCTTCACGCTCCGCGCTCTTTCCCTCCTGACACCCACCAGTTGCCTAGCGATGCGCAGTGAGAGTTTGGGGTGCGAGGTGGCTTGGCGAAAGAGATCAGAAAAAAATACAAGGAAAATAAACTCTTATAGTGATAACTATAATTGATCATATAGTGATCAACCGTATGAGAGCCAAGGTGGTTCTTGCAAAAAAAGCCATTAGTGCTTTCCTTACGGTGTTAAAAGCTTCCAGAAGCCTCTGGGCCAAGCAGTGGCTCTGAAGGCGATCTGGGGCTTCTTTGTCTTGGCAATGGCTGCTGTGCCCGGATAGAAACCGATCCGAGGGCCAGAGGGTGGGAGGAGATTGGTAAGAACTGTCCTAGGGTCCCCTACAGCTCGCAGAGTTCCTGCGACTGCTGTGAAGAGGGGGATTAATATTAAGAAGAGGTCCCATCGAGATACGGTAGAGAAAGCTCAGTAACAGCATGGCACAGGAAATTCTGTGCCTCCTTACACACTGAGATACCATTTAACCTGCTTCCCACAAGTCTGGTTGCAACACTGGCCTCCAAAACGCTGAATCATTACCTGGTATGGATCCTAACCCTTTTTTCTTCTACAAGTTATCATTATGGGTTAGTTGGTTTCCTTCCTTTGAGGTGGAGAGTTTAAAGCAGTCCAATTGAAGTTCCCTATTTTGTAGTGTGGTTTTAATCAAAGTATTTCTTAACCTGATGACCAGGTTAACCCAACTTACTAGGTAAACTTCAGTGAATTTCCATCTTGGAAGCACTACCCATTAAATTATAATAATAAATAGGCTTTTCATTGATGGTCCTGCTTCAGGTGCAAGAGCTCTCATTTTCTCAGTTATAACGACAAAGCAACCAGGTTTACTCAAAAAAAAAACAAAAACCAAAAACTAGTACATTGAGTTTTCTTGGCCACTCAGTCATTCACCTCCACTGTGAATGAGTTCATCGGAGCCTCTCTGGGGAGTAAGTTCAAACATGGGATTGGTCCTGGATGGAAATCTGAGCTACAGAAACGCACACTGCACTTCAAAGTCAGAAAAGCAACCTGATTTTTGGCAAAGCCCTGAGTTCGAGTTGCCTTACCCTTAAGGTAAGACAATATTAGCCCTACCACATTTTGTGTGGCAAATGACAAAGAAATGAAAACACCACACCAGGTCCATGGGGACCTAAAATGGTTAGTCTCCCTAAAAGCCAAGCGGGGCTTCCCTCTTTTCTCATGCATCCTACACCCAGTGTGCGGGATTCCACTGGATTCCCCTTGAGAAACACGTTCCCTGCATCTCTCCCTTGATGAAACCAAGGAAGATGCATTTTTTGGTAAAATAAATAAACTTCATTTTAAAGATCAGGTTTATAAAATCTCATCGACAAAATGAGGTTAGGCCCTGGCTGGTGTAGCTCAGTGGATTGAGCTCGAGCTGCGAACCAAGCATCGCAAGTTCAATTCCCAGTCAGGGCATATGCCTAGGTTGCAGGCCATGGCCCCCAGCAACCACACATTGATGTTTCTCTCTCTCTCTCTCCCCCTCCCTTCCCTCTCTAAAAATAAATAAAATCTTTTTGAAAAATTGAGGTTAGAACACTGTAAATCACTAGAATCATAGAATCATCTTAGTTCACATTCTACCTTATATATTTATTTGATCTACTAAAGACATTTTTAAATCAGCTGATTTTGAAAGCAGAGGCATTGACCATAATTATTGTTTATTTCTGGAGGAAAATATGTTGGAGAAAATCAGATGGATATCTAGGCTACCGCCTCAATACAGGAGCTATTAGTATTTTCCTCTCCTTTTTCTTTTTTAAGGACGACTAAAGAGTGTGGACTGGAGAGTGGAGAATTTCCAGGTTTGGTTCTCAGAAGGATGCTGTCAACCACGATTAGCAAGTTGTGGATTGTCCGGACATATAAAATAGAAGTCACTTTAAGAGGCATGTCTTTCGTTAATGTGGGCATGAGAGGCACGGCCCCCTTCCCCCTTTATAAGGAAAGTGAGAAGTGATGGAGGAGGAAAGGCCTCCAGCCCCATCACTGAAGCGGACAAAAGTCACCCGTGGGGCCAGGAAGCCTCACCTACGAAATACAGGAACCACAGTGTAATGCAGTCCATCATCCGGCTCCGCTTCCCACAGGCGATCAGAACTGAAACACCTTTTAGGAAGCAGGTGAAACTTCACGTGGCAGGAAGTCCAGTTGAACCCGTGCAGCTCTGCTTCATAAGGAACAAACTTACATACTCCCAGAGTTACAGAAAGTGTCCTCTGATCCCAACGCATTTCTACAGATGTTGAATCTCAGTGGTTTCTGCTCCCAGAGGAGTGGAGCTCGTGATTGTGAGCACAGTGGGATAATGACATCTGTCTCCTTAACACACTTTTTGGTTTTCATTGGAAACACGGACGCTTAGGAGTATTTGCAGAACGTACTTACTTCACCTTTCTTCTCAATACTTAACTATCAGAGGCCAGAAAGTGAAACTCTTTGGGCAGACAGGGCTAAGTACTGTACTGCTATCCTCAGCTGCAGCAGCGGGAGAACTTACAAGAGGCGGTCGCTCGTACCCTAACATGTTGGGAAACGTGATAAGAAAGCGGCAGTGGGTTCTGGTGGGATAACCATAGATCTGTAATAGCTAACCTTTACTTCTTAAGCTCTTACCTCTGCAGACCACTGCTCTAAGCAGGTCAGGGATCTTGATTTATTTAACCCAGGGGACAGGGCTGGGCCCGGGGCGCTGTGCCCCTTCCCAGCGCTCCCTCTCAGCCCTTCCCCGGCACCTTCTGCCTGGATTCCCTCATCTGTCAAATGGGGACAGTAACTGTTCCTACCCTGCAAGGCAGCTGTGGTGGTTCAATGCAATTATTCAAGTTAGTACAACTTCATTTTATTTCAAGTTCATTAAGTCGCTGTTTTTAATCAACTGTAAGTAGACTAAAGGGTGTTTTCAATAGATGTGTCGAGACTTTTTAAAACCTGTGCTGTTTTTCATCTGTGTCTCTAAACGCTTTGAATCCTCCTGTAACGCGTGTGTGAATATATAAGACTGTCCTATCTGCGGTCTTTGCATCCACTCTGTTCTAACTGAAAAATCTAAGCTTGCTTGTTGGGTGACTCTTTTTTTTTTTAATCCTTACCTGAGAATATTTTTTCCCCACTGCTTTTAGAGAGAGAGGATGGGAGAGAGAGAAACATCGATGCAAGAGAGAAACATCGATTGGCTGCCTCCCGTATGCACCCAGACCAGGGATCATACACACCTGGACCGGGGACTGAACCCACAACCCAGGCAGGTGCCCTGACCAGGAATTGATTACAGATGACGCTGCAACCAACTGAGCCACACTGGCCAGGGCTGCTGGGTTAATCTTAAAACTTAAAGACCCTTCGTTGAGAGAGTAATTATTATTTAAGCTTATATTGTCGTTAGCATTTACTGATGATTAACTGTTAAAAAATCGCCTAGAGCCCTGGCTGGCGTAGCTCAGTGGATTGAGCGAGGGCTGCGAATCAAAGTGTTGCAGGTTCAATTCCCAGTCAGGGCAACATGCCTGGGTTGCAGGCCATGGACCCCAGCAACCGCACATTGATGTTTCTCTCTCTCTCTCTATCTCCCTCCCTCCCTTCTCTAAAAATAAATAAATAAAATCTTTTTAAAAATCGCCTAAATTCTGTTTGGGTGTGTTGGGGGTCCTGAAATACCCACAGGAAAATCTAAATTCTGTGGCCTTCAGAAACTTGCTCTATAGACCTTTGCCAGGCTGGGCTCGCTCTGCTCCTTTTCATCTTCATCTTTCCTGCCCCCCGACTTCACCCTCCAGGTCTACCAAGCTCCTGGTGGGGCCCCAGACAAGCCTCTTTCTTTCTCCCCTTCCCCCGAGAGTGGCCGTCCTTGCCCCCACCCCCAGGCTCCCCCTGCCTCTCCGCCCGCTCGTCACTTCCCACATACACCTGTCACCGCCAAGCATGCTCTGGGCATCCGCTCCCACGGCAGGCTGGCAGCATATTCTATCTCTTTTTGTGTCTCCCCCCATTAAATAAATAAAGGATTGGCTCAGCATGAAACAGTGGCAGACTGTGGTAAACTCTCTGCTTCTTGGGCTGGTTATACAGCTTTTACGAGGCTGGGTTAAGGCAAGAAGCAATGGAGCTCCCCCTGGCACTAACTGTTCTTTCTAGGTAGGGTGGGCAGAGAAGTTTTCTACCTTGTGGGCAGGCTCCACTGCCCTCCCCCCCCCCCCGCCGTGTCTCCTTGCCCCCTGCCCCGGTCGCTGCTCCCACCCTGTCGCCATCCACTGCACTGAACAGCCTTCGCTCAGCCTCGGTCTTGGGCTCTGCCAGCTCCCTCACCTCTCCCTTCATCCAGAACAGGTAAAGAAATGTTTCTTTTTCAAACCTACTGCTCACGTCCTGTGGGGCTCAGACACAACACTGACTGACGCCCGGTTTGCGTTGGCACAGCTGCTGAACGGCGAGTCCCCCGAGGGCAGCCCCGCCCCCTCCCCTTCTCCCCTCCCCCCCTCCCCCCTCCCCCCCACAGCTCGCACTCAGAAGCAGCTGCGGTTCACATGCCGGAGACGTTTTATGTAATGTGTAATTACCACGTTGTTTCTCACTTCCTGCCGAAGCTGAGGCTTAGCCCATCGGTGCTGACTTTAGCTCTTCGGGACGGCGCCCGCCGCGTCTCTAAACCTGCGCCCTGCCCTGGCCCTTTACGAAAAGATTGGAGCACCTGTGGGTGGCGTTGGGGCGGAGGAGAGAGGGAAGAAATGGGAGGGGCCTGGAGTGTCCAGTGAGACCCTGCTGCCGGGAAAGCACTTTCCACTCTTCACCTTATTTATGACTCAAATCAACTCATGGACACACCTGTCATTAGCCCCATTTTCAGGATGAGGAAACTGAGCCCCACAGAGGTGAACACACACTCGCACCAGGGCACACCCAGGCAGTCAGGGCTGAGGCAGAAAATCCGCCCTGGTCCGCGGACTCCGGCTCTTCCCCCCACCTGAACCCCTCCGCCCCCTGGGCAGCGTGCGGGTTTCCCTGGCGCTTGGATCCCGGCCCCGACACGCAACTCACTCCCATCATCCCCGTGCTGCTCAGAAGGCAGCTGCTGGGCTTTGGGTCTACATTTCTGGGCAAAGAACACTCGTGAGTGTGCCCCTGAGCACATCTGGCGTGCGAACTTGCCCTTGTCTTCACCCTTGGATTCTCTGCTCTGTGACTCTTTCTTATTTTAAATCCTCATCCTAAATGATTTTTTTTTTAAGGAAGGGAGAGAGGGGGAGAAAGAGGGAGAGGGAGAAACAGCAATGTGAGAGGGAAACATCAATCAGTTGCCTCCCACACGCGCCCTGACCGGGGATCGAACCCACAACCTTTTGCTGTACAGGATGATGCTCCAACCAGCTGAGCCACCCCGCCAGGGCCCTCAATGACTCTTTCACCCTGATGCCCTAATTTCAGACTCTGTGGGATTGCCTGTACGTCTCTCTTCCGAAGGAAGGGCTGTCTTAGTAGACCTACTTTTTCAATAACAAGGGCAGATCACTATCATCTTGGTACTATATTTAGAACAGGATCCAGTGCGATTAAATCTGTTTAAAATACGTTTGAGGACGGTGATATAAAATATTTGAGATGCATGTTTAAAATCAAATTTGCATGATTATTTTAAACGTCTTCATTTGGCTTGCATCAGAACCTTCTAACTGATTGTACAACCTAAAGCCTATTTGGAGCACCGAGTGTGTTGAATTCATTTCATTCAGAACACATAGCCACAGAAGTGACTAACAGCACAATGTGTGACTTTAGCTTTTTAAACAGATGAAATGTAATTGCCACATGGATTTATTTGAAAATTGTACAGTGTCATCTTGAATAGCTTTTCGACAACTGGGAAGATTATTTAACAAGACCGCTTTGGCAGAAAAAATTGCATATTGATACTAAGCCGCTGAAGATAGTCCCTTGCTTGTGTATGTTTATACAAAGGCTGGCGAAGCAAGCCACGGGAGCCGGAGTTGGGGGTCCCAGCCTCCCTCCAGGGGAAGTCACGTTGCCAAACAAAATGCCAGTTTTAGGTCTACTTCAAGCTTCTTTGACTTCGAGGGTATGGTTTTTACATGCTTAGATTTTGAAAATCTCAGTAAAACAACATCTTGCCTACGTAATGGCAGAAAGGAAGGTTTATCTTGGACCATCCAGAATGATCCCATTTATTAAGTAGCTCAAGTACAAGGTCATCACCTTCCTGTAGCACCAACCTGCAAAATAGCGTTAGAGCCAGCACCTGTCAAAAACATCATTTCTGCAAATGTATAGCTCCCTGTTTACACGGTGGGGGGGAGGCAGACAGTCCTGCAAACTACTTGAGCATGCGCTCTGCCCACCACATGCCCACCAGTGCACCCGCCATGTTCTCCGCCCTGAAGTGCATTTTGTGAGGAGCACTCGCTGAATTCACACCAGGGCCTCTACGATCTCATCCACAGGTCAGCGTGTCCACTGAGGGCTGACCCGAGGCTACGGGAAGAAAGCACCCGCCTCAGACAGAGAGGGGAGGGTGTGGGGCAGGGCACACACCAGGTTCAGCAGTCAGAGTCGGGGCTCCTGAAGGTCACGTCGCCCCCAGGCCCGTGTTGAAACGACCTTGCTTTGTCTGGCTGTAGGATCAGGAGTGTTTCATTGACAAGAGTTGGATCACTTTGAAAAGTGTGTTCCCATTTTCCACGTGTCAAATGTTAGAAGCTCTGAATCCACTTAATCAATATTTAATGACACCCCTGAGCTCCCTCTGCTAGCTCCGCCTCAGCCAGCTGTGGCAGGGGACACGGTTCTGTGTATATTTCTTCCACGAACAGGGCCGTGTACAATCCCCAAACAGAGGCGAGGGAGGAGAGGGTGTGGAAGAAGTAGCCAGCGGCCGACGGACACTCGTGGGCAGACCCACCCTTCAAGGCACAGCCTGCACCGCCCGCACTGCTCCTGGCACCAGGGGGGCGGTGCCCCGCTCAGGAACCCTTCCAGAACCTTATCGCGGTGAGCAGACGAAACCGAAAGCCAAGGGCCTGGAAACTTTCTCCCTGGTCATGTACCTGAAGGACCTCAGAGAGACAATAAAACAATATCTGGCCACTTTGTTCTCTGGTTCCAGTTCCTAAACAGGATGAGCAAAAAAAGCCTGGTGCACGGAAGAAGCAGCCCAGCGTGCCAGGGCCTGGAGGGGCCAGCTCCTCCCGAGGCTGTGCCCCAGGGATGCTGCAGAGAGCACTGGGGGCTGCCGGGTGCTCGCGGGGGCCTGAGTGCCACAGAAGGGCACATCCCAGCTCCCGGAGCCTGGCGTGGCAAGGGCTCCCTCACACCTGCTATCACCACCCTTCAAGGGTCAGCATGATGGCACGCTGGCCTCCCCCTCCAAACTGAAGACAGGCACTATTTCATCATCGTTGTGGTCTTCGTGTCCTTGTCGTGGTACAGGCCGATAAAGACTTGTTGGATAGCCCTGGCTGGGTGCTTCTGTTGGCTGGAACATCGTCCCGTGCACCAAAAGGTTGTGGGTTCGATCCCCCATTGGAGGCACATACCTAGGTTGTGGGTTTGGTCCCTGGTCTGGGCATGTACTGGAGGCAGCCGATCAATGTTTCTCTCTCACACTGATAGCTCTCTCTCCTCCCCCGCTCTCTCTCACCAATAATAAAGTATCCTTGAGTGAAGACTTTTTCTAAAAAAGGCTTGTTCGATGGATAATAAAATAAGCACATGCGGGGGGGGGGGGACAAAGAAGGGTAAGGAAGCAGGAGAGACAGGGGAAGCAAAAGCACCACCTTGGAGGGTGACCCAGTCGCTGTGACAACGTGGAAACACGGACGGCTCGTCTCGTGTGAGACTTAGTTACATGACCAGCAGGGTCTGCCCAGTGACAGTGCCCTTGCAGCACTCTGTGACCTCACCTGGGGAGGGAGGTGACAGAGAGCAGGCTGAGCTCAGGGCGCCCCCGCGCACCTGGGTGCTCAGCAGGTCACTCCAAAGCGCGTTCAGGGGTGGGGGTGAGGGTTCCACATCCTGGCGTGGCTATAGAGAAGGGCTGTGCCGGAGGGAAGGGAAAAATGAGGAGATACAGAGAGTCAGGCCGAGGCTTGCGCCCGCCCGCGGTCCCACGTGCGGCCACGGAGCCGCCCTGCAGGCCAGCCCAGGTCAGGAGTGCAGCGATGCAGGACACCACTGGACGCCTATTAAAACTCCAGTAGGTGCCTGCATGTCGCGTGCGGTAGTTCCGTTCATCCTTCCAGCACCCCTGCGAGCGGGAACATCTGTCACAGGTGAGGAACTTGAAGTGTTGACCAGCTTGCAGGGTTGACGCAAAGTGGCCGAGCTGGGGAGAGACACCAAGGACACCCAACGCGGAGCCCTTGGGGATGTGCGAAGGACAGAGAGAGGAGAGGTGGGAGCAGCTGCAGTCCCACCTGGCTCCGGGAGGCTGGGACAGTGCCCAGAAGCGCCTCTGTGGTGGAGGGGTCTGCTCCCTGCCTGCACACCCGGTGGGAGCGGTGGCGCGCTGTGGGCGCCGACCCACAGCGACGAGAGCTGGGTCTCGCCATGGGATCTCATTCCATGTCCCCCAGGTTGGCAACCAGGGCTGGGCACAGGTGTGCTGAACGCACCCAGTCAGTGGACGGCTGACTGATTGATTGACAGTTGGCCCGGCTGTCTGTGAGGACACTTTCTCTGCTCTTTGCAACAACTGGAAACCAGCCTCCCCGGGACGCAGGGCTGTCCGACTTCCCACAAACCCAGCCTGCCACCCCACTGCCTGCTTCTCCCGGGAGGCCTTTCTCAACAGCTCCCCTGGGAACCTGGGCGACCCCGCCAAAGGAACAAAATAAACATGAGAGATCCATCTCCACGCCTGAGTGTAGAGATAATCCAGGTCCCATGCCAGGGGCCTGGCCTTGGGGAGACTGGCGGAGGCTTGTTAGACAAGCGATGACCATGACCGAGCTGAAGACGGGCCAGCTCTGAACAGGGAACCTGGGCTGGAGCCTGGCCCCCGGGAGAGGCCTCACTATTGTTCAAGCTTGGCCTCTGACTTCCCTTCCAGGAGTAAAAGGTCCCGCCGACCGCGCACGTGAGCAGGAAGTGGGCGGGGCCCGCTGCGCCGCCGTGGGCAGGGGGGTGGGGGGTTGGTGAAACCAGAAGCGCGGAGGGGGCGCAGCCTCTGTGGTGTGGCTCAGGCTGTGATACGGACACCAGGAAGCTCAGCTTAGAGGAGGCTGCTGCGTGCAAGTCCCAACGGAGTGGGGCCTTCGGGTTGGACCCTCGGGCGGGGAGCAGGCCTGGGTCCCCCGCAGGCGTACCCATGTCCCCGCAGCTGGCAAAACCGCAGCGCTCGGGACACATCCCCCTCCCCCCCCCCCGGGATAATTGTGCCATCAGAATGGGACAGTCAGAGCGTGTTGACTAGAATGCAATTTGATTTTTTTTTAAATTGAGTTTGAGGCCCTGACCCGTGTGGCTGAGTGGGTTGGGCGTCGTCCCACGAAGCGAAAGGTCGCCAGTTCAATGCCAGGTCAGGGCACAGGCCTGGGTTTCGGGTTCAGTCCCCAGTCCGGGTGCATACGAGAGGCAACCGATTGATGCTTCTCTCTCTCACCCATGTCTCTCTCTCTCTCTCTTCCTCCCTCCCTCCGTCCCCCTCTCTAAAAATAAATAAAATCTTTAATTTAAAAAAATGAGTTTGAGTTTTCTCAAAAAGCTCACAGCCCCGCCTCGTGGTTTGACCTGAGTAAGAACGGGAGACGCTGGGTGAGAGGAGATGGGCGGGGCCGACACCCCGCCCCGCCCCCTCTGGGCCTAGGGCGTCTCAGTGGGTGGAGCCCCCCTGCCCTTCTAAGTCCCCGGGGGTCTGCGTGGTCTGGAAAACCTGCTGGGCAGCCTCGGTTGGGAAAGACTCGGTTGGGAATCATTCCCAGTTGGGAACGACTACCTGGATCGGCACCAACACAAGGGCACGGCTAGAAATCCTGACGCTTAGTAAAATGGAACATCCGGATGGAGCCACGAGGAAATATATCCTCTGACACTCACTCTGAGACCCCCCCAGGCAGCTCCCTGCCACCCGCTACACCTGCTCAGCAGGTGAGTCAGACTGGAAACGCCAGCCTGGGAGTTGTTCTCCCACACCTGTTTCAGGGACCGGCTGCGCACCGCCTGAGGACAGGATTCTACACGCCTCCGCCTGAGCCCCTCACCCTCCTCTGCAGAGATTAGACACCCTCGCCCACACTTCCCAGCGTGCCCCCAAGGAGGAAAATGATGGTAATGGCTCCCCGGGAGCCCGTGGCAGGCTGGCGTCCCCAGGCCCCCCCCCCCCCGCCCGCCAAGGTTGTGCTGCAGCCAGTCCAGACCACAGCGCCCCCCCAGGGTGAACGGCAGAGTCACTTTGATCTTAATTAGCTTTTGGAAATGAAAATAAAACACCAGGCTCCCCGAGTGGGGGAGGTAAGCCAGGAACACCCCGGGAGGGGGGCGGGGTTCTCAGGGGTGGGGGGCAGGCTGGCCTCCGGAGGGGGCACCGGGCTGTGCAGCTGGCGGGGGTCACAGCTCACCCCTGCGTGCAGCAGCGGCTGCCCAGATGTTTCCTGGAAGCCCCCTCCTGGCTGTGGCGGGCTGGCTGTTTCTGGTTTCTGAGAACAAAGAGAAAGGCGCCGTGTGGGGCAGAGCCTGAGACACGTGGGAAAGCCAGTGCTGATCCGGGCTGGCCAGGTCACACAAACAGCCCGGCCCTGCGCCCCCCCCCACCCCCGCCCCGGGAAGGTGAGGACTTCCTGGGTGGGGCGGAGGGAGTATTTCCACAGGGAGGGAAGGCAATAGGTCCACAAAGACCCCTCGTTCACGACCCTGGGGTTACGGCAGAAGAGACATCCACTTGGCATTTCTGCCTTGGGGGCCCTTGCTCCTCCCTAGGGGACCTCTTCCCACCCGGAGCACCGCCTGCCCCAGATTTTAAAGTTTAAATACCCGACGACAAAACAGTATGTACAATCCAGTATTTTTAAGCTATGAAAACCCTCTGTGCTTTTTATCCAGGAAAGAGGTAACACGAAGTGGAGAATTTTAAAAAGACCTCTATTCAGTTCTTTTCACTTAAAAGTCACTTCTGAGTGTCCCAGGTTCAATTCCCAGCCAGGGTACATTCCTGGGTTGCAGGCCATAACCCCCAGCAACCGCACATTGATATGTGTGTGTGTGTGTGTGTGTGTGTGTCTCTCTCTCTCCCTCCCCTCCCTAAAAATAAATAAATAAAATCTTTAAAAAAAAAAAAAAAGTCACTTCTGTGTGGCCTATGGCCTGAAAGAGTCCGGGTGCCAGGAGCCCTGGGGGGCAGGCCCCTCCCCGGAGCAGGTGGGTCTGGGAATTAAGAGGTTGCATTTCAAAGGCGTGTTAATGCTCCAAAGGCTGCCGCCAGAGCCAGAGAGAAAATAACGCCTTGCCCTGCGGAGGGTTGGCAGTGCCTGGTGCAGGGAGCCCCCCCCACACCCCCTGGAGTGGCCGCACCCCCTTCAGGACGCCAGAGGGGGCTCCTGGGTCTTCCGATGGACAGTGGACGGGTGGCCCCTCCTTCCAGACAACACCTATTGAGCACCGACAGCGTACAGGCACCATGCGAGGGCCGAGCCTCAGCCCAGCAGGACAGACAGACGGAGCCGTAGCGGGGCACAGTGTGGTCCCGCTCTCCTGGAAGTGAGGGCCCCGAGGAGGGGACATCCACGTGGGGTCCTCTCGGTCTCGTCACGCTTGAGGAAAGTCGAACGTCACGAGGAAGTGGCAACCGCAGCAACCTCAGTGACCAGCCTCCGCCAGGCCACGCCCGAGGGCCCTTCGCTTCTCCCAGCCCCTCTCCTCCGCGGCACCTCCATTCTCCCGGGGACACGACACCCCCCCCACTTCGGGGCCTGTGCGTCGCCCCCTCCACGTACATGCCGGCGGGATGCCTCACCAACCTGTGTGCAGCGCCTGCAGGTGGCAATGAGGGGAAGAGTGCCCCCACCGCTCCCCACGCCCACTCTCTGTCACTCCAAAACTGACCCGCCCACGGGTTCTGTCCCAAAGCAGAGCCTCCCGCCAGTCTGCACCCACTGGGTGTAAGTGACAGAACGTGAGGGCCTCCGGCCCGGCCGCAGGGGCCGCTCCCCTTCTCTGAGCTCTCTGCTGCCCTCCTGGACCGCTGGGGCCCGTCTCAGGCGAGGCGGCGGGAGGGGTGGGGTTGCGCCTGAAGGATGAGGCCGACCTACCCCGCCAAACACCTTGCGTCACTGCTTGTCCCTGCCCCGTCCAGGTCTCAGGGGGTCTGGAGGGCAGGGGTGCAGGGGGGAGCAGAGGGGCCACAGGGACTGCATTCTGACCCCCGAAAACCCAAACGGACCGAAGGTATAGTAAGAAGTCCCCGAACTACACTCCCTAGGAGAGCCCTCTGCGGCTCTCGGTGGCCCTTGCGCCTCTCTCAAGGCTGTGCCCCTCGAGCAGATGGCCTCGGAGAGGTCCCTCGAACACCCTGCCGTGCACGCCACAGAGACGGTGCAGCAACCCCCACGCCCTGCCCGGCGGCGGTCCAGGCTGGGAGACACCACAGGGTACACCGCTTTGTGCCCAAGCCAGACGGGGCAGCCGGAGTCTGTGTCCGCCTGACCCCACCCCAGGCCCCTGGAGGAGCCGCCCAGCCTCGCTTTGCAAACGCCACCCACCGGACCCGCAGGCCAGCCCTGCCCTGCCCGCTCTGAACCCTGAGTCAGGACTCGTGGGCCAAGGGAAGGAGGGGCAGCCCTTCGGGAAGAAGGAGGGACACAGGGGCAGAGACGGGGCTGGGGACAGCCACTCCAGGCGTGAGGGAGCTTCAGAGGAGCTGGGGACCTGCCAGCTGGCAGCTCGGGGCCTGGGGCCGCGCTGGTGGAAGGAGAGGCAGAGCCACAAGGCTGGTGACCAACCGTGGGACCACACCGCTCTTCCCTCGGAGCCCCCTCAACATCTGGGCAGACCCGGCCCCACCGCTGTCCCCTGACCTTCTCACCTCTGATGCTGCTGGCCCAGCGCGCTCTTTATCTTTCTCTTTTTCTCTTTCTCTCTCCCTCCCTCTCTCTCACTGCGGGTGCTTTCCCAGCCCTGTGCTGGGGGAATTTCGCCCCCACCCGGGGCTCCCACCCACACAGCCTCGGCCGGCCACCCAAGAAACACCAGCACTGCCTGCTCCCACCCTCCCCGAAACCCCCCCTTCCAGGGGGAGGGCGGACTGGCCAGCTGGGCTCCTCCCTGCTGCCCCGGGCAGAGGGGTCCTGTGCAACCAAGGGCAGGGGCCCAGGACAGGCTGCTGTGCCCAAGGGGTTGTTGTGAGCTGGGAAATGCTCCCCAAACAGGTCCGGCTCAGACGCGCCCTCACAGAGAGGGGCTGCAGGAGAGACTCAGGACTCAGGACGGGGGTGGGGGGGTGGGAGGGGCAGCGCCCAGGAGCTCGGCGGCGTGGACAGGTGAGGGAGGCAGGGGAAGCCCAGAACCGCCTGCTCTCCGGGGGTCCAGCTGGAGGTGGCTTCTGGGAGCGTCTGGGGGTGAGTGAGGGCATGGGGAGGAGACACCCCGGGGGTGAGAGCAGGGAGGGCGGAGACGGACAGAATCGAGGGGCAGCAGCCAGGAGGGAGCCCAGGAAAAGGGAGCGAGAGAAGCTGGTGTCCCCAGGGGTCAGGCGAGAAGAGGCCTGAAGGGGAGCGGCTGGGGGTGGGAGAGCGTGGCCTCCAGCCAGGGGGGACACCGAGTCTGCAGGGACAGGAGGGGGGTTCTGGGTGGCCAGGGCAGGAGGGAGCCCAGGCGTCAGGACGAAGAATCCGCAGATGCAGAAACACAGAAGGAACCCCAGGCCCAAGGGGTGGGGTGGGGGTGGGCTGTGAGTATTATGGGATTGGCAGGGTGTGGGGTGGGGGCTGAGGAAGGGAGCACAGCAGGAGAAAGTGCAGACAGAGGCAGAAAGGAATCAGCCGGGGCGGGGGGGGGGGGGGGTCTGGTATGGCACATCGAGCTGTCCCCTGCCTCTGTTGTAGAGCAGGGTTGGCAAACAGCAGCCCAGGGGCCAAATCCAGGCTGAGCCTGTTTTTATCAATAAAGTTTTGTTAGCACACTGGCCCACCTCTCGCTGACACATTATCCAGGGTAGCTCCCACACTGCGATGACGGCAGGGTCAGCCTTAGGGCCTGCATATATTTGGACCTGACTCCGTACAGAGAGAGTTTGCTGCCCCCTGCTGTAGGCAGCGTGTTGCCGCTGAGCAAGAACAGGTCGAGGGGAGGTGGAGGGGGGGCGTGCAGGAAGTGGGGGCGCAGCGGTGGCACAGACCTGGGGCTGCAGATGGCCTGAGCCAAGGTGAGCAGGTTGAGGGAATGACACGAAGGACCCTCTGAGGAGCGCTGGCTGCCGAAGCACTGGGTTGAGGGGCACCTCGGGGATGTCGCCGGGCTCAGCAAGAAAGCAAGAAAGAGTTCACTGCGCCATCAGCATCGTGTGCCAGGGAGGGCGGGGCGGGTGGGGGGCGGTGCGGGGACCACCTGTTTCCCCCCTGCATTAAATGTCCGTTTCTGTTTCACTGGGACTAGGGACTAAAGCTTGGCCACGGGAACTTCTTTGCTGAAAGACGCTTGGAGCGAAGAATTTCGTCTCGAGATTTGCTCACATCTGAAAACTCCGGAGAATTCCCCTTTCTCTCCCTCTTAAGGGCAGGCAGGACGTGAGAGGCGTCTGGGCCTTCGCCCAGATCGCGGTCCCTGCCTGCCAGCCCGCCCCGCCTCCCCGAGGAGGAAGTGATCGGGGATGGGGGGCGGGAGGCCCAGCAGCCAGCACCGGGCCGGACCCGTAGAGGGACAGCCTGGGCGGAGCGGCGGAGGGCCGGGCTGGGGGCCCCGGGGCAGGAAGGCGCGCCTGCCACATGCCGGGCACTGGTCACTTGCCAGCCTCCCTGGGAGCCCCGGACACTTAAACGGGAAGCGGGAAGCAGACCGTTGCCTCCAGGGCCAGTCTGGGTGCGGAGTGACCTGAGGGCAGATGGAGGGGGAGGGGGAGGAGGAGGAGGGAGAGGTGGGGGAGGGAGGAGGAGAGGGCGATGGGGGTCAACTGCGTGGTTAGGCGGGACGGGAAGTTCGATCGGAAGACCCATGCCCAGTGCGCGGTCCGCCCGGGCCTGGGGAAGGAGACGCCAAGCTCCATCTTTCTCTGCGGGAGCCAAGCGGCCTGGACGGTCCTCCCGTCCCAGCTGCCAGGGTCGGCCCAGAGGGGCAGGCGGGGGGGGGGGGGGGGGGGGGCTGTGGGCTGGCCCCACCGAGACTCGCCTACCACTTCCCCTGAGCCGCGGTGTCCCCTTTGGGACGCGGCGGCGGCGGCAAGTGTGCGTGCAGACGGCTGTGAGAGTGACCGGGCTGCGAGAGAGGAAGGCAGTGGGAGGAATGTGCCCCGCCCCCACCCAGAGGGACAGCCAGGCCTTTGTGTCCCGCGCGAGGCATCCCCAGCCGGGCTCTCAGGGCGGGAAGCGGAGACGGGGTGGGGGCGTGACTGATGATGCCCCAGCCCAGGCCCCAGAGGGGCCACTCACCACCAGGCCCAGCCGGGAAGGGCCAGGCCTGGGGGCTCCTGCCTGGGAAAGGCCACACCCGCCAGGGGACGAGGTGCGGGCCTTGACAAGTCCACAGAGCTCCCCAGGCTCCAGAGCAGTTTGAGGGGGCGCCCTGTGTGTGCCTGTGGCCACCCAGGAGGGCCCTGTGGGGACAACTCAGAGCCCCTGGGGGAGGGGCAGCAATGACCCAGAGCTGTGGCCCAGGGCCCCCCCCACACACACACCAGGGTTCCCACTGGGCCCACGGAGTGGGGCGGGGTCCCCAGAAACCAGAAGTGGCCGATCCCCCAGGGGGGTGCAGGCTTGTAACAGGGGTGACACGCTTACAGGGTAACAGCCCCTCACTTTTACGAAAAAGGCAGTTCCCCCAAGAGAGGGCGAGGAAGCTAGAAAACTTGAAGGGGCGGGGACAGCGTGGGGGCCCGGCACTGGGACACCAACAAGAATCCAGCAGGTTCCCTCCACGTCTCTGCTTCCTTTTCCCCAGGCGTGGGCCGTCCCCCCGCATGCCTCTCGTCTAATCCTTGTGACAGCCCCATGAGGTGGTGCTGTTATTATTATTAATAACATTTTGGCACAGAGAGGTTGAGTAACTTGCGGAAGGTCACACAGCCAATACACGGAGGGCCAAGAGTCTTGCTGCCTCCAGAGAAATGGGGGCCATCGTGAACTGGATGGACACCCCGAGTGTGTCCTCTACCCTTGACAAGTCCCCTCCCAGTAACTTACAAGTCACCCAGGGCAGACAGGCAGGAAGAAAGCAGACGGGTCGGGTCGTTAAGCACCTGTGTGGCTTACTGTTTATCCGACGACTTCACACATGTTGCAACCTCACCACAACCCCCCAGAGGAAACTGAGACCCAGCAAGGAGGGCCTGGGGCCCCCACAGCTGCTGAGAGCTGGGGCACATCCAGGGTTCTGGGGGTGCTTCTCGCTCCCCTTGGCCTTGGCCGGCGCAGGGGGGCTGCTGGCCCCCTCGTGCAGCAAAGGTTGTGGATGTTTGGAGCTGCCCCCGGCCGCAGGTGTCCCAATGCCGATGAGCAACAAATCCTCCCCGCTCCGGTCCTGTGTCCCAGGTCCCCGGGGTCGACACTACGGAGGCTGACAGAAGGGGAGGGTGGAGCTGGGGGCGAGGCCTCCTGCTTCTGAAACTCAGAACCACCTGCAGCACCTCCGGGGAGCCGCCCTCTCTGTGGCTGAGGCCTCTGAGTTCATTTCCTTCGGAAGAAAACAGGCTGGGGCTGGCGGGGCACAGTGCAGGGCTCCCCCTACCCCACCCCCCAAAGGAGAGCAGTGGTTGGGGTGGGGAGAGAGAGAAAGGGGGGGGGGGGCTTGTGGGGCCACAGAGCAGAGGCTCCTGGGAAGGTCAGAGGCCTCGGATGGCCTGACCCACTTGGACGAGAGAAAGACCAGGTGTTTTCTGGGTCACCGCTCCAAGGACAGCTCTGGTGGTTCTCTCAAACAAGAAGAAACGAACTTGAGCTCTAGCAAGGGGGTCGTGTTAGATCTGCCAGCCCTTCCCAGAGGTGAAGGAGACCGAGAGCTAGAAGGCGGAGATGACCCGGTGGGCCCTGGGCCGCCATGGGGTCAAGCAGGGAGCCCCGCTGGGGGACCCTCACGGAAAAGTCAGGGTCACGGGTCCTGGGTGGGGCTCTTTCAAACCACATGCCTGCTGCTCGGGCTCCTTCCAGAAACACGCTGGAACTGAGACCAGGCCCCTGCAGCACTGAGACCCCTGGAACTCCCCAAGGGGCTCCACAGCTCAGACCCCCAGGCCCCGAGTGGAATCCCCTGGAGTGTGTGTGGAAAATAAAAGAAGACTGGGGGAGGGCTGGTTTAAAGCGGAGTCCTGGGCCTGCCCCACACCCACGCATTCAGAGGCGGGGCCAGAGTCTAGGCTTTCAGCAGCTCACACTGAAAGCCGGGACCCTGCCACACCCGCCTCCGCGTGGCCCTGTGCTCCTGTGCACCTGGCGACCCCTGTGCCTCCAGCGTCCTCCCAGACCAGCGCTGCCCTCCCTGGACCCCCTGGGGTCACCGCCCCCCAGGTCCCTCGGAGAGGTCTTTCCTGGCTGTGGTCTCACAGAGAAACAAGTCCTTCGGAGTCTAAGTCTGTCCCGTGCAATGTCTGGGAGACATTTATACTAAAAAAGGGTTTGTTGTCAACCTAAAACTAAAATTTAACCGAACACTCAGTATTTTTATTTGTGAAATCTGGCAGGGGGAGTCTGCACCCCTCCCCGCTGACAGTGGGCTGTTTGCTGGGTGGAGCTTCCAGAAGCCGCAGCTGCCCGGGACACAGCCGGGTGTGCGTCCCCAAGGTGTGCGCAGGGGTTTCTGGGCCCAAGTGCCCTCATCCCCCGTCTCCTCCTTCGTCCTGTTTCCTGCCGCAAAGAGAGCCCCCGGTGAGCGCAGGTGCAGTGGGCCGCGTGGGCCGGAGCAGGCGCGCCCGACTCCGTAACTGCTCCTATGCGGGACACCGAACACCCACCCGCGACCCGCGGCAGACACAGGCACCGTGGGGCAGACTCAGAAAGAATTATGCGGTCCCTGCCTTTGACACCAGTGACGGTGACAACCGGGAGGTGGCGTTGGGAAGGGACCTAGGGGTTGAATTGTGTTCCCCTCTAATTCATATGCTGATGTCCAAACCCCAAGTACCCCAGAATGTGACCTTATTGGGAGATAGGGCCTTTACAGAGGTAATCGGGAGGTCACGGGGTCATTACGGGGCCTTTACAAGGACGGGCACTTAGACCCAGACCTGTATGGAGGGAAGACGCAGAGAAAAGAACGGCCGTTGACCACCAGAGGGCACTGTACATCCGCATTGGACGGGGTGCACTGCCGCGTGTGACGGCCAGGGGTCGCCCCCGGCTCCGGAGTCGTCCTCCCCCACCCCACCACCACCGGCCCTCGCCTGCACCAGCAGAAGGGCACCCCTGGGGGCCAAGAAACTGCACCCACCCTTGGGACTGGTTGGCGCTTCCTTGCACCCTTCTGGAAGCCTCCTGAGTAGTTTGCTGCAACCCCCCCTCCCCTTGCCACCTGGACGTCCACACAAACCCCAGGTCCTGGGGCGGAGGAGCAGGTGTGACCAGCACCGGAGGCCAGGTGGGACCAGGAGGGGTGCCACGACAAGGCTGCCCAGAGCACCTCCGTGAGCCCGGCCACATCCAAGACCGTGGTAGGGCGAGGTCTGGCTCTGCTCCGGCCCTTCCTGTCACCTGCCCGTAAGGCCTGTGTGGCCTGAGGTGGTGACACTCTCTCTCCTCCCCACTGCCCCACCCCTTACCCTCTCTCCGACGCTCACTGCGTTTAGGGGCCGCCTCCAGGGGCCCGCCAGGCACCAGGACAGGGCCTCCTGCATGGAGCACCCCCAGGGCCCACCTAGACAGGCTGGCCCAGACAGATGAATTAGAAAGATCTGACAAATGACAAATGGGGTGCAGCAGCCCCCCTGTCCCTTATCCCCGGGAGATGGGTTCCAAGACCACCAGTGGATGCCTGAAGCCGTGGATGGCACCAAACCCTACCTATACCACATTTTTCCTCTAAGTACATGCCTATGTAAAGTTCCATTCATAAATTAGCACAGCCTAACAGTAACATAACACAATGGAACAATGATAATGTGCGATAATAAAAGTTACGAGAACACGCGCCCACGTGACCAGGGGAAGGGAGGCAGAGACGCTGGTCGGAGGCGTGACTCCTCCGTGAGGTTCGGAGCCAGACCACGCGGGACGGGAGAGATCTCGTCCGCCCACTCAGGAAGGCACGCGATTTAAAACTTCCGTATTGTTTATTTCTGGGGTTTTCCACTTAATATTTTTGGGCCGCAGCTGACACATGGGTAACATAACCACAGACAGTAAGACCGCGGATAAGGGCGCTGCGGCGCGGAGGGACACGGTGCACGGTCACGTCCGGTGAGTCAGCCCTGCCTCGGAGGAGGTCCAAGGAGGCCACCTCGAGTTCTACGGTACTGCGTGTCCCCTTGAGCACAGCCCCTGTGGGGTGGGGACCCTCAGCGGTTGCAGCAGGGTGTCCCTCAGCCCGCAAAACCACGAAGCCAACGCCGGAATGACTTCCGAAACCCCAAACGCTGCATTTCCAGCTGGGAACAGAAGTGCCGGACACACCCGCCCAAGCCCAGGGCTGCAGCGCAGGAAAGAAAGAGGAAGGGAGCAATGGGTCCGACTTCAAGGATACGGCTGCTTAATGCAAACACAGGAGGATCTGACGCTGCAGACCTAAGTCACGTGAAGTCCCATGAAAGGGCTGCAGCAGGCACGCTGACCCGGCAGTGACAGGGCCAGGCCCCTTCTCTGCTGAGCCTCAACGTTGCACGTGGCAGACACGTCATGCACACAGGGTCCCGCGTTCGGGTCCCATGGAGCTGCGCGTGCAGCTCACACAGGCATCTCGAAGGCCCTGTCCAGGGCAGCTGGCGAGTCCTTCCTACGGTGTCCGGCATGCCCTCTTTTTATTCATTCCTGCTCGAGGCTTCGGCCCCAAACCCAGGTGCCTCGAATCCTACCCACCCTGCCAAGCACTTTTTTAAAAAACAAGATGTTATTTATTTTTAGGAAGAGGAGGAGGGAGGGAGAGAAACATCATCAGTGCCTTGCCTCTCATTCACACTCTGACCGGGGACAGAGCCCACAACTCAGGCCTGTGCCCTGACCGGGCCGCAAACCCACCACCTTTTGGTTTGTGGGATGACACCCCACCGAGGGAGCCTCACCGGCCAGGGCCCTGCCAAGCGTTTCAGCTTCACGTCTCACGCTCTCCTCCACGTCCCCTGTCCCTTCCTAGAGGTAGATGCCAAGCCTAGAGGCTGCTTCCTGACAGCAAGATTTGGGTTCATTATTTTGGATTTTTTTATGTTTTTATTCGGATTTACAAGGTGATTTGGGTCAAGCAGCAATTTACAATGTGTTGTTTAAAACGTGTTGCCACCAGTGTCCTTTCCTCCCGAGATGCAGCAAGGCCTGAACTCCGGGACCCCATAGGCTCCATGAGGTTCTGCGAGCACGTGAAGTAATTTCTGGCTACAGTATAAACCTGTGCGTGTTTACATCAGCCTTGACTTAAACCCTGAAAGCGTCTTCGCTTCAGACCACGTCCCTTCAAGGGGTCAGTTAACTCCCAGGTTAGAAAGCTCTCGGTTCGTGGGCCGCACACCTTGGAGTGTTCTGATAAGGAGACGGCACTACACCACCTTGCAAGGACACGAATGCACAGTTCTACTTTCAAAATCTGCCACAAAGGAAGAGAATATGTGGACCCTAAGATATTCGCCTGCACATTTCACTGGCCGTGCCATTCCAGTGTATGCTTTCCCGTGTGGTAGGTCTGGAAAGGAAAACCAGTTTGACGTTCTCAGCCTCATCAAGGACAAGGTGCCTTGCTCGCTCCCTCACCCGCAGAATCAGCATAAAACGCACCGAAAAGCTTCCCCACATTCACGCACGTGCTCATACGGCAGACACAGAGCTGCAGAAAGCTCCACACTTGAACTTGCAAGGCCCACCCCCCCATCTGCTCACAGCAAGCACAGCGGGCCCTAACCCACCCACGCTCCCCCACAGCTACAGACCCCAGACACGCAGGGTTTCTGTAATTACAGACTGCAGGAGACTTCCCCAGCCCCGGCGAGCAAAAAAAAAAAAAAAAAAAGACTTGCTATGAAAATATGTAAATACCATCATTGACTAGCTAGTACAGAGTATTTTGCATCCACTACGGATGTCTCAAGATAGAATCCTCTTTCTGGTTCATTCACTTCTGCTGAAAATGAATTCAACACTTCATTTTGCCCCCAGAGAAAAACCACGTTATGAAAGGCATGTCTGCTAACAGAAAGAAAAAAAAAATGGATCCCGAATCACACCCACTCACCAAGAACTGGAGTAAAAGAACGCCCACAAGACGGAACTCACCTTCCACACCCAGCCCAGCCCTCTGGCCGACCTCTGACTTTGCCACACGCGTCCGTCATCTGAGCGGGTCCCAAACGGCGCAGAAGGGCCACCTGGTCTTTAGGAAGTGGCTGCGATGACTTTTGGGTTAAAATAAGGAATGGGGAAGGAATGACAACTTACACACTTACACGGAGTAAGAAGGGCCGAGCGCGGAGGGCAGTGTTCTCTCTCCCGAGGGCAGAGCGATAAAATCAACACCCCGCTGCCTCCCCCGCCCCTCGGGAAAACACGGGCTTCGCCCCCTCGGGCTGCGGAGCGCCTGCTGACTCAGAAACAGCACCTGGACCAGACGGAGTCCTGAGCTGTCACTGCAGGATCGGAACAGGAACAGGGGCCTCGTGTCTCATGGACTCCCATCACGTCGTCACAGCCTTGCAGAACAGCCAAGTGGCCTTCAGGTGGAGGACCACAGACAGGCAGGGGAGAAGGCAGCGACGCCACCGACCCCGCCCCCCACCCCTCCCCCGGCCCGGGCACCCCACCCGTGAAAGCACAGGACCAGCGTCGGGGGTGGGGAACCCGGTCCCCCTCCATCACTCCTAACACCGCCTCGCTCACTGCTGACCTCGGGGTCGCCACCCCGACCACTTCGCCTCTGGCGCTCACAGGCAATTTGTTCAATGAATGGGGTCAGAATTTTAAAATAGTTTAGATCAGAACTGAACTCAGGCCTTTTTTCCTTCTGTTGGATGGAAGAAGAAGAAACCGACCGGGAGTCACACTGAGTGGAGGACCAGAGCCGAGGACAGCCGACCAGCCCAGCAGCCGACCCGCGGCACACCAGTGGGCCCCCGCCCGACCCCCGACCCCCGCCCCAGGCCCCGCAGGGAGGCACAGGGGCAGCGGAGCAGGAGGGATGGAGTGTGAGCGTGCAGACCCCAGCATATTAAATCGGAGTCTTCTGACAACCGTCCCCTCTCAGCAACAGGCTCTCTTCTCTGTGGAAACAAAACGCTGTCCCCCCAAACTCACTCTTAGCAACGGAAACGTAAAATGATCCATCCATCCACGGAAACCAAATCCCATAGATTCCTGGCTCGGGCCCGAAACTCCTCCCTACCCCCTCGCTAATAAAACGAATGTCAGATTTTGATACGGCCTTCTCCTGCGTCATCTCAACAACCCCAGTTCTGAACTAGCAGAGGTCTCCGGATTCCTCCCGTGTGACTTCCGCTTGCCCGACCCGGCCACCGTGCGGCTGTCACACGGGGTTTGCAGTGATCGATGTGGGGGTTAGTGCTCGGGCAGGGTCAGACGACCCGCACCCCGAGTCTGAGGGTCCAGGAAACGCCGCAGTAGGCGGAGCCAAGCAAGGCCACACCCAGGCCCAGCCTGGCGGTGACAGGGAAAATCCTAAGTCGGTATTTCTCTCCTGAAATTTAAATGAAGTCAATTCAAAACCATTTTTTAAAAATGCCTTTAACCTTTAAAAAGGGGACTTACGAGGTCCCATAGATGTGACTAAGGGAAACTCATTTTAAAAATGTCTTCCGTGGCCCATTTTTCTCATGTGGTTACAATAGCATGTATTTTAAATGTAAACTAAAAATCATTTTTTTCCCTGTTTCTATAGATTTGAATGGAAGCTCCTGGATCTGATTGAGCACTGAATACCCCTCAATGTACATTTCTCTTCTTCCAAGTGCCACTTTCTGCTCCGCCCAAGCCACCAGCCGCAGGCTTTTCTACATGCCCCAGGCCTTGGGAGGAGCATTTACTGAACACCAAACCCACCCCTGACAACACTCCCTGCCTTATCTGTGATTTCTTTTTTTAAAAGATTTTATTTACTTATTTAAGAGAGGGAAGGGAGGGAGAAAGAGAGAGAGAAACATCAATGTGCGGTTGCTGGGGGTCATGGCCTGCAACTCAGGCATGTGCCCTGACTGGGAATCGAACCTGTGATGTTTTGGCTTGCAGCCCATGCTCAATCCACTGAGATACGCCAGCCAGGGCCATCTGTGATTTCTTAACAAAGTAAGTTATTGACTAGCCAAGGTGTAAACAAAGCTTCCTACATCAGTCATAGAAGTGATTTTTTTTCTCCATATACTTTAAATATTCTGCTATCTGCTGCTGAAGAAATTCTTGGCATTGAAGAGAGGGAAGTTAAATGAAGTTCATAATACCACAAACCACAAGGTTGTCATTTGTATATAGACTTTTCAGGAAATTAATGCAAGTTTAGCCCTCTAAGGAAACACATAAGCTTTGCTGATCATTTTTGTTAAGATGAAGAGCTGTCTTCTCTCAGAACTTTCCACACGAGTTTTCCAACTCCTGGGAGCTGGTTCCATGCCTGTAAAAACGGGTACAGGGAGACGGTTTTCCTGGTTCCCCTGAGCTGCCGGCCTCCAGCCCCGATTTCCTCCAGGTCCCTCGGGTCCTGCACCAGAAGCTCCCTGGATGTGGGACACAGCCCACAGACCGTGATCTTGTGCCTCCAACACTTCACTGAGGTTTCATTTATTCTCTATGTCCATCAGCAGGTGAGGAGGGCCCACGGCACGCTGTGAATGATGCTAACATTTCAGTTTGGACCTCACGTGCGGCAGACAACATCTGTAATGGCTGAAAGCCATTTTTTTCATTTTTCCCAACTGTCACATATATTGATTTTTTTTTTCAGGTGTAACAGAAATAACCAATACATGGGGCAGTAATTCCTTTAATATCCTCAATTATGATGGCCAAGTCACGTACTTACCCTCTCACTAGTGTTGTTACTTCACAAAGAAAAACTATTTAGAAAGATAGAAAAATTACATAGTTCATACTTAGGCAGCCTTCAAATATTAAAAAAAATTTTTTTTTAAATTTTAATCTTTGTTCAAGTACAAAGATTAAAATTTAAACAGTTTTCTCCCTTTTACTCTCATTCCAGCCCACCCACCCAACCCTCCCCACTTCCCTCCCATTACCACCCTCCCCCTAGTTTTCGTCCATGTGTCCTTTAAATTTGTTCCTGTGAACCCTTCCCATTGTCCTCTGAAATTCCCTCTTCTCTCCCCTCTGGTCACTGTCAGCCTGTTCTCTATCTCAGTGACTTTGTTTGTATTTTGCTTTTTCTTTGTTTTGTTGTTTAGGTTCCTGTTAAAGGTGAGATCATATAGTATTTGTCTTTCACTCAATTATCTTCTTACCAAAGACTCCATTTGCCCCGTATATGAATTCACCACTGGTGTTCAAGGAAGGATTTAGCATGGATGCCGGTGCTGAACAGGCCTAACCCATCCTAAATTTACTGCGCTTAATATATTTTCCTTTTCTAATCAATTACACTTTCAAATGTCACAGTTTCACTTTTCCAGTAATATTAGCATGTATAAAAACCTCAACTCTCAAAAGTTACCTTGGGACAGCATGACGAGAACCCAGCCCACAGCCCATTGGGACAGTGGGACCCCTGCATCACAGACCCTCCCCCCCCACAGCGCTGGACTCACAGCAGCGGCCTTTCCGGAGGGACGGCCCACCTCAGGGTCTCAGTCACATGTGCTTATGCCCAAGAGAAAAACTCATCTTTCATGATCTCCCGTGTCCTTATGCACCCACAAGGACCTAAACAAGATCGCTCACACATACTTCAAGTTTTGACTTCAAAAGCACCTACATATAAACATTAAATGGCTTTTCAGTGCGAAGTCAGAGGTACTGGGCATCCCTGATCGTAATATACTCTGGAGATGCCTTTCAAAGTCCTCAGAGCTTTCGAAGGAGGGACAGACATGAATTCCCTTGTGAAAGAACCCGGTGCCACCGGGGTCAGGTCCGGGGCTTTGAAATGAACGCTGTGGCAACTGTCCTTAGAAAAGTGTTTTTTGGTTTTTTTTTAAGATTTTACTTATTTATTTTTAGAGAGGGAAGGGAGGGAGATAGAAAGAGAAACATCAATGTGGGGTTGCTGGGGGTTATGTCCTGCAACCCAGACATGTACCCTGGCTGGGAATCAAACCTGGGACACTTTGGTTCCCAGCCTGCGCTCAATCCACTGAGCTACGCCAGCCAGGGCAGAAAAGTGGGGTTTAAATAGCTACACGAAGGGACTGGGAGCTCCTAGAGGGTTCTTCTCACCCAGCAGGCTGGATATGATACCATCTTTACACTTGTAATCGATAGGATTTAAAGGGCTGGTTACAGTGGCTACAGAAGTAATTACAGTGCCTGTAGCTTGTCTCAGCAAACCGTGCTTCCAAGGGTAACGCCACTTGGAATTTAAAGGCCGGTTCTGCACGATGGCCCTGAACACACATACAAATCCAAGAGACATAACAGCTGTAGCTGGGCAAACGGAGGAGGTGTCCATCTGTTACTTCACTCATTCATTCTCGAATGGGAAGCGGCGTTTGGAGCCTGCAGACCAACATTTTGGTTTATACATTCAGGGAGCAAGAACTGGAGGCAGGAGAAAATCCTCAGCTGACACTCTTAGAGCTGTGGACCGTGTCCTGGCTGCGGACACCAGTGGGCACTGGGACCACGGTCCACGGGACGGGGAAAGGATGACGGTGGGGGACATGGGGGCTGCTAATGAGACAGGCAGGGTTGCTGCCTTTCTGAGGAAGACACTGGTTTTTTTTTGTTGTTGTTTTAAAGATTTAATTTATTTTATTTTTAGAGAAGGAAGGGAGAGGGAGGGAGGGGGGGGAGAGAGAGAGAGAGACATCAATGTGCGGTTGCTGGGGCCGTGGCCTGCAACCCAGGCATGTGCCCTGGCTGGGAATTGAACCTGCGATGCTTCGGTTCAAAGCCCGAGCTCAATCCACTGAGCTACGCCAGCCAGGGCGACACTGGGTTTTTAAAGTGGAACTCAGAGCTCATACTTCACGGGAGTCGGACGAGAGGAACCGCTGCGTACAGGTTTCAAGAAACTGGCGCGGGGCATAAACACACACCGCAGACACACAGACCCCACCGCGCCTGAAGTGCGGCAGTGGGTAAGGCCCGCTCCCACACAGTGTCGCCCGCCCGGCAAACCGTGTGAAGGGCAAGTCGAGCTGCGTAAACGAGTTTAAGTGTCCGACTCTGCTTCAGGACGAAACGGAGTCAAAGCAAACACGTCTCCTTCTCTCGAGTGTGAGAGGAAGAACACCAGGTCAGGCGGGGCCGTGAGAAAACAAGGACAAACGGGGAGTCTCAGACAGATAGTAGACACACCACACGTATTCCCTTCGCACACGGCCCTGAGCATTTATAACCTTTACGAACTCTTTTAAAGAGCAGTTCCGTGGTATGTAAACTTCAAGCGGTGAAGTCACGGACTCTGAAAAGTGACTGTTTCCACATTCAACAGAACTTATTTCAGAACCGAAAGACCAACAGATGCGTTGAGAATATTATCTGAGCGCCACAAAGAAGCCAGCACGTAGATACTGCAATTTTATTTCAATCGCACAAACGGGGTCAGCGTGTAGGAAATGTCAACGAAACAGGACGGTGGAAACAGCCGAGAACCGAAAACTCTAACAAGGACACCTAACGCGTGAGAAGTCGACATTCATTAGTGTTTCATCCTCGGGTTTGATTGACACTTGACGCTCGCGAATCTCTCGGAACACACTCGGAAACCGGGATGACTCTTCTGCAGAGATTTCAGCACCAGCACTAAGGTTTGTACATTCAGTGGGTTTGCGGCCGACTTGCGAGCCATTTACAGGGTGAACAGCACAGGTCTGTCACGGGTCGGGTCACAGTGTTGAGGACAGAGGGACCCTCCTGCGGTCAGGGAGGGTCCCCGAAACCGCGTCAGACGTCCCATGGAGGAGCGCACGAAGCCACCGTCGCCGCGCGTGGCACCCGCACAGTCCGGGTGAGGACGGTCGCTCCGGCTTCCGCGTCTCGGGTTCCATCACCGGAATCTCCAACAGTGACGGCCGCCACGCGGGGCGGGGGGTGCACGCACAGTGAGTCCATCGCACGTCGGGAGGGAGCACACTGAGCCATGGGGGGGCGGGAGGGGGGGGATGCGAGACGATGGAAAATGCACACGACGCAGCGCTGGTTCTTCCTCGTCGTTTCACACAGACACCGTGTTAATATGAGACCAAGGCACGAGACGTTTAGTGCATAAACCAGTTTCTCTGTCGGGTCTAGCGTTTTATTGTAGTCTTTCGTCTGACGTTGGACCACCGGCAGCCAGAGTCCTCTATCCTACTGCAGACTATTGAACTTAACCAGCAAAACCAAAGGTTACTTCCGACCAGACTGGCGGGGGACACAAACGTGGGCAGCATGAGTGTTTACATGACCAAAAGGACAACAGTAAAGACGGGAAATGCCTCCTATCTCTTTCAGGAAACAGCACTTCGGAAGCGTGTTGCATCTTTACAAAGCCTTGACTGCTACTGTGGACGGCGAGGAGCCGACAGGGAGAAGAAGAGCTGGAGACCTGACCAAGAGCTCATCCGAGAGCTCATCCGTCCCAGGTGACTCTGAGGACAAAGCTTCCTTCTCCAGAAGCCGGGACGATTTGATAACAAGGAAAACGACTTCCCTCGCTCGAACCTCTCTGCAGGGGCCGTGCTGCGCCTCGGCGGCGCTGAGCCTCGTGAATGGAGGGCAAACGAAAATGGGTGGTTCCTTCAAAATTTTAGTAAAACTTCCGATAATCAAAGGTTTCAAAGCAAATATGGCACTTAGCAACTCAAGCATGAATCAAGATGGAGAACCTGGGGATTTTTTGATTTCCTAAATTTAAAAAAAAAAAAAAAAAAAACCAACAAAAAACTCTATCATTGCAATAGACAGGATTTCTCCCCTATTTTAATCTTACAAATTTCAAAGAAAAAAAAAAATTTCAAAGAGAAGGGAGTGGATGACGTGCACACGTGTGTGTGCATACTGGCGTGTGCGTACACTGGCGTGCGCACACACAACGGTAAGCAGAGTATCCACTTCCTTGTTCCCACCACCCAAGTCTCACTTTACTAAAAGGAAACGATGCAGAGCTCCTCACGGGTTTCCCCTTACCGAACGACCTCTGTGACCTTGACTGCTGCCCTCACTGTTTGTTCTTGTAACTCAACGTAATGAGATTCAAAAGCGGCCCGGCAGCCAGGAGCCTGTGCCCCACCACCTGCACACCTGCAGGGCACGTAGGTCATCGTCACGGCCAGATTCGGGGACCGAGCGTGTGAGTCCCACAGGAAGACACGCTTCAGGGGAAGCGCCGAATCATGTTTCAGACCGTTGAAATGACAGAAGTTCAAATACAAAGAGCTGAAGACATGATGTCAAAGATTAAGTACGCGGTTCTGTTAACATATTTAACCAATTAAAGTCACAAAATAGTCCTCGTCATTTTTCATGCAGGTAATCGAGAAAAAAAGATAGTGCAGAAATTAGCTTTAAATAAAAAATTATTCCGTCCCTTCCTCCCACTCCCCAGAGTATGCTACAAAACGTCTTCCCGGGGACGAGGCCTGGAGAAGGCCCTGCGTGTTACTGTGACATGCATTACCGCCTGCGATTAAAAAAGCTAGTTTTGTGGTGGTAGTAATTACGTTATAAAAATGTCCACATGCATAAGTCTAAAAAAGGTTGAAAACCTACAGTAAATCTACAATATATTGTTTTACATTTGACCACTGGTTTGTGTTATGTAAGGAGTCATAGATTTGGTAAAGCGTTGTAACAACTTAGGAAGGCATCTAAATCTTTCAATTCTGGACGAATTTTATGTTGTACTCTACAAAAATTGCATGAAGGCTACCTCGAGAAGACTTCCTATCATTCTAAAATTCCTCAAGCCGGACGAATCTTTCTTAGGACACTTTCTCATAAATATTACCCTTGGAGAGCACGTAACAATCCCCTCTGCTCCGAGCCTGACGGTCTTCACGTACGCAGGGCTCGTCCCAACAGTCATGGAACAACATGATAGGAAGACAGACCTGAGAGAAACATGTACAATACAACGGCGTAGCTCGCTGAACTCTTCATCAGCACGCTTGGGGAAAAAACTTCTTAAGCCTTTCTCCTCTTTATTTTAGCAATGGATTGTGGAAAATGAGAGCGTTTATCTTGACATGAAAATATTTCAACGCACAGCGATCTTTGCCTGACGGGCTGGTTAGCATTTTCTGTGTCACTGTTCCAGGAACTCTTACACGGACGACTCTTCCATCCTGTTGAAAAGGTCGGAAAACAGCAGCAGACGGGGAGGGAAATAGCTTATCGCCAGAGTGATGACGCCTGAAGGTTTTCAAAGTGTGTTGGTGTTTCCCTCCTTCCGACGGTCTCCATCTTCTTACAGCTCAACAAAACGCAGGGGTGTGGTGTCGCTGACAGCTGTTGTCTGTAGGTGTTTTTTTTTTTTTCCTTTCTCCAGAGTAAAGTCCCATCTCTCCCTCGTCTGCTTCTCTACGCGGTATTCGACTTGCTCAGCTCCTGCCTGATGGCTGGGTGGGAGAAGGAGAAGCAGTCAAAACAAACACAGTACGGTGAAATAAATGAGGGATTCCATCTTAAGAAATCTTAACGACTGTGTTTGCACAGCAACAAAAAGACACACTGATTTTGCACGTCTCATCGCACCATCTCTGAATTTTCTTATTACAAAAATGATGCTCATTTCCATATATGTGTATTTGCTTATGCTCTCCCTTTTCCACTCCCAGTGAAAACTCTTACTCTGTGGGCTCGAGGATAAGAGAGCCGCGCGGTGGAAAGGACGAGTGAAGGCAACCTGGGGAAAGACTTGTTCCCCTAGTTTTCCAGCAATTACTACTCGGCGACTGAAAGAGGGACCGTGTTTATTCCTCTTTTTCTCTCCCTTACAGGAAGGAGAGAGGGCTCCTCCCACATGCCAAGCAAAGGGCAGGATACTATGGAAAAGTATTTGTTTTATGCCCTCAAGTAATAACTGGCTATTACTTTATTTGCATTTTCTCCTTTTTTTTTTATCCTCACCCAAGGACATGCTTACTGATTTTAGGGAGAGGGGATGGGAGGTAGAGAGGGGGAGAAACATCCATCGGTCGCCTCTGCTACACACCCTGACGGGGCGGGCGGGCGGGGGGGAGGGGGAGGGGGGGGAACCAAACCTGCAACGCAGGTGTGCGCCGGGGCCAGAACAGAGCCTGCGACCCTTCGGTTTCTGGGACAACGCTCCAACAAACTGAGCCACACAGGCCAGTACTATCTGCATTTTCTTAACATTTCCTATTCTTTTTTTAAAATTATATTTTATTGATTTTGCTATTGCAGTTGTCCTGATTTTCCCCCTTCGCCCCCCTTCACCCAGCAGCCCCCACTCCCTCGGGCAATTCCCCCCCACCCACTGTCTTTGTCCATAGGTCACGGGTACGAGCTCCTCGGCTACTCCGTTTCCTATACTGGACTCTACACCCCATGGCTATTCTCTGACTACCTATTTGTGCTTCTTAACCCCCTCGCCTCCTCACCCACTTCCCCCCACACCCCCTTCCCATCTGGAAACTATCCAAACGATCTCCGTATCCATGATTCTGTCTCTGTTCTTCTCCTGTTTGCTTAAAAACTTGCTGTCCTTAACCATGGGGACACCAACCAAATGTGTTTAGAAACTCACCATCGATGAGCTCTTCTTTTAGTTTCGTTAATTCTTTTCTCATTTCATCTAAAATGTCCTGAAATATTAAGAGAAAAACATGAGGAATACAGGAAAAAAAGTGACTGCCAAAAAGAGTCTTGCCCATAGTAAATTTTAAGACTATAAAACACTATGTTTGGTTTTGGTTTCTGCAGTCACAATTTGTGTGCTGGAAGACCAGCACTGGGAAACTTTGTTTTAATAGTTTTCCTTTCCCCAATCTTTGCTGACTCCAGCCTCGCAGGACATGAAACAGATGCTTCCTAAAACTAAACCCATTTCTCTGCCACCCAGTGAAAGGCGCGGTTCAGGTCACCTCCCCAAAGGCTCCGCTTCTAGTCTGGTCTCTCTGGGCGCGGTCTGGGGGTGCCGCACGCTAGAAGGTGCGTGAAGGAGGAAGACAGGTCAACTGAACACTCAGCTCTCGGCAAACCTGTCGTTGGGTCTGAAGCACAGGATTCCCAGGGCATCAGCACAGCTACCAAGCTGTTTCCAGGAATCTAGGGTTCCCCTGGAGAGCCCCTGGCTACCCTAATGGGGAGAGGAAGGTGGGAGGGGCCAGGGAGAAGGTGGGAGGGGCCTGGGAGAAGGTGGGAGGGGCCCGCACAGCAGGTCTCAGGCACCAGCCACACGCAGTGGGTGAGCCCTGGAGTGTGGCAGCCCAGAAAAGAGATGCACTCTACATGATTTCAGAAGTTTAGTATCAAGAAAATAACGTTTAGTAACTCAGTAGTTAATTTAAAAATGTTTTCTACGCATCGAAATATTATTAGGAAATTTCACATCTTTCCCTGTACTTATTTCACGTGGCTACTTGACATTTTAAAGTTCGTATCAGGTCCATATTACATTTCCATTTAATAGTGACACTCAGGACCCTCCTTCTGCCATGAAAAACCACACCCTCTTTGCAAAATTTCTACTTGTACGTTCAGTTTGAAATAACAGACCTCCCCACCATTAAAAAAAAAATTAAGAACTGTGTAATTTGGTCCTGGCTGGCGTAGCTCAGTGGACTGAGCACGGGCTGCGAACCAAAGTATTGCAGGTTCGATTCCCAGTCAGGGCACATGCCTGGGTTGCAGGCCACGGCCCCCAGCAGCCGCACATTGATGTTTCTCTCTCTCTCTTTCTCCCTCCCTTCCCCCTCTAAAAATAAATAAATAAAATCTAAAAAAAAAAAAAAACTGTGTAATTTGAAAGCTATAAGGGCTATAATGAGGTAACACAATTTTAATGGTGAAAACAATAGCTACCTTTAGGAAAGGTTAGTTTTGAATGATGTGACTTGAATATTGCACACACCTCAAGTAAAGTGAAACTGCTCTGTGTTTAAGGTGCATCTTTTTTTTTAAAACAAACAAAATAAAGCTTTTCCAGTTTAAAATAAGGTTGAAAACTATCCAGTAGTTTAATCCCTCTGCTTTGCCGACGAGAAACCCGAGGCACAGGAATGACTGTCCGGACGGACAGACACCCTTGTTCAAACTAACCCTACAATCTGTCCTCAGGCCGGATCTAGCCTCCCTGCTGTCCCTCCTCAGCCGGCCAAGAACTCCCCAGAAAGCCTGTGCCCCGTGCTCTGTTCCCAAACGTTTCTCAGGAAGACAAGGGCGTACTTAACACACAGGAACACAAGAGCTTTATCAAACACCGCACGCTTCCTTTCCAAATTACATAACTCCCTCTACCTTTCCAGAGAGCTCTGCTGCACAAAAACTAGGTTTATCTGAAATGACCGCTAGGGTTTCCCTCTGTGACCCCAGTTAATTTTGAACTTACTACTGCAACACTGTCGCCTTTTCGGGCCCCGAACGAACATTTGCGGGCATTGAAAAACACGAGTGACAGAATGGGGGAAGTGGGGTCTGAGGGACCTGGACTTCTCTGGACCGTGTACGTGCAGAATTTGAGTACTAACACCACAGGACAGGGCGGCCACGAGGACGTGGGGACAAAGCAATGCAAGGAACCCAACACCACGTTCGTCCGGTGCCAGGTCCACCAGACAGCCAGCCCACGAGCCCACACTACTACAGTGGTCAGTATCGCCACTACTTCCCGAGGCAGCCTGCAGCCTGCAGTGCTGAGCAAGGACACAAAGATGACAAAGGCGGGTTTTTCCTCAAAGACCCGCCTGTGCTAGGGTCTGCAAGTTGACGATCAACTTCACTAAGATTTCACAGCTGGCCATTTTGATTCTTGTTAACACTATCCAATTTTTTCAAAAAATTATTTTATGTCTTTTAGGAATAAAATTTTATTTTATTTTATTTTTATTTTTTTAAAGATTTTATTTATTTATTTTTAGAGAGGGAAGGGAAGGAGAAAGAGAGAGAGAAACATCAATGTGCGGTTGCTGGGGGTCATGGCCTGCAACCCAGGCTTGTGCCATGACTGGGAATTGAACCTGCGATGCCTGGTTCACAGCCTGCGCTCAATCCACTGAGCTACACCAGCCAGGGCTGGAATAAAATATTTTAAAGCTCCACACTATTTCCTCATCTATTACTCCTTCCACTTTTTCCCTGAGTACATAGGTATTAAATATAATGCACATATATCCAAAATATGGACAATAGCTTTTTTTTAAATAGAGGTGAAATAACTGTCTATAGTGTCAGTTACCTGTGCGTTTCACCGAATGCGGGCATGCGTTCACAATTCACTGTGAACTATCCTCTCACTCAGGGTTCCTGCAGGGCCCACCCTGGTGTTACACACTTACACACTTCTATGACAGTTTCTTGGCCTAAATTCTTAGCAGTGAAACTGATGGGGTCAAAGCTAAGGCATTTTTAAGGCTTCTGATTTATTTTCCCAAACTGTTTCCGAGAATGCAAAAATACGCCAGTGCCCATTTTCCTCACGTTCTCACTCACGCCAGATCTGCTAGGCCCGTTTTTGCCAACGGAAGTGAGAAGTGGGAAGCCTGCTTCCCCCTTTAAACAGATACACACCAGGCACAGACGTTTAAAATTCATACTATCCCACTGAACCACCGCCCACACCCTCCGCCTCCGCCGAACCTTGATGCAAACCCACTGAACCAGAACAGGAGAATCCGAAAAAATAATATGGTGCTGATGTCACTGTTTAACCTGCAGAAAACTAGCGTGACTCGACGTGCTCTTCAAGCACACTCATGAGCTGTCAGATGCATGCACGCACCGGAGATGCTTTCACTGAGGAGCATTGCAAACAAACGGAGGACCGCCGCCCGCATACACCCACCTGCTTCAACCGGTCGTAGTCCAGGCCCTCCGTCTGGACTCCGTTGGCACTGGGCTGCGATGAGGGTGCAGATTTTGGTCTGTACAAACGAGATGTCCAGGACAGGTCAGCAACACTCGAGAAATGTACAGAGTTCGTGAGTCCCTGTGAATTTACCAACCCAGGCCCAGATTTCAACCCATTTCCCAAAACTTGTTGGGTTGCGCCGTCAAAGCCGCAGGGCTGACTAGAACACAACACAGAAAGTGTTTTCCACTTTTTCTCAGAATTTCCAGTTATCCGTAAAGAAACAAGAGAAAGGTGCTAAGACGATAAGACATCTTCAGTGAAGAGTGGAAGACAGTTCCTCGGGCACGAGGCAGGCCATCAGGCAGGTCACCAGGTAATGTGTGACGTGTCGGTCACGACAGAGACGGAAGGCCAGCTGCGACCTCCAGGGCCCCAGTGACACATTCCTGTTTTCTCCTCCTTCTTCTGAAATCACACCTTGTCTACCAGATGCCGCCAGACCCGTGGAAGGGAAAATGTAAGCCCAAACATCTTACTCTAACACGAAGCAATTTACAGGCTCTACACCTGGGGTTGTGGGGGCAGGGGAGGGATTTTTCAGCAAGCACAATTTCTATGTATTTTTTAATTCCATTTCAAACATTAAAAAAAGAATAAAACATGTTGGGAAAATGATTATTATGTTAAAAGTGTATTCACATCCAACTGGCAATGTGGCCATTTCCGGATGAAGTTCTGTGGAGAGAGCATCTGAATGGTGTGTTCTGGCTAACCACTCCCATACACTCGTTTTGCTTTGTTTTGTTTTTTAAAAAGGAAATGCCTCACAGAAGCTGATTGTCAATTATTGAACTTTTAAAAGTTTAGCTTCGCCCTGGCTGGCATAGCTCAGTGGATTGAGCTTGGGCTGTGAACCAAAGCATCGCAGGTTCGATTCCCAGTCAGGGCACATGCCTGGGTTGCAGGCCACAGCCCCCAGCAACTGCACATTGATGTCTGTCTGTCTGTCTCTCTCCCTTCTCTCTCTAAAAATATATAAATAAAGTCTTTAAAAAGTCATTTAAAAAAAGAAATGTAGTTTTAAAAAAAGAATGAGAAATTTATTTTTAAAAAAGTTTAGCTTCTATTAAAATTTTCACAGAAGAAAGAAATCTTCAGGATTGGGTATATTTCAAGCAAAAGTTTCAGTATCAACTAAGCCGGTCATGGCTCCCTCCCTCCCCGAGCCTGGCAACAGGAGGAAACACTGAGAGGGGAACCCCCTGGTTCAGGGCTGTGGGGCCCCAACTCGGGGCAGAGGAAAGCCGTCAGTCGGCTCACTGCAGTTCTGCCGGAGCGCCTAAGCCAAGACTCAATGGGCACTAACGACTTTTACAAAGTCCTGACTGCATTCATTCTCATAAGGCACATTGTACATCCACCCACAGGCTCTGCTTGGGAAGATGAGATACTGGGCCGATCTGCTTTAACATCAAACACGCGACTGCCTAAGAGGCGGCGTGAAGCAGGCCAGCCAACTGCATCGCATCAGATGTTGCACGCGCTCACGGGAGCGAGGAAAGCAACCTTCAGGAAGCTCCACGCGAGGAGCACGGAGGGAGGCCCTGTGTGGGGAGAAGATTCACACGACCCATGTCCTCGCCTCTAGGGAGGGTGCACTTCTCCCTCTGCAGAGGAGACTGCTCAGGGCCACGGCCACTTAGGACGCACCGAGGTCCACAGTAGGCCAGGCGCGGCGCTCTGTGTAAAGCCTGGTCTAGCGCCGTGTCCCTAAGGTCGACACGCTGCGCATTTCGTTTGCCCACGCTACCCACTCCTGCGCTCCGGAATTCAGTCCTTCATTGCCGTGCCTTTTCTCTTACTGTTCATATGGACGTGGTACAACGGGCTGAAAGTTTTCTCCTACGTTATAAAACGAATACCCTCAAACTCACGTGAATAACTACCACCTGTTACTTAACCAGGTGGTGTGCTACCAATATATCCATACTTACTGAACAATTCAAGAAACGATTATTGTTATACAGTAATTGTGGAAACATGCAATTCTTAAAAAATGGAATTCATGCTAACATGCAACCTACCACCACCACCAACACCACCAACACCACCACCGCCACCACCGCCACCACCACCACGACAGTGAACTACAGGGGGGAACTTTTCATACTGAAGGAAAGAAGTAATCACCACTTTGAAAACGGTCTATGGACAACACTGCCCCGGGAGGCACTGTGTGCCAAGCGGCAAGACACCCGGGAAGACTGCAGCAGACAGCTGCATCGCCAGTGCCGTCTGTCTATCTACTAGCAAGTTTGAGTCTGTGGGCTGTAAAAATTAAATAACCTCAAAAAAAGGCAGGAAAAAATGAGTTGACTATTATATGCAGATTTGACGGGCTAATGAAACAAACATATCAAGTATGTTAATCATCAAAGCCATGAGAATAGCTTTAGCTAACTTTGGCCAAATGGTTGCCTGGTGACGGAACCTTTCCTCATGCCCCGGACACCCCTCCATACGCCGGAACACCGAGCCCGTGTTCCCGGGAGACCCGGTGTGCAGGTTTAAAAACAGACACAGGTAATAACGTGCACAGATCTCAGTTACTCTTAATCTGTGGTTTTCACCGTAAATGGTAACAGAACATGAGGGTTTCTCAGAGGTTTCTGTTAACTTTATAATGACAGTGTTGCCTCCAAGATACATTACAATATTTATATCCCTATCCTGCCAAATTAACTCTCAGTATAACTTAAGCACTTGGAGATTTTTTAAACATTGCCATTTTTTTCAGTGAAGAAAGAAATACATGGTTCACAACTTAAGTTTTTCTTAATTTAAAAAAATGGAATAATAGGACTCATCCTAGAAGACAAATCATCTGTCTGGGATGTTAGATGCTAGGTTGTCAAAGATACTCAATTTACAACAAAGTATCCAGAAAACAGCGATCTCCCTCAAAGAATGTCTTACCCACAACCGGGGCTGTGCTATCGCCCTACGCTCCGGGGTCGGACAGCACAGGATCCAGTGCTCCCCTCTTTACAGGCCCTGGCCCCCACACACAACCTACAAACAGCCCGGATGTGTGTGGCCTCCGATTCCCATGCTAGTGTTTCTGATACGTTTACCATTCACCCTTGTCCTAACCCAACTACACGGTGATGCTGGGGAAATGAACACTACTCATTTTTCTAACTCAAATCTCTCAGAAGTTTTAAAAAAGTGTTCCAGGTAAAAAGCTGAACGCGCAAGAGCCAATCTTCCTAGGTGTCGCCCCCGTGGTGATTACCGATCCGGGTAGAAAAAGCTCAGCCCAGGCCTGAACGCGTTATTTAGAAGTCTCAAACCACAAAGGCACATCAGGGGGGTACCTGTGTAATGAGTCATAGGGTCTGTTGTCAAAAACAATCTGACTTTTCCTTGGAGAATCCCGTCTACGAAGGGGAGAGACCATGTAAAGGGGCATACAATGGAACTTGGAAAAGTCTTTCTCATTATGCTATTTTTTTACAGGTTTTTTAGTCTTAGCAAACAAAGTAAGAACGAAAGGAGTCCACTAACCTTAAAATGAGGTTTTCCAACAAAATAGAAGGTATTTGGAGACTAATTCTAATTATGTGAGGGTACTGTTGACTTAATCACAGAGAACTTTTTAAATCATTGTTATAGACTACAGACACAGTGAGATGTCAACACAAAGATGTATAGCATGTACCAAAACCCAAAGACGTTTCTATTAGACTAAATGTAACGCTACACGGTCTCAAATAAAAGCACAGTAAGAATCATCGTGGCCTGAAGTAAGAAAAAGTAACTCTTCTTGGGGGGTCATACAGAGGACATTTTTTCCATCTCGAACACACGACCTGCAAGCCCTTCGCAAACACCGCAGGAAGAAACCACAAACTTCCCAGCGTTTCACTCCAGTCCGAGGTGAAAGCATTTTTGACCACAATAGCCTTGCGTGTCCCCTACTATCCGACGCCTTCGTTTAGTAACTCCAGCGTGAGGGCAGCATCTCCTGCGTGTGATCACAGGACGTTCACGTGCCGGTTACGGCGCGGAGACTCGGGAGGGAAAGGGGTATTTTCACCGCCACGCGAGGGTAGGGCACACTTAGATAAAAACACAGAATGGCCAGTGTACGTGCTTCCAGAAGGAGCAGGGGAGATGACTTAGGAAGAAGAGGAATACACTTCTTATCTATAAGACATATTTTTAAAATCGATTATGGCTGAACAGTGCTTGCAGGGGAATGCTGAGACACACACCACACGTATTGGTGGTTGCGTCACATCTGTCGAAAGCTGTAGCAGTGGTCAGGGGACAATCAGGCGTTCCAGAATTCCTATTTGGGGAAAGGAGAGGAAAACCACCTACAAGTCAGAACGTGATCCAACGCACCCACTGGATAATAAGGACCAACACTCCCTCCATCTATATACAAAAATACGTTTCAAACGGCGGCCTTCAGAACACTTATTAGATTTCCTTTAGACAAAGTCTGTCTGAAGAATCAATCCTTCAGGCAGTCTTTCCTGAACTAAAGGAACACCAACACGTTGAGGAGCACCATCCACTTGGAGAACCTCTTCCTGACCCTTCTAAGACACTTCCGCTGGGAATTTGGGAATTTTGGTTGAGCCGTAGGCAGGCTCACAACCGAATCCCTACCAATGAAGCGGGGAGGAAAAGTGGTGGCAGAGAGGAGAAAGAATCCTCCCCATCAAAATTCATGTCACAATTCCCGCCTCCAAAGGAGAATGGTGCACCACAGCTCCGCTCTCCTATCAGCACGTGATCCACAAGCTTCCCAAGGTGCAACCCCAGACGGGCCGGGGCCAACCTGCCCTCAGAGACTGCACTTCGGGGCTAGGCATCGCAGACACTGGAAAAACACGTGCACGGAGACAAATCCCTGCCTTCTCCTCTACAGTCAAACCCAGGGTCAGGCACAAATAACGCCCCTCCTTAAACACCCAATCAGAAGCGTGTAATTCTGTAATGTAACGATATCTCACATGCAAGCACACCACAGGACGTCTCAGGTGAAACGTTCGAATTCCAACTATAAATTATTACACCCACGTTATTACCGACCACACCCCAGCAGGCCTTACTTCTGCCGGACCCTCTTCCAGTCCCTTGAGAAACTACAAGCACCCCCACGTTCAAAAAGGCCCGGCTTCCTCGGGGTGCGCAGGCAGCAGTGACCTGGGCAAACCCCGTCGCCACCAGGAGAACCTCACCGCCACTAGCGCCGATGTAGACTGAGGCCGACGCAGAACAGACCAGTGACAGTATGAGGGCCGTCCCTGTGTTTTTCCTGATTAGACTTCCGTAAGTCAAGTTTGCACTTTACGAGGCAAAACTAAGGCAAATGGCTCAGAAAGAAAAGGCAAAAAACTCTTTAGTGTCTAGGAAAAATAGCTTTCGTTTCGGGGACACCTTTCAGCTACCTCATCTACCAAAACAAATCTTCCTCTGTGTTCCAAACCCGTGGTATAAATTGAGTTATGATGATACAGCACGCTCAGCTAAGGAATACTGAATTCCCTTGACCATGGACACAAGGCCACTCGGAGAAACACGAATTAACTACTCTTGTTTCTGGGCACTGTTTTTCCTGACTTGATTATAATTAGAAGTTTGAACAGAGAGAGCAAAAATCTTTCTACTTTACCAATTCAGAATTTTCTTTCGCTCTCTCATAAACACTGCAGTCTTTTCTCTCCAGCTGCTTTTCAGTTTAAAATACTTTCAAAAATTACAATGACAAAATACAGGATGTCATTCAGACTAATGGGGAAATGGGAACATATTACGCATGGTAATATTATTTTGTTCAGCGTGAAATTTCTTGAGAGCGACAACTGTATTGAGGTTTCTTAAGAGAATGTCCTGGTTCTTGGGACAAAACACAAAGAGTCTTCAGGGTGAAGCAACAAATATTGGCAAATGCCTTCCAACTATTCAGAGGGAAAAAATGTGTGCGTGTGTAGATACGAGTTCCAGCGAATGGGGCACAGTGTTAATAAGCGGGGCATTTCGGTGCTGGGGCTATGGGTGTTCACTGTGCTATCTGTCAACGTTTCTGTAGGTTTGAAGCTCTCAAAATAAAAAAAACGGGGAGGAAGAAAAGCTACCTAAGTTTCAGACAACCTGGCCGGCCGAGCGCGTGGGGCAGAATTCAGACAGTGGAATTTCACTAGTGGAAACGCAAAGGAGCCCGGAGCTTGTCGAACAGCAGAGGGAACACGGGGGTGTTCTCTGCTCCACCCCCCAAGTTCAAGTCGACCACCCACTGTTCCTGCCACACGAATGTAGGCGTCAACTCCTTCTTGAGGTGAAAGTGTAATGTAACACGTAGAAAAACACACTGGTACCTGGAGATAACAGGTGACTTGCTGCCGTTCATCGTGTTTGTTCTTTCCCAGGGTTTTCTCGTCGGTTCTTTAAAAATAAAGAACACACGTTATTAAACATCCCGCATGCTCCCGGAGCTACGGCAAAACAAATGATAAATCACTAAATACCATGATACAGGCTTATGTAGTCATACAGGCAAATAAGAAGATTTTAATTTCAATTCTGAACTCGAATTAAAATCTGTAAGGATTCGAATTTGAACAATTCCAGACCTTCAAAAGAGAAGAAAGGCCAAGTGAGATAAGTTTCCCTGGAATATACTCCATCGTCAAACTGAAAATACACCCCTGTACACCGGACGAACAGAAGTTTCTCTGGTAGAGACAGGATGATCAGAGTAAGAGTATGATGTTTTTAGGTAGTTATAAATTATAAGCAGTATAAATTATTTTAAATTAAAAGATAGTGTAAGTTTATTAGGCTGAGACAGTATCACCATACTATTTTAAACTATTTTTAGTGCCAAAAGTAAAATCTTTAATGTCGTGATAAATTCTGACATTTAAGCTAAATTCAAACAGTCCTTTTGGGAAAAAAAAATTCGAACAACTCGAAATAGATTTCGGAACCATGCAGTTCTATTGTACTTCCTTGACTCCCAAAGAAACCAATTCTCGGGCGTCAGCAGACAACTCCAGATAAACGGGAGTGAGTTCCCCATCAGCTCCGTCTGCAAAGGCCGTGCAGGGGCTCACTGGTCAGCAGTCTCCCGTGCCGCGAGGCGCTGCTCTGATTCGGGCCGAATCGTTGCTGCTGCCACCGGCCTCGCTCACCGACTGGCTGACACCAGCAGTGGGACCCTGTCACGGGAAAGCATCTGGCCACCCGAGAGTCAAGTCTAACTACGAGCTGTGACCTCGGGGCGCAGTTTTAACCAGGAAACCCCTCGTTCCGATGCTCTCCCTCAGTTGGCGGCCTCCTGCTCCCATCCAGGCAGCAGCTTGCTCTCTCTCTAAACTGCATGCAGGCAAAAGTAAAGTCACGCTCTTCCTCGAAACACTAGTTTTGTTCTGGGCTGCTGCTGCACTCGGCCATCTACATGTGACACCTTCGAGGCACCCCTCATGTGGCTTTGCTCATCGACCAATCATCCATCTCTCTGTTTTAAACGGGTCCAGGAGGGACAGAAACACGTCCAAGAGACATGTGCCGGAGTAGGTGCAAAGAGGGAGGTCCTGAATAGAAACGAAGGACAGACAGCTGGACAGGCAGGGGGACGGCCACCAGGGCACTGTCACCAAAGAGGCGGCATGTGGAGGGATGAAGAAGTGAGTCCAGCGTGGCGAAGGAGTAGTGAGCGCTAACACTCAGCAGGGGGGTGAGGTCTTTCTCCATCAGCCAGATCCTCTTCTAATCTCAGAAGGGCCCCTCCGGTGTTGGGAAGGAGCAGGTCAGTGCAGCTGTGGGGACAGAGGGGCTGCCCTCTCTCTGGGGGGCCCCATGTCGGTCTGAGGAAGGAGGACACGGGCTGGGTCACTGCCAGCAGGTCTCTGGAATGGCACTGGATCCTCCTTGAGAAGGTTTCCCCATCTCGGCCCTCCCCGATTCCCGTGTCACACTGCTCACTGCTGCCATTTTTACTGCTCCTAAACCATCAATCCACTCCTTGCAAGGTTAAGTCTACACTATTGACCTTTTCTTTTTTGTAAACGATTTAAGAGAGACTAGCGGGCAGGGAAGAGAAAGAGAGAGAAAGTGAGATTTTTTGTTGTTCCGCTTACAGATGCATTCATCGGCTGCCTCTGGCATGCACCCAGACCAGGGATCGAACCTGCAACCCTGACACATCGGAACACCACTCCAACCACCAACTGAGGTGCCCAGCAGAACCAAACTCCTGATCTTCTCGTAAAAAGCTTCCTACAGTCTGGTTCTCACACTCACTCTTCCAAACTTCCCCCCGGGTACACAGGAACCTCTCCACTCTAGGCAGGCAAGCCTCTCCTTGCTTGTCTCCAGCTCCCTACCCGTGCAGCGGTGCCCCCTCCTCCACGTCCAGCCAGACTGAATCCCCCTCATCACACGGTAAGATGTCGTTTTTCTCTAGAGATGCCCAGGTGACCCCAGACGATACAATGTCCTTCCTCTCTGACACATTACTTAATATTTCACACGTGGATGTAAAAGATTAATTGTGTGTGTATGTGTGTGTGATCTTCCCAGCTGGTGCCCAAGGCCTTTTTGACTCGTCATGTATCTGGCACAATGCATATTAAAAAAAAAAAAAAAAAGACCTCAATGAAATAAGTGAAAAAAGAAGCCACAGCCCTTCTGGAAGAATCCTTGGTTTAATACCTATGGCAACACACAAGCACAAATGCACAGAACAAATGGAAAACCCATGCTTCGGTTTTCCACATTTTAAATAAGGGGTATATATTAAGCAGCTGTTAACTAGGGGGTCTATGCATAACCTTCAGGGAATTCATATAAATTTTGAAATTAAGAGCAAATCTGTATAAAAATATGATTTTTCCTTCCTTGGGGAGAGGATTTCTACTGTTTTCAAATTTTAAAAGGTTCTGTGACCCTAAATTGTACTTGAGTTTTTAAATATCTAGGGTATTAATAACAGCATATATAATTAATTTTGGCTTATAAAAGAAAGATAAAGCTAAGATACACAGGTCACAAACCAGATAAGTTTTTTAACAACGATAACATAAAACTGACTTGAGCAGAGGAGAAACGAGCAGAGCCGAGGGAAAACCGTTAGCAAAGTCACGGTGTCAATTACCACCCAGCAGTCCGACGGCTGAGCGGTCACTGGAGTCATGAGAATGATTTCTTTTCTCAAAAACAGGCTACAACCGTCAAAACAAAGACAAAAGTATGCTTTCCGAAAAGTGGAACTCAGAGGCACTGGTAGTCTCTAAACCAAACTATGTAGGTAGGAATTAATGTAGGCTTTTCTCTACAGTGGTTTCCTGTGGATCGAGTCTGGATATGAATCCACCAAAATCATCAGATGTGTGCTGCTTCACCCCACATCAGACACGGCAGGGCACAGTCCGCCCCCTAATCTTTTAGTCAAATATGAAGAAACGGCCTGAGACTACGTAGCAATGCCACAGCCCCATCGCAGGGACAGTGCTCATTAAGCACCTCCAGTGAAATACATTTCGTTAATATTCTAGATAATATAGTCTATGCCCAAGAGCTCTCAATTTCACTAAATTCAATAATGTTTCCCGGAAGTTTTAAAAAAAATGTTTCCCTTGCCAATCAGGAGCTTTATTTCCTTAATGGTCACTGTTAGCCATATGGGTGGGCAAAATGACGACCTTCTCAAAGTGAGAATGTTTGGAAAGAGACGGTGCCAGCCAACATGCTCAATCTTTGCCTTTAAGAATCAATTATTAAAAACACTTCCCTTTCACCTGATGACACACTGTCTTTGTTTTAGTGAATAACCTCAACCCATTATCAAGGATACACAGAAAATGTGTAAACATTATGATTTTCAAAGAAAGATACACCAGAGAAAAACGTGGGGTTTTAATGGGTCTCCCAGCATCAAAAAGAAATTTACAGCTGCTTCTTGGACAACAAAAGGCAGAGAAGAGAGGGCAAAAGCCAGTGCTTTCGAGTGTGAACAAAACCTTTAACGTCTTAGTAACCGAGCAGTCACTCGATGCAAACGTGGGGAAACAGGAGCATCACCCCACAGAGTGGGTTGGTTTGTCAAGTTAAACTGTACCTCCTGCACTTACCGGGCGTACTTGTTGAAGAGGCCTTAGAAGTTATGGGCTCTGAATCTTCCTAAACACACAGAAACAAATATGAATAACATCACAAGCCCGTCGTACGTAGTCAGTCTGTACTTCCACCTCCAATACTCTCTCCGCCGCTTCCCCACTCGTTCTTTCCTCGGCCTTACAGGCCTCTCCCTGCTCTCGCCTGCCCAGCATCTCCCCCTGCCGGTCCCCGTAGCTCCCGTCCTCAGGTGTTGTTGCTGGGAACAGCCTGGCCCACGCGGTCAGTCCGGAGGGAAGCGAGGGACCCGAGGAGCGGTGCCCCCTCGGGCCCGGTGGAGCGGGAGAAACAATTCCACTGTTTGTCGGACACCAGGCTTTGCAGCCGACGAAGCGGAGTCTGCCCAGCTGGGCCGGGGAGGCAGGGGAGGCAAAAGCTGAGGACCCCAGGCTCCCGGGGGAAGACAGCTGCACACTGCTGACCCAGTCTCAGTCCTCCATTTCAAATGCAAGGAAGTGGGGATCCTCAGGGGAGAAACCAAAACCAAAACCCCCAAAAAACTGAGTGACAGACTGTTCCCGCATTTAACGTGAGACGTGGGTCGAGAACTGAACTCCTAGGCCTGAACTTGGGGCTTCCCCCACAACCCCACGTCTTACTAGGAATGTCATTAAAATCGTAAGTAACACTCATGACAAGCTGTTGTTAATAGCTGAGGAGCACAAAAATGAGCAACGGCAAGTTCTTATTGGGTTCCGGCCAGTCTCCGACACGAGTCCCTGAAGGAGCCACGCGTGCCAGGGCCTCGTCCTCCCGGGTGTGCGGACGGCCCGCATTCACTCACGTTTTTGTCCTCTTTCTGCTCAGATTCTGCTGTTGATCCCTTTTCAGCGATTCTTCTCCTAAAAAGAAGGCAAGTCGTATTTTAAAAACATCATCCATCTCAGCAGGAAAGCTATTCCGGGAGGGAAGGACTGCCTCTAGTTAAATTATATTCTGGAAGAAAATTAAGACAAGACCCTGAACTCGGACCACAAGCGCACGCGCCCTCGCTCACCTCCGGGCCAGAAGGGCGCTCATCTCCTCCATCAGCCCGCTGCCCCCCAGCGGGAGGGGCCCGTTCCCGCGGCCCGCGTCTGCCTTGGATGAGGCCGCGTTCACGCCTGTGGCGCTGCCCCCGCTGGGGAAAGAGCCATCCTCCATCTTAAGGAAACATACATACATAGTAAACTCCTGTGTCACGCGATACTGTGTTTACGGCTCTATTATATTCAAGACAGAATACATCAGCATTAACCTCAATAAAGAACCTCTCTTTTAAAACCTCGTAAGAACTACTGGGGTGATTATTACATAGTGACATGAGTTCTCTCAGAGCCGACATCACCCGTCATGGGGGACGCTGCCCCGCACAGCCCTGCGTGTGCTGCACTGAACAGGACACGTTACTTTGGGGGTAAAAAAAATGCATAACCCACCCCCAAAATGCACAGCCTGAATTAACCTTGAGGGGACGTCCAATAAACCAGACTGAAGGGTGAGGCACAAAATAATGGTTTTGCAGTCTTCAAAAATGCCAGTGCCATGAAAAACTGAGGATCTGCTACAGATGAAAGCACGTTAAAGAGACACTACAGCTACATATAATGAGGGATCTTGGGCTAGCGAAAAACTGCCAGGAAAGACGTGACTGGACAACAGATGAAGTTCGAACAGACTTGTAGGTGACGGTATTCTACCGGTAATGTGTCCTGACTTTGGTAATCACTCTCTGGTCACCAAATGTCCCTGGTCTTACAAAATATACAACCGGGTATTTAGGGGACTTGGGACCCGCTCTCTCGGACTTACTCTCAGTTGAGACAAAAAGTGTCTGTGTTTACGTAGAAGGAAACGTACACAGGAAAACAGTAAAGGAAATACAGTAAAATATTAACTGCTGAGGCCAACAGCTGGCTTTATAGAAATTATATTATCCTGGCAACACTTCCCCTAAATTTAAATTCTTTCCGTTTTTAAAAATCTTTTCAATTCTTAAAAAATTTTCCAATGAAGTTATTAACATAGGATTCGCAACATTAGAGCGTGTTAAATTCAGCATTTTAGGTATTGAGCAAGAACAAGAGACACACATAAAAACACAATAATTTGGAAGCGCATTTACCCGTGACACTTTCCTAAGTTTTGCTCCAGCAATTGCAGCTGCCAGTCCAGTCAAGGGGCGATTGTCTTCCAACATGGATCCCGCAAAAAATCCAGAGGCGGGGAGGGGAGGAGCGGGAGGTGGGGGAGGAGGGGGGACCTGGTTAGGGAGAGGAGGTGGAGGAGGGGGTGGGGGAGGCGCTGAGGAGGGAAGTGGAGGAGGAGGAGGAGGAGGTCCTGGGGGAGGGGGAAGCACCCCGGAAGCCTGGGCAGGACCTGGTGGGAGCGGAGGAGGGGGCGGAGGTGCAGGTGGTCCCAAGACCACGCCTGAGAGAAAGAAACATTAAATGAGACCATCAACGACAGAGCTACATAACAGTGCCTTACGTGGAACTGTAGGCAGAATGCCATGCTACATTTAACGGATGACTCCAACATTTACTACATATTAATGAGCTTATCATAATGTTCCAAGTCTAGGTCCGTATTAAAAAGACACTAAAATATAAAAACAAAGTGTACAACCGCTTACTTTAATGTTACAGCCTTATTAACTAGAACTACGCAACAGATCACCTAATTTAATCAGAATTTCTTTTTTGTTCTTGGGGATTTGGTAAATACACAGTGTAAATGCTTACAAAATTTGGAAGTCAGTATCCCTGAAAAAACAAGCCACTGTATGTGATGGCAGTGAGTGCTACTTGAAATAACCCCCACTAACCTGTGTAAACCCTGAGTGTTGAGACAGGTTCTACAGCAGCGAGAACACGTGTGTGTGTGTGTGTGTGTGTGTGTGCAGGGGGCCGAAGGGGCCGGACTGCGAACATCGAGGGTGCTGCGTCCCGGGCACCAACACCCTAAATCACTACAGATCGAATTCCACTGTGCAGCGAGAAGTGAGAGTCGCTGAAGTTAAAGAATCCATACGATTAAAAAGCTCAAAATAATGACCAGAAATCATTAAGTGACGTAGAGGTTGAAGCACAGAGGTGTTTTTTTAGGCTAGAAGACAGAGTAAGAGAAAAATGTCTAACTCTTCTAAAATCACAGAGAGTGAAGAACTTATTACCAGAAAACCCAGCAAGGAGGTACTCCCTTCCTTTAGGGTTAAACGGGGTGTTTTAGGTCAAATAAAATGCCACTTGCACGCTGGGGCGGGGGGGGGGGGGGGGGGTTACATCTCCTGAGACTGCTGCCTTCGAGCAGGTCCGCAAGCTGAAAACCGAGATCACTCCCCGAAGAGCACAGGGTGCGGGGCCGCCTGCCCCGGTCTGGCTAGTAATGGTGCCTCCCTGGCCCACACTACGGCCACAGCGAGCTAAGCTAGAATTCTGACTCAGTGTTTATGCAAATCTGAGGCGTCAACGAGAAAAATATATACGTAGCAATAATGAGCCTTATCTTGAGAACTAGGATTTTAAAAAAGAGGTGTATCTGAATCCAGACTGTGACACTGTTTCTTTGTAAGCACCAACTTGTCCTATTCCTTCCGGTAATTCCTGCTAAATCCTATTTAAAAAGGGGGGGGGGGCAGGGAGGGTTGCTAAGCATCTTCGTATTTACTTCCAGAGCCAGGTGCTTCTCTACTCACAAATAATCCATACTTAGAAGTATGTTACCATGACAGCAAGGTCCGGCAAGGGGGTGGGATGGGGGAAGGAGTAACCACAGAAGATGCTCTTCTCTCTCAACCATCTCTTTATAGCCCACGACTGCCTGTAACTGTGGACCCCGGAACCCTCTGGGGCGGACACGCAGCCTGCCACCCTGTCCACCCCCTGCTGTGAAGGAGGCTCCTCCACAGGGCTGGGGGAGCACCGGCCCTGGAAGTCCAGTACAGGAACTCAACGCGGGAGACACAGGACCAAAGTGAAGCAGGGTCAGGATCGGAACTGCTGCAGAGGGGACCCCTAGGATGACACATACGCAACCACCACAGCTGGGCACTACGTCACCCTCTAAGGCCTACCGAAACGAAAGGGGGACAAGTCGGAACACACATGTGTAGCGTGGTTCAAGCACGGCATTGCTATCTTTCCAGTGAAATTGAAGAGAAATGTACTGAGGAAGCCTTTAAATACTGGACAACACCTCCAGTTAGGACCCTGCCAAAGATGCCAAAATCCAGTTCAGTATGAAAATTCCTCCTATCGATCCTCCAGAGACGATGAAGACAGCAGAAAAGAAACCCACACCAATTTTGTCAAGTAGAAAAAAATACGGTACCGTGGCACCGAGGGGTTCGACCGTCAAAACCACCCTCCCCACGCTTCCGGGCCATTCCGGATGCCGACACGGGGCATTTGCAAGGGACCGGCGGTTCGCAGCGATGATAACGGGAGCCTTACCCGGTGGGGCTGGAGTCTCGGCCGGCTGAGAGGCTGCCTGCAAGCCTGGCTCAGAAGCAGAGGAGTCTCCCAGCACAGAGTTTAGAGGAGTCTCCACAGAGGCAGGGGCAGCTGCAGAGGGAGAAGGGAGAACACTAGGCTTGGATGAGGGAGTTGAGGCAACAGGGGTGCTCGGAGGAGGAGAGGCTTGCGGTCCGCAGGGTGACAGTGGAGCGAGGGGAGGCAGCGGCGGCGGCGGAGGCGCTGGCCCTGAGGTAGGCGGCGGAGACACTGGGTACGCGACAGAGTCAAGCAGCCCGTCGGGTGCCGCTGGCGACGGAGGCAGTGGGGGCGCAGGAGAAGAAACACAGACAGGGAGGACAGGCCTGGGCCCCGCAGCTTTGCCTGGGGGGCTGCTGATCATTACTGGGGGGGAGGGGGGGAGGGGCGAGAAACCGGACGTGGACCAGGCACAGGGCTTCGCAGCTGGAGGCTGAGAAGAGGGTGTGTTCGCGGGAGAAGAAGGCCGAGAGGCTTTGCTCGGAGGGCGAGGAGCTGCGGCGTAATGGGGGAGGACCGGGTGGAAGGCTGACCCTAAGGAGGTGGCGAAACGTGCCGCCGGGTGCCGCAGCGGCGGCGTAGGGGGTGTGGAAGTAGGTGGCAAAGCGGTCACTACAGCGTGATCAGGAGTGGCCTCTGGCACTGCAGCCGAGATGACTTTAGCGTGAGGTGGAGGAGGTGCCGGAGGCGGCTGGCAACTGGCACACTCGGGAAGTGGAGCGCTATGCGGGGAGCTGTCGGAAGGTGGCGCTGGACAGAGGTGGGAGGCGGCAGCGAAAGACAGGATAAAAAAGGAGAGAGAAAAAGGGAGCTAGTAAAGCCACAAAACCAGCATTCAGACAAAAAATGTATAAAAGTAGGCTACAGTTAGTACAGAGAACTGGGCACGTGCGCAAGTAACCGATTCCACCCGAGAACATTTTCACTCGTGGACACACTGCGGGGGTCCGGGAGAGGAGGAAGGAGGCTTTCTTCCCATCTAATGGGCAGGCTGGCCGTTTAAGCTGATTCGCTTATCCTTTACAAGAAAAGCACAGCACTGGGGTCTTAATTTCCCTTTTTCAGTCCACCAAAAGTCCATTAAGATTATGCGAATAAGGGCTACAAACAGAGGAATTAAGTTCCACTTTTTTAAAAATAGAACAAGCAGCCAAATTGGCAAACCTTTATTATAAAGGCAGAGGAACTTCCTATTCAATGCTTATTTGTGGAAAAAGTTTTGTTTTGTTGGCTATAACCCCCCAAAATACTAGGGAGGTAAAGGCAAAAAGTCAAGTCAAACAACAAACCAGTCAACCAGTATTTAACCAGCCCACACTGAGATTTTTCATATGGGCCATACGGAATAGAAACTGATGGTTAAATCCCAGAATAAATGTTCATTTCAGCCAATGCCAAAAGACCTCAAACTCTCAGTCATACTTATTTAACCGACGAGTCTTTCCATAAATTCCATCGTTTAATAATTTTCACAATACTAAAAAAATATATTGAAATAACTCGTCAGTTTTAGAGAAGATATTTTTCACCGACTGTTTTTAATTCTCATTCAAAAACTTAGGAAACAATTAGGCAAATGTCTTGATGGAACTGTGTTATAATAATACAGCAGTCAAGACAATTTAAGCAAACCTCTAAAGGGAAATACAGCCCAACTTCCTCCAATATAAGAAAATTCACAAAAACACTTATACCTTACAGCCAATTCATAGGGAGTTAGAACAGTTAGAATGCCAGAAAAAAAATTTCCAAGGGCTTTCTTTAAGTCTCCAAGCAATAAAAGCAATACAGAGAGAAATAAAAAGAAAAAATGTGAAAGTAGCAATTGCTATTTTATGAACTTTTTCATAATTTCTGATCGTATTGCTTCATCCCCAGCATCTCAAGTGTGAGATATCGTAACATATGACTCCTCCAAACACCACCCACCCTCCAAGCGCCGATACCAAGACCACGCACGACAGGCAAACTCCTTACCAGTGGTGGATATTCTCCGCTCCCGCTCCCACTCCAGCTGCTCCCGCTCCAGCTGCTCCTGGCGCTCCCGCTCCAGCCGCTCCAGCCGCTCCCGCTCCTGGCGCTCCCGCTCCAGGCGGTCCAGCCGCTCTCTCTCCAGCTGCTCCTGTTCCAGGCGCTCGCGCTCCAGCCGCTCCCGCTCCGACCTCTCCCTCTCCAGCCTCTCCCTCTCCATCCTCTCTCTCTCCATCCTTTCCCGCTCCAGCTCCTTCTGCCGCTGCTGTTCTTGCAGTTGCCTGGAATTGCACAGAAGTGTTTTAAAATATGCACCTCCGGCTACTCACCACGAAAAACCTGTTTCTTTCACGATGAACCTACGTGAACGTCATTTCTGATTCAAGTACAAAGCCACGTAGAACACACAATCAGCATCTCACCACGTGATGGACCACCTTGAACAGAGATGACTCACCAGTTTTATATACATGAAAATAATTTCTCTTAGATCAGTTTTGGCTGACTGCTTCAGCACATTACACTCATGTCTCTCTCTTTTTTTTAAAGTTAGCTTTTCAACAAAGATTTTATTTATTTTTAGAGAGGGGGAAGGAAGAGAGGGAGAGAAACATTCAGTTGGCTGCCTCTCACACGCACCCCAACTAGGGATCAGACCCACAAATCAGGCTTGTGCCCTGACTGGGAATCGAACTGGTGACCTTTTTGCTTTGCAGGACAGTGTCCAAACTACTGAGCCACACCAGTCAGGGCATGTCTCATTTTATTCTGTACCTTCCATGAATAAAATGTTGCAGATAAGTGGATTTTCCAAACAACTGAACATATCACTTTAATGACCAAGGCATTATTTTAATCACTCAATAAAAAAAATTCTAAATTTTAATTTCCTCCCTAAAACATGACACCAAAGCTTCATTGTACAAGCATTGCATTATCATTTTAGAAAATACAACAGCTGATCACAGGACTAGCATGAACAAAGTTTCCTAAATGAAAAAAAAAGAGAAAAAGAAAAAAAAACCCACAAACGAACCCCGAGTTAAGAAGAAAAGAAAGTTTACGGCATCCCAAGTCTCATGCCCAGAGGGAGCCATCACTAACATGTGGGCATTCATGCTTGCAGACTTTTCCTTCTGTAAAAGTACACACGTAAACTTTTAAAAACAAATAAAATAGAATAATATGTACCTACCATTCTGTTTTCAGTTCTCCCATTCAATATACTATAAAAGGCATTCTAGGGCACTTAGTTCTGCATCTTTATTCTTTGCAACCGCATAGTGTTCCGCTGTTTGCCTGTCCGCGATTTAAGCAGTCACCGAGCGCAGGGTGTGCCAGTCCAGCCCTGTTCCCCTGGCTGACTCCTGGAGACACTGTGGTAGGCGTTTTGCCTCCATTCCCCCTGGGGCCCCCTTTTAACTGCACCTTAAGGACCACTACCGACACATTATTTGCTACAGGAAAAGATGTGTTTTGATTTGTACTACGGCTTTCGATCTTCCTGCGGAAGTCTGGTAGTAGTGTTCCTTGCTGTGATCCGCCCTGGGTGTCCCCTTCCTAGGCGGTCCTCTCGTACCAACACTTCCTTTTCGTACTTTCACTTTTTACAGTGAAGCCCTCAGCTCATCTGAACCTCCTCTGGGGCCGGAGATGGGAACTAGAGCTCCACCTCACACGCCATCTGCGGGACAGATGACAGCCCCGACTTAAGACGACACCTTCATATGTGTGTGGTGGCAGCTTCTGAAGCTCCGGATCGTTTTGGTTCATGGTCTGTCTGTCTGTCTGTCTAGTACGGCACCGGCATCTTGATGCTGTGAGGTCTGATACATACGTTCTTTAATATCCAGTCAGGAGCATCCCACCCATCCTTACTACTCTTCTTGTATTAAAAACCTGCCGAGGCCCAATGTCTGTGGCTCTAAAACACAGTCTGTTTATTACTTTCCATACACATGTGTCAAAGAACAATAAAATGTCCCCAAGTCCTCATCTGGATCTAAACGATATTCTTGCTCATAAAAGCTAACTCTTCAAAAACTAAAAGATAAAAATCTATCCTCATCTTACACATAATATATTTATTTCATAGCACTGTGAGGAAGATTAAGTGAGGTAACGCCTTAAAACCCCTTTATAAAAAGAACCTGGAACGTAAGACCACTTGATCAATGTGAGCTATAATAATAATGATCTAGAAGTTTCAAACTGGGGCTGTCCCTGGCCTGGCTAACAAACTGGCCAGGTTTGGCTTACGGGTACAGCCAAACGATGGAATGTGTACGCTATCCTTTGCCCCTCCCAGCAGTACCAATAAACCAGTAAGCTCTTTCGGTAATCTCTCCCCTTCCTGTTTCCTACACTGACTAGAAAACAAAGAAAAAGCCCACCTGGTGAGTAAATTAATCCCACGTCTCTCACAAAGACACAAAGCCTCTCTCTGGGCAGATCACCATACTTAACAGTAACTGCAGGAGAGAACCGGAACAAACCTATAGTAGTGCTTACTCGGAGTAGTAGTGGTTTGGGCCACCGGCTACTAAATAACCAAATCAGATTTTTAGGACACAGCACCGACTTCATTATGCTATTGGATAAACTGCTAGCTGCCAAGTGTCTGAGGGATGACAATGCCACCCAGGGAGGAGGGCAAGAAATTAGGTGCATTTGGAGGAATGTTTTTAAAAATAAACTAGACAAAGTCAGCTATTGTAGTTTTTAATAACCTGTATCTAATGAATAAGTTCAGTTAGGTCTTATATTAAGTTGAAAACACACAACATGTGTTTTTTTAAGGGAATTTTAAATGTAATACTCTGAGCAATCTATCGGGTCCAAAAGACAAATGAATACACCCATATTTTTCTAATAAGAATATATCGGAATGCAGAAAGTCAGGGAAAGTGCTTCACTTTACATTAGTAGCTGCACCAAGAAATCAGTGATGAAAAGACCCAAGTGACCAGGTCATTTTGCATCTCTGTGCCACCTCACATTTTCATTTTATTAAAATAATATAAGCACATCATTTTTAAAACTTGTAACAAAACCAGCAGTTCATTCCTCCAATCCTCCCACCCATTTCCAACACATCAAAGACAACTGCTGTCAATTCTCTGGATGTTTCGTATTTTTTTTTAACTTTAGATGCCACATGCTGACTTTCTTTCTTTTTTAATTTTACCTTCATCATTGTTCAAGTACACTTTTCTCCCTTTTACTCTCATTCCAGCCCACCCACCCAACCCTCTCCACTTCCCTCCCATTACCACCCTCCCCCTAGTTTTTGTCCATGTGTCCTTTAAGTTTGTTCCCGTGAACCCTTCCCATTGTCCCCTGAAATTCCCTCTTCTCTCCCCTGTGGGCACTGTCAGCCTGTTCTCTATTTCAGTGTCTTTGGTTATATTTTACTTGTTTCTTTGTTTTGTTGTTTAGGTTCCTGTTAAAGGTGAGATCATGTGGTATTTGTCTTTCACTGTCTGGCTTGTTTCGCTTAGCATAATGCTTTCCAGCTCCATCCACGCTGTTGCAAAGGGTAGGAGCTCCTTCTTTCTTTCTGCTGCATAGAATTCCATTGTGTAAATGGACCATAGTTTTTTGATCCATTCATTTACTGATGGGCATCTAGGTTGCTTCCAGCATCTAACATGCTGACTTTCTAATGAGAGCATGCTTTCCCAAGCCCCTTACCACACACACAATTTTCCCAGTAGTCACGGGAGAAGACTGGTTTCTGCCGATTAAGTCGACACTCTGAGCTTGTTATTCCTGGGATAATGTAAATACCATTCACATAATATTCTAAGATTACATCTCATTTCTTACTCAAGTTCTTGTGTTTTGTTTTTTTTTTTTTACCCCCAAGTTAATGGCTGCTTCTCTAGGCAACACAATGCTTTTGACACAAAACAGGAGGTTGAAGTCAGAGGGAGAAGTAGGCTAGGTACGAGGGAAACGAATCGGAAAGACTCGTGAGTGATGGCATTTACAACGAAGGGTGTCCTGACTCGGGAAGACTGTTCCACATGTCATACTATTCTAGGGTTTTCGGTCCGTAAAAGGTGGAGTATTTGCTGATGTAGGGAAAGAACGCAACGCTGAAGATTTCCCAAGTTCATTGACAGACGATGGAAGTCTGTAGCTCAGACAGCTGCAGGAGATCCTACTGTTGATTTTCTTGATTTGAGGGTAAGAAGGAAAAGTGTTACGAATCCTAGCTAATTTTAGCCTGCTCACCAAAAAAGTTGCCCATCTAACTATATCTCCCAAAGTAATGTGCCAAACAGAGAATTTCTCTCAAGTTTACAAATCTTTAGTATCCATCCCCCCTAAACGGGGTGCTACGTAAATCTGACTTTCGTGTCCTCTAAAGCAGGAATTTATATAAATTTTTATAACCGTTCACAAATATATAAACTCTGCTTTTTCTTAGAAATATCACAGCCAACTCACAGACTGGAAATGCATGTGATCCCCCTTCCTACAGTCCTGTCTACAACACAGCTGTTTGTACAGAAAATAATAAAACTGTAAACCTGCTTTTGCTCCTCCACCTTGGAGAATCACCTGGAGAATTTTTGGAATACAAGAGCCCTAATTCTGAACTATGGAAAAATTCTGGTAGAGTACTTTTTCTCTGAAGTGAGGATATTCATTTTAAAATAATTTGAAATATATGTATTTTCTCAGAAACAACTATAGTGTGGGTGACCAAAATTAGAGCCAAGAACATTTTTTAAATAGTATCAGAAACAGTTCCCCCCACCAACCGAAATATTTGTTTCTGCTCCCACAAGAGGTGTCCCCAAATACAGAGATGTACAAAGCACTGGCCCACGAGATTAATAGGTTTTGTATATATTCAAACACATATTTAGTTGACACATAGTCAACTATGTGTTTTAGTCAAACACATAGGTTGACTCAAAGTCAAGTTTAGGTTGATGTGTTAAAGCAAGCAAAATATAAATAACAAAATTTAAAACTGTGGCCCTGGCTGGTGTGGCTCAGTGGATTGAGGCCGGCCTGCGAACCAAAGAGTTGCCGGTTCGATTCCCAGTCAGGGCACGTGCCTGGGTTGCGGGCCAGGTCCCCCATAAAGGATGCGCAAGAGACAACCATACACTGATGTTTCTCTCCCTCTCTTTCACCTTCTCTTCCCCTCTCTCTAAAAATAAATAAAACCTTTAAGTAAATAAAAATTAATTAAGAAATTAAATACATTTAAAAAAAATTAAAACTGGTTTCATTCAGCCTTACCTATAATCCAGTGTTAGGGAAATAAGAGTCATTTAAATTTTGACGTCATGAAGTAGGACGGCAGACTAGGAAGGATGTTCTGGGTTGATACCATTCAGTAACACTCCGATCTTACGGACACTTGTCAGAAAATAAAACTGAATAAATATGTTCTGATCCCATCATGTGGCCATTTGTCAGAAAATAAAACTGATCAAGTAAATATGTTCTGATCCCACCATGTGGCCGTTTCACATCTCTATTAGCAAACACGTGACAACGGACAAAACTACACAATATAATCAAGTTTTACTGTCAGAGAGCCCCTGAGACCAGGGACAATACTCACAGGAGAAGGCGGTCAACCTTCGGCCCCTCCTGCCTCTGCAGGCTGATCTGAGGTCTGAACACCCTCATTGCTCTGGCCCCTGTTCTACGCGGACACTGCTACTCCCCTTTTATAAGTCCCGGGTAGTGGTGGTGACGTACAAGCTATTTATAGATATTAACTACATTCAGTTCTGTGTTGAGACTAACAGAGGACTGACTCATGTGTCTCAGAATATGTTTTGCATCACAGTCAGCCAAGGAAGACAAATATTAATGAATAGGAATCAAGAGCCAGTATTAGAAAGGATACACATATGAACAGAAAACTACTACAATATTATCATATTACTAATGTAAAGGTGTTGGACTAGTAAGATTTAACACCTAGAGTAAATGTTTTATCAACTCAATTTTACTTTCATCACAAATAAAGTTAAACTCATAAAATATTGTACATATATTTGGGAGACCGCCCCCCCCCAAAATCAGAATTATTTTCAGGAGGGGGGGGGCCCTTGTAGTACAGGCTCCCTCACTAGGTGAGTGTTCTAGGAACCCATCTGGATCAGTGGACCAGCTGGTGTTGCAGTGAGAGGCTGTGTTCGGTTTCAGTGAGTTTTTTTTTGAAGACTCTTTCAACGCCCATTGCCCATTTCATGGCGGGCAATTTACAAGTGCACCTGCCCGCACCTTGAGCTGAGTGTTTAGCGGTTTTTGACCAAAAATGCATGACCTTCATGCCCCATCCTCTCTTGCTTCAAGCAACTTTTTTTTTGTCTGTTTCCCCAGACGAAAAAAAGTCCTCAAAGGGAAACATTTTGTGGATGTGGAAGAGGTGAAACACAAAACAGCAGAAGCTCGAAAAGGCATCAACAAAATCAACAAGTTCAAAAAGTGTTTGGAGCAGTCGAAAAAACATCTCAACAAGTGTATTGCATCAAATGGAGAGTGCTTTGAAGGTGGCTGAAGTTTAAACACGTAAGAATAAGTACATCATTTTTTATAAATAAACTCCGGGTCTTTTCTGTGGCAGAAAAGAACAGAAAGGGAGAAGTAACAAAAAGAGCCACTAGAGCACAGAAAGGAAGGCAGGAAACTTAAACTAGACATGAAGCAGCATGTCCAACAATTTGTGGAGACACAAAGCAAATGGTGGAGACAGAACCAAGATGAGATTAATATTGAAAGAGAAAGAAATGGGTTCAGAAGGTTTACCTCAAAGGGGAACCTGTGCATGACTAGACAAAAAATAATTTAAAAATCCATACCAACTTTTCAGAAATTTGGATTTCAGTCTTCAAAATGAGAAAATTAAGGCCCTCAAGTGAACAAGTATAAACAGCGTCTCCAATTTTCAAACCCTTAAGTATTGCCCTGGCTGGTGTAGCTCAGTGGATTGAGCACAGGCTGCGAACCAAAGGGTCACTGGTTCGATTCCCAGTCAGGGCACATGTCTGGGTTGTGGGCCAGGTTCCCAGTAGGGGGATTGCATGAGAGGCAACCACACACTGATGTGCCTCTCCCTCTTTCTCCTCCCCTTCCCCTCTCTCTAAAAATAAATAAAATCTTTAAAAAAACAAACAAACCCTTAAATCTCTACTTTGAGACAAACAGAAAAGCCTGAGGTCCAGGTGGGCACTGCTAGGGCTGGCACTTTGATCAGAGAAAAGAATATCTAGGAGGCACGCAGTTCCCATAACAAGGACTAGAACTTCGCTCAACACTGACTCCCAGCTACCACTGCGCGCTGCAAGCTCTCGGCAGCCTGCTGTGCGGCGGGTCTCGACCTGTGGCCCACAAGCCCGCAGGCCCTTCGTGGTTTCTGTCTCCATCCCCAACTGTCCCGGCCTCTAGCAGCTGCCTCAGACTACTTCCTTGCCACCGTACTTACCAAAATTATGTACTATGTTTTGGGTTTTTCCTGGTTCAGCTTAGTTTTCTATAAATTTGTTAGTCCCAATAACACTGTGATCATTTTTTATTAATTACTTCCCTGGCATATGTGTGCCTGTACAGTATCATTACAGCTTACAACTCTTGGAATTACTCTGCTATGTTGAAAACTCTCAACAGGGAACTGAAATTATTCCATCTTTTAAGCTTTCCTTATTTCTACAGAAACTTAATTTTATTTATAAAATCTGTTGATGACAGCATCACTCCAAAGAGTTAGACTTTCACCAGATTTGGAGGCTATTTCAGGAGTGATCTACCTGAATAGACAGACTGTGGCATGAATGGATAAACAAACTGACAAATGAATAAATAAATAAAACCATGTTGGGAGGTCCTAGAGGAACTTCCTCAAGAGATGAGCAGTTTAGGGACCAGGGCGAGAGATTCTCTGTCGGGGAAACGTGGCGCCTGTATTAAGACGACACAGAGAACGCGAGGAATGTGTCACATATAAGATCCAGCTGAAAGGCCACAAGAAGAAACGCCGGCTTGTCATGGAGCGAGGGCTTCTCAGTTGGAAAAACCCATCTGTGCGACAGTTCCCAGCTCCCCAGAACAGGGTGGCCACTGGTGATGGGTTTAACATATCTCCAAAAAGCCTGCGTGTGCTTAAAATGTGAGACCTGGTTTCAACAGCTCGATGCTTGTTACCGAATACACCTGAATTTTAGAAACCAACTTTGTTACCAAGTAGCTAGCTTATCATTCAGGGATTCTAGTTCAGAAAAATTACCCCTAAATGAGTCTGTGTTATCATTTCAAATGTATTTATAAACGGCACCAAAAGAATGAAGGTAATGGTATTGATCTCACTCAGCCAGCAGTGTGGTCATAAACAGAATGATTTCATGTTCCATTACTACACCCGATCAATGGTGATGTCTCGAGATCAATGCCTCACACAGAAGGCCAGGACTAGCTCAACTTTCTAGTTAAATTAGTCATGTGAAAGCCGTAACAATCACAGGTTAATTTATAACTACAATAAAAATAAGACTCCTCGAAGTACATACATTTTTATGCTATTTAAAATATTTAAATATACATGAGTATGATTTTTACAAAAAAAAAAAGCAGCTATGAAATTTATTAACATCTTCTGTTCAGCATTAACAAGAATGTGCTCGTTTATTAATGCTGATTCCGAAACTTAATAAAAGTTCTGACTTTCTTTCTTTTTTTTTGAAGATTTTATTTTTACTTATATTTAGAGAGAGAGGAAGGGAAGGAGAGAAACATCAATGTGTGGTTGTCTCTTGTGTGCCCCCAAGTGGAGACTTGGCCTGCAACCCAGGCATGTGCCCTGACTGGGAATCGAACTGGCGACACTTTGGTTCACAGCCGCACTCAATCCACTGAGCTACACCAGCCAGGGCAAAGTTCTGACTTTCAAATGGCTAATGAGACCATCTACTTTCAATATTAGGATGTTCATAGTTTGGTCTTCCACAATAGAATGAAAAAGTATAAACAGGAACTAGGAAACTGACCTTCTTTGAATTTCCAATTCTTCTTGTGATGGGCCATTTTGAACTTGGGCAGGTAGCTGTGAATTTTGTCTAGGCAATGTTGGCCCTAAAAAGGGAGGAAAACATTATGGATGAGCATTGTCTCAGTATTTAGCTGGCTAGAGATCAAACCATGAGAAAAACATAAAACCATCACATATTTACAGATGTGTCTCCTTTTTGTTTAGCAAAATAAAACAGAAGCCTTACATAACACAGAGCAAATGAAAGACTGCAACATAATACTGTCATCATCTCCAAAGGCTTACTTGAAACAAATGGGAAACACCAACGATAAAGGAAAAAGAAACATTTATATATGAAGAGCTTGAGTAAAACAAGTGTTTAATGGGCACCTGGAGAGGCACCTAAGCTCGACATTTTCTAAGACAATGAGACATTCTTTTGGGGGTACTTATTCATGAAGCGGAGAGGGGGAACTTAAATGAAAAATCAGAATTCAAAAACTCACCTAAATAGAACACTGGAAATGAAAAACAGGAGAGAGAAAGCATGAGAACCTCATTACTGGACGGATGGCTGTCAATGCATTTATCAAATGTGCTCAATCGAAGCTGCCACTCTTGTTCAATGGCCTGGCACTGCTGGCATTGGTGAGGACAAACTTCCACTGAACTTAATATATAATTAACCTACTTATCTGAATTTTTAAGGTAACAGAGGTAATCTTTTAACTTTCCATCTGGGGCTAAAAAACCCCAAAAACACCTGCATTCAAACCAACATGGTTCTGCCATGAGAAACGGATGACCATCCGTTCCCACACACCATGTACAAGGTAGACCTACTTGTAGCATCTGATAAAGAATGCCTCTAAATTACGGGACATTTTAATGTCACTGGCTATTGAATGTGTCATAGATCGAGATAAATACTGGACCTAATGTACAATGCCTAGGGTTACAACAGAAGTCCTGAAATCTAATCCAGGAAACAAGAGAATAAAGAAACAGTTATCTTCCACTCTTGGGGAGAAATACACATATTTGTGAGTTCTAGTGTGCCAGCAAATGCCCCAGCAGATGTTTTAAAAGTGTTTCATAGACCACTAGTATAAAAAAACAGCTAATAAGTAAATGCTTCTAAAGCAAACTCTTATAATCTATAAAGTAACAGCACAGAGTATTGTATACTAGTGGAAGAGACTTCACAACCGGAAGGATGCGGCTCATTTAAACCTAATAAAGAACTGGTTTATCCCAAGTGCAGAAAAACAAGTAATTCGATCTGAACTTACCCACTAATTTTTGCCCCATCTCTTTCACACATTTTTTACATTAATCATTTAATTTGTCCTCTAACGACAAATTAGGTTAACGACTGCAGCAATATGTTTCATCAGATTTCCTAAGAGTCTGCTATTTTGAGAACCACAAAATATATTACTCTCATGTAATCAGCAGCAACAGAAAGATCAAAAACTTTTAAAATGAGATTTACATACGCCCTTAAATGTCTGCATAAATGAAGGTACAGAACTTGTCTAATGAACAGAATGGAATTCCTTCCTTCTTTAGAAAAGTAATGTAATAGTGTAAAAATACTGTCATACACCAATGTTTAATACTTTACAGGGAAAAGGTGTCTTTTTTGGCAGCAGGGGTCCATATAAGGTAGGAGGTTAAATTTGAGAAAATGTAAATTATTCGGGGGGAATATTTTATATATCCAAAGTCATATTTATTTAAAAATATTAAAAGGGCATCTCACAAGGCGATTTTGGGTTGACTGTTTTTATAAAACAATGCTGAGATGTTTACGTGAAAACCTCAGGCTGCTCAGGTAATCACACAGCAGGCCAGACTTCGCTGGCCTCCACCTCAAACAAGAACACGCTCACACAGCTACACCCAGGGCAGGCGCTGCATCTCAAGGACAGTTTTAATAGACAAACTCACCAATTAAAAGCCATCGATGTAAGTTTTAACTCAAATAGATGAATTCAAGGAAAAGATATCAACATGTCAATTCGGTTGGTTTTATTAAACAGGCTTTTTAAAAGAAAACTAACAAAAGTCAATATGACTCGCCAAAGAGTCTGAGTGAGAGAAAAGTATCTTAGCAATTTACAGAAACTGGTTTGGATTGTTTTTTAGTTAAAAGTTTACTCAGCGAACTTGATTTAAAAGTAATTTACTGCGGTTTATTCATGAAGCTGAGAAGTAAAGAAAAACTTCATCAAAGATCCTTTTAACATGGGTGTGGGGTAGGGGGATCTGATCCAAAATCAACTCTTAAAATTCTCTCGACATGGTTCTTTGTGATAGTGGGCCACTTGTCTTTCCACAGACAGCACAAGCACCCTGCAAGCATTAAATAAAAGAGTTCTACATGAATCATGGACTTCAGGTACACAATTACATTTTTTTCTTCCTGGCAAGCATTCCGGGGGTTGGGCAATGAGCAAGTTGTACCAAAGGCACCACACACAATGTGAAGTGGCAACTCAGATCAGGCAAGGTATCAGCTACCACCGAATTTTCTGGATGTGACTCTTACTCAATTCACACAGGCCGTATTCCTACACGAGTGTGTGTCCCCAAGGAATACAAAAAAAGGTCCTTTCCTGACCAGTGGGCACGTGACGGTATTGTAGGAGCATCATGTGGTGGTTCAAGTTCTCTTTTGGAAGAAAAAGAGAAGAAATAAGTAAACCTGCTTTGTTCCTACTATATTTTCATAAAGGACAATAGCTATTTGAGGGTTGTTAGTTTGGGTTAATTTTCTCTGTTTAATTACCACGGCCAAAGGCAATGGTTGATCTTCATTTGTCCTGGTTGGAATTCATATAGCAAAGTCCGTGAATTACAGTTTCTGATAAAGGAAAAGTGTTCGTGTTGCTGAAATGGCAACCCAGAAGGGACAGAGTCAGAACAGAATCTCTCTCTAAACACGGAATGAATGGCAGGCAATTCAGTCTGGACTTCAATGTTGAGTTTTGGCTAAAGCACATTTTACTCACTGTAACATTTTAATTTTCACAGATACAGTTTCACACTCAGCCACAGACTATTTAAGAACACAGGACCAAAAGACAAAGTAGGTGTTATTATACACAATACAAAATCAAGTTTAAACTGAGAGATGTGGTAATTAATATTGTTTGTACAATTCAAGATAATAATGGGGGAAAATCTGCTTTTTAACACACAATTTTACAGCTTAAAAAATCCACTCCTGTTAAGGCCGAATCCCTCCTCTCCCCTCAACTGGGTGAACCGCACCTATCAGTCTGTAGGTGGGACTCAGCACATTCAGCAGCAAGTGTAGAACATCAAGTCGGTTTCCAGAAAGAGTCCTAATGACCCAGATAGGAACAGTCACTCAGGGCTAGTTCGGAAGAAGGCCTGCAAGAACACCCCAGAGGAGGCAGAAAATTCAGAATCAAAAGTTACTGGTGGGACGCTTCATTGCAGCGGCTGACTGTGGCCTCTGGGGGGGAGGGCAGGGGACGTACCAAGTGCCCAACTGGAGGCTCACTGCTCAGCTGGGTCGCCTGGGGCGATCGTTAAACACAACGGGAAATGCGCTAGAATTTTCACTTTTGAAAACGTGTAACACGCACATTTTTGCCTTAAACCAGCAAGGACATAAATTTAGAAACAATTCTCGTCACAGATAAAGAAACAATTATCAGTAATCCTGAAGAATTACATCAAAAGCTGAGTCAAAAAATGGATAAAATATGTATACGCAGCTGAACTGTTTACATAAAACTTTAGCAGTAGATCACTTCGTAAGTTTATCTCCGATTCAAAAAATCTGGCCAGGTATTCAGGAGTCAAAAAAAGGCATATGTGAGTTTTAAAAAAAATTCTAAAGCACTAAGATTTGAAAACTACTTTCTGAACTTGGGTTTTCAAAACAAACTTTTAGGCTCCGATGAGGACAAAAAGAATTCGGAAAGGATACCTGTGTGCGTGTGCAGGTATCCCTCAGGTGAGGACAGGGACACGCACGTCTCTAATTAACTGGAGTTTGGGGTGGCTGAGTGACACATCTGGTTGGTCCACACAAACAATACATGTGTGTGCACACTTGTGTATACGAGTGAAAGGAAACACTCTCTAAAGCCTAAGTTCACTCCAGAGCCACAGACACATAAACTATGAATAAAGGAGGCTGGTGGTCAGAAGTCCACCCACCAAAGCAAGCAAGAGCGCACACCTGCCCGGCAGCGTGCACACCCATAGATGAATTCAGGTGAAGAAGCGAAAGCTCCCTTCTATGAAGGCACATTTACCTTCCTCAGATCCTAGTAAGATGGACTCCCCCGCCCCCCCCGCAAAACTCCAAATTAAAAGATTGCTCTCATGCAAAATAGTTAAAACCAAAAACGAACAGAACACCTCTCTCGCTCATGTTGAAAGAAGTGAACGAGAGTTAGTTTTAAGATCCTGCATCTCACTAAACCCTCACTGAGACGCCGACTCGGGAGCTGGCTGAGCACCTGCATGGACCACGACAGGTATCACGACATGGACAGCAGCTTGCTGTGTGTTCCGAGTACCACGGGACCAGACTATGGCCTAGGGAAACAAAAGTCATGGAAATGCGCAAGAGCATGTACCACAGCTCAAAAAAGTAATGTAAACATAATGGTGCTTACCACAGAAAATACATCGCAAATTAGTGCGGTCCTGGGTAGCAGTGACCTTGCTCTGGGCTGCAACAGACACCTTGGTGTTAGAAGCTTCGAAGGACAAGGGGCCATCTGAAGAACTTCACATAAACTAAAAGCTGCTTTGAAAAGTTCACAATGGGTTTATACAGACTTCCTATCTAAATCCTCCTTCTGGAAGGGCTGCAATTTAATAAAAACGTATCCTCTTTCACATTAGCTTTAAAACGGTTAGGCGTTATCTTATTTGTGGAAAAACCCCGTAAGCCACAGTTCTAATGATGCTCATGTAGCTTAATTATTTCCTGAGTCATACAATCAGAGAATGCAATCAATTTCTGTATTACAGTTACATTTTTTAAAAGCAAATGAAGCTGAGGTCCAGGAAGTCAAGATCTATGGCCATTAGAGTTAATTTCTTGGTATCTACCCTCCTTTAGTATTGCTCACGCAGGAGAATTTGCAGCTGAAAAAAAAATTTAGGGGAAACACTTAAGAGAAATACTCGTATCTACTAGTTGAAAAAGACCACAGCCACTTTAAACAGCCTACAGCACTTAACGTGTTTTACAGTCACTGATGTAAAATACAAATATCTTCACTTGGTTTTCATGTGGAAAAATAGCAAAACAACTCCGTGTTTTACCAAGCCACTTATTATTGTTCCTTTTTTCTCAACATATGTACACATATTTGATAAGTTATCTTATTAAAACGTGTGGCCATGTCAAACAGGCATTTACTATTTAGGCCACCTTCATTAAAATTTACCTTTAGCATGAATGAAGTGAACTCTTTTTTACAAGGCAAAACTGAGTAAGAAGTGAGAGCTGAGGAATAGGGAGAAAGGGCTTCTATCAAAACAAGGTGACACCAAAATTAATTTTTTTAGTATTACATTAGTGACATTCAAAACCTTACACCGGTAATTTTCTACCAAATCCCAAGGAAATCCTTTCCACCATGATCAGGATTCCCTTCTTCCACTGGCACGAACCAGGAACAACGAACAGGCTAGAAATGACTGACTTCGCAAGGACGACGTAAAGGCAAACAAGAGGGCATTGCAGATTTCCTCTAAAACTGCCTGCTTCAAATATCAGAATTTATGCTAACTGAAGTTTGCAGAGAATCAGACCAAGCCAATTAATATTTAAAGAACGCACACTGAAAATAGCAATAAATCTTAAAATTCAAGATTTTTAATCATGTTTAGAAATTAGATTTGATATAGTCGAACAAAGTATAAATCTTGTTTTGAAACTATATTCAGCAGGTATTTTTAAACACAAACAAAATACATAAAGATTGATAAATGTCCCCTTCACTAAGTACTTCCCACCATCCAGTCTATTATTAAAGTTGCATGCACAGTATTTACAGTAATGACATAAAAAAGACCACAGACATATATATATATATATATATACAATGTCTGCCAAGCTAATCAGATCATTCCAAAGGAGATAAACAATTTAGAATGTTTTAAATAATTATATTTTAAGTTTAAACTTGAAAGAACTCTATCTTACCAGTGTCTGTAAATGACTTTTTAAAGCCTTTGTTAAACAAAGGTGCCTAGTCTTCAGGGTTTACCCTTCAGTTCCTTTAACGCATATTTAAGGGAGGGGGGAACAGAAGGCAAATATAAACACTTACAAGAAAAACCTGAGAAATTATCTCGTCTCTGACAACAAAGAAACCACCACGATCGATTACAGATCATTGTGGCAAAAAGTCATCTGACCATTGTCAGAATGCAGGTAAACCACTGTTACTGCATGAGACAAAACACTGTCACCCAAAAACTCCCAGTCTTGTCAGTTTCAAGTATTGTGCACCATTCCCGCACTCGGCATCTTTAAGCGCCTTCTTTCTAATGACTTTTACTTCTTACCGTCATGTAAGAGAAATACTGATCTAAATTCTGATACAGTTGCTTGAATTCTACTGCAGTTTGCATTCCCCAAAGATACTAAATTATTCATTCTGTTATATGCATACAGCTAGCAGCATTTCCTGCTTAATACTGATGCTGTTAACTCCTTCTTCACTCAGCCAGGGGAAGAGGCCTGAATGTACCGAAAACCTTCCCTGTCCAGATTGAGTAAACTCAGCAAAATGATGATTACAGCATAATTAGTTTCAGTACAGGCATCGATGGTCCACACAGCTCACATTTTACCTATCAAAGGTCATTTTTCTCAGCCATATTAAAACAGGCTTAGGGCTGAGATAGCCTGGGATGGGCCCTCATGAAAAGCATGAACTGCGTATCCAAAAGAAGCAAGATTTAACATTCATTTAAACTTAAGGAGAAGAAAAATGGCCGTGGCTATCAGCTACTCTAACCTTAAATAGTCTTGTCACGGTTGTCCATTTATTTCTAATGTAGTCCGTAAAACGGCTATTCCTCAGGCTTCTCCCCTGCCTTTTAACATTCTTCACCATTAACGGTTTTATACGAGCAGGGAAATGCAGAAACCTTGAGTAACATATTAACAGCAGAAAATGAAGGCTATTTAGACTGGATCAGCATTACCATATTATATTGCTACACAGAATTACCACCATACACCCTCAACATTCACGTTTCAAACATCAGAGGTTCCCACCACAGGCAGTTGGCCCCAAGGCAATTTGTAATGCGGATGGTGCGCCTCTCAGCATTTTTTCCGAGGATGAAATGAGGTAATGTTTGCCCAAAGCTGGCTGTAATTTGATTTGCACTCTAGAAAGCTGGTCTGTTCAGTGAGCACAGCCCTGGCAGCCAAATTAGCAGCGCTCGCGCTTTTAACGGTCAATAAGGCCCCCCAGGTAGGACCCCCGTGGCTGCAAAGCTCGACTGCATGCATTTCTGAGCGAGAACGAGAGCAAACGTGCTGTGTTTGTTGTAAGGTAGCTGGAGTGGACCGGAGGCAGACACTGCAGTGGTTTGGCTGCCCTCGCTCAAAAACACAGGCACCGTGGGCAGGCGAGCTGATGCAGTCACTGGGGAAAACAGTGCGGAGGTTCCTCCAAGAGTAAAAATAGAACCACCACGTGACGTGACCCAGCAATCCCGCCTCTGGGTGCCGATCCAAAGGAAATGAAACCAGAATCTCAAAGAGACACCGGCGCCCCCACGGTCACTGCAGCATCACTCACAGTAGTAAGTGCCCGTCAACACAGGGACGACAATGGAGACGGATGCACACGGAGAGATGCATGGAGATCGAGATCGAGATCTGCAGGGTCCGGCACAAAGAGCGCCCCTTCTTTTAACTACAGAATCTTTTCTTACAAAATCACAGGCATGTGATTCGGTAACCTAACAATATCACATGCAAGCACACCGTAGAACATTTTAGGGGAAATGTTCAAATTGAAACTGTAAATGATTACACGTGTATCATTACCCTGCCAACCACGCTCACGCAGGCCTTACTCCTGCAGGGCCCCGTGCCCCCTCAGTCCTTATATGTCCGGTCTGGTAGAGGCAGGAGGTAAGCGAGTGGCTGCCAGGAGCTGGGAGGTATGGAGGAATTGCATGGAAGAGGGCAGGGGGGCGGGGGTGCTAATGATGGCTTAAGGACAGGGGGTCTCTTTTCAGCATGACGACAGTGTTCAAAAATTGTGGCGATCACTGCGCAACCCTGTGAATACACTCAAAACCACCGAATCGTGCCTTCTGAATGGGTGAGCTGCGTGGTACGTGAAGACAATAAGGCTGTTTTAAAGAGTGGGTTGTGTGGTGTTCTCCAGCTCAGCACTGACTACAGCACAACGCTGAAGACATCTCAGTGCCTATTACTTCTCCATTAATCTCCGGGTGGCAGGATTTTAGGTCATTTTACCTTCTTCCCTATGCTTTTCTGTACCGCTGAACTTTTCACAGTGAGCACAATCAGCGGGGAAAAGGCCTGTTCTCATCTGAAAACCAAGTGCTGTGCTGGAAGTGAGAGGTCGCGTCCGGCGGCGCTCTAACCGGCTCCAGTTTCCGACCAGAGAACTGACCGTGAACAGCAAGGAAAGTGACTCCGCTGATCAGTCCCACGTGACCCAGGCGTCTGCACGGACCGCAGAGCCAGGACCTGGACGCCCTTCCCGAACCCGAGAGCCGGTCTGGGAAGGTGCACGGCAGGTCCTGCCGCCAGGCTGGCTGGTCAGCAGGAATCAAACCGCAGGCCCCGCCTGGGTCACGACTCTGAACACATCTCCATTCAGGAGGGCGCGTCGGAAACCAGGGCTGCCCTAGTTTAAACGGGACGGCGGCCGCGTCTCCATGGGAACCCGGGGGCCCTGGCTCTGCTCCTTTCTCCGCACAGCAGCTCCCGGTACTCCAACCCGGGAGGCAACTTGTATCTCCGAGACAGCAATGTCCAAATTTACTTCTTAAAACTCAAAAGTACATAGATTTTTAAAATGAAATAGTTTTTAAAAAACAGTTCTGTTGAAAACAAAAAAAAAAAATTAAGCTGGGTTTGTTCCCATTCACGTGGAGTTGGTTAAATAAAATCACATTAAGTACAGTTACTGGTGTGGACTGTCAGCAAGAACATAAAAATAAATTTGTTCTACAAACTAAGCACCATTAACTTCTGTCTCTGAAATGTAATTACGCCCCTAACAATATGTATTTTATTTTACTATTCTTTAAAAAAATGTAGTCTGAGTTGGTAGGTCATAATCTTGGCATACAAATTCACATGTGATACAGGATGTTGTTTAGATGAAACACGAATATTCAGACAAACACACAAAACCTTAAATTAGGAGAGTCATGTTCCTACTCTTTAAGACTCAATAAATGTTACTCAATAAAGTACTTCTTTTTCAGGAAAACTGTGCACAAAATAGTTATTGACATATTTTAAACAATATTTTTAGTATTTTAGTTCCATCTGCAGGCTTCTATCATTGCCCTTTCTTCACTAGACATTTTCCATGTTAAATCTTGGTCTTTTACTTCCTCTCCCTCGAAAAATAAAAGATACAAAAGTAACAGCAATTCATTGTTACATAAAGACGGAACAAAATGGGAGAAGAAAAGGAAACTTCAATACCAGCTACAGCCTCCAAGGAAACACATTTTGAAACCCCAACACCAGCTGGCAGTGACTTGGGGTCTTTCCAACGCACTGTGAGGCTGCTGAATTATTACTTTACATTATCTACTCAGAGTCAGCTGTCCGCCTCACCAGACTTCAAGGAGGGTGGGTAGTGCTTGGCATATGCTAGGTAACTAATGCAATCTTCAACACTACACTGGAGTTTTACAGAGTGGATGCAACTTAAACAGAACCCATGAGGGGTGCATCACGTGCTAGCTGTATACAAAGTAGCTCTACATTTATTGATCCACCTAAATAATGCAAATAGAGAATAAGCATGAGAATGAATGACTCTGTGTATAATTTTACAATAAAGGGGCAAGAAAAAAAAAGTACACAACCAGAAATATTTAAACAGAAGAAAATGAAACGATCTTGGTAAAAAAACCACCTTCATGGTGTTGGAAAACTGGAGGTTCCTGGACGGCCAAATTCAGCATAATGTCAAGAAACAGCCCAGAAAATCTAGATCTGAACTTTTTAATGGACTGTGAAGTTGGGATCCCACAAGCTTCCAGGAAAAAAAAAATAACTGTTTAAAAGAAAGCGGGAAAGAGGTCTGGCCCACAGACAATTCTCAGGGTGCAGAAATCCAGGAGAAGGCAAGCTCTCCGCCCCCCCCCCCCCCCCCACTCTCATGACCCAAAACAGCAGAGGGCAGGGCACGGGAGCACTGTTAGGGGCGGGTGACTTCACAGAGCAGGGCGTGTCCTTCGACCGGCAATCTGGGGGTGTCTCCTCTGGGGACAACATCGTACTACACTTGTTTTTAAGCAAATCAAGACTATCCGCTGGCTGCAGGGATCATACACCACCCCTCATTAAAGAAAAATAAAATGCACAAAAAAATACAGGTGAAAAAGTTGTAAATAACACTTGCTTGCTCCAATTCACACTTTAATGAATAAAAGGATAAATTCTGGCAGAGGAATCATTGCTGAGCCTATGGACAAGGTGGAAATATCCCAGAGTCCCGAAAACTCAGCTCTTGTCTGGAATGTGATACTTGAAAATAAAACAGTACTATCCCAACTGAGCAAAAGTACCTATTTAAGAGGGAAAATATATAATTTGAGCTGATTTACCAAAAGAATAGTATCCCTTTGGGGCAGTAAAATAGTTACGGCTCTCTAAGAACAAAATTCTAAAGATTCAGACATCTGTTCGTGTAAATAACACTATACATTGCTGCTGCATTAAACAGGCTCAAGGGCTGTTTATGCACCACATCTCAGTCCAGTTAATAAGACTGTATGCTACATTAAGTATGTGTGTGTGTGTCTTCTAGCCTTCAGCAGAGACACTTTGAATAATTTGATCTTTATTTTGCAAATCAAAGCTGCCAGTGTCACCATGTTAGCACTGTCACTAACTGTGGCTCTGCCCAATTCCTTACACAGTGGAGAAACGAACAGTTTACAGTGTTTTGATAAAAGTCAGTCCCAGAGCAGCGAAAGAAGGAAAACACAATGCAAGGACCTGGATGCAGGAGAGGTTGTTCACTGAACGCCTCCAGGGTCCAGAAGGACCGGTTCACGAAGGAGCCAGGAGTCACACTGAGGAGGAGTGTGTCCCTTATCCTCCGAGCAACGGAAAGCCACCGCGAGACTATGTGGTGCACACGACAGCAGCCAGGCAGACATCTCCCCTGCCTCCTGCCAGTATGAGGTCCGCCCCAAGGAGACCAGAGCCCCGTTCCCTGGGAATTAATGTCACTAATGTGGTCAACACCTTCCAATTGGCTTAAGGAAATTTTAAGTAGATAGGCACCAGTGACTCTTAATCTTCGATTTAGTCTAGGGTGACCACAGTCAAGATCAGGTCAGCATCTGCCCAGGAAACTACAAAATAAAAATGGATTTCTTCCTACACGAATGCACTGTCGTCGCAAAACACCCCTGAACGTTTCCAGAAAACAGATGCCACTTGTTTCTACCACGATCGCCTCCGAAACCAGAAAAGCCCACAGAAAGAGCAGGTGCACCTCGTAAGGGTTATTTCCGGTGCCTTCGCACGAGCAGGGTGCCGTGGTTGCTTATGCGGCTGCTCATTGCCACTCCGTACACTGTCCTCATGTTTTTGACCACGTCTTACTTTCTCTACACGCTCAGCAGAGCCTCCAGATCAACAATTCTGAAGTATTCTTTTTTGCTTCTCTCATCGCACGCCACGGTACTATGGTACCTTATTAAGAGTACAAATAGCCCTGGCTGGTGTAGCTCAGTGGATTGAGCGTCAGCCTGCGAACCAAAGGGTTGCCAGTTCGATTCCCAAGTCAGGGCACATGCCTGTGTTTCGGACCAGGTTCCCAGTAGCAGGCCCATGAGGGGCAACCACACATTGATGTTTCTCTCCCTCTCTTTCTCCTTCCCTTCCCCTCTCTCTAAAAATAAATGAATAAAATCTTTAAAAAAAAGAGTACAAATAATTCAGTTCCCTGTGGTTTTCTTCTTTTAGATTATGAGACCATCTAGCTCTTAGGAACTTTTTTAATGGATTTTATGAAACAAGTCCCAACATTCTTCACATATAAAATACTGATTTCAAAGATACCAGTATTTAATAGCATCCTCCAAAGTCTGATGAGCATTTCTGTATCGTGCCCAGATCACAAGCCAGGGACGGCCGGTGTTAGTTCAGAGGCTCGGCGCCAGTGTGCACACGCCCTTTCTGAACACGAACAAGGACAGCCCTTCGCACTTGGCCTCCAGGGGCTGCCTTTTCAAACCAGCACCGGCTTTCTGGTACAGCCTTCTTCCCACCACTGCACTGGCTCAACACCGTGCACTGCATCTCTGTGGCCCATGGCTCTTTGCTGGGCCTCAGACAGGGTTACGGTTGGGCCTCAGTTCCCCTGCAAGAGAAGAATCCTTCAGGGCAGGATTTCAGCCTAATGTCCCCTTGCATACAGAGGTACTCAAATGATAGATGAATTCATGAATTTTCTTGGGGAGGAGGGGCCACGGGACATAATAAAATATGTCTTTAATAAGCAGTAAAGACAAAAAAGAGGTCAGGAAAAATCTTAGTCTCTCTACTTTTTATTCCTCTACGTAAGTTAATCTGCACAGTAGAATTTTCTATGTATTTTTAAATATTAGCATTCAAGGATAACAGTCTATGGTTTAGCAATACGAATGTCTTTATCTCACTTAATTCCCACAGTGATTCCCTAACACGGGCTTTCTCGTGATCCATGTCTCACACACGGTGCAGCAGCAGCGGTTCAGGTTCAGGTTCAAGGTCAGGGAAGACCACCTGCCCGTGGGGGGGGGCGGGGAAAGAGACTGGAGTCTCCCGACTCCCATTCTAAGTTCTCTCCACTGAATCACAATCGAGACCTTAATTTTACTCCAAAACTGTAAAACACAAAGTAAAACGGAAGTTCGTCTCTTTCCTCCTTTCTCCCCCTGAACGGACTGCCCGGAAAGCCTTCTCACGTGCGCTGTGAAGGTCTTGCACTGAAAAGCAGAGACACAGAAAAAGCGGCCTGAAGGGGGGAAGAGCCAGCCCCGGCCATGCCTTCCTTGCAGGGCAGGGCCAACGGGAAGAAGTCCCATCTGTCCACGCCAACCTTCCTATAACCGGACGCTGGGAGTGACGGCCCCCACAGACTGACCTCGCAGGACCGTGAAGGCTGTGAGTTTGAAAACGAGGGAGACAGGGGAAGCGGGAAGCATGAGAGTGAAGCACCCACAGACAGACTGTCCCGCCCCACCCCCCAAACCTGTTTAAAAAGGTTACTTTCCCAGTAGGGTTAGCTGACTTAGGAAAGCTCAAAGGGAAAGACACTGTCCACGGCTGCCTTTGGGACCCTTCATGACCCAATTTCGTGTGACTTTATTATGCTGTATGATTTCACGTGTTAAAAGCATTAAGGAAGTGCCCCCCAAAAGTGCTCTGCCAAGAATCAAGTGTGATTTGTCTGCGCAACATTCCCATTCTCCCCCTCCCCGCCCCCGGCTGGTGGAACCGTCTTCACGGGCGGGCCTTCGCCCAGAACCACACATCCCATCTCCTCCGCCTCCTGGCCCGTCCGTCGCATCCCACTGAACAATGGAAAGAGGACGAGCTGCGACACCAGATCTGGGGACACACGCCAGCTCTGCCGCTGTCTAGCTGTGGGCCGCCGGCCCTTGGGCAAGCCCAGGGACCTTCTACAAGCCCCACTCGCATCTCTGAAACAAAGACAATGCCACCAATGTCGTGCAGCTGTTATAAAGGTGGTCGGTAACGTAGGTGCCCAGTTAGGAACTGGCACAGAGCAGATATTCACGCCTCAGACGTGCGTGAACAGCTCGATGAGAGCAGGAGTTGAAGGCCTACAGCAACAGCTTGGCAGGTAGAGGAGGCACTAAATAAAAGTTAGTCATGTCCCCTCCTCACTCTTTTTAAAAAATATTTTATTTATTTTTAAAGAGAGGGAAAGAAAGGGAGAGAAACATCCAGGGACCTGGCCCGAAACCCAAGCATGTGCCCTGACCTGGAATCGATCTGGTGACCTTTCAGTTCGCAAGAGGACACCCGACCAGCTGAGCCACACCCGTCAGGGCCTCTTCACTCTGTTCCTTTCCTCTTTATACTTTGTCGTTTCAGGCTTCATCTTTCTCACCAATATTACCACCACGGTGTCCTAAACTGATCTCCATACCCACCACCCCATTACACATTTGCTCTAAAGCACAAACCTGATTCATCGCATCAAACGTTTACTTAGCACCCCGCAATGCCTGGACCACCGACCGACATAATATGCACACTTCTCAGCAAGAATGCAAGGTCCTCCCCAACCTTTCCAGCCTCATTTCTCAGGATTTCCCTCTCCCCACACACGTTCTCGGGCCCCCGCCCCCCACAGTCAATCTGTTGTGTCCCAACTGCTGCACGCGCTCAGGCCCCCACACCTACCCAGAATGTTCTCATTCGAGACACAGCTCAACCACCATCTCCTCTCTGGAAATTTCCTTAGCCCTGGAATTTTCTTTAGCATTCATTCCAAAGGCCTTTCTGCACCCTTCGTCCACAACATTTCCCAAACTGGTTTCTAATTCTGCTGGCCTTGCTTCTCGTAGCCCCCACCCAGCTACGACACCCTGGAAGGCAGAGAAGGGGCCGCCTCATCACTCGCGTGTGCCCCCAGCGCCTGGCACGGCCGCTCCGCTCCCAGCAGGGTCGGCTCCCGCGACAGAACCCTGCCGCTGCTCTCACGAATGCCGGCAGCCTGGAACAGGAGAGCGTTGCTACGGACACAAGGTATTTCTAGAGACTTTTGGAGACGTCTTAAAATCCAATTAATTTTTTTTTTAAATCTCAAAAAGATTAAAAAACGCTGAGATAAAACTTACACGGATGCTCATATCAGAAGGTATATCAGGCCAAAAAGTGTAAGGAAAAAATAAACAGATGGAAGCTCAATATTTATTTATAAAGCCTAAAGAAAATTTCAAACATGAGGGCATCTTTGACTGTGTTCTCATTTTCAAGAGATATTTTTAGAGCAAGAGCAGTTTTGCCAAGGGCAAATATTAAGGAGTTCCTCTCACAAAGAGGAAACCCCGGTTGAGCAGAACACAAGCAGTAGAATAATCTTACTGGCTATGCCTATGAGTTTCCTTTTAAAAATACATTTAAAATTATTTTCTATTTTCAAATGATTCAAACATTTTTCCAAATGAAACACCATGTAAATTTACCTCTGCCAATCATTGCAATGACTGACTCTATATTTCATATAATTCATAACTATCATCTGCAAAATTGCTACACAGGTACCTGATAAATAATACAGAAATACAAAATATCAGTCTGAATAATGCATTTTCAATGCATCTGTTTAAAGATGCAATGCATCGAGTCGGTTTCCATTAGACAACTGAAAGAGAGAAACTGAAGCATGTGGCATAAAAGGAAGAACACTGTTTCAACTCTTTTCAAAAACGTTACATGTGATTTGTGTTTAAATTCCAAATATAACTCACTGTATTTAGCACCTCCTGTACTCTCCAGTATATTAGATAATTGCACACCGAGTTAAAACAAAATAAAGGAAAACATGTCTGCCACCCACCCTTCTCCCAAGAAACGGAAATATGAAACACACACAGAGCACCTTGTAAAGGTCAGCAGGATGCGCCCCAAAGAAAGCTATTTTTTTCTCCATTTAAAAAATTTGTCTGAGGATTTAGAGGACTTAGGGAACAAGGGAGAGAGAGGAAGGGAGAATTGTGTAATTACTGGTTTTGGTAAAAAAGATAGGTTAGTAATTTTCTAATCCTGCTCTGGAGAACCACGTACGTGCCTCGGCAGCTACGGGCTCCCAAGCCCCCATATCCATCAGAGAAGCTCCATTTTTCTGGGTCTGTCTATGCACGGGGTCTCTGAAAAATAACTGTCTGAACAAAGGTGTCCGTGACTTTAAAAAGTCTGAAAATCCCTAAGAAGGATTCACCAATATTCAATGTATAATATTGACATCAACACCTAATAAAACAATAAACAGAACATTCATATGAGCAAATGCTTTTTAAAAAACACAAAAAAAACAGTAAAACAGTCCTGGCTGGTGTGGCTCAGTGGACTGGGTGCTGGCCTGCGAACCAAAGGGTTGCCAGTTTGATTCCCAGTCAGGGCACAAGCCTGGGTTGCAGGCCAGGTCCCTGGATGGGGGCATGAGAGAGGAAACCAATCCATGCTTCTCTCACACATTGATGTTTCTCTACTTCTCTTTCTCCCTCCCTTCCCCTCTCTGAAAATAAATAAAGAAAATGTTTTTTAAAAATATTAAAAAATGTTAAGACATTAAGTAGGCATGACTAATATCTGTAGTTGCTTTACCTTTATGAATAAATTCCTTTTGCCTTTGATTAGAGACTTATCGGGTACCTTGTTTAGGGAGGGGACACACAGGTTAACCTTTTTCAACTTGGTTTTGGCAGAAAGACAATGGACGGTTTTAACAAGAAACTGGCAGCGAGCCCAAAGGGAACGGCGGTGGAAGGGAAAGACATTTCTGAAGACTAGGGGTGACACTGCTGGGTGTGTGTGTCTGGGTGGGTGCAGGGGGACTACGGAATAAACCCAGGCAGGGGACACACCCATCCTACTTCGGTGGAGATCTACGGAAAAAAAATTAAGTCCTTCCCCAGGGACGCTTCTGATTCCTAGCATCCTCTTCCTCCCACGCCCCCACTTCCGAACCCATCAACGGCACCAAAATCAGAAAGTCCTGTTAAACTACAGTGATTTACGAAAAGTCCTTTTCTACACAAATCAGACTTTGGAAAACACCAACCACTTCATACGCTTTGTTTTCTCTGATGAAAAAGCTGTAGACCCAAAAGCATCTTTGCCAATGATTTGGGCCATGATGCCAGCAGATGACAGGTGACAGGATGGGCCAGCTTCTTCCCCCTTTCTTTCTCTCTCCTCAGCCTGTGGTATTTTTTACAGGCTCAGGTCGTGACAGAGAAGAGAAGAAAGTTCCAAAATTGTCTAAGAAGGATCTACTAATTTGTTCTGCCCTTCCAAAATGCTGGTGTAAATGAGGGGCGATTTTCTCACTTGCCAAACTTTTTATAATATGGGAATTACAGAGAATGTCATTGAGTCTCTCCATATCAGGACTCATTAATTTGAAAGGATTAAGATCAGAAAAAAAAAAAACATTAATTAGCTTTATACATTCTGAAAGCAAACTGTGTGACCATGCATTGATTAAAACACATGCTTTCCATTTGGTTAAAAAAAAAAAACTGGTAACAAGATAACAATCTTAACTTTAAATTAGTAACGTGTAGCTCCTAACATCAGTAAACACTCTTGAAGATTTAGAAATTAAAATCCTAGTCCGTTCCAAATATGGAGAGGCCAAATATGACTGTGACACATACACTGTCGAAACGGTGGTCCTTTAGTTGCCCTTTAATTATGTTACTGTGTAGTTGGCCCATTTAGTAAGATACCAAGAACCGCAACTCTGGCTTCTGCCCTGCGGTAAGGCCGTGGTGAAGGGAAGGCCATCCTACGCCCACATCAGAACGCCGAGATAACACCGACGTCTGTGAGGCAAGCACAGTGACCCAGTCCATCTACACTCCAAACTGTCCACACGCAGACTTCTCTGTCTACTTTCTGGACTTCCTGACAAACCAGGAGAAGTTCCAGTGGCCTGTTTTCTCGAAACAGATAAGCCAGGAGAGCTACGTACCAATCAGTTATACAGATGCTAGTGTCCTCCAAGGAGATCTAACGCAAACCACCTTGAGGCATAATACTAGGTTTCCACCCAGATGCCGAAATGTCTTCTTGCACCGAAATTCACATTTGAAATAAACTAAAACATGGAGATGTTTCAATCCTTTTTACAATAAGGGGCAGAATAAATAAAATTTAATTGATCTATAATAGGTTTTGAAATTCTAAACCTTCAACAAAATATCAAATTTTAATCTGTGTATCCTTCCTTTGAAGATGTATAAATAAATTCTGTTTATAGAACATTTATATCATGTAGATCACTACTAAATATACAACAAAGTCAAATCACATTTGTATTGTTTTATATATAAACAGTTTCTGAGTATAAAAATCTCCCCAAAGAGATAACAATACACTGGTGCATTTCTTCTTGTTTTTTAAACAAAAAAAAAACAAAAAGAGAGCTCATCTCTGACACATACACAATCTTAAACTCTGGAGGGGTTTTTAAGTGAATTATTTCTACATAGCTGTCTAACCAATATGCTGTGGCAGGGGAGATGCAATTCACAGCTTGTACCACCTGAGGGCACTCCTAAAATCTTGAAATGACTTTTAGAATCAAATTTGTATCTCCTAGGATGAAGGATTATCCCCCTCCAGTCCTACTGGAGGTTCGAGGCCTTGGTAGTGGCTTAAAACACATTTCAGAAACCACGTTTCCTCACAAAACCTGAGGTGAGGATGAATGTGCATCACTTCTACCCGCTGCACATTCTCTGGGCCTCACACCCTTCCGACAGAAGTCGAGGGTCCAGAGCAGGTCCCAGATGACTTCCAACGAGAGTGTTTGAAAGTCACCAACGGACCAATCTCATACGACTACCCTGACACACTCCGAGTTTACATCAGCAGATAAAAGTTCACACTTCTGCAGAGAATAACAGAAATTCAAGAATCACTTCGGATACACAGATGATTTACAAGCTGGTCAGAAAAGAACTGTTTTAACTCAGACATGGCGCTTCAGTTCAAGGGCACAGGCCCAGCACAGGCGCTTACCTGTCTCCTGTGAATTCAACACTTCTAAGGCATGCATCATGGCACTTGCAAAGACATTGGCATCCTCTTTGCTGCCAAAGTTGAGACCGTACACCTGTCTAGCATCTCGCCACTGGTGGAAGGTCTGCGTAGCTTGATTGTACTTCAACCCTTTAGGAATGGCACAATTTATCACCACCTAAAAGACAAGAATTCTTCATAAAGTCCAGCTAGTAACTGGCAAAGTCAACAAACCCTGACTGAACGGATACACAGTCATTCATTCACTCAGATCTGCTCTGGGCTGACCTTGGCAAAAAACGGTTAAAACAACTGTCCAGGGTAAAATCAGTCCGCAGAAGTGACAGTCTGATGGGTGGCAGTTAAGCTGTCAGATGGTTACAAAGATCTGGCCTTAAAATAGTAAACCAGAAAAACAAAGGAAAAGATATATCCCTCATTAAATGTATTTTAAGATGTTTAGTGAATATTATAAAATCACAAAGTGTATAAAACTTAAGCCTGTGGCCTGGCCAGGTGGCTCAGTTGCTTGGAGCACCATCCCATACACCAAAAGGTGGCAGGTTCAAGTCCCCGTCAGGGCACACACTGAGGCTAGAGGCTCAATCATTGGTCAGTGCATGAGCAAGAGACAACCCGTCAATGTTTCTCTCTCTTTCTCTCCCCACCCCTTCTCTCTCCGAAATCAATAACGTATCCTCAGGTGATGATTAAAAAACTTTTTTTTTCTTAATTTTAAGCATGTATCTCAGCGAACATTCCCATGCAGCCAAACTCCTGATCAAGAAATAGGACATCATTCTTCTATGTATATTTGAAACCCTGTAAAGCACTATCTTTAGCTTTAGGCAGTTGGGGATCGTGTAAGATCAATATTTATGTTTCCAGTTGCTTTTTGTTCCTTCGGCCTTCTTCACGCTCCCGCTGGGACCACTTCTGATCTTGAAGAATTTCTTCCAGTGCAGATCTGGCGATGAATTCTCTCCCTTTTTGTCAGAGAGTATCGTCCTTTCGCCTTCATCTTGTAAGGGTATTTTCATGAAGCACGGCATTTTAAGTGGGCACTCACTTCCGACAGTCCACTGAAGTCCACGGCCCTCCAGCTCACGTTTCTATCGAGACACCGGACAACAGCTTCTAGTTCTTCTCTGGAGTCGTCTTAGCTTCCTTCCGTGACTGCTCGAGAGTTCCACCTCAGTGTTCAGTGTACAGTGGTTTTAACACAGTGAGTGTATACGTGGTTTTCTCTGTGTTTATCCCACTCAAGGCTCATAGCATTTCTCAGGGGATATTCTTTCATCACTTTTGAAAAGATTCTTGTTCATTATCTTTTTAGTTGTTATTCTGCCCCATTCTCCTCTCCCCTCTGGGACTCTAATTATACAGATGCTACACTGTTTGGGGTTTTTTTTTTTTGCTGTATTTCCTATATTTAAGCTCTTTTTATATTGCATTTTTCTCTCTCAGAGTATCTTAGCTTCAGTCTGAATATTTTTTCTGATATATACATATATATTATATACATATATATTCCAGTTTACTAATTCTTTTTAGCTGTTTCTAAACTGTTATAAAACCCATCTCTGAGTTGTTCATAGCAGTTATTTCATTTTTCAATTCTTAAAATGCCATTTGGTTCTTTTTTCAAGTATCCGGTTCTCAACTAAAATACTCCATCTTGTCTTGTATTTCCTTGAGTATATTAAGCACAGTTATTTTAAAGTCACTTTCTGATAGTTCCATTAACTGGATTCGTACTGGATCTACTACCATTGTTCGTCTTGCTTCCTCGAATGCCTGGGTATTTTCATTGAGTGCCAGACATTGCATATGGACCAATATAAGGACATTTTGAGGCCTGTGGTAATGTTATATTTTTTCCAGTGAAAATTTACATTTGCTTCTGGCAAACGGCGAGGGAAACTAACAGTCTTAAGTCATCTTAATTCAAAAGTGATTGAAATGAATGAATTAACAGTCAAACTTCTTCCAAGCATATGGGAATTCTAGGCCCCGAACTGTGGGCTGGGGGATTACCAAGATAACCCTTCCTCATCAGCAGGGCCAGACTTTAGATTTCTGCTCTGCTGGTCCCACGACTCTCTCCAAAACCTGCTTAGTTTCTCAGTCTCCTCTTTCAAAACTGGCACGCACCTCTAGTAAACGCAGGTCCAAAGCTGAGTTCACGTCTATGGTAAGATCGTAACGACTTACTAGTATATTTCTTTCCTCACATGCTTAGCAAACATCCCCATCCTTGACTGCGTCCTTCCTTCAAGGCTGGGAACTCTATGATGCTCGTGAAACCTAACCACTGTGCCTACGACATAATAAGCACTTAAAACATGTAGAAAAATGGAATGTTTTAATATGTTTATATAATTTGTACATGCTCCATCCTATAAATAAATGATTATTTTTTTAATGGCTCTTAGTATAAAAAGTTTAGATGTCGTTTGATAAATTATAACATGTTTCCACTTGGAAAAGACCGATAACCATTAAGAAATGTAACAGGGTACTCTGGAATGAGAGGAAATCAATTTTTATTCGATGTACTCATATGTATATTATCATTTCTGTTACTTTAGTATTTTTATAAAATTGCATTTTCTAATTGCTTATTGCTAGTTGTACAAAAATGTTCCTGACTTTTATATACTGGTCTTGTGTCCAGCAACCCTGCTGAATGGTCTTGACAGTTGTAATGTTTTATCTTTGTACACCCTTGGGACGCTTCTGGGGACAGGTGCATCACCTATGAATTAAAATCAGCTATTTCTGTCTTTTCAAACCTTACAGCTTCTATTTTTTCATCTTCATATCACTAAGTCACCTCCTCTGCAATGCTAAATAAAAGTGATTAAAGCCGAAATCCTCAACTTATTCCTGAGTTTAATGGAAATTCTCCTAACACTGCACTGACCTGCAGTGTTCGCTGAATGTCTGTATCAGTCATCCTTATCAGCCAGAGAAAATTCATTTTCAAACGTGCTGGGAATTATTACCTACAGATTCTAATTTTATCAAATGCTTTTCCTGAATCTCAATTCTCGTAGGTTTTCTCCCAATTTCAATACTAGGTTATCTAATGTTAAACTCCCCTTATATTGCCGAGAGAGAGAGAAATCCTATTTGGTCCAGAGGTGGTCTTTTTCTTTGTCGTACACTTTACTGAATTTGGTCCGCTAATATCTTATTGAGGACTCCTACGTCAATATTTATAAGTGGGACTGGCTTAGAATTTTCCTCTCTCAAACCTTTCTGTTTTAGACATCAAAATTGTACAAGCCTCATAAAATACTATTCTTTAAAACAATTTGTCTATAACTAGCAGTGTTTTAAAGATTTTTACATTTTGACTGCAAATATTCTGGACTGACTCCCTCTGTTTTATAAAATTTTAGGTAGCTCATGAACTGTTGATGTATTTTATATGGTTGTAGGCCTATTAAGTTCTACATTTCTGCCAGTTTTGGCAAATCATATTTTTCTACAAAATGGCCCACTTACTGGCATCAAGTTATTCATAATCTTATGGTATAGTCATTTATTTATTTTTTTTAAAGATTTTATTTATTTATTTTTAGGGAGGGGAGGGAGGGAGGGAGAGAGAGAGAGAGAGAGAGAGGGGGAGAGAGAGGGGGAGAGAGAGGGAGAGAGAGAGAAACATCAATGTGCGGTTGCTGGGGGTTATGGCCTGCAACCCAGGAATGTACCCTGGCTGGGAATCGAACCTGGGACACTTTGGTTCCCAGCCCGCGCTCAATCCACTGAGCTACGCCAGCCAGGGCTGTATAGTCATTTATTTTTGTACTATATCAATATCTTTTCCAATCCTAATACTGTTTATTTGTAACTGTCTTTTTTTCTGTTTCAGTCTGCCAACTTTTCCATTCAGTAGGGCAGCTTCTGTGTTAACACTTTCTATTTATTTTTAGATTTCCTTCTGCTTCCTTCTTCATTTGTGGTCATTTGAGGTCATTAAGGAAGATTCACCCAGCTGAGGGCAGCTTAGACACTGCACAGGTTTCTGTACATAGTAACTGGTCACCCAGGTCTAAGTACTTTCTTACTTTCTGTACACTTTCCAGTCTTCATAATGACTTCGTCTGAGTGTCCTGGATTACTAAGAAGTGTTTTCAAGTTTCCATCCATTTTAAAAACACTCCCTTCGTCAAAAACCAGAAGTCATAGGATAGTCTGGAAATTGCCTGACTTGGTAAAGATGTCTTTCTAATTATTTTTAAGTATTCATTTTCTTTTTTGCCAAAATTTACCCTTTAGGACTGTTCTTCAGTACTATCTACGTTTTCCCCATAGAGACTACTTCGACTCCGGCTTTAAACTCCTGCTTTCTTTCACTGAGCATGTACCAAGTCCCGCTGGGATACAAGGTGACTCTGAGGACGGAGCAGAGCCTTACCTGGTGGTCCTGGATCTTCCTGCCCACCACTCGGAACGTGTTGTTGCCCGTGTGGTGATATATGTGGACTCTGCTGAAGCCAGTCGAGCCACCGGCCGGCACCCACTTCTTATTGGCATCATCATAAACCATCACGGCAGCTCTTGCCTGACAGATACTCTGTTCACTGTTCAAAGAAAAGGGCAGACTTGAGACATTTAAAACATGCCGAGGTGCCCACATAGCCACATACATCAGAGTCACAGCGCTGGCCAACCTAGCAGTCGGTCAACAACGGACGCTCTCCTGGGAGCTGCAAACGACAGTGAGTGAGCGAGTGGGACAGAAGCTTCCTGCCCTCGCGGGCGCAGTCGAACAGACGAAACGACAGAGGCAACGAGGGACCGTGCGGAGGAGACCAGGATCCACGGACACACCAGCAACACAAAAAAGGTTTCTCCTAAATCTGAGCATCTAACACTTCCATCAACCTGAACACAACTACAAGTGTAAATTAATCATCTGTTTAACCGCATATTATGTGTCTAACACCGGTGACCTGTGTGTGAATCCCTCTTTACCGAAAACCATCTTCTCCATCATCATGGCTTCAGGGTGTCTGGCAAGTTCTGACAAGCGTATCTGCCCCCCGAGATAGGGAGTGGGAGCTAGCAACCGATGGCCGGCAATGTGAGTCCCCTCGGGCAAGGTAACACCCTGTGTGTCACATTCCTTCACTTAAAAACGAAAAAGTAAAATGAGAGGCTTTCTAGGGATCCTTCTGGATTTTAATTCTAACCTTCACCGACAAACATTTCAAAAAGAGCGATTCCGGCACAATGTCTTTCGATCTCAGCTTCATCTCAGTGACCTGCTACCAAAGGAGACGGAGACGCGTGAGCAAATAAAATGAGGGAGATGATCGTAATCTCACATGAAGCACCAGTTTCATCTTTCAAAAAAACTCTCTAACACCATCGGGGGTAGGGGAAGACCGATTTGAATTGTATTAATTTCATACCGTATTTTATTTTTTAAAAAAATCACACACGAAAAGTGGTCCACAGAAGACGGGCACACGAACGCCACGCTGACCGCTGACCGCTGACCCACCTCACTCAGCCCCCCCCCCCCGGCGCAGGCTCATCGGAGGTGGACGCCGCGGTGAATGCAGCTGCGCCCAGGCAGCTCGCCCAGCCCCGTCTTTCAGGAAAGCTTTCCTCCCTCCAACCTACTCCAAAGATTCCAAACATCGCGTGGGTTCCTCCCCAGCGTCCTCGGAAACAAAGCCACTTTCCCGACTTCTCCTCCCCACACGCCTGCCCCACCTCGACACCGTGACAGTGTGTGTGTGTGTGTGTGTGTACGCGTGTGTGCGTGTGTGTTGTTCCACCTGCTGAGGGACCTGGTGACCGAGGGCCACTGGAGACACAGGCGGTCGCAGCACTGAGCAGGAGCACTGCTTCAGGACGGGGGGTCACAACTGCTTCTCCTCTCCCACGAAACAAATGTTATAAAAACCTGGAACAGTATTTGTGCGGCACAAACGCTAAAATGAACCCAGTGACAGTCTACATTTTTATGTCGCACTAGAACTTTTTGGTAAAATAGCTCTGGGAATAGAAACGAGGCAATGACTTGAACTTGAATTACTTCTTAAAGCCTGATTAAAGAGCATTTTGTCAGCACGGCCGTGGGAATCTCTTCGCCACGCACGAGAGAAATACTAAGGTGACAACACTCACGTAGGCCCGCAGGAAGACGCCATGGACAAGGTAAGACAAGGCGCCTCTTACAGCCCACAGGCCCGGAAACGAATTGACCACTAACTGCACGTCGCAATTCGATGAACGAATCTGTGAATTAATTAAGAACAGTGTTTCCCAGGTTCCAAAAATTATTATTTTTGGACACACAATGGGATTCCCATGGTTCGAGAAATGATGTCTCTTCAAGAAAAGTCCCAGTGGGTTCAACACAGGCTCGGCAACGGAAAACCCCTATTTTGTAAACTAGGTCATTCCATGCCTCAAAAAAAGAAGTTTAAAAAAAATACAGAAAATCCAAAACCAGGCGAGTTAGATATATTGTCCCGACTTTTTCCTCCCCCCACTGCTCTACAGCGGGGACCTGGAAGCATCCCACAGATGGAAGCACACAGTTCATGAAACGGCTTTTCCCTGGTGCTCACCATACACACTGCCTGTCCACCGGCAAATGTCCGGTGACCCCAACTTCCCTGGGAAAGCTACAACCACGAAACAAGGACATCTCCAAATGAACCCACCAGAGCAGCCAACGAAGGCCAACAATGCAAAAACCGAGTTGACTCGTTTTCTAATGAAGATGAAAAGAACTGTTCAAAGTGAGGTTTCGTGAAAGGCACAAGTCTAACTCCGAACAGAGCCAAGGAGCACCAGAGGAGCCAACGGTAAAGAGAAGAAAAAGTCAGACGTGGGTAGGAGCTGAAGTGCTGTGGGGGAAAGCAATGAGAGCCGCAGGAGGTGTGGCGAGCGGTGAAGGAGAAGGCTGAGCCCACGTAACTGCAGTCCCAGAAGACGTCTGGCACTCCAGAAGCCGCAACAAGGGTCAGCCAGGAGGCGATGACACCCACCCCCCACTGGAGTTCTGGGTGACAAATCGAGTCAGGCCTTTCCACAGCATGGGAGGACCTTTCTTGCTAGAGACAGACATCCTGTGGCATAAAAAATATTCGGTCTTTGTCCCGGTTCCTGGCACAGAGCTCCCAGAACAAAACCCCCTGGCATCTCCAGAGCAGTAAGAGAGTTTTTGGTATGCTAATGAGATGACTCTAGGCTCCAGGAGGGAGGCCGGTTGCCAGAAACACTACGCCATGATTAGAGGGTTGAAATGTTCAGTCCCACCCCACCCCCACCTGTGGGGTGGGGAGAAGGGCCAGAAATTGAGTTCACTCACCAATGACCAATGACTTCACCGATCATGACTACGTAAACGAAACCTCCATAAAAACACCCCAACAGCTCAAGTCCGGGTGCTGGGTGGGTGGCATGCCCACAGTGGGCACGGAAACTGCACCCACCCCTGGTGTTTTTATGTGCAAGCACTCTTCCATCTGGCCGTTCCTGAGCTGCATCCGTTACAGTAAATCAGTACCAGCAAGTCAAGTGCTTGCCTAAGTTCAGGGAGCCATTCCCATGAATCACCAAACCTGAAGGGGGGTCGTGGGAACCCCCGCATGTGCCGTCCACAGGGCAAAGGTGGAGAGTCCAAGTGCCCCACTGGCAGCTGGCGCCCGAAGTGGGCACAGTCTCATGGGGCGGAGCCCTTCCCCTATGGCACCTGCGCTCACTCCTGAGAGTGTCCGTCACAACTGAACCCAACTGTCGGACACCCAGGCGGTGTCAAAACCTGAACCGGTTGTGATGCAAGAAGAAAACCACGCTGCACACCAACCCCCACTCCAGGTGTGCACAAAATAAGCCGCTGGCTACCTGCTTGGGGCCTCACGGACTCAGGAACTTCAACCGCAGGTGGGATGAACCAACACAGAAGGTCAGCACTATTTCGGCCTACTTGCCAGGTAGGAGACTGGGGGTGTGGGAGGGATCACCGCAACGCAATAAAACGAAGACATTCTGGCACTTAAACATCGCACAATAAAGAAACCTACTGTAACGTACTGTAAATGTAGCAGCTGGCTTTCCACACAGCTCTCCACATTGTCTGTTTCTTCCTTCCCCTTTCTCTCTGACCCACTGAAATACTTAAGGGGGTCTGCTCGAGGGCGCCGCCGGCCCTGGCCCCAGCAGAGCGGCCTGTGCAGCTGCACATAAACAAGCAACGGAAGAGACAGCTCAAAGGGTCTTCTGACGGGGATCTCCAGCTTTCTCCCGGAGGGTTTCTAGCTGAGAAAGTCACCGAATGGATTTCTGACGTGCGGACGGTGCACACACACGGGCAGTTTTTCAGGGAAAGGAACAGGGAAGGGAGGCGAGACTTGAGAACCACAGCTACTGGAGTCGAAAAGGGGGAAGAATGAAGACCTAAACAAGCACGGCAGAAACACCCCGAAACTTCATGCTTGTTACGCGACCATCCTCTCTCCGCATCATAACAAGCCTCCACGTGGACACCTGCAGAAGAAGCCTTCAGCGTCCGGAGCCCACAGAGGAACTACGGGACACCAAATCCGTCAACTACTCGGGTGCGGTTTTGTGAAGATCAGGCACCAAATCAGTTGCAAGCAAACATGTCATTCTATGACCAAAGGCAGTTGGTATATATGAGAGGTAACAGTTTTTCTTTCTGACATTAACTTTTGTGTTTTTAAAATAAAATACGGCATTAGAAGGTGAGAGATAGCTGTTTTTTTTTTTCTTTTTAAGTGTAAAAACCACGCCCCTACATTACAATTCTGTGGCTTTGTCAAGTAATTCATCCCTGACTATAGTGAAGTTCCCTGAACAGGTAGGTATGATGGTAGAAAATGGTTGCTGAGCCCTGTTCTCAGAGCTACTAGTGAGAGAGAAGCTTCCCCGTATTTAAGCATTTTAAGGATGGCTTGGCTATTTACTGAGGTTGCAGTGAAGCCACATCTTTGTAAATAGCAGCTTTCTTTCAAAGACGCCACTCGTGAATCATTACTTGTCAAAGACAGCACGGCCACCACAGGGCCTAGCACACAGGGGACGCTCTTCAAATGCTTCTTCAGGACCGGATTTCATCTCAGGAGCTCCCACTTATGGAGACCTGGATCAGATTCCGTTTCTCCGTGAAGGCTCTCCGGGGTCTCCAAAGTCAGAGACACCTGCATCCTCCTGGGTCTCACAGTACTCACTAATCTCTGAACAAGGATAGCTCTCTTGGAGGGGGTGATGCCTGAGCCCCCGGAAGGCGTGGGCACTCCACTCCAAATGCGCCCGCTGGGAAGCCACTCGAGAGCTCTAAGCAGAGCCTGCCTCACGTTTTTAAAAGATGGATCTCGCTGCTACGGAGACGGAGGCGGGACTCAGGAAGGGGGCACAGAAGTCAAGAACGGAAGCATGAAGCCCAGTGTGAGATGAACGCACGGTGACCCCACTGGAAACACGGGAGGGAAGCGTGTGGGAACACGTGTCGGAAGGGATGCGGGCGGGGATCGCCGGTACACAGATGGGAGAGGAGGGAAGAGAAGGGGGCGGTCAAAGGCAGGAGGAGAGGTACGATGTCACCTAGCATTTTATCGACACTCCCCAAGGACATGCAACATGCTTCGAAGAGTATCACCGTGGAACGTCACGGGCCCGACGCCTTTTTTTTTTTACGTACAGAGAGACACGTCTTCACCGTCCTTGAGAAAGGAGAGTGTCATTCATTCGTCTTCAAACCCCTGTTCAAGTTCCCACAGTCTGTGCAATGACCTCTGTGACACTACCAGCCACAGACAGGTTACTCTGGAAGAGGGAATTAGCACCTTGGCTGTTACGATACTCAGTCACTCGTTCGATGAGCTGAGATGTCAGTTGTTCGGAAGATAAAAATATTAAGGAAGAAATTACACCCAAAAAGGAGGGAATTTAAATTCAAGCGGGGTTTCCATCTTGTTCTCCGATGCCAAATTTTTTTGCTCAAGCCTGCAATTTCATCACACTGCAAGCACTGAAGAGGACCGGAGTCACGACGCCAGGGTTCAATTCCACAAACACAGTTCCCACCTGTACGCCCCGCCCCTACAGCGCCCTAAAGCTGAACCGGGCCATCCCGGTGGTGAGACACGACGTGGTCGAATCGGGGTAACCACGTGTTCTCCTCACCCGGGAAAGGAATCAGTGGACATCAAGTCCGTGTCGGGGTAAGTCCCCCGACGGTCCCATTGTGCCTCTGCTCTCGGTCCTCCGCTCTGGGCTCGGGCCACACTGTGATCCTGGGACTAACTGCACCGTCCCCCCTGCCCGTCGCCCCACCACCCACCACCGTCTGTCACTGCTGCCCCCAGGACTTCTGACTCATTAGTTCCCTTCGCTCACAATGCTCGAAAGCTTTGCCTCAGGCCCTCCCTTGTTTCTCGATCAGACTATTTCGACGGTGCCCTAACTGGTATTTCAGACGCAATTTCATTCCCAATTCCCGATGCTTCGGGATATTTTTCTCAATCAGATCTAATCAGGTCACTCTTCCAGGTCAGGAGCCGCCGAAGACTCGCTTCAGGGTGAACACTGGCTCTGTCGTGTGGCGTACAGGGTCCACCGTCATCTGGCCTCCGTCTCTGACGTTGACTCTCTCTCAAACACCGGGAGCGTGTGAAGCACGCCACACTACACTCCACCTCCCGACCGCTGGGGGCGGGTGTGCGGAACAGGTCAAAACTCCAGCGCAGCAGCAGAAACGATGATGCCACACCGGTGCACACCTTTGCACGTGCCTCTCTCCCCCTGACCTCCCTGCACATTATCTCTTCCCAAATACCTTCTGCCTCACACTGGCTGTCCTTCGAAATCAAGACACAAGTGCCACATCCTCTCGGAAGCTTTTCCTCTCTCCGGCCCCAAACAGGGACTCATTCTGCATTATCGCAATACACTGCTGCACATCACCTCGCCACCAACATCAGGCCTTAAACCCCTGAAGGGCTGGCGCTGTAGCTTTTCACTTCTCCTGATGAAGATCTGCTAAAGTGGTGACTTGGAAAGTAGTGAGAGAGTAACTGTAAAGAGTAAAACTCTGGAACCTGTAGGGGCCCTACCTAACATGTGCCAGGGAAAGTTCCCTTTTCTGACTTCCAAAGCCCCGATGGACAACCTATCACACCCTCCCCTTCCCGCCTATAAAACGCACCATCAGCACCGGGAACACTCAGAGCGGGTGAGCTGTCTCATTGCCCCGCCCCCTTCTGCTCCCTGCCATTGGGCTGTGCGCTTCTCAAGAGTCAGCTGCATTTGTGACCAAATGTACTCATTCCAACTGTACTTATAATTATGCAATCTAACTATCCTATGAAAGGAGACAATGTGAGTATATAGAAATTGCATGAAATTAGGGGAAATGTTTTTGGAAAGTTTCTGTAAAGGCAAGTCACCGGAACATCGTGAGACGTCTATAAAAGGGGGTGGTCCCACAAGTCTGGCAGAATGCTGCATTCATGCACATGCCTAAGCTCTCTCTCCACCTTAAAAAAAAACACGCTGAATCTTTAGAGATAAAAGATGGGCATACCTCAGGGGAAAAAAAATAACGTGGAATTCTCATCACCAGGCCAACACTAAAAGCTTTGCAGAAAAAGGATACAGAATTGACACGTACTATTATACAGCAGGCTACAATATTTAAAGGTATATGTCATTTTTAAAGACACCAAGCTTCAACTAGTTCAATTAACCGTCATTACCAGTACAGAGCACATGAGATACCAGGGCTTCTACTATAGTGCACATTTATGAAATACTGAACAGCTTTTCTCCTTCCCTGTTCCTTCAAGAAAACAAAAACAAACCACTTGCTAAGAACAGGGGGCGGGGGAGCTGCTTGCTGGTAACAATGGGGAGTTGCCATGGCTCGCTGACTGAGAGATACATTGTGAACGCCACCGACAAACAGCACACACACAGAAGGGCGGCAAACAAACTTATTTTCTGCGAGGCAAGGAGACCATCTGGGAGGCGGCAGCTCCAACTACGCAGAAAGGCAAAATTTCCCATCAAGACCACACAGCTACATGTCATTCATGTTTCTAAGAAACACTAAAGTTTTTTTTTTTTTAAAAAGGTAAAAAGGGCAATGTCACTACTAAAGTCTTCATCCCACAACATCTGTATTCATGTGCAAAGTGCCAATGCAATCTAGCATGATAACTGATCTACAGTACCCAAAGAAAAATAACCAGCTCTGGCTGGTGTGGCTCAGTGGACTGAGCACCAGCCTGCAAACCAAAGGGTCACTGGTTCGATTCCCTATCAGAGCGCATGCCTGGGTTGCAGCCCGGGTCCCCAGTAGGGGGCGTGTGAGAGGCAACCACACTTTGATGTTTCTCTCCCTCTTCCTCTTTCTCCCTCCCTTCCCCTCTGTCTAAAAATAAATAAAATCTCTTTTTTAAAAAAGAAAATAATCAGTGCATCTTAAGGAAGACAGCATGCTTCAGAAAACAAATCTGTTGGGTTATCCTACAAAATGAAAAAAAATCTCTCTTAAATTGTTAGGCTAAGTAATAAGTGGGAAAAGTACCCTAAAGTAGGTGCTTACAACAGGCAGTCATGTGTTTAGGAGTAATGAGAGGGAACTTTTTTATATTAATAAATCTTTGTGGTACTATTTGACTTTAATTATGAATACGCCTGGCCAACAAAAAGAACCTGCCTCTGCCAACAACAAATCTGGACAGAAATAACAAAGAAAATGAAAACGTACAATTTCAACACTCTCAGAACCACAAGAGAAGAGACTAGTGTGCAATGCATGAGTTTGTGGAGACAAAAGAAAGTGAAATCATATGCGACAGAAAGCAAAAAGAGACACTAAGAAACCAGTGAGATGGGAAGCATCTCGAATGGGCGCCCGCACACCTGTGCAACTCTGGCAGGGCCCACGGGATGGGGAGGGCTTGCTACCTCGGAGCACAGGCAAATCCAAGCCCTCCTGCCTCCCCTGTGGTACAGAAGACTAACTAACAACAACAAGGCAATTTTTAAAAAATTAAAGTCAACTGGCTCTGGCTGGCATAGCTCAGTGGACTGAGCATGGGCTGCGAACCAAAGCACCGCAGGTTTGATTCCCAGTCAGGGCACATGCTTAGGTTGCAGGCCACAGCCCCCAGCAACTGCACATTGATGTTTCTCTCTCTCTCTCTCCCTCTCTCTCTCTCTCTGTCTCCCTCCCTTCCCTCTCTAAAAATAAATAAATAAAATCTTTAAAAAAATTAAAATCAACTGATTCAGGAGACTGCACTCTACAACTATCCATAGGTAAGTATTTTTGGAGCCCATGTTTCAAAGTATTACTTTACTGCATGCACAAGTGTCATAACAAAATCAATGAAAATGTATTAATGGATTACCGATACTGTTAGTTACAGTCACGAGGAATCCAAATCTCTTCCCATTAGGAAAGAACTAAAACCCAGAGACAATTAAGCAATGTAAGTAATTAATCACCAAGCCAGTGCTATGATGGTAACATTAGTAATAAAAACAAATACTAATATGAATGTACTACCAAGTGCCATACACTGTTTTGTGTGTTTTGCCTTTATTAATTCATTTTTTTTATTCAGCAACCTTATTTGGTGGATACTTGTTAATATCCCCAATTTTATATACAGTAAGTTGAGACATATATCAATGAATAAAAGTCTAGAAATAAACTGATACATATATGGACAACTGATTTTTACAAGGATACAAAGACATTAGTGCAAAAAAGGTACTCTTTTCAATAAATGGTACTGGAACAATTAAATATGCATAATGAAAACATGAATCAACCCATACGTCACACCATATAAAAATTAATTTAAGACATACCATAGACTTATAAGCTAGACTCATAAAACTTTTAGAAGGAAACACAGGAGAATAATTTCACGAGCTCAGGGTAGGCAAAGGTTTCAGCAATAATTGCGGAAGAAAAAAGTAGGCAAGTTAAAATATTCTTTAAATTAAAATATTCTTTTCATTAAAAAACACCTTTAAGAAAATGCATGTGTACGGTATATGAATTATATCTTCAGCTGTTACAGAAAGGAAGGGAAGCGGGGAGGGAAGGAATGTACAGGCGAGACACGCATGAGAAAAAGTTTGCACAACATAAATCTGACTTATATCCAGGATGTATTTCTAAAACTCCCACAACTAAATAAATAAAAGACAGGCAACCAATAAAAGACTGCAAATAATTTAAACAGATATCACAAAACATAATATATCAACAGTTGCTAAACCCATGTCGAACTGCTGATCACCACATTCATCAGGGAAATACAAATTAAAGCCACAACGAGATGCCACAACACACCCACCAGAATGGCTACAATGTGAGACAACGGTAACTCCCATACACTGCTGGTGGGAGTAGGTGAAACGGTCCGGCAATTTGGAAGATGATGGTTTTTACAGAACTAAACATACGCTTACCCTCTGACCTCTCATTCCGACGCTCAGCACAGCCACACCCTGCAAACAGCCCAGGCACCCACCGCGGCGGGGATCCACAGTTTGTGGTGCGGTCACACAGGTGCATCGCTGAGCAAGACAAACAACTGACACACGCGAGGACACAGACGAACAGCAAGGACATTACACCCCGAGGAAGCGTTACAAAAGTGTGTGTGCTTTAGGACCCCCGGGTGAAGCTCGGACACAGGAGATCCTGACCGAGTGTGGAAACGAATCAGAACAGCGACTTATCTGTGGGGGAGACGGTGAAAGTGACGATGCCGTGGGAAGGGGCTTCAGGGGACTCTGCCGTCACCCTGGAATGTTCTGCATCTGGAAAGAGGTTTGGGGTGCACCGGTGTGTGCATCTGCCAAAAGTCACCCAATGGACTGTGCATGTCACTGGACATATTTTACCTCAAAAGGAATAAAAAAGGTATCCTGGGCCCTAGTATATGCATAGTGAATGGCATGCATACTGGAATACTTAGCAAACAGTGTACTGATGACTACCACTTATTTTTCTGAAATGCATCAAAATAAATATATGGGATTAGACAGATACGCGATAAAGCTTAAGTATAGTGAAATGGTAATGCAGAATCGAGATTGTGGGTGTACAGATTTTCACTGAATAATTCAACTGCTCTGTGTGTTTCGAATCTTTCACAATAAACCGTTGGGGGTGAGGTGGGGAGGTAAATCACCAAGTGTTCACTCCTGTGCAGCCTCCTCTATTAAGGAGCTAATTATGCACAGACTTCACACCCGTAATAAAGATTATGTAATGTACTACATTTTTATAGCTTCATTAATAAAAAGGGAAGACAAAAGACTGGCATGTTTTATTTCCCCACGTTCATTCCAATCGGAACTCGAACAATTTTCAACTGAATGGGCTGAGAGACACTGTGTAGATGAAACTAATCAGTTTCCAAGTAGTGCAGCGACTAATTCCCGGGCCTCTCGCTGAAGACACGCCCACCACCACCACCTCGGCTGGGGTTAGAAGTCCAACTAACGCTTTGCAACGGACAAGTGTTAAACGTTACAGCCCATACTTGTCCCCTAAGCTCCAAACCGACACAGACAACTGCCTAAATTCCAACCCAAACATCGCAAACCTACTGACCTCTTTCACCCCATCTCCCGTCCCTGGTGAAGGACACTGAATGCCGGCTAGCCCCGGCTGGACTACTCCGGGCAGTCATCCCCCGTCAGTCACCACATCCTGTCACCTCCACCACCCAAGTCTCTGTGAGCACCTCTCCCCTCTGCCCCGTCGCCACTGCACAATGCCGTCTATCCCTCCTGGAGTGCTTACTGCAGGGGCCTTCCCGCCTCTGCCCTCTCCAGCCAGAAGCCTTCCGGAGCAAGGGCAGCATCTTAAAATCACCCAGAAAATACAGCGCCCTACTGTCTCTGCAGAGGAGACTTATCCAAAACGGGCCTGCACTTCTGCTGGCTCCACTAACACCATGTTCAGGTAAGCTGATAAAGACGAGTTTATCCACCGTTCCACGTCCCTTCCATAGAGAAGAGCAGATGAGAACAGATGAGAACAAGGGCCCCAGATTTCATTACAGAACTGCTGCCGAGCACATGTTATCAAAGTCACCGACACGTGGACTATATTATACGTCTTTCACCCCCCACACAGCCTGTAGTCCGGCAAGGCTTCGTGAGTCTTTCTGACGCCTTAATGAGCACCAGCACTAGATTCTACAGGGCGTGGAGAGGGCCCCTTCAGAAGCACTGGAGCACGGGGGTTTGGAGCTGAGAGTCTGGAGTTGGGCGTGAGCAAACTTAGATTCCAGCCCCCCCGTTTTCGTACACATCCGTGGGACCCCACACAAGCTGTTATTCAGCCTCCTGAAGCCTCAGTTTCCTCAATCCTGAGTGGGACAATGGCAGTACCCACCTCGCAGAATCAAACCATGAGCAGAGAGCACTCCAAGTACCTGGCACACACTGGCACTCGACGTCAGCCATTACTAGCAGCATTTCAGGAGACGAGGAAAGCAAATAAACGGGGTTCCCAGCTTGCACGTGTGCGCCGCACCACCAAACTACCACAGTGCACCCTTAATGTCGGGTGTGCGGACAGGCGAGCCCACAGGGCCCTGGCACATGTGTGGCATCGCCCTCCGACCCACACCAGAACCAGAACCAGAGCCGCCCACTCCGCCGGCCTGGCGCGGGACAGTGAGCTCGCTTGCCCTCCTGACACCTGCATGCCGACGGGGCTTCCCTCCTTTTCGCTCGCCCCACCCCTGGGTGCCTGCTTTATCTCGTGGCCATGACAGGCTCCTGCGGTTATTTAAGGATCTGGGAATTCGTAACGGCCTTGAAATGTCACAAGCACACGGCTACCAATGGCCGCTGCTTAGCACGTCTCTAGCTTCTAACCTCTTGTTGCAATTTAACTGCTACAGCATGTGACTTCGTATTTGTTAAATTTGTTAACGTGTAATATTAGAATTAAAAGTCAACTTAAAAAGTACATATGAGCCATGACATTCAGGGACATTGGACACTTAGTTAAACCAGGTTTATTACAAACGGATGCTTCTCATGCTTAAAAATAACCACGTGAGGAGAGCCTGGTTTTCCTATTATCCTAAGGAAATCCTTAATTTTCCAAGTGTATTTCTTGGACATTCATGGTTCCAGACCAGATATTTATATAGCTTGGCAACTACGGTCAACATTCAGCAGCTGCCAACTCCCGCTCAAAACCACTTTCTCGGTTGTGAAATTCTGTCCTGACAAACAGCCCGTCCGCTACAGCTGGGAAAGCACACTTCCCTCCTCTTCTTCCATATATAGTTCTCCCAGCCAGGCCAGGAACTCAGCCCCCAAGTGTGGCACACCAGATCCCCCGGGGCACAGACCGGCTAACTCAAACACGGTCAGCACGCTTTACGTTCCGGGGACGCGACTAGGACGACGACCCTGAGACGAGCACCCTGCGGAGGGATCTGAAGGTCGCAGAAGGGGCACAGGCACCCTGAACGCATGCCATGCCCGACAGCAGCTGAGGAGCCCACAACAAACAGATTTCTTGGAAGTTACGTGTTTTATGTTAAAATGTAATGAGTGTTTTGCAATTCACTCCATGATCCAGCCTGTTTTAATCTGACAGTCTCCCTACAAGTGTGTCAGGGAAGCTGATGCTCCGGGGAGATGTGCCACGTCTGCCTGATGGGTCTCTACTCGCAGCACAGAGCACAGCCTGTCCCGGGGTGGGGGTGGGGGAGGGGGTCAGCGGGAACCCCAGCAGCAGCAGGAGGGGAGGGGGAGCCCAAGAGTGCTCCCAGTGCTGCAGGAGGAAGCATGAATGTCCAAGTCAACACCGATGCCTCAGACCAGCACAGGGAGGCAGAAGGACACGTCTGTGCAGACGGGCAGCCGGAGTCGTGTGGCCGCCACTGACACGGGAGTGAACGTGATGAAAGCCCAGAGTGAAGCAGGAATCACGAGCACACGATGTTTTGTCCGCACGCTTGGGCAGTGCGTGAGAAAGCCATTATGGCACATGCACAATCCAAGAGGACGTGCGTGAGAAAGTCACTACGGCACACGCACAATCCCAGAGGAACGGGACCTGACACCCGGCAGCCGGATTTCGTCATCCATCCTCAGCCACACACAAACTTCACGACATTCGAGGGACCGTGGAAGTCCTCGTCCCGTACTTCCACAGAATGTTCAGAGAAGGTTCTGTGGTCATTAGAAGTTGCTAAACTACATGTTTTAGAAGTTGCTAGACTACAGAAGGCGTTAGTGCTGTGGTTTTCTAAGACTATCAGCAAAGTGGGGTTCTCAGCAAATCAACGGGTGCTTGCAGAAAAGGCTACTTGCTGGGAGAAGCCAGACTAACAGGCCTTGCGAGCACACCTACACGGTATCCGCTGCAAAAATCCTCCTTCCAGCCTACCTGGGGAAGAAGCGGAAACGAGTGGGCATGCAATAAAAGCTGAGGTGAGGCTAGAAATGCAGAAATATTCCAGTGCTTCTCCGGCCCACTGCTAGGTTCAAAGTTTAAGGGTAGCCGTTCCCAAGTGGTTGTAAAAAGTGATAAGCACATGCAACCGTTTTTGTTCTTTTCATCTGAGCGAGGACGTTGTCAGACAGCAGAGCACGAAGTCCCTGTTTCTGGGGCTGCTTCAGTGGCATTCCGTCCTTACGATCTACTTAATCCTGTGGCTCCCACACTGGGCCAGCGGTCTGCCTGGCCTCCACCCGTTTAATCCTGCTGTTTCTGGATGCCCACCCAGAAAGCCTTCTTTGCCTCCCTGTCTTCTTAATTGTTACTGCTCCATCTGTACCCACAGCCCTCATCCAAGCAGCCTTCTCCAACTGGCCTCTTCCCACACCGCCCCCAAGCAGGTCTGCGGGCGCCACAGGACTCCTGGTACCGCCCTCTCCCAGGGCGGCGCGTACTGTAGTGTAACAATGTGACTGTGGGGCAGCACATCCCAGTGTAGGGAACTGTATCATCTCTACCTACGGTGTTAACACTCACTTGAAGCATGTTCAAGTACTCGGTGAATGTCAAATGAGCAAATGAATTACAGTGCCCAGCACGATACGTGGACAACCACTATTTAATCTTTTTTTTTTCTTAAAAGATCACCTCCCACAAAAATAGCAGGCAATTCTGTACTTCAAGTCAATAGGGAAATTTCTCTTGCTTTACAGCTAGCTATCTTTGCTAAAGCCGTCACCCCTCAAGGGTGGAAATGATGTATGTGCAGATGTGATACGACTGAGGGAAAACAGGCCTATGAAAAACTCAACCCGTACCGTGTCGGACCTCCTGAACGGAAGCTCGGGAACAACTCGATCCTAAAACGACCAAATGAATCACGGCACAGAGATCTCAACTACGTAACGCTACTAGTCAATGAACTTTCATCAGATGAAGTCCAAAACTAGAGCCGATTTCATGAAATGTCTCCTGACGCGGGCAGTTGGTCACACTCTAGCTCCCAACGCCAAACGAAGGGAAAATACGCCCGATTTCCACCAGGAGGCCGCGGCCAGTCTCCTAAGTCTCGAAAGGCACGCCACGCCGTCGGGACGAAGAGGCACCTGCCGCAGGGCAGGGCCACTCAGAGATTCGCAAGCGCGGTGCCTGTGCCCAGACCCTCGCGTGCTAATCTTTTACTTGTGCAGCAGCTGACTGTCAGCTGGCACACGGGACCTAAATCGTGATCCTGTTTCTCAGAGTAATTCACATACATCCCCCCAAGTGACAGCTGTGGCAATTTTTAGAGTATGTCTAAAAATATAAAGGTCAAAACATTAAGTGAATTCTACGTAACAGGAGGAATATGACTGAGCAGGATACAGTCAATTCAGCTCATGGTAAAGGAGTAATTGAGCAGAAAGCAACACTCAAAGCGGTGAGTAATGCAATTCACAAAAAGTAAAAATGTTCACGGGCTGTCTTTTACTTTTAGAAGTGGCCTCTTTTTTTCCCCCCGAGATATGTGTAAGGCCTGCACCTGCACGTCAAGTATTCTTTTTAGTATTATTTCCCTACAGCTAAAGAAGTTGTTCTTTTTGGCTAAAAATTCAGAAACCATGGTTTTCTCGGCATCCTGACATAGTTCCGTGCCCTCCCAAACTTGGCTCGAGATCTGTCTGAAGCGGCGTTGTCTCTCCCTCACTGACCTCCTAAGCCACTTAGGTGCAAAGGGCTCATGCTCCCTTTTAGTCCCCTGTCCCGCAAGTCGCACTGCTACTGAGACAGGCCGTGGTGTCTACCGCCAAGTCCGTATTCCTCGATGACAAACCCAGTTTCCAGATACTTTTCTTCCTTTTTAGTGACAATCACAAGAGGGGCTTACACTCCACTTAGGCTAAGCCCACCAGGCAAAGCCCCCAATCGATCCCTCCATCAGTCACACCTGGCACTTGATCAGTCAAGAGTCTTAGGGGCTTCAAGTTCAGCTCAGCCCTCGTTCATCTTCAACTTCCTGGTCTGTAAAAGGACAGGGCTCCTGAGAGTTCCTAAAAGCCACATCACGAAACTGGAGTGCCTTGGGGGAAGCTATACAGCTCCCAATGAAGGCAGGGGAGCTTGGGTGGTAACTGGCTTTCAAAAGCACTTCTCCGGGCCCTGGCTGGCGTAGCTCAGTGGATTGAGCGCGGGCTGGGAACCAGTGTCTCAGGTTTGATTCCCAGCCAGGGTACATTCCTGGGTTGTAGGCCATAACCCCCAGCAACCACACATTGATGTTTCTCTCTCTCTCTCTCTATCTCCCTCCCTTCCCTCTCTAAAAAATAAATAAATAAAATATTTTTTAAAAAGTACTTCTCCAAAAAGTTTAACTATTTATATTCATCAAATAGCACTTAAATAATACAATAAAAAGGCTATGAATATGCTTCTTCAATTATTAAGCCTGAAAAGAATGGTTTAGCTTACACGTATTGCTCTAAATCAGTTGTAAAAAATTCCAGAAATTTTCACTTATTTGATCTAGGAATACAGTTGAAAACGTGGCCTTATAGATTAGCCATTTCATTTCAAAAACCTACAGGATAAAAGCATAACCGGGTGATAAAGACGTAACTTGGGCAGCAAAGGGTTAAAAGCATTATTTATCTCGCAGTTGGATAGATTATGCCTCACACTACAGCTGCCACCTTTAAGAGTTTGATCCTTCTCTAGGTATTCAAGTGAAAAATTAACATACAACATCTGACCACTGAGATAAGAATGGTAAAGAAGTTCAACAAGTGGCCACAGCTGTTGGCTGCACCGGTTCTGCCATTCTGACGGGAGGTCTAGGACACAGATTTAATTAAACCCCTTCTCATCTCTCCCTTCCTGTCTCCCACACTCTTGAAAAAGACAATGAAAGCTCTCCGGTCGAGGACTGGACACCATCCCCACACACGGGATATATACCAACGGCTCTTGGTCATACAAAATGAGGGGTCTACCATCTAAGTCATTTTCCCTAAGTTAAAAATAACTACGATATGGCTGGTGTGGCTCAGTGGATTGACTGTTGGCCTGCAAACCAAAGGGTCACCGGTTCGATTCCCAGTCAGGGCACAAGCCTGGGTTGCCAGTGGGTCCCCAGTAGGGGGTGCGAGAGGCAACCACACATTGATGTTTCTCTCCCTTTCTTTCTCTCCCTCCCTTACCCTTCCCTCTCTCTAAAAATAAACAAAATCTTTAAAAAAAATAACAATAATTTAACCAACGTTTAAAATTACATGTAGAACTTCCTGAAACTTAAAGTATATGTGTAGGTAAAGCTTTTTTTTTAAAACTACACATGTAGTCCTTTATTACTGTTCAAGGTACATGTTGAAAAACTAGTTTATTGCTATTAAAAGAATAACCCCTGAAATTATTTATGAGATGGTAATTTGCAGCTTCTGTAAAATTATTTTTAATCAAAACTCTAAATTAAATTAGAGAAAGTTGGGAAAAGTATACCTTCAAATATAACCTTGCATTTCTGGCTCCAAAACTGCAGTTCTATTAATCTTTAACACTAGCTTCAAGCTCCAGTTTCAAAAAGGAAAGGAATTGCCGTGTTTACTCTTCCACAGCCTCAGCATGTACAGAGACATTCATTACAGGCAGGCCCTGGCAGCCCAAGGGCCACCAGTGAGTCCTGTTTATTTTCAAAGACAACACAGGGGGAAACTTTCACACAGTTTTAATAAAGACGATCTTATTCTAAATCGTCTTTATTCCACTACACAACAATGTAAAACTTTATGTTCGTACTGTTTGTTCCTGCTAGAAACGTCTAACAAGCAAAAACTCCTGTGTAGGTCAAAATATCTCTAGTAACAGTACACTGAGTTAAAATGACGGCACTGTTGTTTCACTAAATAAACGCGGACACTTAAAAACAAGTCTTTTTCAGGCCCTGGCTGGCGTAGCTCAGTGGATTGAGCGCGGGCTGTGAACCAAAGTGTCGCAGGTTCGATTCCCAGCAAGGGCACATGCCTGGGTTGCAGGCCACAACCCCCAGCAACCGCACATTGATGTTTCTCTCTCTCTCTCTCTACCTCCCTCCTTCCCCCTCTAAAATAAAATCTAAAAGAAAAACAAAAACAAAACAAAACAAAACAAAAAATAAGTCTTTTTCAGTGGTAGGTTATCAAAATCAGAATCCCCTGTCTCTTTCCTTTTGGGGAAAAACAACCTCTTAGGGGTATTCCAGGCACTTTTACCATTTTGGGCCAGTGAAGTTCCTACTGCTGCTTTTGGAGGATAATTTCCTTTGGATAACGCCAGTGACCTGAGCAAAAATGGGCAAGCGGAGCTGAAGGGGAAAAGGAGGACTTAACTGAAAAGGGGGTAAATAAGTGAGTGGAGAAATAGGCGCTAAATGCCCAGTCCACAGAGGAGGAGCACATACCGGGGGACTTAGCCACTAGAAATGAATATCGATGTTCAAAAATTCTGCTAACATGAAAAACTGGAACATATTAATAACAGTATTTAAAAGACCACTCAGTAGAAATCCTCATTTTTTTAAATTCAGTTAAGGATCACCAAAAAGCAACTAATGTTTGTAAATGGTAAAAAAAAAAAAAAATCAAGACATGAAAATCAGTATACCCCCAGTCGTCGCAGTAAGCAAAAGACGACAAGACAGGTGCCGGCACACTTCAGGCAATGCCGATCGGACACCGAGTGGGGCTCCAAAGGGTTAAACAATTTACACGTGGCAGGGATGATGTCAGCACACCGTGCTGGTTTCTCTAGGGGCTTAGAAAGACAGTCTGCACAACAGAAAAACAATCCTGCAAACCTGAACCTAGAGCAACCAGGATGCTTGTTAATCAATCCCTGAAATTCTGAAAGGCAAACAGGAAGTATCAAATTAGAATGTAAAAAAAAAACCCAAAAACCCGTAACTTGTCAATAGCACAACATTATTTGTCAAAGACAGTAAAAACATGACAAAGCTTAAAACATGTAAAACGAAGTGCTGCATCTGCCTTTGAAACCGCCCTGCTACACCCACCGAAGTACTACTGACGATGGCCAATCAAGCAGCGGGTGTATCATAACCTAACTTAAAAACAGACCACGTACAAAGACCTTAGCTTTTACATTGTATTGCAAAGAAGAAACAAGGGGAGGGATGAGAGAAACGCAGAGGCAGAGGCAGAGAGCGAGCCACCAAGATTTCCTAGTATTTAGCCCAGGAAGATTGCACGGTTGGGGTTAGCGTTTAGGTCCCTAGGTCACACAGTTTGTGGGCTGCCATGCCCGACTCTCCCAACAACCAAGGCTCGTGGAGGGTGTGCATGTGTTCGTGTCGTGACACAACCAGGTGTGAAGCACAACTCTCGTGAGCATGGATTGGTCGCTGAAAACTAAAGGTGATTTCCAATCCGAATCCCCCTTCAATAGGGTATGTTGTATCCTGTACTGTCTTAAAACCATCGTCACCAAATTAGAAGAGCAAAAGCAACTAAACAGATGCACTCAAGAAATCATTTTAAGACTAATTACAATTAGCTGGAAACCTACGCTCTGTCTTGAAATGAAAAATAGTAAATACTATTCAAAGGGGACACTCTCTTCCCATGAAATGCTGAGGAGGCTTCCAGTGACGAGATTAGGAACGCCAAAAACAAAGGCGCCGAGTCAAGGATTCTTCTCCCACAGCCGCTACCACTGCGGCTCGTATCACCACGGCGAGCCCACCTTCCAGGGCACTTGCTCTGCGGTGTGCGCTGGGAGCAGCTTTAGGACCACCATCCCATCGAATTCTTGCAATGATCACATGCAGTAGGTGCCGCGGTCACGTGTTGCAGACGAAGAAGCTGAGGAGCTGAAGAGCTGGCCTAATGCTGGAAAGGCACTAAGCTGTGAAACCAGGGTTCAGACCTCAGCAACCTGAGCCCAGACTCCTCTAACTGCCCAGTGTACACACTTGGTCTTGTTTGTTTCTATTTCTTCATCCGGGAAACGAAAGGTTCTAGTCCCTTTAGTTTAATTAACAAATGGGAAAGACAACAACAGAGTTTTCAACTTTGAAACAAGACAAACCTAGAAGGAATGGGAAAAGAGATCTTTAAGAGTAATAGAAAAACACAAACACCCAATATAAACATGGACAAGTCACAAAAACATTTAGAGAAGGCAGAGACAGATACAAAAAATACTGAAGCTCGCTGTGGCAAAGAAAGGCGAGTTAAATAAAAACAAGTTGTCAGAGCGGGAAAGTCAAATGATAAGCATTTCTGGGCAGTCTGTTCTTCGGCATGAGAAGTTTTTGAAATGTGGATACCTACTGATTCAACAGATTACATTTCTGTAGGTTTTACTTAAGGAAACCAGTAAGTGTATTATGTATGTGTAAGGATGTTAAACCACTGCAAGGTTAAAAATAAACTTGTGATTTTTATAATTATGATGAAAATACTGGGGACACTCAAAATCTGATAACATGGTGAAACAACACCAGTCCCAAATTAGAAAATAGTCTCATTTTTTGTAATTTTTCCCATTTTGAAACTCTAGACACAGCAATCACTTTCTACACTTAAAAAGGAAAATATGTAAAACTTCTCTATGTCCAAAAAAGAACTGAAATTAAAAGGAAAAATGCCAACCAACACAGCAGAGGAAATATTTATGCTAAAGGCAACACCGCAAAAGTACTGAAACTGAAGCCAGCACAACCACGGCAAGAGCTGAGTTTAGCCTGCACGCATGCGCAGGAAAAAGGCAGATACCAGGATGTTCAGGACATTATGATACCCCAAAACCACAAAACAATCCAAATGCTCATCCAACAGCAGCGTGGATTCTACACACTAGCCTATGTCACACAATGAAATAAAATGAATGACATGGGTGCACGGCACAAACCCTACGTTACGCACACAAGAGGCCAGACACAGAATTCATACTGTGTGATTCTAGTCACGCGAGTACAAAGGCTCATCTAGGCTGTCACGGACCACGGAGGGGCCCGCTGGGGAGGGGCTGAGGCTGTACAAGGGCGATGGGGGGAGCTGGCCTGCTTCTTGATGGATGCTGGTTGACGTGGGTCTTCCGAGTTCGTGAAAACTGAGTTGAACATTTATGTGCAATTTGTTGTACCTGTGACATGTGTTATACTTCAAAAAAGAAATTTCAGGTTAAAAGGATAACACTCAAATGGTCAACAAGCACATGAAAAGATGCTTGAGATCATTAGTCATCAGGGAAACACAAATCAAAAACCAAAAAGAGATACCACTTCACACTCACAAGGACGGACATAATGAAAACCAAAAACAAAAATAACAAGTGTAAAATGGTGCTGTTGCTGTGGAAACCAATTAGACAGGTCCTCAATAAGTTAAACAGAATTATCCTACGGCCCCAGCAATTCCAACTCTAGCTAGATGGCCAAAGAAACTGAAAAGAGGCACTCAAGTAGTTGTACACCCGTGTTCACACGCAACAGGCACAGCAACCCTATTCACAACAGACTAATGGTGAAAACACCCCACGTGTCCCTCTGTACAGAGGAATGGATCATCAACATACAGTATGCCCAAACACATACCAAACAATGGGATGAAAAGGAATGCAGCTATGAAAAGGGACGACGCCTGTCCCGACACCTGCTCAGACACGGATAAACCTTACAACCCTAGCTAAATGAAAAGCAGCCAGACATGTGCTATGATCCCATTTATAGGACATGCCCAGAATAGGCAAATCCATAAAGTCAGAGTGCAGATTCCTGGGTGCCAGGGGCTGGGGGGAGGAATGGGAAGTGGTGGCTTAATAAGGGCAAGACTTCCATGTGTGGTGATGAGGTCCCAAAGTGCTCACTGTTAACACTCATAAGAGGAAAGAAGGGCCAGAAGAGGAAGGGAGGAAGGGAGGGAGGTCAGTCAATGCCAAACTATCAGGGAATGGGTTTGAGTAAATCATGATACATTTACAAAATTAATTATGCTGAAACTAAAAATATTTACTAAAGGCACTCATAATAAAATAAGGGAATGCCTACATTATGAAGCAAATGTGATAAACGCAAAACATAAATGCATTAGCCAGAAACCCAACTTTGCAACAAAAAAGACTCCAAGTATGTTTATTACGGTTTACTTCGGTCACTTGCTTCTCCCCCCACCCCCGCCACCACCCACCCCTGTCCCTGGAACAAGCCAGCTGGCTCGGGCACAGGCCCTGGGACCCGCTGCATCTTCCCCTCGGAACGCTCCCCCTCCCGATGTCCCCAGGACTTCCAGGCCAAGGCACACTTCCCCCTCCAAGAAAGGCCTTCCCTAACCACTCAAAGCAAGTCAGGCCTCGGGGTACCTTCTCCCCCGCTTTCCCACCACACATGTACCTTCTCTGCACTTAGTGCAACCTGAGAACAGTACCATTAACTGGTACTTCTCTCTCCTCCGCCCTCTGCTAGCAGGCATGCCGGCCCCCTGGGCACAGCACCCCTCACCTTGTTTATCTACACATCCCCGAGCCAGAGAACTGAGTCTGGCACTAATAGCAACATTTTGAAGGTAATCAATAAATGCTAGTAGACTGACTAACTTGTTCCCTCAAGTTTTCCATACTTTGTCATTTGTTCTATAATAAACGCATACTGTTTTTATATTTTTTATAAATATAAAGCGACTTCAATGGACAAATATCACTTACTGAGCCAAAGAAAACGTGTTAACTTTGGCGGCTGTTCCCTAAGGACAAGGCAAGGGTCTGATTTTCAGTTATAACAACAAACATAACTAATTTTAAATACTTCCTAATAAAGGCTCCAGTGTACGTGGTAACAATTTTTACCTATTTCAGAAGATCAGAGACCTGTCTCAAATATCGGATTCCAAAAGCTACTTAATAACCACCGTTCTCCCAACACCAGTCCTACCCCTATTCCACCCTAAAGCCCTCACCCGAAACACACACCCTTTGAGTAATATTTTTAAAGAATCCCATCTGAGGCATGAGAACAGTTTCACAACTCCCTGGAGATAATATGCTATTAAATAATGTTGAGAAAAAAATTAATTTTACTCATGTAAGCAAAATTCAAATTAAAATAGACCAGAAAAGTAACCTAACTACATTGATTCTTCTGTTGATCCGCAGTTGAAATGCCTTTTCACAAGAACATAACTATATATAGAACTTATCACTGTATATATAGTTACTCCTTTGGGAAGAGAAGAGCTAGCTGAGATGCTCAAGAACCAAAAGTGACAGCCCCCTTTGGAGAGGCCAATTCCCGACTCCAATGAAATGCAGGCATCCAAAATGTACTGTCACTAAGCTTCTACCAGTGACTGGAAAACTGAGCCCACCCCCTAAACCCAAGTTCGAAGATGCCCAGCTGAAGCCCTAAGCATCTGCTGAGCCCAGGCCAACGGGTTCAACCTTGGACATCAGAAAGAACATTTACACCCGTCATTCTGCAGCTGGATGAAATCTGCCAGTCCACTGACCACCATGCCATCCATTCTACATGTGAACATAAATTCCACTCACAGTGATACAACTAAACTAAATATTCAATATGCAAATGTACCTCCAAATCTCCTACCTTCTCCTTCTAGGCTCAAAGATGCCACAAGAGACCTTCTGAATAAAAAGATCTGTCTAGATAACACCAGAGACCTAGCTTACTGATTGATGGCTTGTAGGTCAAGCCTTAGTGGAGGCTGAGGTTATTAAAACCCTGGCTCAGGACTGAGATGCATTATCTGATACATAAAAGGTCAGCGTACACCCGATTAAAAGCACCCGCAGCAGGCTCTTATTTCTGCAGTATTAAATAAGCATTCACTCAGCTTATCAAAGTGATCCTACAGCACGGCACGAAGTGGGCAATGGTCACAGGCTGGCTACTGATCCAGGCTCTTCCACTGACACCTGACATCAGTGCCATCGGGACTGACCGGATGCAGCAACCCCAACCCACCAGCAAGCTCCGGATTCAACCAGGCTAGTCCATTACACTCTTGTTCCTAAAGGTTCTCAGAATTTAAATTCCATCACAAAATTTGTATAAGTCTTGGGTAAAAGATGCCACCCAATCGGCAGGCATCTTAAAACTCTACCAACATTATCAGACATGATCCGGCTACTTTTTGAACTCAAACATTCCGCCATCCCCAATTTGTAATTATGTCCTGGGCAAAAACTAAGGGAAGACAGACAGAGGCAACATTTTTCATTTGCTCATCATAGCAGCTGTCAAATCTCGTTCAAGGAAGCTCCCTTAAAAGAGAAAGGGGATCAGTTTGGAAACATCACCAGCCAGAACTAGGTGAACATAACTGGTGAGCAGGAAGCATTTATCCTTGAGGCCGAGGAACGTAAGTTCAGAAACCAGGGGGGCAGGTTGCAACTGCGGGGGGACTTGCACCTAATCCCCCAACAAACGCCTCAGCAGCTGTTGCCCCTGCAGAGTCACCTCCATTCTCAGCCAAAGGCCCCCCCCCACCCCCCAAACAGTCCGGCCGTCTTAACCATCAACCTGTCCGATAACCAGGGAGAGAGAAAAGTGAGCCGTGGGCCAGCAGCTCTCATGAAAGGCCTACCCATCTCCCTTTAAAGACAACAGCCATCCAAATTCTAAACGGGACACGGGGACTGCTTTTAATCAGCCTGCTGCCCACACGTGGGATTCTTTCCCCCTCACCGCCCCCCTTCGAGAGCCCCCCTTTAAGAGAGGATGACTCCAGCACAGAGACGGGATGATGACCACCTCCGGTCCCACTGTCACTTCTGCTTCGTCACCTCTAACAAGCAGTGCACTGACCCTCGACAAGTGCCCGGGCCTCTCTCCGCTCGTCCGTCCGGTCAGTCCACAAGTGTTTACTGAGTGCCTGCTGCACGTGAACCACTGTTCCGCCTTGTTTGCCTCCGAACCACAGACGACTCCTGCACACCTCAGTGACTTCTGCACAGAAGCCCAGCTTAGGAAGTTGTAAGTTCTACTCACAACACGGAAATGAGGAAGAAAGGCCCCTCTGTACCTTAACTGTCTTCCCACCAGCAACTACGAGGCAACTCCTTGGGGGAAAAAAAGACCTCCAAAGAACTCTGCCCTTGTGCTACACTGCATTTCATCACACTGCAGGGAAAGGAGGAAAACTACCAGGAGTCAGGGTGCTGAGGAGGGTGGTGGGCCAGTGAAGGGGTGGGAGGGGGGTCTGTTTTCCCACACTCCGAGGAGAAAGGTAGAAGGTTGAGGAAGTCCCAGGACCCCAAAGGGCATACGCTGGACCCTGGAGATGGCCAGCCGACACCAGGGCATCTCCCAAAGCAGCACCGGCCAGACTTCCGAGGCCGGAGGTAAATACACTGAACGCACTGCAGCCCAGCACACACGCAGCTCCACAGACTGCCGACAGCGTCACGGAAGCATGCTTGCTGCTACCACGTGCAGTGTGTTCTGATACATCCCATTCCCTTTCCAATTCTAGTGAGTGCTGTGAAAATCCCACAGTTTGAAGAATGCCCCCCAAAGACTCCTCTGTCCTCTTCCCCTTCAACTTATTTTGAGGACAGAGGAAGAGAGGGTGCCTATTAGAGAGAAGACCCGTCAAAACCCTGACACAAGGAGAACCTCTATTCCCAAAGCAGATGAAAGGGACCCTCCTATCTTGGGGAACCCCCCCCACTTTGAAACTCTGAACAGATGGTCCCAGAGAAGTGTTCGTAAGACACATCTATCAGGCTAATTTTGCAGCCCAGCATTTGTCAAGGAAACAAATAAATTACAGGCATCACAAACGTCTGGTGATAAGTGTCCTGGGTTGACCCATATTCAATTGCTACAACCTGATGGTTTTTGAGCATCACATCTTACGGTTTAACCTAAGAGTGGGGTCAATACTTCAAGGACACAGATACATTAAATGGTCTGAGCTTGAGGACCTGATCAGCCCTCCTAAGAATAGTGTCCACAGAAGAGACACGGGCTGAACCCCTACCACACGAAAGCTGGGACCCCCTGAAGTTCGGGTGTGACATGCTGCAGTATCTCTGTGTGCTTTTCCAGGGCAATCCCCACTGGCTTCTCCCCTCAGCCACCAGAGGAGTCCTAGGCTCCATTGAAAGTCTCCTCCTCTACCACGCACCTTGGGGTGCCTGGCTCATTCTTGCTTCCACGCTATGGCGAAATTTGGAGCCTTGGCCTCAGCCCGCTGCTTTTCTCAGCTCTAAGTTTCCGAAAGCCTGTTCTGTCCAAACCAGCAGACCACAAGCTCCTCCAAGGTGGAGGAGACGATCCTTTCTAATCTTTGAAAAGCCACTTCTTTGCAGAATCGTGTACTATCAAACAATGAAACGTATCCTCAATTAACAAATCTTCTCCAGAAAATCCTCGCCTCACCTCAACCTGCCAAAAATCTCCCTCGGAGGGGTGACGGTGCCATCACCCTGCCTACTGGCAAAGCCCAGAACACCTGGGCCGCCGCGCAGACCTTGTCTCAGATGTGCAAGTCCTTGCTCTGTCGTTGGTGCCGCTCTATTCAGAAAAAATCCCTCCCCAACATCTCTTCCTGTCCCCAGCCATGACCTGAACTTGTCCCAGCCCCATTCTCATTACACTCATCACTCTCCTGACCCACGCACTATGGCCAGGAGAATCCTCCCTTTAAACCTGTTCTTGGCATTACGCTATGTGGAATATGCCGGACAGAGAAAGACAAATAAGGGAGAACCTAAAAGAGCCGAACTCACAGAAGCCGAGGGTAGGACGGGGGCTGCCAGGCCCTGGGGAGTGGGGGACTACTGAGACAGGTGGTTAGAACTAACAGCACTGTGTCACATCCTTGGGAGTCGTTAACACAGCAGACCTTAACTAGTCTCACCACACGCACAAAAGAGAAACTATGTAACAGGATCGAGGTGTTAACTAGCCTTCCCGTGGTCGTTTCACAATATATACACACGTATCAAATCATCACATCGCACACTTTAAACTCACACGTTCCATGCCAACAATCTCAAGAAAGCCAGATAAAAAGAAATGTGCATGTGTAAGAAGGAGTAAACTGGCCTCTCAATCAGCCGTGCAGAGTACTTCACACGAAGACCATGAGGATCCCGTCAGTCCACCTACCAAGTTCATTGGTTTCTCCTGAAACCCACCCTGTCCCCATAGGCTGCACGGGCCTTGAACAGCTCAGCACAACCCCAGCTAGGCACTCCCCTTTGTCACGCCCCTCAGCCGCAGCCTCGGCTTCACTGCAAGCGAACACGCTCTCCACACCCACGCTCTCCACGCCGTATACCTGTCCTCCCTGTCACCTGTCCTCCCGGTCACGGCTCTACTCTCGCAGCCCTTGGAGACGGACCGGAGTGTTTGGGAAACCGGAGTGTTTGCTGTACAAGAGAGGGGACCATTCGGAACCACTTGGGCTGGCTCTTACTCTCTCCTGTTTCCTTCTCCAAATCCCCCACTTCAAAGGCAATCAAAAATCTGTTCTAGCCCTGGCTGGTGTAGCTCAGTGGACTGAGCGCGGGCTGAGAACCAAAGTGTCACAGGTTCGACTCCCAGCCACGGCACATGCCTGGGCTGCAGGCTATAACCCCCAGCAACTGCACATTGATGTTTCTCTCTCTCTCTCTATCTCCCTCCCTTCCCTCTCTAAAAATAAATAAATAAAATCTTTAAAAAAAAAATCTGTTCTACCCCCAACATGAAACATTCTGTGTTCTAGCATGTTAGATGTGTAAAGAGGGTGTTTCTAACATGTTTGACTCTTGAAAAAACTCTTGCCTATTATCAAGATCACGTGACAACGTGGAAAAGTGTTCGTGATAGCGTGTTAAATGAAAAAGAACACCAAAGGCTACACAGACAAGTGCCAGGCTTATGGGTGACTACCTTTTCCCCCCCATATTCGAGATTTTCGTTGACATGTTTTTAATTTTTAAATCGGGGGTGGGGGATGTGCTGACTAACCTGATTGTGGTGATGACTTCATACAGACATGCCTGTCAAAACGTACCCAACTCCACACTTTCAACATGTGACTCACCGTCTGCCGATAATACCTCCGAGAAGCTGCTAAAACGTCTAAGTTGTGTTAAATGTCCCCCAGGTGATGGCGGAATGACATAACCACAGAGGAAGCAGAGCTAACAGGAAAAGGCTGGAGGGAAAGGGGCCACAGAGAGCGTCACCCAGTCCTTACAGTAACCCAAAGGGTGACCTTCAAAAGGGAAACAACATAAAGCACGAGAACAAAAGAGAAAAGACTCTAAAGAGAGACCCCCAACACACGCACGCCCAGTTTACCGAAGCCTTCTCTACTTGAAGCGAGCAAACCGGCGAGTTAAGGTTTTAGACGTAGCAGAACTTTTGTACTCTGTACTACTCTGTACTACTGCAAGACAGAGTCCGGGTGACACTAACACCCCAAAGAAGAGAAGCCAAGAACTTTTCCAGACACCAGAGTTCTCAAGACGGACTTAAGAGGTCTCTAAAACATAGGCTGAGAGAAAGGAACAGGGTAAAACAAAGACTTTTTTCCGGTCTGTTTTTCAGAGATTTATGCTATGTTTCTTGTGCTTAGATTTTATATTCTGTTGTCCTATTGTGTGTATTTTATCTATAACTAGCAAAGTAAATAAGACTTTTTCACTTTTTCAAAGCTATTTTTTCCAATTTTTCTTTTCAGTAAATTCACTCCCCACAGGCTCTCAGGTTAATCCGCTTGTGTTGGTTCGCTATTCTCAAAATCACCAATATTAACCTGGTGAATGAAAAAAGAAGAAAGGGAATAACTAACAAGTCTTCTTATCAGCAATCAAAACCCCTCCATTTCACCTGTAAATCCAAAGTACAAGGATAATTCCATTCACAAACGCCTTGGAAAATACAGAAACTTCAGGGGTTCCGTCGAGCAACAGTTAGCACTCTGGACTCTGAAACTTTCAATGTTAAAAGCTTCATAATTCGGTGGAGGTGAGACCATCTAACCTCAACACTGAACTGATGCTCTGTTTTCCTCAACATTTCTCAACGTAAGATGTTTTCTCAGCATCTTAACTGCAGGGGACAAAGAAGCCAACCTTAAGGTCCCTACAAGGGGACATACCCAGGGGATCCTGATACTTGGGATGCCTGTCACAGGGTCCATCCTTCCCAGGCCACCGTCTTACTTGGTTGTTCATCACTGTATCACCTGACAGGTGGGAAGCTAGGGAGAAGGTGCTTCTGGAGCAGATGGGATGTGACGTGGCTCCTCCCTCGGTCTGACCCCTGAGGGTGGACCCCTACGGTCAACAATGCGGACTCAGAACACGCTGACCCGGAATCCCAGGATCCCTCCTCTCACGCGTGCCCCGGTCCTGAAGAGCTTGTGACAGCAGAAGGAAGAGCTGACTGAGCAGCAGTCTTAATTTAAAAACGAGTTTTCATTCCAAGAGTCGGGCACAAAATCCCTAGTTAGGAGACGGGTGTTTAGCTTTAAAACTAAGATATAAGCAATCACTTCAGGCAAGACAGAGTAAATATAAAATACAGGTAAAATTAACTTCCTAAATCTCACATCAAATTCTAGTTTTCTTGGCTTATCTAAAACAATATGTAGTAGGCAGAAGTGATTTTTTTTAATTGCTCAGAGACTTCACAATAAACTAAATATTATCTTACCAACTGTCCTTAAATTTTTTCTTAGTATAAAATTGAACTCCAGACTATTATTATAAACGAAAAAAAGTGTTACAAGCTACATTCCCCAGCAAGCTCTATAATCCTGTAAATCTAACAGATCCCTAAAATATTAACCTTCCACTTCTTCCATCATAAGACTTCACCTTTCAGACACCATCCCTGTATCTTCTACACATGATGTCATTTTGCCGTGGTCCTTTGCAGCTGACCATCATCATGAGCACATGTTGCCAAGGTTCCTTCTCACACTCCGGAGAAGTGTTCATTCTCCACTGCCCACTGGTGCTCACCACACAGTACCCCACTGGCACAGTACCCCTTGGGACAAGGACCCAAGCGGGATTACAGAAAACATTCTCTGACGACAACTTACAAAAGCGGGAACAATGGGAAGCTGGAGAAACCATAGAGAGAGACTGGAGTGGCGAAGACTAAAGCCAAGCAAAGGGGAGACGGAGGAACTCCCAGCCACCGGAGGGGCTGCTCAGTCACTGCCCCGGATATCCGACTGCAGCTGCCCTGGCCCAGCAGCCCTGGTTCTGTAAGCTGTCCTCTGGTCCTTCGTGAGCTACCTTCAGTTCCCATCAGTGTCAACAAAATCACCCTGTCTGACATACAGACATGGACAACTAGCTTAAGTGCTAACAGGGTCCAGCCCCAGTGCACCCGAAGGATTACCGCTATTGGAATACCTGGTGACGTGTGCATTTACCCCAACTGTTGTTAACATTTCATTTCTTCTACTTTCCCCTTGCTTTTGTAGAGGCAAAAGCACATAATAGGCAATAGTCAAAGGCATACGATGCTCTACCAAGTCCACGACACCGACACAGCTGAACTGCTGAGGAGGAAGTGGCACGATCAGGCAGGAGTGCACATTACCGTGTGCCAGGTGACACGCAAAACACTAAGCTGAGAGAAGGAAATGGTATTTAACAGTACAGGTACAGGGCATACGAAAGACCACACGAGTGAAATCCTTTAATGATGGTTTTTGTACTCAGAAGGAAATAAGGACCTTCTTGAGCCCTACCGAAAGAAAAAGGTGGGCTTACAGAATGAGAGCAGAAGACATTTGTTTCAATATTACAATCTTACATTGATATTCCTGATAACTTAGCACCTTATGTTATTTTTATAGATGAAAATCTGAGCATAAATTTTCCTCACCGAAATACCTATATATCGGTAACCACATATTTGTATGAACATACAACACACGCTGGTTTGGAAACACAGTATTTAAGGGGTCTATTAGTTGCATCGAATGAACTGAATTGTCAGCTTATTATCTGGAGCTCACGAGAGAGAGCTGGCCAGACACTCAAACCTGGGGATCGGCAGCACGCCGCGGGGTAAAGCCCAGGGGCTGAATAAGACGGGGGAGGAGAAGAGGGAGGAAAGGACCAAGACACGCAGCCAATGAGACAAAACAGAGAGAACCAAGAGAGCCCAAAAATCACCGAGTCCTGGTGGTTCAAGGCCAGGATGGCAAACCGTGCTGGATGCTAGTGTGAGGCCACATCACCAACTCTCAGGAGAGCTTTCCTGGGCCTTTCTCCTATTCCAGGGGAAGAGTTCTACCAGAACTTAATACTTCTGAGTTCTCTAACCAGTTTTTAGGGAAAAGTCACTTCATCTCCACAGTTGTTCATGATTTTCTCACTGAAGAAGTCACAGTGACTCCGGCCACACGTGAGGGGCAGCCCCTGGACAAGGTAGCTGCTGCACCTGACTTCGGGCGCCGCCCCCGCCACACAGGGCCCGCCCCCACCTCACAGAGCCCGCCCCCACCACACAGAGCCCGCCCCCACCACACAGAGCCCGCTGGCAGGCTGGAGGAGGGAGCCAAGCCTCATCCGCCCCAGTGTCCAAGGGAAACGTCACTTAAAACACACACCACTTTGTCCCATACACCATGCAACTATCCAAACAATTAAGAGGGGTTGAAGAGCAAAAAAGTGACTTCATGCATCCAAAAGACGTGAAATGAAACCTTACCTGCGCCGTGGCTGCATCAAAACAGAACTTAAAAAGCACCACTTTAATTCTAGGTGTAATGCAGGCTAAAAATCCATGAGAGCCATCAGTCATTTCTTCTTAGATTGAAAGGTTAGCATCAAAGCATGCTCTGCTGCTACTGGCTGTGGTGAAATAGACACTCCGAGTATTTGCTAGCTGACATGAAAACTGGTACAACACTTCTGGAAAGCATTTGGCAATATGATTCAAGAGCTTTTAAAACTGTTTCTATTTCTTCGGAGATCTAATACTATTTCTGGAAATCTAAAGGAATTAGTCTGCAATTAGGAGGGGGAAAAAAACCCTCTGGGTTCATGAAAGCATTACTCATTATACAAAATCACTTCAAGCCATGTAAATAGCCATTTAAAACAAAATAGGTAAATTACAGTGAAATATGCAACTAATAAAATTCTGAGCAGTTTTTTAAAAGCACAGAAAATGCAAAGCATATCACACGAACAAGGCAAAAAATGCACAGAATATAATCAAATGCATATGTAAATACACAAAAATAAACGGAGGAAATGTTTTTTTTTTAAGATGGTGCAACTGTGAAGAGAAGTGAAAAGCAAAATGACTGTGGAGTTACTCTGGTTGCACAAGACATGAACATACAAATTCAGGGGAGATCAAGGCCCAGGATTCTCAAGGTAGAAGACGTACCAGAATATGGGGGCAGGGAGGAGTTCTTTGGTTAAACATGGAGCTAGAAATACAGTGCCCACCAGAAAGAAAGCAGAGCTAGCAAGCAAACAAACCATCCCTTTGCATTAACTGCAAGTTCAAACGATACCTTGCACTGTTTTTTCTCCCTTTCATTCCTGCCTACTGCTCTTTATTCCAGATTGTCATTACTACGATTAACTCCAAACTATCCATGAAAAAGAAAAGCACGAATTTAGAAAATATTATGCAGATGATCCAACGCCAATTGGCTGTAGACTTCCAATGGCATCCCATCACAATTCTCCAATAACAAGGTACCTTCCTGTATATTTCTATTAAACCACCAGAAAATAATGTGCATTCTCTGTACACTCTACTGGAAGGACTGGTATGGAAAATGGCCCAGAAACAAAGTGAAAAAAGGGACTTAAATCCTTTCTATATGATGAACCATAATGCCCATCATTTCATATACAATTCGCCATAACATAAAATACCAACTGTGTCCTTTTAAAATATTCAGGAAAAAAATGTCTAAAATATTGCAGGGATGTATAGCCAAGCTAAATTCATTAGAAGTTCAAAACACAGGTGAAGTACGTTACCTTTACGTGACAAAGCTACAAAATACATCTATATTTCAAATCTCTGCTCTTACCACTGAACAGAAGAAGTCATTCCAACAGAGAATTACAACACAACACGGAGGCCGAGGATTCTGATTCCACTCGTGCGGCTGGTGTGTGTTCCTCTCAGCCTCCTCGCTGGGAACACAACGAGCGTACTTACCTTGTGAGATCGTTAGGAAGGCCGAACGAGCTAATCGAGCTAAAGCGTTTGCAAGACGGCCTGGGCTGAGGGACTGAACAGACACAGAAGACTGTCACTCAGCCCCGCAGACGGACAGGGATGACGGATGCACGACAACGCTAACGCCCTTCATGCCACGGAACCCGACACTTAAAAATGGTTAAAATGGTTGCATTTTATACTACACACGTCACCCATTTGCTATTGAAACATTTCAAGTTGTCCTGGAAGAAAGTGTAAATGATCTGATTCCACATAAGACTTTTTTTATGAAAAATAATCCTCATCAGTTAAGGCCTACTGGGTCCGTACTTTTCTAAATAAACTTCAAAGATAATATGGGGTTCTCTGAGGTTCGCATGATCTAACTCGGATTTTCAAACAAAAAGTTACTCATTGGAAGTTGGCATTATCACCCCCCTCACAGTAACAAAATAAAATGAGCGCTCTAACCTGAAACAACCTGGAAACAGGTCTATAAAACCCCTTTCTCTGAACACAAGCATTGCAGTGTACCTTCTACATCAGAACAGAAAGGCTTCACAGACCTTAAGAGTAACCAAGTCCAAAAAGCAACAAAAAAATTTAAATATGCCTGTTTTAAAATAAAACCTTGCAAAATAGCCCGAAACCACTTCTCTTCAGATTACAAAATGAGCATGTGGTGAAAAGGGACCAGAATACCAATTTACTATACCCTATACTGACTGACAATGTTTGTTGCATAGCAACAGGATTCTGCAGTCTGAAACAGCACAGAACTCCTTTTCTTGATTTGCCAGGCCACAATTAACCCCATCAAGGCTGAGAAAATATGCGAAAACAAATTTGCATAGACTAACCCTAACATCAAAAGTCTAATGATATAATTTCTGAAACTGTCAAATCACAAGCCCCATTACCAGCCTATTTACAACATGAATTTATCCACTGTGCCTACACTCTCAATGTTTCTGTATGTACTAACAAAAAACTGCTACTCAATTTTAGACACATTTCTTTTAAAAGCATCATCTTCATGAGCTGGTTTTTAAAAAATCCTATGTAATAGCATAACACATCTTTTATTTCATAACTCCAAAAAGAAATAATTTGATCCTTTCAGTGAATTTTCTAAAAATCATCATTTATAGGCAAGGGCCATAAGGCCCTAATAATTAGAATTTTCTCCCACTTAAATTTATTTGAACTATTTTTGTGGGCTGCCTATATAGGTAACTAGTAACATTTCACAAAACTTTTTTTTTAACAGAAATCTACTTCATCTAAAGGGAAAAAAAAGGTTTGCAACGATCCGTGCCACAGCTTTAAATACTTTCATTTTGTTTTGGGATTTCCCCCATTCTTTTGAGCAAGTTAAACGGTTGCCAAGCCCCACCTAAGAAACAGATTAACTACAAAGAAAATCAATTTACAATAGTGGTTCCCAACCTTCTGGAAGATGAGAAGGCCCTTTAAATTCATTTATTTGCACTTCTAACACATGTTGTCTGAGAAAATGCGACTTAAAACACACTTTGAATTTACTGGCGTTTAAATTAATCTGTACATTACCATAACAGCAGGCACATATACTTGAAACGTAACATGCGAAGGCTGGCATCTTGGGTGAACCCAGGCGTTCAAGTACTCTGTAACACAACCCCACAGCTGGCCCCAGAGCCCCCAGACTGGACGTCATTAGTCTACCAGAAAAGTGCAAATCATTGGAAGACACAGGGTAAAGCACTTACAGGTATGCAAGTGAGACAATGCAGGGTTCAGGTCCAGGTTCCATCACTCACTAGCCTCGAATTCTCCAGCAGCAAGGGCATTAATGAGGATGATACCTAGCCTGCAGAGTAGCTGTAAGGGTTAGAAGAATAGTGTATAGAAGTATGTAGCACATTAAGTTTCATTCATTTAGCTGTCATCCCAAGCCTAATACAATCCAGCCCCATCTGCAGCATTCCCCACTACTTTCTATGCAAACTCCGAGATGCGAGGTGAGACAGTATTGGATGCGATGTTAAGGATGGAAAAGGGCATTTGAGAAGCAGCATGGAAAGGTAAAACAGTTAGAGGCCATATAAAGTATTAAGACCAAGGTCTCTGGAATTAGGCAAGACTTGATTTGAACCTCAGGCGTCATTTACCAACCGTGTGGCTTTAGCCAAGTCACTTAAGCATTCTAAGCCTTGCTTTCCCGCCCCTCCCCCCCCCAAAAAGGACTGATAACACCAATCTCATGGCTTATTCCAATCTATTAAATGGAATAACTCACACGGAGCCCTTCCCAGTTTGGTTGGTCTGTCTTTAACTGGGCAACAAGTAATAGCTGTTACTTATCAAACATCTACTTATTTTACACGAATAGAGGATATTAAAAGTTGTCATGTATAATTGGCTAGCCCTCTACACATGTACCCAGCGTGACCAAAGGTTATGCAAAGATTAGCCTCAGAGACACTGCGGTGTGCAGCCAAGGACTTGGGCCCTGTGCTAGGCACCTATTGGACAGACCTTCAGGTACTGGGCCTCTGGATCAGTGAGGAAAATCTGCCGGCTCTCTGAGACACAAAACTTAATCATGAAAATATCTTTAAAAACAATGAGTTAAGTATATTTCAAATACTTGCATGAAACTAACAATGAAACACAGGTATGTCTTATCATAAAAGCTGCAAATAGCACAAGTGTCGCCTTTTTTTTTTCATTTCAACATGAAACATTTCAGTGTCTTAAATACATTGAACACACACTTGGTTGTCACTGCTAGGGGGAAAAGCCAGGGGTGGGCTACTGGCACCTGGTAAGTAGAGGCCGGAGATGCTAAGCATGCTACAAGGCCCAGGACAGCCCCACAACACAGAATCACCTGGTCCCAAATACCAATAGTGTGCCGAGGCTGAGAAACTGGAATGCAGAGGTCGGCATTCAGATCGCAGGGAAAAGATGCAATGCTATACACTCTCATTCAAAAGAACTAGGAGTATCCAGTTTTCCCAGCATCATCCGTTGAAAATATCACCCTTTCCCCATTGAACGGTCTTGGCACCCTTGCCAAGTATCAAGGGACCATACGTGGGAGAGTTTACTTCCGGGTTCTCTACTCTGGTCCACTGGTCTATAGGGCTATACTGACGCTACCACCACACTCTTGATTATTATAGTTTGTAGTAAGTTTTGAAATCAGAAAATGTGAGTCTTCCAACTTCATTCTTTTTTAAGATTATTTTGGCTATTCCAAGTCCCTTGAAATTCTCTATGAATTTTAGAATGGGTTCTTCTATTTCTGGGGGGGGGGGGGGGGGATGCCAGTTGGATTTTGACAAAGATTGTATTGAATGTGTACATCACTTTTCAAGTTTTCTAATCCATGACCACAAAAGGTCTTTCCAATTATGTAGGTTTTAATTTATTTCAGCAATATTTGATAATTTTCAGTTTACAAGTCTTTCGCCTCCTTGGTTAAATGTATTCCTAGGTAGTTTACTCTGTAGAATGCCTAAAAACAGAAAAGAAGTCTTTTACATTAAAAGTTAGAGAAAAGGCAAAAGAACATCCAGGAGCTTGGACTTCATTTCCATAAACCTATAAATCCTCCAAAGGCATTATGGCAAACTGCAGCTTCAGGCCATGGGTTATTAATCCCATTTTGTCGAGAAAGAAATTGAAATCTGGGACAGCCAGTAAATAGTAGAACAACTTCGAAGCCAATCATGATTCTATTAAGCTTGACCATCTCTGCCCAAAATGGAAAAAAAAAAAAAAAAAACACCTTGAAAAACTTTCATATCCAGAGAACTATAGAAAGATGGTATTAAGGGGGATTTCCCTTAAAGTAGATGACTTCAACAAAATAACAGACGAATAGAACAAAATGCTTTTTCTAAAGCAATACAAAATAACCTTGGCAATCTGCCATGTTATATACATACTGGGGAAAATTTTTAACTATTTGCAGCTGGCATTACTTAGCAAAGGAATCCAACAGAAACAGATGAAATCGTCTCTCCCTTCGTGACAGCATGCACCCAGCTCTGGAGGACTGATTCTCGGCTCCTCCCCCACCGAACCAGAAGCTTCAGGGAGTAGTAGTTCAAGGCTATGCATGTCGTTACTTTTTTGTAAGTGGTTTTGAGGATTTATCTCATTGGGCCATTTCACTAACCTTGGGATCACAAAGCAAAAAGAATCATGCAGGAAGTAGGTCATGACAATTCCAAGGGCAATGGGAAGCCAGTGGCGTGTGTCGGACGTGGAATCAGCTGATCAAGCCTGACTTTCAGAAAGACTGGACCGCTGCACAGGTTAACAGACGGGTGACAGATCAGTGCAATGAATCGGAGAATCCAGAGCACTCGTGTAAAAATTAATACAGGGCAAAACAGGTTCAGGGGTCTTCACATGACTCACTGCCCGACTCCCCCACATGGCCAGATTGCCCAGGGAAGCAAAGGTAATCCTAACACCAAAATACCCACTGAAGAATTAACCACTTATAAAATTATTTCCAAACATCCCTCCCCAGGTGGCATGAACCTGGAGTAGCCCACTTCCCCCTTGCCCCGTCAGTCTCTCGAAGACCGGCAGCTGTTTCAATCACAAAGCAACACAGTGCAACTCATCTGCAAAGTGAAAATGTGAGCCTCCCCCAAAGCAGGCCTTTATGAAGTCACTGAAAATGATGAGAACTGTTGCCAACCACTGGCAAGGCCACCCCCAGAAGTGGAGGTTTGAGAGGGACACTGATCAGGAAGGCACATCAGGGAACTTAATTGGGGTGAGAAGTACCGGTCTGCATCCTGGCCTGCTCGGTGGCTACACGGGTATGTCTATACGGTAGAAGTTCATCAGGCTGTGTGTACGCTTACGAAGTATACATTTACTTGTACGTCAATGACACCTTAAAGGGAAAAGAAAAGGAGCCCCGGAAAGAAGGAAGGGTCCTCCTTCCTCAAAGAATTGCTGGGTCTGCCTGTGAAGCCCGGAACTCCCATGGCCTGCTTCCTGCCGGCGTAGATGAAGTGGACAGTCAAGATGGCCAGTGCACCTGGGTTCTCAATGACATCAGCGAGCCCCCTCCTCTGGACTTCAGTTACATGCACGAGATGGGAAATGTTCTTAATGTGTATGCTCTTTAAGTCTGTGACTTGCAGCTGGAAACATCCTCACACACAACCAGTGAACACCTGGAGAAGGCTAACAAAGACGAGGTGACGGGAGTCGGAAGAAAACCATCCGAACGGAACGTCTGGGGAGAGTCCCTGGGCTTCACGGACAAAGCCCCAGCCCGCCGGCAAAAGTGACTTTCTACGGAATCACACTGGAAAAGTCCCCCGTAACACGGAAGACAGTTTCGTGAAATCTCACAATTTCTTTAGAAAAATTATAGGAAAAAAAAAGCAGCCAAAACTTGCTTTATTCTTCCATTCCAAGAATTGAGCACATAGTTGCAACCATACTATGAATGTTTTCACAATCTTGTTTCATTTTTCAAGATTAAACCTTTTTTTAAAAAAATAAAACCTCTTCTCCCTACCCCTGCTATCTTCGAAATGTTGCTCCTCTTCTAGGTCAACTCATTCTACACAACCTTGTTCTTGTACTAATTATTTTCAGAAAATAAGGAACCTTGACATGACGAAACCACAAGGAAAAATACATGATTTGCTCATACATGGACATTCAGAGAATTCAAACACACACCTCAGTTCACAAAAGTTAAGCACTAGAGGCCCTAGGGCAGGGGGCGTCAAGCTCATTTTCACTGGGGGCCGCATCAGCCTCAAGGTTGCCCTTCAAAGGGCCGAATGTAATTTTAGGACTGTGTAAATGTAACTCCTCCTTAACAGTTAAACCAGAGCTCAAGGCTGCCGCTGGGTAGAAACGAGGTGCCGGGCTGGATAAAACAAGGTGGAGGTCTGGACTCGGCCAGTGGGCCTGGTGTTTGCCACCTGTGCCCCAGGGCATGCTGGGTAAAAGCACAGGCTCGGAATGAACCACTGTTCACTAGCTGGCAGTCCTGGGGCACGTCCTTGAACCCTCTGTGCCCCGGTTTCCTCACATATCAGGTGGGGACACCAACAGTTCCTACTTCTACGTTGTTAGGAGTGTGAAATGGTTAGTATAGCACTCAGTAACTGTTATTTATTATATTTCAAAATGCAAGAAAACTGAGGAATAGAAATGCCAGCATCGGAATGAACTTTATTAACAAAAGAAAAACTTTTTAAAACGCAAGCACACGCGTTTTAAGTGAAATGAACACCAAAAAAAAGGGGAACAGATGGATTTATAGTAAAAATGTTAAAAGTTTCATTTTTAAAGATATAAGGACTTTTTTAAAAGGGCCATATCAAAAACTTATTAAACTAGAAACTAATGTGTTGCTGTACTTTCCTAAAGATGAAATTTAAAAATCTGAATATATGGAGAGAAAAAATAATGAAAACCCACTCTTAGCACAGGGTCAGTTCCTTCTCCACCCGTATTAATCCATTAGTTTAACACAATGCTAATTAAAACTCTTGACAGGCTGGGGGTGTCATTTCTGTTTTATTTCATCTTTACTTGTTCCATGGATACAAATGATCCTACAACTGACCTAAAAGAACACATTAAATGAAACAGCAAATAAAGTTTTGAACGATAAGAAAACCAACAGTAACATCATCCCTCACTAGATGTTAAAAAATTATACTTAGAGTAACTGAAAGAGTGGGGCATTAGCAGAGAACGAGATAACTAAGGAGTCCAGCACCAGGACCAAGTGTAGGGATTCGGCTGCGTTCCGCATCAATGGGAAGGAAAGCGCAGATTACCGAGCAAATGATGCTGACAAGCGACTGGTACCTAAATAGTAACCTCCCATCTTACACCAAAATAAATTTCAAGTGGCTTAAATTTAAACATAAATGAAACCATAAAACTTAACAGAGGAAAATGTAAGTGAACATATACATAATTTTACGTTGGAGAAAGCGAGACACCAAGGGCAGAGCCGTACAGAGCAAGACCGACAGATCCAACATGAAATTTTAAAACTTTGATACCAAAACAAACAAACAAGCCAGCGACGAATTTAGAAGGTAACGTGGTAGATTTGGTAGATTTTCCGTCGTGCCCCCAGTGAATCGCACCTGTGGAGACATCCTGGTGTAGTCTCCGCCCACACAGATCATGTGACTAGCCTTAGCCAGAAAGGCACGAAGGGCCAGCTGCAGGCAGAGGTTTGGTGGGAGCTGGGGCAGTGAGGCGGGACCTCAGGGTGGACTGCTGGGACTGGGGAAGAGACAGGCAGCGGGACACACCGCACATGCACCCAGCCAAGGAACAAAGCATGCATGAGCTCGGGTGAGGCCAGCAGGGCTGCCCCAAACAGCTCATGCATGTTTTACCAGGTTTTGAGTGGTTGTACCACAACAGATCACGGAGACAAGACACCTGCACTTATTTATTAAACATATTATATATCACTGTGAGAAAAACTAAACATCCCATTGGGAAACAGACAAAGCACATAAACAGATGACTCACAACAACAAAGACAGCCAATGAACACATGAAGAAATGTTCAACTCGACGAGTAATCAAAGAAATACAAATTAAAACCATGAGGTAACACCTTTTGCCTATCAGATGGGCAAAGATTAAAAAGGCTGGTAACACCCGGAGTTGGCCAGAATGCGGGGAAAATGGCACTCCCATCCACTGTTGCTCACTCGGTGATGAGTACCAAAAACTGTCAAATTCCCTTTGGTCTGGTCATTTCATTTATTAGTCACTCAAATACTTATTGTGAGCTCACAGAGGCCTGAGCTCACAACCAGGAACACAGCCAGATCGAGCAGGACCTTAATAATTTTGGTTTTATTACTCTGGGGTTCACTCTAAGAGCACTGAGAGGCCACTGAAGGCTTCAGCAAGGGAATGACAACATCTGATGTCCAGGGTAAGATCGCTGGAACCGACCGACGGAAATCGGAGGACAGGACGGGGACAGGGAGACACCGCCTGCTCAGGGTCGGACTGGCCTGCCCGTGACCAGCAGCGGGCGGGGGAGACAGGCAGACAGGGCTGACCTGACAGACCCTGATGGAGGAAGAGAAAGGAAAACACAAATGCTACTTGATGCTCCTTCTGGAAACCGGTCCTGACATATTAAATATACGTGCAGATATAAAATAGCAGATATCTGCACAAAGACATATATCCAAAGAAGTTCACAGCAGTGATTCTATAACAAAAACAGTGTTTAAAAAGCTCAGCACTGCTACAAAATTAAGTAGGTTAAGGTTAACTGAAGCATAGTGAAAATACTAGTTACTTAAAATTACACAGATCTGTATTTAGAGACAAGAATTGGGAGGCAAGGGGCCAGTTACAATATAATATAGTATAATTTCGCCTTTCCATAGTATGATCTCACTTTTATTTAAAATACTCATACCCACATATAAATGCATGTATGGCTGCATATATGCATTATAAAAAAATCTAGAAAGCTATCCATCAAAATATCAAAAATTCTGGTTTAGCATCTTTATACTTTCCATACTTTCTAAAATCTATGCAAAAACTGTCCTGCTTTATGATGGGAAAGAGAAAAAATAATAGAAAAATAAAAAAACAGATAAGACATTTATTTAGACAATGGTGATTGGTTCATTTCCTTAAAATACTGCAAATAAAACGATTAAAGAGACTGCAAAGAAGTGAAAATGACTACGTTTTCCATGAAAGCCTGTAACTCATAAATCTTAAACTGTTGAAAACGGAACAGTCACAATTTCACCTGCCTACGATGCGGTGAGACTTTGGGAGAGGAGAGGAGAGGAGGGGGCACCAAGTCTGCAGAACAAAGTCAACTCCAAATCTAACCAACATTTAATGAGTTTTTGTCTAACCCGCACAGGAAGATCCCCACACTGCACCATGACACGAGCAGCTGGGACTCCGGTGAGATCTGACCTGAAGAGCCATTCACTTGATTCCACTTCGTCCTGGGTTTCTTCAGGAAGCAGCCTCCCTACCAAGCTGACCCGGAAAATGCAGACGCCGAAGCGAAGGATGCCGAGGGCCCGGGAGGCACAAAGGTGGCCGGGCTGACTCCACCTCAGCAGACTTGTCTCTGCCAAGACCCGACGTTCCAGAAGGCCATGACTGCCGGGGCAGTCGCTCTGTCCATTTAAAAACGTCATCAAGGCCCTGGCTGGCGTAGCTCAGTGGATTGAGCGCGGGCTGCGAACCAAAGTGTCGCAGGTTCGATTCCCAGTCAGGGTACATGCCTGGGTTGCAGGCCATGACCCCCAGCAACCACACATTGATGTGTTTTTTTTTTCTCTCTCTCTCCCCCTCCCTTCCCTCTCTAAAAATAAATAAATAAAATCTTAAAAAAAAAGTCATCAAGGCTACTTCTTTCCCCAAAGACAGAATCTTCTTGCTATCTGAGATCACTGAATCTCCCCACCCAGACCAAAGTTTCCTGAAGATTCTGCTGGATGTGCTCTGCTGATTTTATCAGTGACTTCGGTCATCCTGACTCATTCGCAGGGCTCCCAGCGAGGGGACAGCCACATGGGTCTCTGAAATGCGTTCAGGCTGCTCAAAGGCAGCAAGCACCCCAGTGCCTACCTCGGTACCCGCCCCCGGAAAAGCCCAGGGGTGCTGTCTGCAGCCTCTCTCTTTAGAAAACACGAAGATGTCAATTTCAAATATGAATCCAGAGTAAGAAAAGTGTCAGAAACAATGTAAAGCCCACGACAACAAGACCCTCTTCTGATATCATACATTCTAATGAGTAAGTGAAAATAATAACCCAAGGATAGGGCAATGGCAGTTGAGATATAATTCAGACCTTAGAATTCACCATTTTAAAGTATAAAATTTAGGGGGTTTTTGCACGGTCACAAGGTGTGCAACCATCACCACTGTTGAATTCCAGAACATTGCGTCACCCCAGAAAGAAGCCCCACACACCTCCATAGTGACACTCGCTTCCCATTCCTCTCCCCCTGCCCAGACTCTGGCAACCACTAACCCACTCTCTGTCTCCCTGGACACTGCCTACCAATGGAATCCGACAGTGCGTGGCCTTTGGTGTCCGACTTCCTCCACGCCACAGCATGGATGCAGTACTTTATTTCTTCTGATGATCAAACACTAGCCCACTGTAGGGACGGGACACAGTTTGATTCTCTACCGGTCCGCTGATGGACGTTTGTGTGGCTTCCATTTTGGGGCTATTATAAATAATGCTGCCATACACATCTGTGAGCAAATGTATGTGTGGACATGTTTCCATCTCTCCGGGGCCATACCTAGGAGCGGGAGTGCTGGGTCACACACAGGGACTCTTGTGTTTGAGTTTCTGAGGAACTGCCAGACTTTCTACAGCAACTGTACCATTTTCCATGGTTCTTTGTAGTCTTAACGTAAACTTAGACGTCAGACTTTCGTAGAAGGAGAGGATTTACTCTTATCGAGCCCATTTTATGTGCCAAGTGTTATGCCAGGGTCTGATGTTATTTCTGATTCAATGTTCCCAACTCCATAATGCAAAAATTATAACCCTTTTACAGAAGGGACTCAAATCTCAAAAACTATGACCTGCTCAGAAATCAACTTTAGAAAATGTCAAAACAGGGTTCAAACTCAGGCAGACCTCCAAGCCTGTACTGGTCACCCTCTGCCACGCAACCTCTGCACTTAAGATGCACCCTCCTTCACACTAAGAACATTCTTTGGGAAAGTTGCATGCTAATGATATTTATTGGACTCATTCTAAAACAGAAACTTCCCGATGTTCAGAGATTTCTAGCCAATGCAAGTGATGTCTTATGTAAATCCACCCCTTCATTGACCTACAAATCATCTATGCATTATATAGATTCGCTTCTTCCATCAAAGCTGGGTTCACTGGCAAAAAAAAAAGTCTGCATATCTTCTTCAAGGGACCCTCCCACCCCACTCACTCACAGGCTGAAGCCCTGTGCCCCCAGGTGACTTCTTGTGGAGATAGAGCTTCCGGGAGGAAATTAAGGCTAAATGAGGTCCTAAAGGTGGGGTACTGATCTGATACGACTGGTGATCTTGTCAGAAGAGGGAGAGAGATCTCTGGTTCTGTTTCCCTTTCTACCCTTCTCTCTCCCTCTCCACCCCCCTGCCCCCAACCCCATTACAGGATATGACCAGGAGGGAGCCAGGGAGACAAGTCTGCAAGCCAGTAACGAGAGCCCTACCTGAGCCCAACCATTCTGGCACGGTGATCTCAGCCTTCCAGCCACCAGACCTCTGAAAAAATAAGTTTCTGTGGTCTCAGCCACTCAGTCGGGGGGATTTTGTTATGGCACCCCAAGATGACTAACACAGCTTCCTTCATGAGTGTCACGAACTATCCAAGTTAGCATTCGTGGCAGCTTTATTTCTAACTGCAAAAAAAATAGGGGGGGAAATGTATTGGTATCTCAAAACAAAGCAGGCATTACATGGAGTAGAAATAAGCTAAACAGACATGCGTACACTTACTGCTCACAAGCATTTGTAAGTTCCATGACCAAAGAGACTAAAAACCAGAATGATGGCCCGTCTATTAATTGAGGGTTTAGAGAAAGTCAAGGAAACATGGTGTCCTCCAAAGGGCTCTGGAGCTCAGCCAAGCGGAATGGGAGTCTTTGGGGCCACTCCTGAGCCTGGCGTTTGAGTCAGAAACAACCTCCACACTTATTCCTGTGGCCAGGATGCTGGTTTTGTTGGCTTGCTTGAATTAAGTAACTTTATTAACATTTACTATATGCCCAGTACTATCTTACACCCCGAAGTACACAGGAAAGCTTCTAGAACATTACAGGTGCTCCCAAAATATGGTGGCTATTACTAGTGAACGTTCTGGAAAAGAACACTCCGGTCAAAGTCAAAAATGTACACGGGCACCCACTATCTGCCGAATCTTTCACGATGCGATGAATATAAAAACGCAGTCCCTGCCCTCAAAGAGCTCACCATAACGAGGGACAGACAGATCCAAGTATCAAACAAGGTAAGAAACGCGACAGCAGAAACTCTGCCCAGGGCACAGGGACACTCAGAAGAGCTGGGAGGGGGATGAGCCGGGGGCGACCTCCCGGGCCCGAGAAGCGCGTCCGAGTCCAGAAAACGTCCCTCCGCCCTAGGAGGGGAAGCCTCCTCTGAGGTCCCGTCTCAGTCCCAGCTCTCTTCTCCACGTGGGCTCCTCTCCATTCTACGGGTCCGTTTCAAAGACGGGAAAGGGGAGGGGGCAACCTTCAGCTGGGATAGGAAGAGTTCAAGTATTCTTTTTCTCCCCTCGACCACATGAAAATGGAAGTCGCATTTTTCCAAATACTTCTCCCACTCGTGACAAAGACTCGGTGTTGTACAAGTTACACAATCAGGCCACAGATTGAAGCCGTGTGTGTGGAGAGGGAGTAACCAAAACCGCCAGCCAGTGTGTAATGTCTTCTACACCGGCCACATCGGCCCTGCCTAATTACTCTGCTCATTCCAAAATAGGTTAACGAGGTATCCGAAGTCTTGAAGAATGAATACTACTTCGATAAGTTTTCTCCACTAACCCACACTCATTCAGGATTCTTTACTATAGTCACTTATAGTAAATACCTACAACACAAAACAATGCCTCCGTGCAAGGCAATGACAATATTAAAAAAATACAAATCTGGCTCCTGCCCCTGAAATAAACCTCTGTGGGAAAATCACACACCCAACAGCCACAGGTATACATGAAGACCCATGGGACACTACTATTTGTCCCCTTTCATGGCCACCTCACTTGACACACTTCTGTAAAATAGGAGACTTAACTCCATGTCTACCAGTTTGCTCAACTAATGAGTCGGCACAGAAAACCTGCATCTCCTGAGCCTTGCCTGTACCGCACTCTAAAATGTCTGTCACGTTTATCACTCTCATAAACAAAGGTAGCAAAATCACAGGGAGTATTTCAAAGACTCTACAAATACCCGAGAAAGGAAATGGACACAATTCATTTCCTCACCTAAAAATTAACAAGGCCGGACGAGGTCACAGATAATTGCATTCCAAGAAACCCTCTCCAGGGCCACCTTCCAGGACCCATGTCCCAGTCAAACACCACTCATCATGGCACTTCCCCACCGAGCCCGGAAACGCATGTACGTATCGTACCAACGTGGCAGCAAGTACCAACCCCAGTGAGTAAGCAAAATGTAACCAGCGTGCCACCCTTGAACCAGATAAGGCCCAGATAGGTGAAGCAAACTACCCTACCCAAAAGGTTTATATAATTAAGCCTCAAAACAAGAGAAACATAATTGTATATAACGCTGACAAGTACACAAAACACCTTCCCTCCTATTACCATTTGACTCTCACTAGCCAGTAAAGAATTATCCCCTTTTTTACTTATTTTAAACGATGAATCAGCGAAATAAAGTAAATAGCTCCAGGTCATCCAGCTGGTAAGTGGCTTGGACAAAACCTCACAGCCCCAGCCTTGTTACAGGAGAAGTTGCCGTGCAATGAGTGGCCTCCATATTTAATAGGGACCCAAGAATGCCAGTACAAAGTCTTCTGAGCTCTGCTCAGCCACTAGGCTACATGCGACTATTTTAGATCACACAAGTCCCTCTTTCTATTTTTTTAAAAAAGCAAACAAGCAAGCAAACAAACAAAAAAGTGAGTAACTAACCACTTAGTTATAAAACATGCAAAAAAAGAGAAAAATGCAATAATGTAAAAGGCATACACTATAAAAATATATGTGTATACCTACCGCAATCACAAACCTTTTGAAACATTAAATAAATGAAAAATAAGACTAGAACCCCCAAAAGTTAAACAGTACACTAAAAGTACCAGTTTGGAAGGTCTCAACCCTTTCACTCTTTTGTATAAGAAACACACTTTTTTTTTCACTTTTTACATTCTCACCTTTAAGCAAAGTATTAAGAAGTCATTTTACCCACTGCTTTTAACATATGTAGAATGCCTTCAAGATCGTTTCAGGAATGTAAAGTATTACTCTGTTCCCTTCTGTACAGGGATTATTACATTACATCACAGCAGGCACGCCAGCCCTAAAATTAAAGTCATCTCAGAGGTCTTATCCCAAACACTGAAACAGCAACACGGTCACCATATCCCCTCTCCAGAATTCGGACCAACTCAAGTGGAAATTCCGACCCAGGCATGCCTATTTCTGGACGGCCTTGAAAACATCAGAACTCCTCCTTAATATAGCTCTTTACAAGAGACTCGCTTTAATGGCAAAACACCGATGTCCTACAGCCCAGGAAAACACCGTTGAGACGAAGTCAAATATGAATATAACCTGAGAAGCCCTACCGTAAGCACCAAAACATCCCCAAGTTTTCTGCCAGGAGCACGAGAACCTTTCACCCCAAACCAGACCACCCTCCTTTTACAGGCACCTGAGGAAACGCGCACACACAAGTCACACCAGCCACCGACCAAATAATCCAACGCCTTCCAACACGAAAAGCTGATCCTCTTTTCTGCTCTTCAATTATTCACAATTAGCCTACAAAGAATCACCGTAGGCCGCTCCAACAGACTTTTCTAGCCTGTGTACCACAGTCTCTATTTATGCTACAGAAAAGCTTCACTGCGCTTCCTCCCTCTCTACATTTAATAAGGAATAAGGCAGAAAAAAGTACAAGTGACTTTTTATTGGAAAAGGCACTTTTAAGAGAAGACATAATTCATCTGTGACAGAATGACAATGATCCATGATACAGACTGTACACTTCACTGCGTACCCAAAACTTGAACTTTTTTCTTTAGTTCACAACCTCTGAATCAGAACCCTTGACAATCATTTTATCTGAAAATATTCCAGTTGCACTGTTTTCCACTGCTCAGTGTTGAGAGAAGTTAACCCAAAGTTTGGAAAAATACTGATGGTTCCTGGTCCACAAGGGCCCTACAGCATTAAATCTTTAAAGGAGCAATCTACCATATATGGTATTACAAGATATTACATTACATACGTTTTATTAGAATTTCTGAGTTTCCAATGGCATTAGTAATTTAATTCTTTAAAAAAAAAAACATGCTTTAATCCATGGCTCCAGTTTTTCAAGCCATATTCTACAAAGATTATGGGTTTTTTTGGTTCACATTTTAAACCTTTTCATTACATTTGAAAATAACTCGTGTGAAAATCACAAAAAGGAAAGGGCTCACTTAGAGATGCAGCATTTGACACAATTTTTAAGGCCACTACAATAAAAACCTCTAATTTGGGACCAGAGAAAAACATTAATTCAAATTCACAGTAAACTGAAGTATACAGCTACATCACAAAAAAAAAAAAATGTTTTAAATGGGAGAGCGTTCAACGGTGATAGAAAAAGAAACCAGAGAACTAAAGTTTAAAGGGAAAACTACTTAAATTGAAGAATTCCAATGACATGACATTTTCTAGCCAAAGCGAAGGAATTTGTAGATTATATCATTCAAATCTCATTGTATTACATTATAAAGGTCTTGGCAACGGCTAGCCATTAATCTTTAACACAAAGGAGATTCAAATCCAAATGAACTGTAAGACTATCTCTTCCAGGACACAGAAATGGAGTAATTCACTTTATCCACAATTGTTTAACCTAAAAGGAAGGCCTATGAGGATGATAACGCAGAACGGATCAGCCTTCGGTCTACCAAGTCCCATTTCTCACGAAGTCTTGCGCCAATCCGAAAAGAGGAGGTTATGGGCTCACAACAGGCTAAGGAAAGGCTGGAAAAAACCTCCTATGAATGACACACCATGGTTGAATTCCCTCAACTGGAGAAACAAACAAAAAAAAAAAAGAAGAAAAAAATGTCACGCCGTCTGTTTCATCGTGGCAATTAAAAAACTAGATTACGACGGTACGTTCCATCCTTGTCTTTGGGGCTGAAAAAATCTAGCTTGTTTTACTGATTCCAGAGGAAAGCGGAGAAGAAGCTGCTGCAATGCAACACAGGCTGCTCCAGGAGGAGGGAGAGAAAGGGGTTTTGCAAACAAATCCCTCCCCGCCCCCGTTTACACACCCCAAACAACTAACTTATCCCAGGCTTTCACTGCCCTCCCCTTGTAACCCCAATAAATCCTTTCCCTTCCCTCCCCACTGCGAAAATCCCCCCTTCGGAGCTCCTTCCCCTACCCCTACCGGAGCACTTTGTACCCGCAGAGATTTCAGATCTCTCAAACTTTTCCTCCTTTTTCCCTTAAACACGCGAGTCGTGTCCTAGAAGTGCACGGGATTTTCACGGACCCACGGGAAAATACCTGTTCCCGAGCAACACGCACGCCGCGCTTCTCGAACCCCTCCCCATCTCCCCGGTTCGGCTGGCCAAGGCTGGGGGTGGGGGGCAGCCGGGAGCAAATTGAATTCGGGAAGGGAAATCCTGGGCGAAAGGCGAGCGTTTGAGGGGAAAATGGGAGATCATGGAAAAGAGACCCTCCCCCCCCCCAATATGAAGGGGTTGGGGAGGGTCACGAGAGAGAAAGAGAAATGAGAGGGGACAAAAGGGGGAGTGGGAGAGGAGCCCGGAGACCCGAGAGCCGCGCCGGGAAGGGAAGGCGGGGTCCGAGGACAGCGGGGTCGCGGCTCCCGCGGCACAATGGCCCGCCCGGCCCCCGCCCCGCGCGCCCCGCGCGCCCCTCACCTCATGGTGCCGGCGGCGCCGAGGCTTCCCCAGCAGCCGGGAGTCGCGGGAGGCGCGGAGTCCGGGGGGATCCGTCCTCCAGGGGCGGGGACGCGGCTGGGGGACCGGGGACGAGTGGCCGGCGGCTTCCTGGGGCGGCCAGGGGGCTACACCATCTCCGCGCACAAAGCCCAGGCGGCGGTCCCAGGGAGAGGGGAGAGGGCGAAAGAAAGGCTGCGAGGGGGCGAAGAGGCCGAACGGTCCCGCGGCCGCCGCCGCCGCCTCCCGGAGCTTCCTCGGCCGCCCTCCCAGGGGTGCCCGCCGGGGCCGCGCGCCGGGCCGCCGCTCCCCAGGCCCGCGCCCGCCGTCCAGGCCGTGTGCAACCGGCAGCTGCGGCAGCCGCAGGAGAGTCGGGATCGCCGCCGCCGCCGGGAGCCCGGGAGGAGGCGGGGCGCGCGGCGGAGGAACACGCAGGCGCCGCCCTCCTCCCCTCCTTCCCCGGGGGCGAGGGGGCGGCGCGGGGGGAGGGGCGGCGGGGGGCCGGGCGCTCCCCACTCGCGGCGGCCCCGGGCCCCCGCTGGACTGCGGAGAGCGGGAGGGGCTGGAGCGGGCTCGGCGACGTCGGGGTCGTCAGGCTCTTTGTTGCTTCCCCACCCCGCCCCCTTCAGCCCCCTGGGATTGGGGCTGCCCCCCCCCACTCTCTCCGGGGTTGTCCTTGGCCGTCGGCCCCCTCCCCGCCACCTCGCGCTCCCCGGAGGCTGGGGACCTTCCGGGCCTCCCCTGCAGCCGGGGCGCAGAGACCGAGTCGCTGGGACCTCCCGGGCGCGGGACCTCTGGGCACCCGCGTGGAAAGCCGGGAGGCGGCGACCGAGATGCGTGACTGGGCTCCGGGCCGGGCGGGGGGACTCCGCCTTTGTCGCGGCCGGGGGCCCTCGCGCAAAGCTGGTTCACAGCTCTCCCTGTTGCTCTCTGAAGACCCGGACCGGCGAATAGGTGGGCATCCCGGTCCGCCCGCCGCGCCGCCGTTCCCAGCCATTACTCCGGGTTGGAGGGAGGTTGGGAGTGGGAGTAGGGGCGGGGGGGGGGGGGGGACGGGTTGTAAATGTAAAATATGGTCATCATTGTTCGCTCCTCGCCTCGTCTTCCCGAGGAATCCCTGCGTGCTGTACCGATTTAACGAGCTGATATGCACACTATGTATAGGGATGACTTCATCCCCAAACGAACGCGGCCAACTCGCGGGGAAACGCAGTGGCGGGGAGACGCGCAGCACCGCAGGCGTGGAAGAGACGCAGCAGCGAAACCCCTTTCTATCGTCATTAGCGAAAAGGGAATTCCAGCCGGGGGGCGGGGAGGGATGTGAACTAACGACAGTTTCAAATTTTTCTGTCATTCATATTCTGCCTTGAAATCACCTCCTTTAAAAGGTATAAAGAGATGTAAATTGCTAGCAAAGCAAACTCATTTAAAGTCAAATGGAGGGGGGTGGGGTGTCTAGGAAGCCAGAATGTACAGTTGTGGGAGTTTTTCAGTATCCAAAAGCAAATCCAATGATCAAAATTTGGAACTGGGCAAATTGCAGGCCTCTGGTAATCCTGAGAAAGGAAGGGGCTGTATTTTCTATAAAAAGCTGACTAGGATGGAAAAGGTCCGTTGCTCCTGGGTTCGTATTACTAGAGGATCTAATCCAAAATAGAGGACCTACCTTGACTCTAGGAAATCTATTCAAAAATTTCAGTGCTTTATTTAAAGTTCAAATTACAGTTTTGACAGTTGAGGTCATTTATCCTTCCAAAAGGAAAATGAGCAAGTTATAGTCATACTTGGTCACTGCCTAACTTATCTATAATAGAACTGTGTGGCCCAGTTTTAACTATAAAAAGCTTCCTGGTTTCAGACTCAACGATGAGTTATTTTCTCTTTGGAACCTGCAGCCCCAAATCAACAGTGCTATAGAAGTAGTGACCTGGAGCTATGGTACAGGACCAGAGTGGCCTCAGGTACTAAAAAACACGGTGCCTCTGTTTAAACATGATGTACTTCAGGAAGGCTAATTTCCACCCACATACCTAATTGCAGTTTATCATCACAGGAAGTATCTGATTCAAGGATCTCCAATCACTGGCGAGAAAACACCCTTGCCAGGCAAATATCCTTGTTGCCATATTGCAGGTAGAGACAGGGAAATACAGAGCTCAAGAACTGGATGAGTTAGAGCAATAGGCACAATTCAAAGTCATAACTCCTATGAGGTTGTCTTCTGAGAAATATTCACTATAATGTATGTAGTTAAAACACATGCACTTCAAATATTAGTCTCCAAATTAACCAAAAAACATCGCTTCTCCGTCTTTTTTGGCTAAGCTCAAATACAAATTAACCAAGGAACATTTGCTGTGGAGGCTTTTTTCTTGGAAAAGTAATGAGACATATGGAACCATCTTGGAAAAGTATTAATAAGACATAGGCGGCCACAAAGAATTCTCACCAATTTGCCCTAGTCCATTCATAGCAATACAGTAAATCCAGCAAAGCTTATGTTTCAGGGAAAAGTCTCACAAAGGGCCAAAAGGGGTGGAGATTTTTGCTGCAACGACTCCAGCTACCTCCTGCCAGAGACGAGGCAAGGATAAAAATTCCTTACAGATGACTCCATAACCTACTTCTCATTCGTGAAAGTTAATCCACCCTGCGCTAAATAAGTGATATATCACATCATCTTTACCCTAACAGCAAATGTTCCAGTGGTATGGGTACCAAATTAAGCAATCCACGTGGGAAATGCTGTTCTTATTTTCTATGTTTATTAAAAATGTACCAGCCAAGAATTTTGGCTGCCTACAACCATTTCCATCCTTTTGGATGGCAGCCCGCCAGCTCACAAGTTGATCATACCATTGCCTTTGAATTTAGATATTGCAATGGGTGGCCTGACCTCCAAAGTTCTTCCTGTGGAAGGGCAATTTGTTGGCTGTGACAAAATGGTATTGCTTCTTGTTCATATTTGGTTTTAACAATCAAGAGGTCAAGAGGGGAATGAGTGAGGAAATCGTAGACTAATTCTGGTCACAAAGGGAACTTTGTGGAATGTGTTACCATATAGAATACGAGGATTTTAGAAATGGAAGAAATCTTAAGTTCAACCCACTCATTGTTCAGGAACGGAAAGTGAGGCCCAGAGAGGTTAAGTAAATGGCCCACGGTCACACAGTCCCTGGTGTGGCGGAACTGGAACTTGAACCCAGAATTTCCGGTTATTGGTCCGTTGCTCTTTCCACCAGCTCATGCCACCTTCCTATGGCATAAGTAGAAGTGGATTGAGGCAGTAAAAATCAAAGCGGATCCTCTTCTCATAAACCCTGTTTAATAGTTAGCTGAGATTACGTCGGCCTGGTGAAAATCGTCTGAACTCTTTTCTCATAGGAGTTGCCCAGCCTGGAGCCCAATGCCCGGCCCTCCTGTTTGTAAGTGGAAGGAGTGACCGAATGAACGAGTGAATGAATGGCTGCTCTCATCTAAGATGAAGAGGAAACTATTCAGCAAAAGAAATAGACTCTCCTCTTAACACTAAGTATACGGACCTCAAGTTCGTATCACAGAACAACACCCGAGCTTATCCCTGTAGGAAAGTTGCTCCACACCCTCGGCATACACAGCCTTTGCAAGTGGGTCCACACAGCTCTCAGCAGTGTGCACCCTGGCAGAAGAGGAAATAACAACATGCTTGTGTTGAAGAGGGTTTGCTGCAAGAGCGTTGTCTGTCCGACTCTGAGGGTTCGCTCAGAACATGCCCTGTTTAAATTCGTCTGATAGCATCAGTGTGGGCTTGCCCTCCATTTATGGGCATGAGAAGGATGTATGACTAAGGATGCTCAGCAGTGAGAAAATCATTGCTAAGGATTGTAGGCACAGCCTCCCATCACCCAAACAAGGGTTCTCCCTTGGAAAATTACTTAGGGACGAGTGGGGGAGAAACAAGATAGTTTGGAGCGAATGTGATGGTTCATTTTCTGCTTATGTGTCACAGCATCGTGTTTTCTTTGTTGGCAATTAGTGCAATTTTGTTTGTCTTCCCCAGAATAGAAGAAAGCTAATGTAGAACATGGTATTCCGGTAGGATTCGAGATATTTTTATTACTCATCTTCCAGCTTTAGCTTCCCATCTATAATCTCGGTTCGAAAATATTATCAGGAGACACAGACATTAGCTGAAACTATGTGCCCCTCTGCCATTTGCATGTTTCTTTCATTTGTCATTTTTCTCCCTTCCAAATTAGGATGTATCTCGTTCGTGTCTTTTCCTCTTCCCCAGAGGCTCTTCTCTTAGCGCTCCGCTGTTTAAATTGTGCAGCAGATAAAGCCTGCACATTCTTGGAGCAACATGAACCGGCACCGGCTATGTTCTATAAAATGCAATGCATTGTTTCCGCCAGAGTCAGCCCTGGCTGCCGTAGAAAGAATTCGGCTGGTGGGCTTCGTTTCTAGATAACAATCAAATCATAGTGCTTTCGAAATGAGATTGAGAAGAGGAATCGCCATGATCTAATTCTGAACTCCTGTCTCTTAAAAAATCTAGCTGGGATCTTGGAAAGAAAAATGGGTTCTTTGCCCTCCTTCTTGCGCTGAATTGATTTACTTGTCTCATCTACTATAATCAAACTGGAGAATACCAGCCAGTTACCTTATGGAAATTGTGGTCAGGTGACAGCTGACCTTGGCGTATTTCCTCAAAGGGGATCAGGAGAAAAGTTAATGAAGTTAATGTGGTGGGTGATCACAGCAGAGAAGGAAATTATTACCACCAGGATGTATTCTGAACAAGCCGTCTAAAATGAACTCATCCTGCTTAATGCCGTACCTTTTGTAGCTTGTATTCCACCTTTCAGGGAAGATTCAAAGTTCATTAAAAACCCCAATTATCCTTCTCCTTGACCCTCTTGCTAAGCATGGTGAAATGGCCAAATTCTAGTTTGAGAACATACACCTGAATCTGCATTTTCTGGGTTTAGTGTCGAAATTCAACCTCTAGTCAAGTCTTAGAAGGTCAAAAGGGAAGTAGCAATTATCCGAAAAATAATCTTATGTCATTGATCATAACACTTTCATGTGGCCTCCAAACATTTGAATACTCTTAACATATGTACCATTCGCGCCAACTTCTAATAAAGAAAAACGGTGATGTGGAGTGGCGACTCTATTAACTCATAAATGAATTGAAGTGAAAAGCAAAAGTGATGGCTGCTGAGGTCAGAACTGAGTCACATTCCCATCTCCTCTCTGCACAGTCATCGTTCCTCTTCAGATGGAGGCCAACAAAGACAGGCTTTGCTTCCGAGAAAAGCAGTGCTCTCTGAGTGTCCAGGGATGTGAGAGATGCATGGAGCTGACGGACTAGCCGATGACGGTATTTGCTGACCTGCTAGGCACTGACACACGTTAACTCAGTTAACCCTCACAACATCCCCAGGAAGTGGGTACCGTTGTGGTCATCCCCGCCACGCACGTAGCTCACGGAGGGGAGGCGCGGAAAGGTTGCGAGACTTGCCCAAAGCCACACAGCCAGTAAATGAGAAAGGCAGCACGACCGGTTCCACGAGTCACGCCTACCCTCCGCACAGGTGGCCTCTTTCATTTCTCTTCACTTCCTCTGATTAAAAAGAAGAAAGAAAACAATAAGAAGGAAAAAAAGACTCTAGGTCCACTTAGGACAGGGAACTAGCAGAGTGAGAAACAAAACAAAGCGTTCTCCAGTCACTCCGCCCCTGACTGGGCCACAGGGGGCCACAGCAAGAGCTGTGGAAACAAGCCCCTCCCTCAGGCAGGGGTGTGTGTCTCCAGTGGAAGGGTACCTTGTGCAACGGAGGGACTCAGTAAGTGACTTCACTGAGTCACCAAGTCAGGGAACGTCAAACTCATGGAGTTTTTTCCAGAATAATAGTGGTGCTGAGAAGTGGCCAATGATAATTCGCTCATTCACCACTGAGATATCATCCCAGGCATACAACTAGCCGAGGTAAAGTGAACCACAACTTGTACACAAATGCTTGGAGAAGAGTGGCTAAACATTTCACGGGGAATACAGGACAATAAACAAAACTGAAGCCAAGCCCAAGTGTGTTTTTAGAGAAGTGTCTCCTTTCTCCTCCTTAACAGTCCAGTGAGGAGCAGAGAGACTAGACGGAATACACATTCACCAGCCGACTCCACTGGTGTTACTTTGAGCTTGGCTTGTTTGCAAAGCAAGCATAAAAACCTTAGTCTAGGATGAAAGTTACCAAAGTCTTCGAAAGGAAGTCACCTGCTTCTTCATTTCTCTTCTTGCGAAAGATTTTTTGGGACTTAAGCACTCATTGAAATTTTCCTCACCCATGCCTATAGTTACGATATTTCAGGGAAAGACCTGGACACAGCCACCTTATCTTCTTAAGCTTCCCGTGGAGGCTTCCTTGGCTAACTCAGGTGGCATTTATATCCGTCAAGAATCTCGTCATTAATTTTCCTTAAATGCTTCCTGTTGTGTTTGTGTGTGTTTTATACCGTTGCCTTCACTGAGCATCTTCAACATACTTGATTTTATTGGATTTCATTGGGTCTGTCACTTGCGAATGATATTTCCCTTCAAAACTTCAGCCCGGTCTTTTCCTTCTTATTTTTTACTTTATTTTCTCTCTCGTTACTAATAAGATGGTGATACTGATTTGCTTGAGTTATTTTTATCTTCAGATCTCTGTGGAGTATCAAGTCGGGTTTGGCACTCTCTCCTACTGAGTGATGCCCAAATTAAGTTAAGGAACAATTCCTAAGAAAGCTGGTCTGTGGTTCTTCGTGTTCTTTGCATATCCCAAGCACTGGATAGTCTGTTTAATGTTGATAGGTCATCGTTTATGGCAAGGTTGACTCAACAGGTTCTCTCCAGAGTAACTCTTTTCTAAGGCAGGATGGGAAGGGATAGCAGTAAGGAAGGAAGAATTAAAGCAGTCTAGGTGGCGAGTTATCGACCATAGCATTTTGATCTCTCGGTTAAGTCCTGCTCATTGGCATGGATCCATAGAATACAAGGCACTCCTCATTTTTTTTACTCTTTTTTTTCTTTTTGCTGCTCTGCCTGGGTGTTTTTTTTTTCTACCTTGTCTTCCAAATCACCGATGCGGTCCTCTGCTGCATCCGACCTATTGTTTATTCCTTCCAGTGTATCATTCAGATATTGCATCCCTTATTTCTGACTGGTCCTTTTTTATGGTTTCTATGTCTTTTTTCATGCTGTTGAGCATCCTTATAATCATTGCTTTGCAGATTATAAATGAGGGTTCCAGATCATCCAACCCCAGCTGAGCTGAGCCAGACCAAAATAACTACCCAGGCAACCCACAGAATCATAAAAACGAATGGTTCATGTTTGAAGGTCGCTAAAGATGTGGGGCAGTTCGTTGTTCAGCCCCATTAACCGATACACCAGTTCTCTTCTTCGAGAAGCTTCCAGGCTCTGAGCAGAGCAATGGCTGAGAAGAGCAAAGCAGCGGTGGAAGCTCTTGCTCCAGTTGAAGGATGTTCCCTTTTTGCCCAGGTTCTCATATCCAGGGATTCTCTGAAGACTTAATGAAGTCCATGTGCCTTGAGGTACCACAACTCCTCGCTGATTGGTTGGTTAATACGCTTTGGAGTTCTTCCTCCAGAAGAGGGCAGGGAATGCAAGCTAGGGAAGGATGGGCACAATGACAAAAAAAGAGAGGACCTCTTAGGACACCAAATTGCATGCACATAAGATGGGAGCTCTTGAGGTCATGGGCAAGTCCTATAGACTGGATGATCTAGGTTTTTGTTTCCCTCTCTGCTGGTTTTCCCTTTGTTATCCACAAATCTTGAGTAAAGTCTTGTTTGAATGCTCCAGCCTGATCTCTGGATATTAAAAGAAAGATCTTTGTCCATGTTTCAAGTTCAAGTTTCTAAGGGAATAGCACCTCTCCGAGGCCATCACATTGGTGGCAGAGGTAGATATGAGGAAGACACTCCTCCTAACCCACAATACTCTTTGGAACAAGCTCTTACTCAGTGGCAATCAACAAAGTCCTCAGTGAGGGACCGTTGTCTGTATGTCATGGCTGAGGAGCCAGGCATGAGTAAGGATAAAATCCATGCTTCTCTATAATTTGAAGGAAAAAAAAAAACCAACTGAGGTCACCCCTGAGAAGAGTTCGAGAAGGTCATTTCTCTCAAAGGAGGACAGGAGGGAGGAAGCAGATATTCTTGGAGATCGCAGAGCAGTATCTTAGACCTTGGCCTCCACCAGACGTGCTGGGCAGCAGCCCAGTGCAGTAACTACAGCAAACACAGGGTTTATCAGAGACATGACAAGGCTGCAAGAAGGAAACTTAGAGCTCAAGACGCTGAGGCCTGAATGGAAGTGGACCCCTGGGTCGGAAAGAGGGAAGAATCCGAGCTAACGGGAGGGGAGGGGAAGCCCTTTACAAATATCAGGGTGCGGTGGTCTTAAAGGGGTCCCGAAACCAACTAGATTGCATAGTAACATACGAACACCCCCCCAGGAGGACCCCTTGCCCTTTCTTCAGTAGGGTCCCAAACCGCCCTCTGCTGCCCTGGGCAGGGTGATTGCACTGTGGCCCTTTCTAGAGGATAAGGGACCTATGTTAATTGTTCTCCCTTAAATGGTCTTAACAGACAGAAAGCCAGCTTGAACTGAGGAAATTATTTCTCGGGTAACGAAACCTCGGGAAAGGCAGGGATGACCGGCATCTCAAATGGCCAAGATTCTTTCTCTGTCCTGCATTTTTACCTCTTGGAGTATTAGCTTCTTTTTCTCCAACTGGCTTCTTCACAAAGCTGTAACCGCAGCTGCCAGTAGCTCCTGGCTCACCTCGTGACTTGGCTACCGGAGACGGACGTGACCTATCCCAATGAACTCCAGGTGGTGGACATGGAGAGAGGCTATGATGGCATGTGAGCCATGTGGCCTGACCCCAACACTGGCCGGGGGGTGACGGACTTTAATGGATCCAGCTTGGGTCTCATACCTGGACTGAGGACCCTGCTGGAACTCTACAGGGGAGGGAGGGAGTGAATATTCCCTGACGACAGGGATAAAACAGTTCCACATTCTTCTGGCTTCCTTACCCAGTTTTGCTGTTTCCCAGCGGAGCACACCTTTAAGGAGGAAGATGATAAAGAAGAGAGAAATGTCTAAATAATGGTATAGTGGCCGTAGACCAAGTTCTAGGCAATGTCTCTCTGTTTGTTTGTTTTTTCACTTTATCTTCATCTGCACTTCATTTTTCAACATTTCTTTCCCCTGGATGTATAATCAAAGTTGTGAAAATGAGAATACAAATGAACAAAGAAAAATGTTAAACCAGCAATATTAAAGATACCCTATTTTGCCATATATAATGCACACTTTTTACCCTAATTTTTGAGGGAAAAATAAGGATAAGCATTATACGTGGGTAGTACTAATTCCATATCTATATAAATATTTTTCATTCTTTTATTTATGTTTCTGCATTAAAAGTGTAACTCTAGAAAGCAATAGCAATATCCTTATGCAAAATAATACCCTGGAATAGGATAATCAATTTTGTTTCTAAATATAAATAAATAAATAATTGAATTAAAAAATGTAAAACAAAAGATTTTTTTCCCCACAAAGCTTGGGCCAAAAACATGGGTGCATACTATGGTAATCCCATTATTTTATTAAGCCTAAATGCATAAATAGAGCAGAGATGCCTTTAAAACATAGAAAGATATAAAAATAGCTTTTCAAGTGGGTGAAAGGTGGTAAATACATGAATCCTTCAATTATTTCCAATTCGTGTGGAGTTTGTTAATAGCCCTCGGGGAGTTGCCTTTTGCTCACCTGCGGAGCTACGGCTGTGCGTTATGCTGGTTACTGACTTCTACCCTGCCAGCCTCTCCCTCTGGTTGGCTGGATAGAGTGGGAGGGCCTTTCTGCATCCGTTTCTGTCTCTATCTGCTTGGATTGTATGAAGACATCAATTCATAATCAAATGTAACCAAAGGAGAAGCTTGTACAACCGGATCAACTACCATGTTTTTTAAACTTTATTTCATTTACCATCTAAGTTCAATTTGCTATTTTTTAAATGAAGTTCATCGTGACAACTCATACAGAATAAAATGCATCCACTTTAAGTGCACCTTATTCCAATGAGCTTTGGCAAATATATATACCCATGTGACCACCGGCACAATCAAAGTGTAGAACGACCCCATCATCCCAGGAGATTCCCTCTGACCCTTCCTGCTCAATCCTTCCCTCACCCTCAGCCCCAGGCAACCACTGGCCTGCTCTGTGCCACTATGGATTAGTTTTGTCTTTTCTAGAATTTCATATGAATGCAATTATACAGTATTAGCTCTTGTGTCTCTTCTTTCACTCAGCATGATGCATTCATGACTCCTCCATGCTGTTAGGCATGTCAGTAGATCATACTTTTTCATTGCTGAGTAGTATTCTATTGTATGGATATACCACATTAGTTTACATTTGTCTATTCATTTATCTGTTGATAGACATTTGGATTTCCAGTTCTTAGGCCATTATGAATATAACTGGTACTATCTTTCACGTCCAAGTCTTATTGTGGATATATGTTTTCATTTCTCTTGAGTAAAAACATTTGAAACGGCTGCATCATATGGTTAGGGTATATTTATTTATCTTTAGAGACGGGACAGGAAGGAGAAAAAGAGGAAGAGAAACATCAATGTGTGGTTGGCTCTTGAGCACCCCCTACTGGGGACCTGGCCTGCAACCCAGGCATGTGCCCTGACTGGGAATCGAACCTCTCACCCTTTGGTTTGAAGGCCGGTGCTCAGTCCACTGAGCCATACCAGCCAGGGCTTAGTTAAGGAATATTTAACTTTATAGAAAACTGCTAAGCTCTTTTCCATAATTGTTCTCTCAGTTTACGTTTCACTAGCCGTTCCATTTGCTCCACATCCTTGCCAACACTTAGTATGGTCAGCCTTTTTCATTTTAACCATTCTAGTGGACAGGTAGTGTTATCTCAGTGTCATATCCACAATACACCTAGTGTATATGCAATGTTCTATCATATCTCATATGTTACTTCATATTTCGATGGTTTTAATTTGCATTTATTTCCCTGGGGACTAATGATGTTGGCTGTCTTATCATGTGCTTATTGGCCATCCGTGTATCTTCTCTGTTCCTCATTCCTGCTACTGCCCCATGTTTAGGTTCTCATCATCTCCTGTTTAGAATGTAAATTTCTGCCCTGGCAGGTGTGGCTCAGCAGATTGAGGTCTGGCCTGTGAACTGAAAGATCGCTGGTTCAATTCCCAGTCACTGCACACGCCTGGGTTTCAGGTCAGGTCCCCAACTGGGGGCGTGCAAGAAGCAACCAGTTGATGATTCTCTCACACATCAATATTTCACTCCTTCTTTCTCTCCCTCCCTTCCCCTCTCTCTAAAAAAATAAATAAAGTGTTTTTAAAAATAAGAATGTAAATTTCTGGCCCTGGCTGGCGTAGCTCAGTGGATTGAGTGTGGGCTGCAAACAGAAGCATCGCAGGTTCAATTCCCAGTCAGGGCACATGCCTGGGTTGCAGGCCAGGTCCCCAGTGGGGGCCACATGAGAGGCAACCACACATTGATGTTTCTATCTCTTTCTCCCTCCCTTCCCCTCTCTCTATAAATAAATAAATAAAATCTTAAAAATAAAGAAAGAAAGAAAGAATGTAAATTTCTAACTCGGCTGTAGTATAAACCACGGCCTGGCCACACCCTAACCCTCCTTATAAGCTTTCCACAGGTCCTTGTTTTCTCGGAATAAAATTTACACTTCTTGGCGTGACAGTCAAAGCTTTCACCAGTGTAGCCACACGAGACTTTTGAAGACCAACTTCCTACTGTGTTTCTTCCCTACCTTTCCTCCCGGCCCCTCCCCCACACAGACTTGAACTTAGACTGCTGACCATTCCGTGACCCTGCCGTACGTGCATTCTACCCGGGTTGTCCTAGGTTCTTCTCCGCATGAGTACATGAAATGTTCGTTTAAGGCCCAGCTCGAAAGTCTCCTCTTCCGGGAAGCCTTCCTGACCTCCTCAGGGTGCATTAACAGTTATCTTTATCTTTGGGTGGCATTTAGCCCACGCTGCCCCCAAGGCCCTCACCACGGTCCACCAAAGTGGCGGATGGTGGGGCTGCCTGCCCCTACCCGCCTGAGCTTAACTCCGCAAGAACAGCGACAGTGGCTACTCCTTTCTGCAGTCCGAGAGGCTGGCATGGACTTCTTCTCGGTAGCAGTGGTTGACTGAATGTGCAGAGGGAAGACCGAGGGGACAATGAAAAAAATCTGCCTTAGGCAAGTTGCTTACCTCTCTGGGTCTCTCTGTTTTCTTATGTGGAAAGTGAGAAACAGTTGGAATAGCTGATTTATAATATCCTTCAGTTATCATGGGTTTTTTTTAGAATGTTAGATCTATTCTTTGAAGTCCAGTAAAATAATATATTTCAATATATTCCCAAACTGGACGACAGATTGAATGGTGCTCAGTAGAAGATGCTAGCTCGTCATTGACCTTGAAGCTCTGAGGGGCAGCGTCTCACTCACTGTGAACTGAGAAAATGAAAATGTGGGACTCTTCGCGACTAACTCGGCCAGCAGTTGTGCTGTTGAAGAACTGCACCATTTCAACCCAAATCTACAACCGAGCACATTCTCTCGTTTTCCTGTAAGTTTGTGTCATTAAGCCCTGGCTGGCATAGTGCAGTGGATTGAGCGCGGGTTGTGAACCACAGTGTCGCAGGTTCGATTCCCAGTCAGGGCACATGCCCGGGTCGCAGGTCATGGCCCCCAGCAACCAAACATTGATGTTTCTCTCTCTCTCTCTTTCTCCCTCCCTTCCCTCTCTAAAAATAAATAAATAAAATCTTTTTTAAAAGTTTGTGTCTTTATGTTTCTATATGCCATGTTTTTTTTCTTTTCCAGTTTGAGGAAAGACAAAAGGAATGTTGCGAATGACCATACTTAGGAAAACACAGACTTCTATTTAGCTGTATGGTCACAAGTAAAGAAATCTAGTAATTATTAGTTAAATGGTAACTTGTATTTATCATCTTTAAAAAACCATTTACTCAAATATATCAATTTAAAAATATATCATGAAGAAATTTTTCCAAATGGGATATGGAAAATATCTTTTAAATAATACAAAGTACCTATATCATGTTTTTTGACCTATAAATCCAGAAATTTCTCTTCCAAGAGAAATTGGAAAAAGTTAGAAATTGAAGCAGTTTATAATAGCTTCTTAATTTCTCCCCAGGATTATAGCATTTATTAGCTGGCGATAGCCAGAGCCAAATCCACAATTTAGATTTCAGATTTAGTGAGTGGTAAGTCCTTTGTAAGACCCAAAATACACAAAGCTACAGTAGGGACAATATCCTTCCCAAGCATCTCAGAAGGCCCACAAGAGCACTGCCAACACTTATTAATCACTCTATAAAAAGGCATGCCCGAGGGCATGGGCCCAGAGGGCTGACGATGCCAAAATATTATGGGGACCGCTGTTAACTGTCAATTCACCCTGCAGCAAAAGCTCCTCATGGAATTACACAGCAGCTAATTCCAGGACAGTTTTTTTCTTTTTGAAGTTTTTGTCCAAATTAGGGATTCATCTTCCTGATAGTTGGAATGCTGCACTGAATCAGTCCATTTTCTGCACAGTTCTTCCTGTATATGTTTCAGATCAATGTTTCTGCCATTTAAAAAAAAATAGCCCTGGCTGGTGTGGCTCAGTGGATTGAGAATGGGCTGCGAACTGAAGGGTCACCGATTCGATTCCCAGTCAGGGCACACACCTGGGTTGCGGGCTAGGCCCCCGTTGGGGCCACGTGAGAGGCAACCACACATTGATGTTTCTTTCCCTCTCTTCCTCTCTCCCCTCCCTTCTCTCTAAAATCAATAAAATCTTAAAAAATAAATAAACTGACCAGAAACCTAGAACCCTCTCTGGGTGTCTGTCTTTCACCATCTATGAAGTGGGAATAATGGTCCTAGGCAAGATTCTACCCAGCGACATTCTTGTAAAAACAGGTATGATTTAAAAAAAAAAAAAAAACCTCTCTGGTATCCCCAAGAAAACCCAGCACGTGAAAACCTCCCGAACAGATGATAAGAGGTGATTATGTTTTTAAGGATTCTTACTATATAGCTACTAAAAAGTATCTATCTGATGATTATTTAAAGATAAAACAATATGGGAAAATGCTCTTAAGTTAGAAGTGAGAAAACCAGTCAGTAAGAATAGAATGTGGCCAGTTTTTAAAAATAAGAACATATAAATATAATGGAAGGACATGCACCAAAATATTAACTGAAGTTGTCTCTAGACAGTGGCATTATTTTATTTGCTCTTCTATAACTTCAAAGTTTTCTACAGGTAATGTATATTATTTTGTAATAAGTTATTTTTAAAAAGATCTTTTACAATAATTGATTATAGGCTTCTTCTATATAGCTTGCTCCTCTATACATTTAAAGTATAAATTTTATTATTACAACTACTGTGCAAACAGACACACCTGCTTAATTTGTTATTGCTTCTTGGGAAACACCCCACTAACACGGAAGTCTGAAAGCTGGTCATTTTCACTATCTAAAAGACAACCAAGAATCAATACACGGGCAAAACGGCATTTGACAGAAAATAACAAGTGTTGGCAAGGCTATGGAAAAATTGGGAACTTCTCACGCTGGCTGGCGTAGCTCAGTGGATTGAGCTCGGACTGCAAACCAAAGCATCGCAGGTTCAATTCCCAGTCGGGGCACATGCCTGGGTTGCAGGCCATGGCCCCCAGCAACCACACATTGATGTGTCTCTCTCTCTTTCTCCCTCCCTTCCCTCTCTAAAAATAAATAAATAAATAAAAATTTTTAAAAAAAGAAAAATTGGGAGCTTCATACATAATGGCGGGAATGTAAGATGACGCAGCCGCTATAGGAAACAATATAGCTATTCTTTAAGAAATTAAAAATAGAATGACTACATGATCCCGTAATTCCACTTATGGGGATATGCCCAAAAGAAGTAAAAACAGGTGTCCAAGAGACATTTGCACACCCATCTTCACAGCAGTATTACTCACACTCGCCGGAAGCAGACCACATGTCTATCGACAGATGGACAGAGGCACAAAGTGTGGGGTGCACAATCAGTGTGGGGTGCACAACCAGGGAGCTATGGCTTAGCCTGCAGTAGGGAGGGACGTCAGACACATGCCTCGACGTGGACCTCGAGGATGTAACAGTAAGTGAAAGAAGCCAGTCGCAAAAGGCCAAACACTGTGTGATTCCACTTGCACGTGTGCGGAACCTGGAAGAGTCAGACTCACAGAGGCAGAAAGTGTCGCGTGGTTGGTTGCCAGGTGCTGGGGGAAGGAGGAATACGGCTGTTTTTGTTTGGTGGGTGTCAAGTTTCAGTTTTGCAAGATGAAAAGGGTCCCGGCGATAGATGGTGGCGGTGGTTGAGCAACCACGTAAATGTACCTAAAATAATTAAATGGTAAATTTGGTTCTGTGTGTTTAAGAGAATAATACATGGTGTAGCTCAGCGGATTGAGCGCGGGCTGCGAACCAAAGCATCGCAGGTTCGATTCCCAGTCCTGGCACATGCCTGGGTTGCAGGCCATGGCCCTCAGCAACCGCACATTGATGTTTCTCTCTCTCTCTCTTTCTTTCTCTCTCTCTCCCCCTCCTTTCCCTATCTAAAAATAAATAAATACAACCTTTAAAAAAAGACCAAAAAGCATGATTTGATTTTTAAAAAAGAGAAAATAATACAAACAAGTCGCTTGTGTTGTTTTAGAAGATCGATGTGCTAAAGTTCAAGCACTTAATTCATAGGAGGACTCAGGCTATCACTGAAAATATTTTCACTCTTATTTGTTGACTGACACTGAGAAGCCTGACGTCCTAGCTCCCCGCCCTATACAAATTCGAGTCAGTAAGACAGGAGGAGAAAGGGGCCTCCAGACACAGCTGTGGGTGTGAGAGCTTGGCAAACGGGCACCCATAGACAGAGGTGAGGGTGGTGGGGGCTGGTGGGGGCAGGATATGAGCCCCACAAACCACAGAGGTCCCCATGGTGAAGATTAAGGGAGTTTCGATAATGAGGACCCAGAGCCACAACCTGGTAAAGAGAACACACTGAGGACGTTTTACAGACCACAGCAAATCTCTAAACTTCGCATTTTGCATTCTTAAAGAAATAAGTTTTTTTGCCTGGAAAATGCACCGATATTCCCCAACACTGAGAAGGTCATTCTCTCCCCGTCTAGAGAAGGGCGGTGTTATAGGTCCGTATGTTTGCAGTCCCATGAGGATCCCCACCCCAAGGCCAGCCTCCCCAGTGCTGGGGTGGCCGTCTCTCAGGCAAAGCTTCGGGGTCCTCCTCCCCATGCAGGTGCCTCTGTGCTCCAGATCTCAGCCTCTGACCTGTCACTCCTCCCACAGCACCCCGACCTCTCCGCAGGGCAGAAGGGTGCAGCCATAGTGCCGGGTTCCTCCTCCGGGGCAGCGCTGGCCCCTCCTTGAGGAGGAAAGTCATGGACGTGTTGAGATCACACACTTGTCACTCGGCCCTGACACTGACAAGGAATCCGGTCCTTTTCCCTTTCTGACCACGTGGGCCACAGATCATTAACCATGTTCATCACGTGGTATTTTAAGAAGTACTGGGAGGCTGGGGGGAGAGAGAGACAGAGAGAGCGAGAGGGAGGGAGGTAGAACGTCAAGGTGTGCTTCAGAAGGCTTATAAGTATTGGGAAGCTCTGGCCAAACTGAGAAGCAGTTGATTCTTCCGGTCAGCCTGGACACAGCTCTCCCGGGAGATGCTTCTGGACCCCTCACCCCATTCTACCCCGCACCCCTTTTTGCTCAGAGCCACTTTTGCCTTCACCGGTTTTTAATTGAGTACCTATTTTGTTGTAAACTTCGAAACAAAAATACAAACAAACATGTTCCTGCTTAAAAATAGGTAAGATCATGCCCTGGCTGGTGTGGCTCAGTGGATTGAGCGCCGGCCTGCGAACCAAAGGGTCACTGGTTTGATTCCCAGTCAGGGCACATGCCTGGGTTGCAGGCCAGGTCCCCCAGTGGGGGGTGTGCGAGAGGCATCCACATATTGATGTTTCTCTCCTCTTTCTCCTTCCTTTCCCCTCTCTTTAAAAATAAATAAATAATTTTTAAAAATAGGTAAGGTGGTAAATTTTATGTTGTAGATATTTTTACCACCATAAAAAGGTGACATCTGTTAGCGGAAAGTTTAGGGACCCCTGGTGACACATTTCTTTTTTCAAAATCTAACTCATGACCCGATGCTCTGCCCAGAGTGTCAGAAGTCAAGGACAAGTGCTCACTGGCCCTCTAGAATACCCGGTTTTGTTCCACTGATTACAGGACTGGCTCAGCCGGTAAATTACATCTTTATTTCTCCCTCGCAAATCAACAGGAGTTACGAGCGGAGAAGCAGGATCTGGACGTGCAGTGAGAGTGTGATTGCACTAGTAACCTGGACGCCAGCGAATATGCTTAGCAATTCAGGAAACAGCTAGCTACTTTTTTTCACTCCTTATAAAATGTCTAAGTTTTCAAAGGTCTCAGGTGTCTTTGAACTCTTTCCAAAAGTGTGGTACACTTTACTACAGACCCATCTATAAATTCGTTTGTCTTCAAAGGCAAATAACCCCGACATTTTGTTATTTGAACTGCCTGTATATGTCGGGCCGCGTAACGAGAAGCGGAGGCTAATACTTGACTTAATTACAATGTTTGTCCAACACTCCTAACCTCGTTTGAAGGGGAGCTTGCCTTGTTCGGCGGAACGACTCCTTAACAATGAACCATTCATTCGCTTGTGATTGCACCAGAAGGAGAGAATTACCAGTTCGTCAAAGTAGCTTTTTTTCCAGCAAGAAATTAGCCTTTTGGGGGTGAGGGAGGCTGGGAACAGGTAGGGGAGAAGGAAATTGGATCTAGATTAATTCAACCTGGGCCACCCAAGGACCTGAAAGTTCTAAATTGAGGTCTTTTCTCTGAGTTCCAAACTGGCGGCCCTCCTCTCGTCGTTAATAAATGGTCATCTCACGGAACAGAGCGTATGTTCTTCTAACGGGGAGTCCACCGTCTCAGCACAGCAGAAGGTGCAGAAGCCGAGTGCGCCCGGCGACCTCTTGCCCCCTCTGTCTTCAGCCACGGTGGAGGCAGGAGGGGGAGGGTGCAGGAGGAGGACACCTACAATCCCCTTCAGAAGACAAGTTTTCCTCCAGAACTGTCCACGCAGCACTGTTCATCTGGGTTGCATTCTCCTTAAAATAAAACAACTCTGTGGAGGGAACTCTCGTCACAAGGAGAACTTTGCAATATTACACAGAGTTGTTAACCCAAACTAGCCGTGGCTTTTCTGGCAGGAGGAAGTGACTTTGGGGATGACAGTGAGAGACAGTCCTGGCAGAGGGCCAACTGGGACGCAGAGTTGATCTCGGAAGAAAGATCGCCGATGGAGGACAAGAGCGAGGTGAGCCTGGCGTTGTCCCCATGATAGCGGGGTGGGCAGACACCAGCCACCGCCTCGAACAATCCACCCACGTTTTATGAGCTGAGGACTGAAACCATCTGTCCCCATTCCCACACAGTTCGGACCCAAGGACCCAACCCCCTACTATCTATCTTAGCATCATTACATCATCTTTATCAGAATTGCTTTACTATTCCAGAACACGCTTTCACCAGAGAATAACCAGATGGTTCATTACAGGAACTTCCAGCACTTTCAACAGAAACTGTCAACAGTACATGCTCAAAGACTCTTTGGAACGCTGTCTCAAAATCCTTGCCTACATCCAGCAAAGCTTTCATTTAGAATGGAAGGGCAGATAAAGTGCTTCTCAGATAAGGTCAAGTTAAAGGAGTTAATCATCACCAAGCCCTTATTATATGAAATATTAAAGAAAAAGATCTAAGAAATATCTAAGAAAAAGAAGATAAAAAACATGTACAGTAAAATGACAGCAAACTCACAATTATGAACAAGCACACCTAAAACAAAAGCAAAACCAAAAACAAACTAAGCAAACAACTGGAACAGGAACAGAACCACAGAAATGGAGATCACATGGAGGGTTAGCAGCAGGGGAGTGGGAGGAGGAGAGAAGGGGGAAAGGTACAGAGAATAAGTAGCATAGACAGTAGGTGGAAAATAGATAGGGGTAGGGCAAGAATAGTATGGGAAATGTAGAAGCTAAAGAACTTATGACACATGGACATGAACTAAAGGGGTGGAATGTGGGTGGGAAGGGGTATGCAGGATGGAAGGGAGTGAAGGGGGGAAAATGGGACAACTGTAATAGCATAATCAATCAAATATATTTTTAAAAATTCTTGCCTCACTCTTCCCACCAGTACGTGACAATCTTTCCCCTTTGTACTCAGCCTCCAGACTGAAAGGCCTGCCTTGAACCAGTCTTCAAACTCTCAGTAGATTCCAGCCTTGCCTTTTCTCCTCTGAGACCCTGCCAACGCCCTTTCGAGGTGGTGTCCTCCCTTCCCGCACTCAGCAGTAACCTCAGCTTTGTCTTGTCAACAAGTGGTGTTATTTAGGGACCCGGCAATTGGCACGCTAACATGCGCACTACCTTAGACGTTTTGTTGATAGCCACTAGTCACTTTAATGGATGAAAATATAATATTTTACACAGCAATCTAGTGTTTCATAATTTACAAAGCACTTTCCTGTGTATTGTGTTGTTTCATTGGGCCTATTTACCACGATGAGAGGAAAGGAAGGTAAATATTGGCATGATGACCATTTCGGACAAGAATAAGAGCCCAAAGAGGGGAAGTGATTCATTTGAGGTTCAGCAGCCAAATATCTTTTTTGTTTATCCTCACCCGAGGATGTTTTTTCATTGCTTTTAGAGAGAGCGGGGAAGGGAGAGAGAGAAACGTCAGTGTGAGAGAGAAATATCAATTGTTCGCCTTCTACACATGCCTGGACCCGGGATTGTACGCACCTGGTTCGGGGATCAAACCCACACCCTAGGTATGTCTCTGACCAGGAATCAAACCCACAACCTTTTGGTTACTGCACGATGCTCCAACCAACCGAGCCACACTGGCTAGGGCTTAAGCAGCCAATTAAAGGACAAAATACCATCTTTATTCCGAATTTCCTGGTTTGAAATGTTGACTGCTTACCTACAGAGGTCATAATCACAAAACCTAGCATTTAACTAGGAGGTCAAACATTCCCCTAACTCTTAAAGAACCAAAGTATATTGGTTTGCTAGGACTACTGTAGCAAAGTGTCACAAATTGGGTGAATTCTGTTAGGACAATGGAAATCATTGTCTTACGGTTCTGGAGTCCAAGTCCAAAATCCAGGTGTCAGTAGGGTTGACTCCCGCTGAGGGCTGTGAGGGATAAATGCATTCCATGCCATGCTCTTGCCTGGCTTCTGGTGGCTTCCTGGCACCTTGCAGCATCCCTGGGTCGCTGCTGCATCCCTGCCATCTCTGTCTTCGTCTTCATGTGGTGTTCTCCCTGTGTGCAGGTCCACGTGCAAGATTCTCCTCTTCGTGAGGACACCAGCCGTGGGATTGAGCGCCCACCCTATTCCATCTGCAGTGCCTCTGTTTCCAAATGAGGGCACATGCTGAGGTTCTGGAGGTTACCACACACATTTGGGGAGGGGGGGGAGCAGTTCCACCCGTAGCACACAAGCCCAGCCATTCGTAACCGATGCTCTTCTTCCAGCGAGTCCTTGGAACGAGGGATGGTCTCCAAGACAGTCGCGTGTGATGACACTCACTCCCTCAGGGTGGATGCGTTTCCTGGGTTGCTCTGCGGCTGACTTTACTTTATTCTCCCTCCGTCGTTAAGTGATCACGAATAGTGCGTGAATGATTGAGTCAGATGCATGCCTGCAAGCCATTGCTGGTGCTCAGTTCAAGGGAGACACTCACTTCAGTTCGAGGCGGAGAGCAGCGCAGGTCCACCAGAGAGCCTAGTCCAGTCTCGCTCCCGTGCTCCCGCCGGTAAGAAGGGTTTGTACGAAAATACAGGTTAAAGAAAAGCATCTGTTTTAGCCAAGAGAAGTTGCCAGAGAACATGGTCTGTTACTCAGTTGGGTGAGTTTACTCTGGAAACCTTTTCTGCCTTAATGTTCAAAGGCTGATCCCAGGAGAAGACATTATACTCCTCCGCAAGGGTCTCGTCTGATTCATTTACCCACGACGACGAAAATAAGTACCGGCCCGTGTAGTCCGCGCTTTCAAACGATCAGCGAGGGTTTTCTTTTTCTTCTTCTTCTTCTGTTTAGTCCATTTTGGGGCCGGGTTTGATGGAAGTCTCTACCTTTGAGGGGAGGGAATATATTTGCTTACTGAAAACAGATGTTTTATCAATCAGTGGCTGAGACATTTTACGGCTTTATTGATTTTTTTGACTTTCTATTTACATTGATTTACAGCTATAGGGATTTTAATAACAATATAAAATAATATACAAGCTACATAGGAAAGATGTACTTGCATTTATACTGGTTTTATGGCCATGTTGGTTCTGTGTAATATTGCACACATTTGGATATTACATGCATATATACATATGAGGGACCTATCTGTACATCATGAACTATAATAATAAAATAAATACATGTGAGACCCTACTTAAGAACCAGAATATGCCTTTGCTGGCATAGTTCAGTGGATTGAGCGTGGGCTGCAAACCAAAGTGTCGAAGGTTCAATTTCCAGTTAGGGCACATGCCTGGGTTGCAGGCCACGGCCCCCAGCAACCTCACATTGATGTCTGCGTCTGTCTGTCTGTCTGTCTCTCTCCCTCCCTCCCTTCCCTCTCTAAAAATAAATAAATAAAATCTTTTTTTTTAAAAAAGAACCAGAATATTATCAGTAATATTCCCCTTCCCTTCCCTTTAGGGATATCCTAAATTTGGGATTTACTTTTTGTAAAAAAGAAATTTTTCCATGTATGCAATATGTGGTGTTGTTTTGGTTTGTTTTGCCATTTGGGGGCTTTATAAAAGTAACATAGTATATGTAGTCTTCTCCACCCAGCTCTTCCCTCTCCACATTGTGTTTCTGAGATTCACCCGCATTGTCGCATGCACCTATCACTTGTTCCTTTTCTTTGCTGTGTAATAGTCCATCGTGTTGATGCTCTGCTCTTCATTTATCGATCTTCACAGCAGTGAACCGTTGTGTTATCTGCAGGCTTTTGCTCTTGCAAATGATGAATAATCTACCTGTCTCTCAGCATATGGGTCAAAAAGTTCCTCTAGGGAACTGGTTTCTCAAACTTTAAAAAAATATACTATTTTATATAACATATAATTTATAGAATGGAATGTATAATACAATAAATGTATCTTAGAAGCACAATAAAAATTGGACATCACAACCCATCCGTGGAACACACACAGACATAAAATAACTGATGAAACAACACATCCTTACGACAGTGTCCTTCAGTTTCCCTACTCTGTTGTATTCCGTGTGTTTAACATGTTGGCTCTGTGCCGCATGGGTTTCCTGACTCGGTAACAGATCCATGTGGGGAAAAACCTGACGTAGCATACACACCGAGGAGTGAAACTGCCAGGTCCTAGTTACGGGCAGATGCAACTTGAAGACAAAATGCCAAACTGTTTCCTGAAGAGATCGGACCACTTTACACTCTCCCTGGGAATGTGAAAGAATTCCCGGAGTTTTACCTCCTCTCCCACGCTTGCAGTCGCCAGAAGTCTTACTCCCTGCCAATCTGGTAGGTGTCAAATGGTATCTCGCTGTGTTCTGCATTCGCAGTTTCCTGGGGAATGAGGCCTCGGCTATCTTTTTGATTATTTATTCACCTTCTTTGCGAGACGTCTGTTCAGAGCCGTTGCCCATTTTTCGGCTGGGTGTCTCAAACCCAGCACTTGCCAAACGATCTGCATCCCATTGGATGGTGCTCTGCGCCTCGAACCCAGGACTCTAGCAGGACGATCGCTGCGTGTAGACAGACTGGGCGGGAGTCAAGGAGCCTGACCTGAGGGTGCGTCAGGAGAAAGTGGGAGCCTCATGTCATGTGTTCACTCTTGAAGCCCCTGGTTGCCTCTGCCAGGGGCAGTCTCCTCGCTCGGCCGGGTCCAGGGCCTGCCTCCCTCCTTTCTTCGGCGGGTGACAGCTGCTGAAGACGGTCTGGGGAGCGTCAGTCATTTCTCACTGTCACTGCTTGAGGAGCGGCAGCCCACCCGCCCCTCCCGGACCACCCGGCGGAGCACCTGCCCCTCCTACCCTGGCTTTGGAATTATGGGCTCCCGCACATTCTAGAGGCTGCTTTTGATGTCATCCGTGACTTCATCTTGAGTTGAAATTCTGGATCCTTTCTTTCACACACCTCCCTCTTCCTTGGAATTTCACCCAAAGAGCTTAGAGAACCACTGTTTGCTGCTGCTGGGGGGGGATGTGCCCTGACCAGGGAGCCCGCGGGCCACGTGCTGCCATCCTGCTCCATGTCTGGGCCGCAGTGGGCCTTGTCCCGGGGTGGCCTTTGTAGCAGAGCGGCCCGTGAGAACACTTCATCAAGTGGATGACGTTTTTCCACAGTGAAGCACGTTATCATTGGGGTGTGTGTTGTTAACGAAATAAATCACCAATATAGCCACCCCGATATGGTAAAACCAGAAATCAAATCATATACAAGCCTCCGTCCTAATAAAGTTACGACCCAGGAAATGAGTCAAGTTCATTTCTGCCACTCGTATGATCTGGAGCATGACTTTATTGTTGCGTGGTGCATGGTGGGCCTGTAGCTTTGGGCCCCGCATCCCGTAACTCAGGGGTTCTCAACGTACGTTTCTCAGAGCCCTGCTTGCTCTGAGGGAAACTTCCGAGCTGACATCAGCCCTCTTGTGTGCCCGCCTCTTCTTGGAGGCCGAGACAAAAAGAGTGTGGAGGATGAACGGGTGGCCCGAGCTCTGGGCCCCCTTCTCTGTCTCAGCCAGAGCGACCTTTGGTTTTCTGTTTAATAAATAAAATCCCATGCAACAATTCATTTTTATAAGCGCAACTCCTTTTCTTCTCATTTGAAAGCCACTGCAGCAGCTCCCGTGGGAGCAAAGGTCCTCAGAGGAGTGGGCTGTGCACGTGACTCAGAAAACCGAGCCTGAGTGACTTGTCCAAGGTCACAGTGATTTTGGTGGCAAAGCTAGTTCTAGAATCCAGGTACCCCTGAAGTTCAAAGACGAAGGCCAGGCAGGCATTTGCTGATAGCTTATTTTTCCTTCCAACGGACATACAGCTTCTAGCAGTGACACCTTTGTGTCTTTCTCCTTCCCAGGACATTTCTTTTTTCTTTTCTTTTTTAGAATTTATGTATTTATTTTTAGAGAGGAAGGGAAGGAGGGAGAGAAAGAGAGGGAGAGAAATGGTTGTTTCTTAAGCGCCCCCTACTGGGGACCTGGCCCACAACCCGGGCATGTGCCCTGACTGGGAATCCAACCGTCCACCCTCGGGCTTGCAGCCCACGCTCGATCCACTGAGCCACACCAGCCAGGGCATTCCCACGACATTTCTGATGGCTGGTCAAGAATGCGTGATCCCCCCTGTCCCAGCTGGTATAGTCTTCTGGTTGCTTTTTGTGGCAGACTGTGGTTGTCTCCCCAAATCTGCCCCCTCCCCCATCTTCTATAGAAATGGAGTCTCAGCCCCCACCCCTGCCAGAGGCTTCCCTTCCCAGCCGCCGCCCCCTCTGGTTCAACATGGCTGCACGATGATGTTCTCCCCGGTGGACCGTGAGTGCCAGTGATGTGCATCCTTCCCACAACACCTGCTTAAAAAGAAACTGCATATCCAGGACTTCCCTTGCATTCCCCCACCCTCCCACACGCTGAGCACTCACATGGAGGTGACCCTCCACCCCGCACGCAGACCAGGGAGGCAGAGCAGCGGAAGGACTGTGGGAAGCTCCGAGGCTCCACCAGCGGGGGCAGCTCCTCTGCAAGGGGCTCCAAGGGTGGGCGGGCAAATGCCACGTACATGGTCTGCATCCTATTCTGTCACGGGGTCAGCCAGTCCAAGAAATTTAGAGTCGAGAGGAGTCACAGGGCATTGAAACCTGCCCTAGGATTTGGGTAGAGGGAGTACACTAGGGCTTCTGAAGTCTTAAGACCACAGGGAGCTGCAATGTGGGTGAGAATCGAATCTGCACGGAGACAGAGAAGGCACGCTGCTGTGGACAGAGCTTCCCTCCCCGTGGGTTTTGCAGCAGATGGAGTGGGGTGTGGGCGGGGCAGAAGGAGAGGCCCAGGCCAGGCTTGGTTCGCTGGAAGCAGCCAGCTTAGGTCCTCCAGCAAGTCTGAGATCTCTTCTCTGGGGACCCTTATCCTGGCTCAATCCCCTCTGCTTATACAGAAGGAAACGGCCCCAGTGACTTGGCCAAGATCACGCCATGATTTAGTGGCAAAACCGGGCTAGAGCCCAGATATCCCTGAAGCATACGCTACATCGGTGCACCCTGACAAAACGTTTTATCCCATTTTACAATATAGCCGTTGGCCATGCTGGTACAGAAATGAATAGTCATGGTTCTCGATCTTGGATTCTTGTCTGTTCTCGTGCCGTTGCTCAGATTCCTGCTTTCCTTCCCAAGTCACTGCCCTCATCTGAGCATCCGCCTTCTCCGGCACCCTCCACGATCTCCCTCCCCTCACTCGGCAGACCCCGCTCTCTGCTCGATCCCACTCCTTGGCTTTTTCCCTCTCTCCGCCCAGTCTTGGCACAGCACAGAAGCAGAGCGTGGGCAGGAACTCTTCGAAGTCAGCCTGTAAGACGCCAAGACAAACAGGACAGACCTCTTAGAAGTACAGACTTACAGCGTCCAGGAGTAAATGGGTGACCAGCCAAAGGTCGACATCTGAAAAACGCCGTGACTGCACTGTAGACACTCGGAGCCAGCTCCTCAGGACGAATGGCTGCAAGGAAGGGGCAAAATCGTCAGAAGAGGGCATGTGCTCCGCTGGTCATACATTCTTCCTGTCAACACCTTTCTGGTTGCGAAGACATAAGAAAGCTGTACTTGGGTTTCACTCTGGTGCTTTGTAAGATCAAGCAGGGATCTCACATTCTTTCATTGCCTTCTATATTTCTTTCCCTCCTCCCCTTTCCTCTTTCTTCTTAAATGCGGATCACTTAACAGAGACGAGGGTCGTGGCTAAAAATAAATCCTCACTCTCTTGAGCTACCTGTGATGCCCTTTACTGTATTCTTAGGTTTTCAGAGTCCACACTCCAGACACCCTGGCATTCACATACACGCACACATGCAAAATAAGACCACAGTTTGCAAGCAGCTGCCGGGAGCTTGCGGTGCTGCTGCGGCCGGTGGACGGGCTGGTCCAGGGCCTGTTCACCCGGATTGCCACTATCCGTCCATCCATATCACCTTTCATCCAGGCTTCTTAGCTGGATTTGTAGCCAAGCGCTGACACGCACACCTCTCTGAGGAGGTGAGTATTAATAACTCTGGTTTTAACGGCAGGAAACTGAGGCCCAACGAAATGAGGCCATTGCCTAAGTGACTGGGCACGTTGCCAGGCGAGTTCGAAGGAAAATTCATTTTGTGCAAAAACCAGGACCGCATAATTTCATCTGCTTTTCCCTGGGCGGATACCAAAAGGCGATCAACATACAGAGGGTTAAAGAAATTCAGTGGGTGAAATAAATTCAGCGGTGTCGGCTCGGGACAGGACATATCGGGAATGAATAATAGAAAAACAGTACCCTCGCTAAGCTTCATAACTCCAGCCAATTTGCGGATTGGGGTTAACCAAGTCTGGAATTCCAGAACTCGAGTTACCCAAGTGTGGCAGGCCAGGGGGATTTCTGTTTGGTTGGATGGGAAACCTTCAATGTCAGCATTCACGTTCAACCGTACTCCACATTTTCCCCCAATGTGTAACAAGTAACTCTCTTTCCGTTCTCGTGCTGCTAAGGAGCCCCATGCCTGGGTAGGACGCAGGAGGAGAAAGTCTGGGGCTGAACATGGCCACCAGTTGGAGAAAGCCGACTGTGTTTATTCCCGATCAGCTCCTGGTGCCGGGCACTGAAAGACACTGGACACCTCAGGCTGGAAGCGCCACGCACAGCAATGGCCACCCCGTGCATTTGTCGCTTGATCCATAGGCTTCCATGAGTCCCCGGCTGGCTGCATTAAAATGCTCTGTCTCCCCAGCGAGCTGGAAATCCCTTGAGGGGAGAGATCCTCTTATGTTTCTGCTTCAGCTTCCCAGGTGCACCATGTGAATCACTCTGTCAGTCACGGTTCAATCAGAGGAGCAGAGCCGCTGTAAGTATTACAGGACATGCTAGGCAATTGTGGGAGCGACTCGGGAACTGGGGGTGCCGGGCGGGGAGTTGGAGACTCAGTCACTACCCAGCCCACTGGAACACCGGTGTGAATGGACCAGTCAAGTTCACCAAGGAACAGGGGCGGCCAGGCACGTGCAGTTGCTGGCGTGAGGCTGCGGAAGCAGCGCTGGTACAGAAGTTCACGGGTGGAACTATTGCCTTTGCATCGGGTGGTGGGCCTGGGATCACTGCTGGCCACGGAACCAGCAGTCAGAAAGGGTTGCCAGAGAGAGGAGACACGGTTGCCAGGGGAGAGGCAAACAGGGAGACAAAGTCAAAGGCACAAAGTTTCATTGTACAAAATGAAGGAGTCCGAGAGACCCTGTGCAGCACAGAGTGTACGGTGATCAGTACCATATTTACACAAAGGAATTGGCTAAGAGGGCAGATCTTCATTTTGTGTTTTTATCACACACACAAATAGTAATACTAATATAATAATAAATAAAGATGGCAGGAGGAAACTTTTGGAGGTGATGAATAGATTAGATTACAGTGATGGTTTCACATGTGTATAATTATCTCCCAACTCATTGTTGTATATATTAAATATGTACGTTTTTTTGTATGTCAATCATACCTCAATAAGCTGCAGAAAGAAAGAAAAGAAGAAAGGAAGGAGGGAAGGAAAGAAGGAAGGAAGGAAGGAAGGAAGGAAAAAGAAAGAAAGAAAGAAAGAAAGAAAGAAAGAAAGAAAGAAAGAAAGAAAGAAAGGGAGGGAGGGAGGGAGGAAGGAAGGAAGGAAGGAGAAAGAAAGAAACAGAGAGAGAAAGAAGCAGAGAGGGAGGGAGGGAAGCAGGAAGGAAGGAGATGGCTGGATATGGAATGGGGAAGAGCAAGGACAAGCTAGGCACCACCTGCATCCGTCTGTGGCCAGGTCAAACCACAACGACCTCCCCAGGGCCGTGGCTTCTGCTCCGCTTCTACTTTCCAAATCTTGCCCCAATTTCTCTACCACCTCTAAGTCTAATCATACAGAGAAGAGGATTCTGGGAAACATAATCCTGCTGAACCAGGTTAACACAAAGCCGTACAAGAGCATCCCAGGTGTGTAACAGTCGCTCAGAACCCCTCTGGTCAGTTTCCAGCATCATTGGACCATCCCTGTTCTGGACTCAGGAGACCCGGAAACCGTGGCCATGGCTCTGACCCTAAAAATGTGTCCTTGGCTGAGTTGCGTGACCTCTCTGCTCTGCAGCTCCTCAAGAGTGACTCCTCCCCTCCTAGAAGGCCGGTCCGTGCAGGGGTGAGGGAGTTCAAATGTGGGCTTTGACAACTTCCATCCAAAGCTTCTAGAAGACACCAGATTCCGCAATATTATTTCTCTGGGATTTTCCCAGTGGGCACTTAAAGCATGACTACTTAGAGCTATCTCCTGGTTAACACATGGCTTTGAAAACCCGAAATTCCAGCCTTTTCCCCTGTAACTCTAACCTTGGTGTGCCATAAAATTCAGAGCAAACCATTAAACCACTTTCTGACAACATTTGCTCTTGTACAGAGAGAGGTAATAACTATCTGACAACAGTCACTGCCCACTAGCTAAATCCCTTAAAAAAAATAGAGGCCAGGTGGAGAGATTGTGAGCTTCCTCACAGGCCTCTTTTATAAAAAAAATTCCAGGGCTTGCCCTGCTCCCTCCTTCCTGAGACAATAGATAAGATTATGCCCGAGTTGCCTTAACCCGCACTTGTCCCATTTCACGAGAGCTAAAGCGACAGAGTTTGCTTCCTTTAAAGGAACATGGAAAAACAATTCGGCCCTTGGTTCCAATCTAATCACATCTGCAAAGCGATAAAGAGGGGCCTGTCTTGCTCTGTCCGTAGGAAGTGGTGACAGGGAGTCGCAGGAAGACAGAGGAGATGGGCCCAGGACGGGGGGGGGGGGGGGCAGGGTCTGACCCAAGCTGACGCTCTCTCGTTCTCTTGAGGGATCAACAAGGAGGAGCAGGGATCCCACCCCCCAGCAACCTCCTCCTGAGGCCACAGCTCTGCAGAACGTAAAACACCGACTCCACCCACTTGGATGCGAAGGGTTAACTTCATGGCAAACACGGGTTAAGAAAGGAACGCACAATAATATTCCTCCCTCATTTTTCACAGACGATGCCTGCCTTCCTAGGTCTAAGTACTTCAGTGTCTACCTTTAATACCTACTATCTGGGCGTTACATTTCAGCTCTTTGTTCCGAGCATTCAGAAGTGTCCCCCAGGACCCGCTAACAAGTGGAAACAGGTGACATTTGAACATAATGTAACGTCTCTTGCCTTTACAGGGGAGAGAGATAGCAACTTCAAGATTCAGTCTGCAGGGACACAATATATAAAGAAACCCTATCTGAAACCTGGGTTCAAGGTCATCTAGTAAAGCACCTCGGGTAGTACCCGGAGTAACACTTTTCAGCCTCAGCTTTCCCTGCTACTCTGAGTCTATTGATAAAGGTGAAGCCTTGCGCTGTGCCACCCACATTCTCTCCCACGTATCTGTGGTCCAGAGGCATCCTCTCCTCCCTCACATTGGCTGATGGACAGTGAGTGAGGTCTGCAAATTAATATAGAGTCAAGGATGAACAGACTTCTTCCAAAGCCCCACATAAAAATAGCAGTGCAACTATCTCATGATAAAAATAATCGTTCCTTTACTGGTTTCCCTCTCTCTCGATTGGAAGACTTTTACGTGACTTACAGCATTTAGGTCCCGTGACACGGTTGTTATGTTTAGGTAGTAACCCAAAACTCTGGGTAAATATTTACGCAGTTACAAGACTTTTTACAGGCCCCAAACTTGGAATACTCCAAAAGAAAACGGAGCACGCCATTTGGGGCAACTGTAAATCCCCCATTGTCAACGTGACTTGGACGTCGGAAAGGAAGGAGGCCGCCCGAATGGGTCCCATATGTCTGCCTAGAGCTGGCGTTGGGGGGTGGGGGGACGAGGGGGGAACAGGGGCAGGGCTGCCGTGGCTGGTCTCTATTGAGCCGCCCGACAGTCTGGTAACGCGCAGAGAGAGCATCGTTTTGCACGTGTCAGCTGTTGCCCGATGGACGCCTGCGTGATAAATGAATAATGGCCTCCACGGGGCTCTTCTTACACTAAAAAATTCAGTGCATATGGTTCTGGCCAGTTCTCTCTCCCAACCTATCTTTTGATCGTTGTAGAAGTACATGTGTTCACCGAGTCGTAAAAAAAAAAAAAAAAAAAAGAATATTACAGCTTTTAAGAGAGAATGGAGGCCAACAACTTAGAGATGTAAAGAAACCGTATTGAAGGCTGGGTTCAGGGTCATAAAAGCGTCAGGGTCAACAAGGCAGGAGGGTGGAGAAAAGGAAGACTCCAACGGTGGTCGTCCCTTCAAATAAGAAGACCCCAAAGTACACATTTGCAACTGTAATCATTTGAGAAATTTTACAGACGACTGAGAGTATCCAGAGGATACCCCTAGGCGTGGGCGCATTGCATGGTGGTGTAGTTTGGGGCCAATGATGTGTGTGTGTGTGTTAGGTGCCATTGAGGTGGCTCCCAGCGACCCTAGGGATGAGTGACATCCACAACATCCTGTTCTCGACAGCCCTGCTCAGCTCCTGTTGCCTCATGCCTACGGCTTCTTCCACGGAGTCAGTTTGGTCTTCTTCTTCTTTTCCTTCTGCGTTCCACCTTCCCCAGCATCACTGACTTTCCCGAAGAACCCTGCCTCCTCCTGACGTGCCTAAAGTAGGACAGCCTGGGTTCTGTCATTTTCCCTCTGGCGATGTTTCAGGCTTAATTTGCTCTGGAGCACGCTGGTTCCCTTCTGGGGGCCCCAGGGTCCCCACAGAGCTCTCCTCCCACACCGTATTTTAAACGACTCGGTGATCTCTAAAACAGGAGCAATAACTATGGTTACCGCGGGCTGCCGTGAGAAATGCACTCGACAATGGAGAAGTTGCTCGCACAGTGTCAGCCCCAGAGTGAACGCTAACCAACGTGCACTGTTATTATTTATCACCCAACTTTTGATACGCTGCCTCGCTACCCGCATTGCAAGGAACAAGCAGAAAAAAACTGAGCAGAAAATCTTCATGAAACGCTTTGACTTGGAGGAAAGATGCTTATGGTTGTGGGCGCTGAGCGCTCTGGCCCAGGAGAGAAGCCCCTGCCCTCACCGTGCCCAAGTCAGCAGAGGGCTGGCCTCCTGGGAATGGAGGCTGCAGGGCCTTTGGTCCTCGAATAGTTCAAAGCATTTCTCGGAGCTTTGCTCGTGGGGAAGGGATGCTCGGTGAAACCTGAAACAGCCCTTGCCAGGGCTGACAGCCAACAGCTGTGGCAGTGGCAGTTGCTGTGACCCACGTCACCACACCCGACTGCAGGTGTGGGGGTCCCTGACAAATGGCGCCGAGAGCCTCGCATGTGTTGCCCGTCGGGAAGCCAGTGGGAGGTGGGAGGGAGCCAGCGTCTGTTCCCCAGCCGTGCCATCGTGTCAACACGGTCCCGTCCCCCTCCTGGCATCATCTTCCTGCCCTGGAAGCCACAGAGGAGTCCACAGAGGATTCCAGGAAGAAGTCCCCTTCTTTGGAGCCACGAAAGAGCCATTCTTTTATCTCCTTGTTATTTTTTTTTACTTTGAAATTCAGGTAATTTCTCATCAAAATAGAATCTTACACCCGGAGCTATCAGAATATTTTTTGAACATTGAACAACATTTGAGCAGGAGTAATGATGCAAACTGCCATTTATTAAGCATCTACTATATGCCTCTCAGCACTGTGGGTGCTTTTATATATGTACATATTATTGGGTTGGCCAAAAATTCCATATGGTTTGTTTTCCACAAAATAAAAGACATATTTTCATTTGCATGAATAATTTTATTGATTTGGATGTTTTATGTCAGCTGTCTCTTATGTGGTATAATGTTGGTTGTTCTCAATCCATGTCTCGATTTGACCACGGTCAACTTCAGCTGGCCTACCCGACCGTGGACCATCGTCCAGCAAGACTTCTTCAGCATGAAACGTCGCAAACCACTTTTGACACCTTCAACCAGTCACAGCACCTTCTTCATACGCTGCACAAATCTTTTCTGGTGTTTCAGTTGTGTTTTTACCTCTCTTGAAATAACAAAGTGTAATAACACCAAAAATGTTGTGCATATTCTTCCCTCTTCAGTATTAACATGGCTACACAAAAATTCACCAATTTTGATGTTTTTTTAATGCACGCTGAGATGACAGCTGTCATAATACAATATAACAAAATTGTTTTGAATGAAGCTGAAGACAACTAAATGCTACTAGAGCCATCTTACAGAAGCAAACAACTCTTTGGCCAACCCAATATAGTATTTAATCTTATAAAATATATCTCTAATGCCTACTTTATACAGCTAGTGAAAGGCAAAAAGGACTTACCTTACTTTTTTCCTCTATAGTAGGCTGCCTGATTTTTCAAGGAGTCTCTGGAAGCGTTTTTTTCTTTTTTAAAAAATGGTTTAATATTTTTCTGCTTACTAAAATAATGCATATTCATATTAGAAATTCAGAAAATAGGAGGAGTATTAAAAGAGTAATTCTACAATCCCATGTAACTGTTGTTTACTTAAAATTTTTTCCTATTGTATTTTTCTATACATATAGTTACAATATTCCCTTTTTTTTCCAAAATTGGAATCTTGAAACTTTGCAGACTTTCCAGTGATTTTTAAATTTCCTTGACATACCAGAAAGCCTATTTTACCCAGTGACGTAACGATGGACTTCTGAAATTCAAACAGAGTTCGGAAATCTGAGCACGCAGTTCTAAGAGGGGACTAAATTCTGCAAAATGCCTTTTCCTACTCTACTAGAGGCTTTAAGTGTCTGGCCCTTTGTTTTTCTGGCAGCCTGACCACTTTTCGGGGGTAACCAATGGCTATGAGTATCATTAGAAGTTCTTAAACCTCTTGAGACATTAATCAGGCTTCAAATGTTACAGAAAATTTAGTGATTGAACATGAACATACATTAAAGCCTTTGGCTGCTGCGTCAAGGTCACAGGGATTTCAGCTCCACTCTCTTCACTTGGAGCCTCAGCCGGACCTCATCAGCAGGACTTTACCCTCATTATAACCCAGGAGTCTTCATTATTCACCTACAGGGTCCGGCAGAAGTAACGCCTGCTGGAGTGTGGTGGGTAGGGTAACATTGTGAGTGTAATAATTTATAGTTTTAATTTAAACATTTCACCAAAAATGTCCTATGGTGTGCTTGAGGGTGATATTGTTATGTCACAGAGGTGCACGCGTATGATTTTGTCATAAAAGATTGTGTAATGAAAGAGGGGCGTCGTTTGTGGCAGACCCTGTATTTTCGCACTTTACCATTCAGTTGGCTGCCCCCAGACCGCAGGCACCGTTCGCTTTGATCAATGGCCCTGCATGGGGCCCTTCTGTAGGCCTGAGAGATTATACTCTGTTTGGATTCTGTCTCTGCCCCTGAGACACCAACCAGTAGCATTCTTCCCACTTTGTCTGATCAAATGGAATTATTTTTAGTAGAGGCCGCTCTGCTTGAAAGACAGCTTATGATCTTGAAAAGCCCTTTGCACTGCAGCCGTCTGGGCTCGTCGACTGCGTGCGTCTGGAAGGGCATTGTCTTCTCGGCCCGGAGGACCACCTCCCACTCCCACCTCACCCTTCCTGCTCACGTACGTCCGAAAAGATAAATGAACTGCGTTGGCGCTGGATACAACACCCGCAGCATGCCTCATTTTGGACAGCCACCTCCTGAACTTCATCCCTGGACGATGCAGAAACCATTTTTATTGGATCTCAACAGCGCTCGGCGGTGCCGAGGGCGACGGAGAACAGGCAGCAACAGGGCCCCGCGCTGCGTGTCCCGGCCCGTGGCCTTACCTCCTGCCTTCCTCACTCAGTCAGCCCCGTCTGGGATTCTGACACAGTCACTTAGCAGTGGAATGCACACTCCAGTTCCCCGGAGCCCTGTTGGATAAATATGGAAAAAATGCGGGACCGATGTCATGCACCACAATGGTTTTGCTTTCTGTGTAATCTGAAGACAAGATTCCTGAGCTGTGTGTCACTCACCTCCTATATTACCACTGTCGCCCAATATTTCGTAACCGTCGATCCTCTGCCAGTGCCCACATGCAAAGGAGGGTTTGTATTAAAAAATAAATGAGAACAGCACATTCTGATGTGGTGTAGTGTGTCAGCGTTTCCACCCGAAGGCCTGTTCCTCGCCTGCCTTCCCCTTGGAGGGAACAAAGGACACAAGGAACAGCGACTTATCCTGTTACGGCTCCCGGTGAGAAGGGCGACGGCATGTCAGCAAGAAAAGGACGCCCTTCCTCCTTTGAAATATCGAAATGTCCGGAGATGGGGACGCGCAGCCACGGGGGGAGGATGCTCTGCAATGCAGTGGGATCTGATTTGTTGGACCGTCCCTTTCCAGTTGGAAAGCTCAATTACCTTCAAATGCAAGATTCAGAAAAGGAGACTTAGAGAGGCTTCAGCAGAGAGAGATTTGCTTTTCCCGCTTAAGAAGGCCAGATACAGGCATTCCAGGCCGAGTCGCCAAAGACTCTGTTCTGTCCCTGTTCTGTCCCGCCAACCGAACCATGTTGGATATCTTCCCTGTGCTTGTCGCCTCATGGTGGCAAGGTAGCTGCAGCCTCAACAGGACTTATTTTTAAGATAGGAAGAGGGGATAAGGCCATGCCAGCCAAAGGGTCTCCTTTTATCTGAAAAGCAAAAGGTTTCCCTGAACCCTCAGCCGGTTTCTGCTGTCTTCTCATTGGCCAGAGCTGTGTCACGTGCTCACTCCCCATAGGCTTAGAAAATAAGCTCTGGCTGGGAGGACAGCTGGCTTGAGCGAAAGTGCGGCCCTGCTCTGGCCGGGTTGTTCAGTTGGTTGGAGCATCGTACTGTACACCAATCCCCTGTCAGGACACCTACCTCGATTGTGGGTTCAGTCCCCAGTCGGGGTGTGTATGGAAGGCAACTAATTGGTGTTTCTCTTTCACATGGATGACTCTCTCTCTCTCTCAAATCAATAAACATATCCTTGGGTGAGGATTTTTTTCAAAACAAAAAGAGTGGTCCCATTAGTGCAGAAGAAGAAGGAACAGGTACAGGTTAGCCCTTAAGATGCTACTCAGAGGATGGGTAGGGCTGAGAACACGGCCCCAAAGTGGAACACTTTACAAGAACACACTGATCTCTTTGGAGACGTAAGTGACTCTCCACCGGATGTGTTCCTGCACACACAAGCATCACAAATAACGCTTGCTCTACGAGAGCAGTCCCAAACTCTTTGTTCATACGTGAACGTTTCTGTAATGGGTTGTTGATTTCCCATTGCAATTACTATGAAAACTTAAATTAATGGAAAAGTAAGAGTGTGGTTTTTAAAAGGTAAGTCTGACCATCTCACACTTGTTTAAAACTCTTCAGGAGCTTTGCATGGCCACGGGAAACCTGCAGGCCAGAGTCCCTGTTTATTTCAGCAGCTTCCCATCTGTCCTTCTGCCTCAGGGCCCTTGCACATGCCCTTCCCTCTGCCCCAAAATCTCTTTCCCTACTCTGGGCCTAGCATCTTCTCCTTATTCCTCAGCTCCAAGATTAAAGATCCCCTAGAGGAGCACCCCCTGATCTGTCAGGCTAGCCTGGGGCACCCTAATACCCTAATAGAAACTCCAAATATTCTCATTTTCCTTTTCTCAATTATCTAAAAAGTTAACTAATTTGTAGGGACCTGTCTCAGGTCTGCTTCTCCTGCTAGAATGTTCATTTTGTGAAGGTCCTAATGTTCTTATTTACTGCACCTGGTTTATTGCCTGCTGTGTAGTCAGCACTTAACAAATATTTATCGAATGAATAAAATGAACTTTTAAAAGCCTGAAACTGATTTTGCTGATAATAGGCATTTGTGCTACTCAAAATAGCCTTCGAACCGGTGCCAGTTTGCAAATTGTCCATTGTCAATCTCCAACAATCACAGAAATCGAACATCTGCATTTAGAGAATTTTACAGCAATTTTAAAAGCGTCACTCAATGGTCAGTCCTTCCATACAGATCGGTTGAGAAGCACTGCTATTGGTTAGGTGATTACGAACTGTTATTCCACTAAACGCGAGCGTTTCTGAAGCTGCAGGGGTTCCGAAGCTACTGCCAGCCACGGTCAGAAGCCGACCAGAGTACGAACCACGTGTCAGAGGGAGGGCCCAGAGCCCCACACCATCCTGGAGTGGAACCCTGTCTCCCTCACCTCACAGCAAGTTACTTAACGTGGACACGCTATGAATTCACTGTGCCTCAGTTTCCCATGTGTGAATGGGGATAATAACAGGACCTACTTTTCACAGTGCCACGGTGAAAGGTTACGGAGGGCAATTATATGCAAAGCGCGCCATTGAGATACTGTGAATATCTGATATTATTATTATTGCTTGCAATACATGAGAGAGTCATTTTGTACAAAATAAGAGAGGGTCTTTGGGAAAAAAAAAAACATGGTTTGGATTAAAATAACACTTGGGCTATGAAAGCGCACAGAACAGAGGCTGATATCAAAGGACCCTGAGAACAAACAGCCTGCAGGGAAGTTGTGAGCTCCAGTGCGCCCGAGGCGGCAGGGACCGGCTCTGACCTCAGATCAAGGGAGATGTTTGCACAGCGGAGCTGGCACATACCTGCATAGTTCCTGTGGAAAATTTGCAAATCCAACAACCGGGTGGGGGGGCAGTGAATGTATATATATATATATATATATATATATATATATATATTTGTAACTCTAATATTCTTCTACTCAGAGCAGATGCCTGAAATTCTATCTGTCATTAGGGCTGCAGTTTTTTTAGTTGAAGGCTTTAATGTGAAATGCAAGCACCAGTTACAGGTTACAATGTAAGCTCTTGTTAGTCATTTGCACTCTAGTATAAATTTAAAAATCTGAAGGGACCTTGGATGGGAGCCCTTTGCTTCTGTCTTACTCTACCGGGCGCTTGCTTCCTAACCTGACTCCTACCCCTGCAAATCCTGCTCATTATTTTCCACCATCCACTGGTCCATATCATTTCATGTGTGTTATCTTAAGTGCATCTCTGGGTTCAGGGGCCACATCTTACACTTTTTAGTTACCCCCTCCTCCCCTAACACAGGGCATAGATCCTCAAGAAACTCTCGTTGGACGATGGGGAAGGTGAGGAAGAAAATTCCGGGCCGCTGTGTTCAGTAGGGTGCCTGGGTAAGCTATGGACCTGGGGTTGGAGAAGACCGCTTGTGACATTAAAGGGAGCATTCTCCATGGGGACCTAAAGTGGGGCAGGGAGGAAGGAGAAAGGGGAGGGGGTGAAAACAACAGAGGCAGAAAGTGCAGCAGAAAGTCCTTTCCCCCTCTTTTGTGTTTCCTCCTCCCTTTTATTTTTTCTTTCGGTTTTATTGAGATGTAAAGAAGACATGGCACTATAGAACTCTAAGGTGTGCGGCATAATGACTTCTATGCACCGTGAAATGATGACTGCATAGCAAGTTCAGTTACCATTCATCCCCGTATATCAATGCCAAAACCTGTTTTTTTTCTGTGTGATGAAGACTTTTATAAGATCTAGTCTCTTAGCAACTTCTTTCTTCTTCTTCTTTTAATCTTCACCCAAGGGTATGCTTATTGATTTGAGAGAGAGACAGAGACAGAGGTAGCTTTGCAGTTTGGTGACAAGAAGTATGGGCATCGTCACCTGCTGTCTTCTATTTGTGAAGTAGGAGGTGGGGTGGGGGTGTTAGGGAGGGCCAAAGGGGTGGAAGAGGTTCCCCATGGGGCAGGCAGTACGACGGGTAAGCACCTAACCGGGTCACATCTCCAGCCACTCCTGGCAGCCAGGGAGCAGAAGAGGTGGGTCTCAGGACTGCGGACCGGTTCTCACTTGTCTCTCCCTGTTTCCACCTTTCAGGCCTGAGGGATGTGTACGGGCCTTGGGGGTGGACTAGCTGGAGTGCCAAATCAGTCCCAGAAAGGAGGCGGGGCCTCTGGTCCCCGGCCAACGCCAGTGCGTGTGGGAACGACAGTCCTGCTGGGTCCTGGAAATCTGTGGTGCAACATCCGTGTCATCATCATTCTGATAACTTCCCCCTGGCTTTCGGGTCGACTTTGTGATTTGTAATGAGTTTCATTTGTGATGTCTCGAATCCCAGCGGCATAACAGTGTTCAGTTCCAAACTTCCTTCATTTCATTCATTCATTCATCTATTTACTCCACAAAGATGTATGGAGAGTCGGGTAGTGATAGCTGAAACACCCATTGTCCCTGCCCTCCCGAGCCAGGAGACCACACCTGCTTGACTAGACTAGCATGTAAGTCGCAGAAGTTCAGAGAGCGATGATTCTGTTTACTGCTGCATTCCTAGTGCCTGGGACAGTGCCCGGGAGGCAGTAGGCGCTCAATGGTTGCTGGGTGGAGAAATACATGTCCTACGAAGCTAAAGGAGTTTAAGCTCCAGCCCCTCACTTTTAAGCACCAGCCCCCTCTCTGATACTGGCCCCTTCCAAGGCTCTGGAGGGGCCCTACTATGTGCTCTCATGGTTATATAAACATTACAAAGTATGACGTTTTAACCAGTTAAGACCTTTGTCTCTTCCCCAATGTCCCCTCCATCACCTTCTCCTCAGGTGACACTGAAGTGGCCATGGGCATTTGTCATCCCGTGAAGAGGACGTGGCCCAGGGAGTACATTTAGTATGGGATGTGGGGGCATGTGTATGGGGCATGCTGTCGTTTAAGTTGTATGTATAGTTGTCACTGGCTGTCCCACTATAGGAATGACTTCCAAGAACACTCCCTATGAAGACCCACCTGGCACGTCACAAAGGAGCAGGGTCGGATGTGGTGTCACAAACATGAGTATGTCTTGTACTCCTGGCACCGGAAGTTCGTGGACGTTAGAGGAACAAGGTGTCTCTTAAAGAGGACCTCCAAAATTGTTTAAGCTTCAGACCCCTCAAGACATGAATCTGCCCTTGGCCAGATGAATGGATGAATCTTGTCCTCAAGGGGTCAGGAAATCATCAGCCCCTACTTCACTTTTCTCTAGAACAAAGTCTAGTTCAAAGCTTGTTCTTGGTCCTAGGAACTGCACCAAAGCCTTCCAGTCAACGGTCCGTCTTCCTAAGTGATGCTCTTAGGAAAACAGCTGGACCAACTTCTCCGAAGGGCAGCTCCCTTCCAATCAGATCTCCAGAGCTGATCTACCCATCAAATTCTAATTTCACAAGCACCATCATTACAGTTTAGATAATGACTGTATTAGTAGATTTCTGGTGTCATTCATTCATTCATTCATTCATCCATCCAGTGTATCGAGCCCTTACTATAAGGCAGACATTGGGAGTAAGGCATTAAGCGAGACACAGTCCCCTTCTTCAAACAGCTTTTTAGTCTAGTGGGGGAGCGAGGCGTTTGAACAATGACAATCCACGATTCGCACTAAGCTGGGGGCGGTGATGAGCACGGCATTTTGGAGACGCTTGGGTGGAGTACCAGGCTCGAGCTAGGCAAGTCGGGGACTGCTCCTGGAAAAGCTGAGTCAACCACTTGGCAGGAATGCTGTAGTACTCCCGGCACTAACGGGGTGGGGGGGTGAGCTGGATCAAAGGTTCCCAGGTCTGCCTGAACGGCAGGATCACCTCTGGGAGCTCTGAGACTCCCAGCCCCTCCAGGGCCCCAGACCTAGGGACCCGGAACTTCAGCAAAAATCACCCCGGAGGTGTTTCTGATCAAGGGGCTGGCCTCTGTGATTCCGTGGAAGACAAGAAGCCCGTGGGAACCCGGAAGGTCCTGCGGTGGGGGCGACATGAGAAGGAGGGGCTGGGGGCAGAGGTGGGGGAAGGAGACAGCCCAGGGAAGGGACGGAAAGCCTTCTAGGTGGGCTATTTAAGTGGAATTCAGGCCCTTTTTAGAAAAGTGGCTCAGCGCGGCTTGCAGCTCGCGTGGCTTGCAGCTCACGTGCCTGCTAGCTAACGCAGGCTGTGAAAGCCGCTGAGCAACCCAATAGCTATTTCAGAGCCAAGGGTGTCATGCGGGCACAGGGGCGTGAGCACCTGCACCTGCAGCAGGAAGGAGAAGGAGAAGGAGAAGGCTGCCCCGTGACTCCCAGAGCATCTCCCATCCCCCCCGACACTTGAGCTCGTCCAGCCTCCAGTTCTCTAGACCAAGAGACAGATCTTTGTATCCCTTACCTTAAAAAAAAAAAGGCCTTATTCAAGTGCAATTCACATACCATAAAACTCATCCTTGTAAAGTGTACAGTTCAGTGGGTTTTAGCACATGCACAGAGTTCTGCAGCCATCCCCTCTGTCTGACTTCGGGACATTTTTATCACCCCCAGAAGCAACCGGAACCCAGTGGGAGTCATTCCCATCCCCCCACCCCCACCCCCATCCCTCCAATCCCCTAGCGACGGCCAGTCTTCTCTCTCTATCTCTACGAGTTTGTCTCTTCCGCGGATTTCCTATCGGCGGAGCCATAGCATACGTGGCCTCCAAGTCCGGCTTCTTCCACTTAGCCTGTTTTCAAGGTTCACCCATGTTGCAGTATGTATCAGCACTTCATTCCTTAGGATGGCTTAATAATACTCCACTGTATGAACTGTATAATCCTTCTTTCTCCTTTTTGTTCATCCATCCATTAGTTGATGGACATTTAGGTGGTTTTCACCTTTTTTGGATATTAGGAATAATGCTGCTCTGAACATTTGTGTCTAAGTTTTTGCATGAATATAGGTTTTCAATTCTCTTGGGTGCCTGTGTAGGAGTAGGATTTCCGGGCCATGTGCTAACTCTGTGACTAACTTCTTGAGGCACTGCCGCCACGTTGTTATCCAAACAGTTGCCTGCCTTCCGGTCCCACCAGCAGGGTGTGAGGGTTCTGATTCCCCCACGGCCTCCCCAGCACTTGTTTGTGTCCCCTGCTTGCAGGACAGCTGTCCTGACGGGTGCAGTCACACCTCAGGGGGTTTGATTTGCATCTTCCCTGTGACTGGCGATGCTGAACATCTCTTTGCGGGCTTATCGACCATTTGCGTGCCTTCTCTGGAGAAATACGTATTCAAATTCGTATGCCCATTTTTAAACTGCGTTGTCTTTTTATGGTCGAGTTGTAAGAGGTCTTCATATTTTCTAGACATAAGTCCCTTATCAGATAGATGATTTGTAAATACTCTCTCCCATTCTGTGGTTCTTTCCACTTGCTTGATGGCATCCTCTGAGGCACACAAGTTTTAAGTTAGAAAAGTCCAGTTTACCTGTTTTTTTTCCTTTGTCACTTGTGCTTGTGGTTTCATGAATATTTGTGTTTCCTTCTAAGAGCTTTACAGTTCAGCTCTTACACTTAGGTCTATGATTCAATAGAATATATAGGATATAAGGGGGGACCCCCCAAAATGGAATTACCTTCTGGAGGGCGGGCCCCTTGTAGTACAGGCTTCTCCCAGTAGGTGAGTGTTCTAGGAAGCCATCTGTATCAGTGTACCAGCTGGCGTTGTTGTGAGAGGCTGCGTTCAGCTTCAGTGAATTTTTTGGAAGACTCTTGCAACACATTTGCCCATTTAATGATGGGTGATTTATGAGTGCAGCTGCCCATACCACATGAATATTCAGCAGTTTTGGCCAAATGTGGCATGACCCCCGTGCCCCACCCTCTCTATTCGCCAAGTCTTGCCTCAAGTGACTTTTTTTTTGTATTCCTGGATGAAAAAAGTCCCCAAAGGGAAATGTTGTGCCAGTGTGGAAGAGGTGAAACAAAAAATGGCAGAAGCACTAAAAGGTATCAAAATCCACGAGTTCAAACACTTTTCAGCAGTGGAGAAAAGTCTCAGTAGGGGTATTACATCGAGTGGAGGGTACTTTGAAGGTGACTGAAGTTTGAACTTGCAAGAATAAATACACAATTTTTTAATAAATAAACTCTGAGGTTTTGTTTGGGGGGGTTCCCGCTTGTAATGCACACAGTCATGTCTATTTATCTGTTTATCATGATTACAGCAGATGCTCTGACGCTGGCCACGCAGGTGCATCCTCGGGACTGAGTTCCACCCCACAGCTGCTGGGAGCACTCATAGCCCTCGGCTGTCAGTCCTCTTCGGGAATTGCCTTGGACGAAGAAAGTCACCTTAACCAAGGTCTCTCTGGCTTCTGGGTCAGCCCACCCCTGTCACAGGTTAAGTCAAAGGCCTGCCCGCTTCCCCCAACTTGACACTACTGCAAGGGGGTCACCCCAGCTTTAGATCTCCCCATGGGCATGGTGAGGCCTCAGCGAGATTGCCCTGTGGTCCAACCAACCTCTCCCCAGACACACCCCCGCCCATGTCCCTCCCCTTCCACAAGTATTGATGCCAAGAGCACTTCCTCACAGACTTCTGGGCTGGTGTCTACCTCAGTGTCTGCTTCCCTGGGAACTCGGCCTGTGACTGTTGGCATCGGCAGTGGTCCAGGAGAGGAGGGGCTGAGATGGGCCCCTTTAGCATGAGATGACTCCCATCCAGCTGGTAATGAGGACCCCACGGATGGCAGCAGGTAGAGTACAGACGGGTCCTAGCACCATGGGGCAGTGAACTTGTTTAAACTCTCGCTGATGGTGAACTAGAATAGCGTTCTGGTGGAAGGGCATGCAGGAGTAGATGTGATGCGTGAGCATCGGGCTGGCGTGGCAGCCATGGGACCCTGGCCCGCAGGGAGTCCCACAGATGATCAACAGGACACAGCAGAAGGGTTTGGGCAGGAGCCTTCTGTTCAGTCTGTATGGCAACAACGACTTTTTAAAAAATCAAGGATGGTTGATCAGGAAGCCAAGAACAGCCACCCCCCAAAAAAGTCATGATCCCTTGCTCAGTTTCTAGAAAGAAAGTAGTTTTTTTAAAGATTTTATTCATTTATTTTCAGAAAGGGAATTGAGGGAGAAAGAGAGAAAAACATCAATGTGCAGTCGCTAGGGGTCATGGCCTGCAACCCAGGCATGTACCCTGACTGGGAATCGAACCTGCGACACTTTGGTTCGCAGCCCATGCTCAATCCACTGAGCTACGCCAGCCAGGGCTTGAAAGAAAGTAGTTTTCACACCCAGAATCCGTGGGCTGAGAGAGAGGTCAGGCTCTGGGTAGGAGGTGCCCTGCAACACCATCATGATACACATGGTGGGCATTTCCCAAGCCTTTCCCTAAAGGGCACCGTGGCCATGTATTTGGGCAGCCATAGACTGAGAAAAGGGGATTCTCTTTCCAGGACAGTTGAACATCAGGAGACCCCTGTAGAGTGAGTGCACAGGGGGGCCAGTTAGCAAATGGGGGCCAGCGGGGTCCATGGCCCCCCAAGTGGTCACCTCCCCAGTCCCTGGCTATAACCAGAATGGCCAGATCTTGGTTTCCAGGTTCCTGGAATAAAAGCCGTCTCGAGGAAAGGCCTTTGAAACTCCCTTTCTTGCACCACTTAAGTCCTTATGAGCCAAGAGAGTAAATCAAACACAATAGCACATCCCAGGGGGGAATGACAGTAATTTATACAAAGTAATTACAAATGCAATTCAGAATCCAAAAAGGTAGAGGGCTGGTGGTGCCCATTGTGTCTCCACTTAATCACCAGTCTGGACCCTGAAAAAGTCAGAGGGATCCCGGAGGATGACAAAAGTTGCTGAAGTCCGCCAGCCGCGGCCCCATCTGCAGCTGCGGTGCCAGACGTGTTATTGTTGCTGGAGCGAATTAACGCATCCTCAGTAAGTGCATGCTCTCCCATTCCCACCAAAAAGAGAATAAAAACAGTTGCTTCAACCCTGGCTGGTGTGGCTCAGTGGATTGAGTGTCAGCCTGCGAACCAAAGGGTCGCCGGTTTGATTCCCAGTCAGGGCACATGCCTGGGGTGCCAGCCCGGTCCTCAGTAGGGGGCATGTAAGAGGCAACCACACATGGATGTTTCTCTCCTTTTCTTCTTCCCTTCCTTCCCCTCTCTAAAAATAAATAAATAAAATCTTTAAAAAAAAGAAAGAATAGTTGATGCACTCGGGACAGACAACATACCCATTCAGAGTCTTCCCCCAGGGCCATGGTTATGCTCCGGCTACTGCATACATAATATAGTCCTGAGACACCTGGGGTGCTGGATATTGATGACATGGGCCCAGCAAGAAGTGACAAGTGCATTGGAGGCCTCCATAACACTTGCATTCCAGAGGACAGAGAAAACCCGTATGATGACTCAGAGGTCTGGAATGTCAGTAGTATTTTTAGGGGTCCCGTGGTCTGGGGCATGCTGAGATATCCCCCAAGGTAAAGGACATATTATCAACTCTTGCACTTTCCACCACCAGGAAGCAAGCTTCCCCCCTGGTAGGCCTCTTTGAGTTCTAGAGGCAGCACGTTGCCAACTTGAGGACATCACTTCCACCCACACACCAGGTCATCAAACCCTGAGGCAGGACCAAGGGCAGCAAAGAGCTCTGCGGAGAATGTCCAGGCTGAAGTGCACGCAGCCCTGCTGCTTGGGCCATGTGAGCTGGCAGACCCTCGGACACGAGAGGGTTCGGTGACAGGAGAGGACATCACGTAGAATTTATGACCAGTCCCATTGGGAGAAGCACAATGCAGGTCCCCAGGGCTCTGGAGCACGGCCATGCCATCTGTAGCCGGGAATGAAATAGCCTTCTAGGAAGCTCCTGGCAGGCTACGCGGCCCTAATAGAGACAGAACACCTGACCGTGGGACAGCAAGTGACCAGGCAGCCAGAGCTGTCCGTCATGAGCTGGGGCCTGTAACAGCCATGGAAACCCAAGGGCAACGGTCCCATCCAGCAGGTGGAAATGGAGCATCAGGACTGACCACAAGCAGGACTGAAAGGCACAGTGATCTGCCCGACCCGCCAACCCAGGCACACGGGCAACCGTCGCCGTTGCCCCAGTGCGGAGTCCTGCGGCTCTGCTCAGTGCTCTGGCTCCATGCGGATCTCTGGACAACTGGCGTTGATCAGTTAACGGAAGAAGCAACCGGTAAGTGTGGGTCATGGGTGGGTGGGCTGATGAGCGGTTGCAAGCTGAAAATGGATGCTGGGGGCATTCCAGTATCATTTCGGGGGGGGGACCTCAAAGGACATCGGCAAGCAGGGACCCTCCCCATGGCCAGACCTTCAGGCAGGAATTCTGCCATCCAGCCTGTGAGAAAGAAGAAGCGGCTTGGACTCAGGCAGTAGTGAATGGCCTGGTCGGCAGCCTGATTTGGAGGCGGGGACACAGAAGTCCTGGCAGCAGCTCTTGGGCGGGTAGGTGGGTGCGGGCGTGGAGAGCAAAGATCACTGGTTACCTGTTAATTCCTAGGAGGCAGCACCCACCCCCGAAAAAGTGCTAGACAACCAGGGGGCCAAAGTGACCCAGCCAGCTGCAGTCAAGCTGCCTGCGCCCGTCATCGGCCACCCCACTGCTGGCACTGCGGGTGGGTGCCTGATCAGAGTAGCCGTGGTGGCAGGGAGAGAGGCTACGCAGGGGCCCAAGAGTGTGGGCGCCCACTCGCCAAGGCCGACCTAGCTGCTGTGGCTCACGTCAACGTGCCAGCAACAGGGACCAACTCAGAGTCCCCCTTTTGCCATCATCTCTTGAGAAGACCGACCAGCCACCTTGCAAGAAACAGCAATAAGCTTTTTTTTTAATGGGAAAACTAGAGAAAATGAAATATTTTATTAGATCTGTGCAGGAATGACAAATTTCTTGGCAGAAAAGAGAAACAGATTTGAATAGTTGGATATATAAACCTCCTATGCAAATGAACAGACAACAGACTGGGAAAGTTTGCATTAAATTTGTGACATATAAATGATTAATAGGTGTTACGACTTTAATCTATAGCTTAATTAATGTATAAGAAAAGGGATGGGACACAAATCGATAAATACAGAATATAGCAATTACTATTTGTTAATTCTCAATCTATGCCTACATAGATTTACAAAACTATGTTGTGCTGACTGTTTCGTATGAGGAATGGTTTATAACCAGCTCTTCTCACAAAACAGCACAGATGCTACTATCAGAACTCCTCCTGGGGCTGGCGGACAACTTTGCTGACCCGGCTTCATGGCCCAATCCTGCCCCATCCCCTTCCTGCTGCGGAGTGGACCCCACAAGTATCCTTCAGGCAGGTCCCACCTGCCACTCTCCAGCTCCTGCGTGGAAGGCTGCCTCCAGGGGAACCCAGGCTGCAGCGAACGGGCCTGAAGGCCATGAGAAGGAAGATCATTGCAGGCACAAGGGCAGCTATCTAGTCTGAAACCCTAAGGCAAGAATGTCTGTGTGGCCGAGAAACAGCAGAAAAACCGGGGTGTCTGCTGCGGAGGGCGCTCGGGCGGCCGTGGCTGGGGGTGAGCTCAGCCCAGGAACAGGAAACCAGACCATGTAGGACCCGGCACAGCGTCATCGGGTTTGGCTCTTCCTCCGAGTGGGCTCCGCCGCAGAGCTTCACACGAAGAGTGACATGATCCAGCTTGAAGTGTGAAAGAACCATCAGGCTGCTGTTCTGAGAAGACAGTGGCGAGGGGCGAGGATGGTCGCAGGGGGACTTCTCAGGAGTCTGTTTCAGAAATGCAGGTGATCCGGGGGGGTGGCTTGGACCAGGCTGCTGGTGCTGAGGGGTAAAAACCGGTCCGGTTCCAGGCACAGTCTGCGTGTGGCGTGAACAGCTTCCCTGAGGGACAGGATGTAGGGTGTGACGGACAGAGAGTGGCCCGGATGACTCTAAGGTGTCTGTCCTGAACAGCCGGAAGTTGGAATGAAGATGAGAATGTTCTGGATGGAGCCAGTGGGGGGTGAAAATCAGGATGTTAATTTTCGTGTGGATGTTCGTTTTGAGGTGCCTGTTAGATGAGCAAATACGGATGTCGAGTCGTCAGTTGGAAACACCAATCTGGACTTCAGGGGAAAGGTCCGAAATGGAGATGTAACTTAGAGTAACCTGTGCATGGACATTATTGAGGGTCTTGAGACTGGATGAGACCAGCAGGGGTGGTCTCCCCTTGCCGCTTAGCTACTCGTCTCCCCCAGGAGTTCTTTTTTTCAACAGCTTTTCTCTTCCTCCTTTGCTCTTTAGTTCGACAGGACAGCGGATACACTGGCCCTGGCGCGTTTGAGAGAAGGACAGATGTTTGATTACACCAGCCCCACACAGTCACTGCAGAAAGACTAGGATATAGAGACAAGTACAGAGAAAAATAATTAAACCCATAGAGATTCCACCCACCGTGTTCTCGGATCATTGTAATTTACATTTTGGTGAATCTGGTTTCCACATACTTTTATTAAAATTTTTACATAATTCATTTATATAATCTATTCTTTTCGATTCTTGAACATCTTTCTAGTTTTCTAGTTGTCCGTCAATGTTGATCTACATCATCACTTTTAATGAATTTTCATGGAATGCCATTATACGGATAATTTTAATGAATGTACTTAATCCCTTGTTTTGGGACTGTAGGTAATTAGTTATTTTTCACTATGGCAAGCACGATCAACAATGTCATGCACACATATTTGTGCTGTCATCCACCGTTATTCTAGGATACATTCTAAGAAGTGGGGTTACGAGGTCAAAGAGCATGCACATGTTTAGGGTTTTTGAGATGTACTCCAAATGGTCCAAACACTTCCCCCAACGACTTCATCTTCCCAACGGAGTTCTGGTTCACAGATAAACATTGGTTTTCACTCCGCAGCGCGGTCGCTGAAATAAACAAGAAGACAGTCACGTGTTCTCTTTGGGAGGACAGTTAGTGCTCCAGGCAAGAATATTACTCGAGAAAACAAAAGGTACGTGGACAGAGGGTAGCTTATCATCTACAAAGGAGGGAGCAGGGTCTTACTAAAGGGGAAACTGAGCTTCCAGGAGCTTCCACCTGGCTCGGCTTCTGGTTAATGGCGGTGGCAATCCAGGGCTCTTGTTATCTTTTACTCCGTGTACGTTCTCATCTGCCCCCTTCCAAAGGTGGTTCTTGTAGCCCGGTTAGCTGCTGCTTTGGAAAGGAGCTAGTACCTCCTATGCTGTCTCCCAGAATACAAGCTGTCTGCTGGCTGACAGAAGAGACAACGGCCCTGGAAGGAGAGCCGGGTCAGAGGTGGACGTGGGGCTGGCGCAGACACCAAGGGGACTCAGAGTCCTCTCAAGAAGAACAGACTCATCAACCATGGGAGAATCCCCTGTGGGAACACCGACAATCGCCTTCCCTTCGCACCCTGGTCTCCTAACCCAGCGGGCCCCAAACCGAGCTCAGCATTATTTCCAGTCAACGGCACCATCATTACTGAGCAGGCTTTGCATGAGACCTCACTCGTCACTCACGACTTCTCCCTCTCCTTGACCTCCAACCTCCAAGCTGCCGATTATTTGCATCTATTCCACCTCAGAGCGTCTCTTCTGTCCACCCCTCCCTTCCACCCTCACAGCCTTGGGTGAACTCTCCATAGTCTTTTGCTGTGAGAAGGTGGCCGTCTCCTGCCCATGAAGGTATGGAGAACACCTCACGGCCCCGTGCAGTCTGCAGGGGGACGTTCCCACTCCGGAGTGAGGCACTGGCCGAACCTGGCCCTTCCAGAATCTGGCCCTGCTTAGCCTTGCTTCTTGGCTTCCTCCCTGCCTCAGTTCTCGCGCTCCAGAGTTTTGGATCTCCTCGGCAGCGATGGCCTCATTAAGCTTCTGCCCCAGTGTTCTCTCCCCATTGTCCTCACTCCGCTTCCCAGCCTGCTGGAGCCCTTCTCATCCTTAAACTCCCAGGGCACATATTCATTCTCCGTAGCTTTCTCCAGGCAGAATGAATCGTCCTCTCTTCTGTGTTCCCACAGCGTTTTGTCTGGGCTTCTGGGACAGCACTCGTCCTGGTGGTTGGTAGTGGCCCCTAATGGGCTGAGTTCACCGAGGACGCGGAGTTTGGCTCATTCACCTCAGGCTTCCTAGGGCCTGGCCCAAGGCTGGGTGCTCAGTAACTATTGGTTGAATTGGGTTGAGTCAGAAATAGAGTCAGGTTGCCTGACTCTCAGCCAGGGCCTTTTATACCGCCCCAAAGCGAAGGCTTGCGCAGCGAGATGGACATTACGGGCAGACAGACTGGCTGCGCCCCCCCAACGCTCCACCAGCCATTTCTGTTACCTGCTGAAATGTCTGTGGAAATTAAGTCTTTGGGGTATTAAATCAGTTAATGTGCAAATTATTTAAATCCCACTTTTTATTGAACGTATTTAAAGTTCATTTCAATTACATCCGAATTTAAACCCATTTAAATTACAAATATCCCTGGGAGGGCTTAATTTGCACCACAATTAACTCGACCAACATTTTTTTGTGCTGGAAGGGAACTCAGAAGGTATTATTAGCTCCTTTCCAAAGGGACAACTAGCCTCCAAGAGCCACCTGCAGAGGTGTTGGCACCGGGGAAACTGTTCATAAGACTGTTGGAAGGGACAGGTCCAGAGCAGGGGGTGAGGGGTTGGTAAGGGCCCCATCCTGTGTGAGGTGCCATGCAGAGAGGTGCCGGGCCACCCCAGGGCACTGGTGCCAGGGGAGCGAATGTCCACAGGGGAAAGGAGTGGAGTGGCTGGAGGAGGGCAGGTGACAAAGAAAAACTGCTCCTGCTTCTCAATGTGGTCACACGTCTTCCCCGAGCAGAGCCCTGATCCCTCGCTCTGATTTCCGGACACCCCTGGTGTATCTTTTTCGCTTGAGTGCCGGCAGATTCTCAGGTAATTTTCCAATTTTCATTCCCCTTCATCTTAAAAATATATACATGCCTCATGGCATTTTTAAGAGGGGTGGGTGTTTGATGAAGCAGAGTGAGTGACAATAGGGTGTCACAACTCCAGCAAGGTTGCGTGTCGCTGGTTCGGAGTTTCCCAGCGAGTAGGAGTTTGATGAACTAGAAGACGGAATGGCTTCCAGATCACTCTGCCCCACTGTGCAGATCTGCACACACACCGCCTGCCTACGCCGCCCGCTTAAGAGGTCCCAGCCCCGGGCGAGCGAGTGCACCCTGGGAAGCTAGCTCCTGGCGCTCCCTCGGCGGTTTGCAAAGGACAGTGAAAGGACACATTAGCAGTCCACTGATAGCGGCGGGACCCTGAGGGAGGCAAAGCCGGGCCCGGACCGGCCAAGGCAGTTTGGACGGGCATCCAGGTTACCGCACAAAAGCTTTCCTGGGAACTCTGGGGACGGCGGCAGGTTGGAGCCCCAGCCTCACGTGTCACTCTAAAACAGGCCACCACCGAAGTGGGTTGTGATGCTCCCTGCGGTCTCCCTGCGGATGCTCAGGGAAAGGGAGCAAAGGGGGAATCAGTCTTCCCGGTGGCGCCTGTTCATCCTCGGGTTTGACTCCAAAGCAGCCGCTGGTGATGTCTTTCGGGGCTAGAAGAGGCTAGAAGCATCACCTTCCTGTGTCTGAAGGCAATTCATGGCTTAACTTGGTGGGGTTTTTTTGTTTTGTTTTGTTTTTAGCTCTGGATGACATATGAATTTCTATATGTGATTATGACCTTGGGTTACTATTTCAAATTGTTATCTTCCTATTTCCCAAAGAAGTGAGTGTGAGAGGTCCGTTCTGCCAGATTCGGCCGTTCCAGAACCCAGCACGTGGTGTCGCTGATGAGGAGATGTCTTTGCAAATGCCCCACGGAGGTCCAGATGACTTCTGTATGCTTTTCTTTTTTTTTTTTTCACTTTTTAAAAATGTATCGATTTTAGAAATGGAGGGGAGATGGAGAGGGAGGGAGAAAGAGAAAGAAACATTGACTCATTCCACTTATTTGTGTCTTCATTGGTTGATTCTTGTATGTGCCCTGACCAGGGATTGAACCCATGAACTTGGCATATCACCCTCCAACCTACTGAGCACCTGGCCAGGGCTGTACCCTTTTCTTGTACCCAAGAAAGCTCTCTTTCTTTCTTTCTCTCTCTTTTCTTTTTCAAAATTCCTTACAGTTACTAATGGATAGGATGAGAAAAATGCAGGTCGGGACTTTATAAACATTTTAAAAGAAAGAGAACTCTCTTTTGTATGCAATCTGTACCCAACCTCAACATACCACACAAAACCAGGTGAGGTCCTTCAGTTGACCCGGGATGGAGGCCGAAAGGCTTGGCCAGCCCCTCTCAGCCCCGGGGAAGCGAATCTGTCACAAGTGCCAGAACTCTGCCATCATCCACGTCATCATTCTCAATCTCCAAGGAAAGTGTTGTCATCCGGCATTTCAACGGCTACTTTAAACTGTTGCCCCGGATGGTGCAGGGTCCCAACGGGAGGGGCAGGCGCCTGCACCTGGACTTGGAAGCCAGCGGGTGTGACATTAGGGAGCCTCAGTGACACTGCCAGCTCTGCTCAGTCTGCTGTCCATGTCCCCTATAGCACCTGGCTGCGGGAAGGCCTTGGGCAGACCCAGAGAAGGCCAGAGGACAGAGCGAGTATGACACATGCCTCACGTAGGTCAAATGGCATGTCGGCCCTGCTTCCCTAGCTGACTGAGGACATCTCCCAGAGCTGCCTGCTTACTGAGGCCTGTTCTAAAAACTGGCAGTAGTGGGCGGGGCCCAGCCAGGTTTTGCCCCAGGACAGATGCGCCATCGCGTCACCCTTTCCCCCAAGGGTCCAGGGCCGGTGGTCTGCTTGCCCGTACTTCCCTATCCAGTGAGGCCACACAAGCAGCTCTGGGGCAGCTAAATAATTCAGGATTTTTCTGGAATTACCCTGAAGGGGCTCTGCCTCAGGAGCAGAGGGAGCCACTTTGGCATTGGAATCAAAATGAAAGGAAACACACCTTTGGAATCTACGGAGCCCGACATCAGGACAAGGAAGGTGTGAGGTCAGGCCTGAGCTGTGCGGCTGATGGCAGGTCCCCTGTGACTTAGCAAAGGCAGAAAAGCCATCAGCCTGTCCCTGCTCTGTCCTCTCACCAGTGGGGCCTAAGAGGGTCGTCACGTTCTCAGCACAGTATGAGACATGCTCACTAAATGCCTCCCTAAGTGTTCTGCCCTGTGAAAACCGACCCATCCAGGAGGGCATGTGCCAACAGCCTTTTCCCCCTTGGTAGCTGGGACAGGTTGCGATGCTGCTGTGACCAAAGGTGTGAGTTCCCCGGGTGAGGGGGCAGCCTGGCCACAGCTGGGGGCGGGCCAGGCCTCCTCCATTGGGGTCCTTGTCCCCGGAGCCTGGGCCCAAATCTCAGCCTGATGCCCTTCTGACAGGCCGCTCAGGGGAGGGCAGTGGAGACTGTGGAGTCGGGAGCTGATAGAGCCTGAGCTCAAGGCCCAGCCTCTGTCGATGGGGACAAGTGTCACACCCACTTCAGAGTCATTACAAAGAAGAAATGAACTCACATGCATAAAGTTTTAGAACAGGACCGGGCACACAGTAGGTCCAACTCAAGCGTGAGCTGCCTTTATCTTGACCCCTGATTTGCCTCAGTTTCGAGCCTCAACCGCCCCCTTAGCCCCCCTGGGGCCACACTCCGGCGACAATTTTTTTTCAGGTGCTGAAACATGGGGTGCCTCTTGCTCCTGAGCCCGCAAGACCCCTCCCCCCATTTCCAGAGCGCTCCAGTGTGACGTTTGTCCTGGAAGAGTTCCAATGGCCCTGCTCCAAGACTGGCTGGCCGTCAGACCCACTTGTGATTTGGTTGGAAAAGTCACTTTTCACCTCTTGTCTTCAGCTGTGAGGGAAACCAGTCCCGCCATCAAGATTTACGTGCCTGCGTTTCTCCGGTGATTAACAGCGACTGGTTCGAGCAGGAAGTGAGAAGTGGTCCCCGCCGGCCAGACATCCGTGGAGCGGATGCAGGGGCTCACGGAGTTAGGCGGCGGGCTGGAAATCTGGGAGTCACGAACTCTGACTTTTGCTCCTTGGCCACAAGCTGTCCGGCCGGTTGCTCCTGCCTTAATAAAATGGGGGTGAGATATCTCTGAGGTTGTTTAAAGACGAGACACCAACAGAAAGGATTGCCAAGTGCTTCTCTAGGCAGCAAGTACAGCAGCCACCATGCTTTGTGTAATGAAATCGTCTTTCTTCCTCCCCTTGCAAGCAAAACCACAGAATCGATATTGCTTGTCCAAGCACAGTGTTCCTGGGACGAGATGGAAATCCGCCCCCTGCGTCAGCCCTGCCTGCCCTTGGACGGGGAGTGGCCCTGCCCTCTGGGGCCCGGTGTCTCAGGCTGGGGCTGGCTTTGCCCCGGGGGACGTGCCCATCCCTTCCTGGAATTCCAGCCAAGATGCCAGGGTTGCAAATTTCTCGGATTTCAGAGGAAGCTTTGTGTAGGGGTTGAGTCTTCACAATGGCTCTGGCCATCTCTCCCTGTTCTGTTTTCGCAGATGCGAACTGAGTGCCTATTGTACTCCATGCGAAATGCAGTCACCAGCATGATCTTGCTGAATCCTCCCGGCAGCTCTGTGAACAGGCAGGTATCATTACCAGTCCTATTTTACCTGAGCACACAGACACCTGGAGGGGAGTTAAAGGAGTTAGCAAGGCAACACGGACAACCCAGACAACCCGGGGCAGGGCCAGGATTCCACCCCAGAGCTCACTATTACTCCCCCACGTTGCCTTTGTCATAGCTGTCCTACACGGAGACATTTCCAATGCAAGCGAAAACCAAGCATCGGTTTGAGGGAGTGCTAAGTAGCAAGCCAAGGGGATGGGGGCTTCTGCCATGTCATGGGGAGATGCTACAGGTGTGGCTGCAGGAAACCACCTGCCCGGGGGAGCGAGGGCGATGGAAAAGGGGTCACTCCTCCTTGTCCTGGTCGTGCACAGGTGTGTGTGCTGTTGGGGTACTTCCTGCAAGCTGGGGCTCAGACCCGAGGAGCATCCGGGCTGCCAGTTCCACAGCAGGGCCTGCAACGTACTGTGTTCCAGCCAGTGTCACTGTTGGTACCCATCCCGACTAGACCACCCGGACTTGTGGGAGATGCCCTCTTGCTAGAGTCTTTCTGCAGCCTGTTTACCATGAACTCTTCATGTGGTCCCGTCTTGTAGTAAGTGCCAGTGACTGGGAACAGCGTGGGAGATGACCCTTTGCATGCCCCTTAGTTTTCCTGTGTAGAGACAGAAGTATTGATTGCTGGCCCCTCCATCAAAGGGAACTGAGGGTGGCCTAGCGATCTATTGCATTTTATCTGGTCTCCTCTCCCTTAATTGTAAAAGTCCAAGTTTATTTGGGGCAGCAATGTGTCCAGCAAAAGTCTACATTTCCCAGCTTTCCTGGCCAGTGAGCTTTAAGAGGATGATCTATGTGCAATTTTCAAGAAGTCTGCTTTCGTTCCCCATTCGCCTTTCTCCCTCCATCCTGCTGTCTGGAATACAGATGTGATAGCTGACATGCCACAGCCCTTTTGGACCCTGAGGTAAGCGTGGGGGTGGAAGCCAGGGCTAAGGAGAAAGCCCGAGAAGCTTGGGGATCCGAATAACTACATGGAGCCACCATTCCTGCCCAACTCGGAATGCCTCTGGACTTCTTTTATATGAGAAAATAAACACTGGCTTTCTGCTCTATAAAGTCTAACTTAATTCTATTTGATAGGAAGTCCTAGCACTTCTAGCTAGTGAAGGGCACCTGAACCCTCTCTGTTCCATCTGCCTCCTAAACACGCTACCCACCCAAGTCTACCTTGCACCTTGCAGTGTAATGGAGCACAAAGCATGCAGTCATCCGTAGTAGTCTAGCTGCGGAGGTTTTTTAGGTATGATTAATTCGCTAAATTAGTGCCTGAATCCTGTCCTTTGTTGAGTAAATAGATGTTAACAACCCACCACGTGCCAGGTGCCGAGCTGGATGCATGGAGCCCTAGGAAGTGTAGAGGCGATTTAAACGGAGACAGACATACATTGTAAGGAGGCGCAGTAACACAGAGAAGCTCTCTAACCCAACCTCGAGGAAGGCTTCTCCGGAAAAGCTGGGGCCTGTAGGGCAAGTGGGAGCCGGTCAAGTGTCAGCGGAGTCAGACGAGGAGCTTTCTGTGGCAGATACACAACCCCTGTTAATAGACTGAACTCCCTTTCCAAATAGGCCGTGACCCAGCACTTGACTCTCGCTGAGCTGGTGATGATCTCGCAGTGATAGGTGCTGACAGCCACTCCGTTCCGACACCTACGGTTAGAGGGTAGTTTGTCATCTTCCTTCTTTTCCTTTTACCAAACCCTTACTCACTTTTAGGGCCTAGAGCAAGGGGAAACCGTGCACGTGGGTCAGAAAGTCTGATCCTACACCGAGTGCAGATTTGGGGTGGGTCTGCCCTGCCCCTGGTGCACCTTCCCATGCACGCAGGGCAGTGCTCGGAGGGAGGGGCGGGTTGAAGCCAATGGTGACAGGGAGCGGGCCCCTGGACTTGTTCACGCTGCCGTGTCCCCATGTGGCTTCTGGTCCCAGGTGTCTCAAGCACGGTTCAGCCTTCAAATCGAAGTCCCACACCCCCAGCCACCCCAACCCCTCAGATTCCATTCAGACCCCCATTCCCAGCTCCCCTGATCCCATAGTCTCTTCTGCTTTGGTCTCAAGGCCCTGCCCCCACGCCCCACCCACCCACACGGACCTGAGAGAAAACGCTTCCCAGGCCTCCTCCCCCCACCCCCCCGGGGCCCTCCGACCCCCCTACCAGCAGTTTGGCCCCTCAGGGTAGCCTGTTAGTGTGGAGGATCATCCCTCTGTTCCAGATGTCCCATTATCCGCCTTCAGCAGTTAGGGACACAGTGACAAGCTAAACAAAATGGAGAAAGCAGGGGAAATGTTAAAAAGAGGGAGAAGAGAACAGATGATTTCAAAAGGACATTAAGCGCCATTCAGGGACACAATCTCCAATCAACAAAATGAAAGGCGAGCCCCGGCCCCACAGGGACTGGCTGAAAGGCAGCCTGGTGGTGAGAGTGCCCGGGCGCCGGCTTCTCACACACGGCTCCCCCCTCTGGCCCAGCAACAGCCCCCTGCCCAGCAACCAGCCCCACTCTGGGGGTCAGATCTGGACCCCACCCCCAGCATGGGGGCTCCGGGCCTCCCTGACGAGGCTGACGACCGCTCCCTTGCTGGGGGGGAACAGCAGGACCGTGCTTGGCTGACAGAATCCTTTGGCAGAAAAACGCTGTCTGAGTCAGCCCCCAGAAATAATTAACCCTCCTGATGTTTCCTGGAGCACTAAGAGAGGGCTGGATGCTGGAAATGCGGGGAGTGCAGCAGAAGCACTGGGCTTCCCACTGAAGTGGGAGGGGAGGGAGCACCCCGGCGGGTGGGCGGTCAGGCCTGGGCCACCAGCACCCCTCACCTGGGCCAGCGGGGCCCTGCCAGGGGGCTCACGCCGGCTCTCTGGGCCTCAAGATTGTTCTGGGGGCTGGGGCAGAGAGACGGCCCTCATTTCACGAGGTGCTCTCAGACACGCTTCCTGAAGGCCTTTTTCCATGCAGGGTCTTTTCATAACACGTGGGTTGGGCAGTAGACAGGTGCTAACAGTGCAGCACCTAGGGCTCAGGGAAGAGCCGAGTCACCGTGAGACCAGCCGAGGCCTCAGGGAGCTCACCGCCTGGGCAGAGAGGGGAGACATGAAAAGACATTACATTTAGATAACCCCTGTCAGTCGGGCGTTTATAGGTTCAGCATGAAAAGAGAAGATATCCCGCCCATCTAGACCAGGAGTTCAAAGACTCGCTGAGATGACAGGGCTGTGATGTGCGCTGGCTCTGCCTTCCGAGGAGGCCTCGGAGCTTCCTGCCCGTGCCCCCTGAGCCCTGGCCAGACTCCCCGCCTCCGTCTCCCCCCAGGCCAAGGCCAGCATTTCTCGCCCTCATTCCACAGCCCAGTTTCACAGTCAAGAAGCAGGCCGCAGGCCGGTCTGCCGGCAACTGGCCCACGCTTTACATGGACTTGGAGGTGCAACCAAACATTTCTGATCCCCACGGCTGCTCCGTCTTCACGCACAGGATGAGCGCATTGAGTGTGGAATTGCTAAGCGCCCTCTTGGAGGAGGCCTCGTGCGCAGAGACTCAGAGAATGGGAAGATGGCAGACCTTAGCCATCTAAGGCTAAGGGCTCCCTGGCAGCCCAGACACCACTGGTGGGAGGACGCCGTGGCGTGGCAGTTCGGCAGTCGATGAACTTTTCTATGAAGAGCTTTTAGTGCAGATATTTTAGGCTTTGAGGGCCAAATACAATCTCTGTTGGGTATTCTTCTTGTTCTTCATTTTCCTTTAAAAAAATTGTGTTAAGCTCTGGCTAGGGGGCTCAGTTGGTTGGAGTGTCGTCCTGTGCACCAAAAGGCTGCAGGTTCAATTCCCGGTCAGGGCTAGTACCTAGCTTGTGGGTTCACTCCCCAGTGGGGCCTCATCTGGGAGGCAACCGATAGATGTTTCTCTCTCACATCGATGTTTCTCTCTCTCCTTCTCTCTCTGTCTCTCCCTCCCCCTCTCTGCCTAAAATCAATTAAAAAAAAAACAAATAAATAAAATATATCCTCAGGTGAGGATTAAAAAGAAGACTATATATATTTTTTAAATGTGTTAAAATACACATAACATAAAATGTACCTTCTTCTCAGTGGGGGGAAAAACAGTCTCTTCAAAAACTGGTGTTGGGAAAACCAGACACCCACAGGCAGAGGAATGAAGGGGACCCTTATCTGATACCACACACAAAAATTAACTCAAAGTTGTTAAAAAAAAACCCTCAACATAATACCCAGAACTATAAACCTCTCAGAAGACAACATCTGGCAAAGCTTTGTGACATTGGTTTGCAACTGGATTTCTCTGACAGAACCCCAAAAGCACGAGCAACAGAAGCCGACAGACACAAATGAGACTGCATGTGTTCATCGAGGAACACGGATTGAAAAGGTAACCTACGAAACGGGAGAAAAATGTACAAGTCACAAATTTGAGAAAAGGTTCATATCCACGATATATAAAGAACTTCTAGAACTCAGCAACAAAAAAAACACAAAGAACCCAACTGAAACACAGGCATAGGACTTGAATACACATGTCTCCAAAGATGACATACAAAAGGCCAACAAGCATGTGAAAAGATGTTCAACACCACTGCTTATCAGAGAAATGGGAATCAAAACCACAGTGAGAGGTCACCTCACACCCGTTAGGGTGGTCCCTGTCACAATGCACATGCTCGAGCACGTGCACACACACACACACACACACACACTGAAAACAGCAAGTGCCGTGCCGGTGAGGATGTGGAGACACCGGGACCATGGGCACCGTCGGCAGGATTAGGAAATGCCAGCCTACCTGTTTACAATGGAAAACTGTATGACGGTTCCTCGGAAACTGAAAATAGATCCGGCACCCCCATTTCTGGGTTTACAGCCACGAGAAGTGAAGCAGGATCCCAAAGAAACATTCGCACACCCCATTCCCAGGAGCACTCGCCACAACAGCCAAGAGGTGGAAGCAACCCAAATGTCCACCGACGGACGAACAGACAAAATGTGCTACATCCATTCAGTGAAATTATATTCAGCCTTAACAAGGAAGGAAACCCTAGCACACGAACCATGGCATTATGTACCATGAAATAAGCCAGTCACTGAAGACAAACACCCTGGATTCCACTTAGACAAGCAATCTAAAGTAGCCAAATTTACAGAGACAGGAAGTGGAATGGCGGTGGCTGGGGGCTGGGAGAAGGAGGAAAGGCAGAGACGTTGTTTAATGGGTATGGAGTTTCAGTTGTGCAAAACAAAAAAATTCTGGAGATCTGTTTCACAAGAATGTGGATACACTTAACTACTGAACTCAGCAGTTAAAAATGGTTAAGCCTGAGCAGGCCTTGCACAGTCCCCTGAATCTGTCTCTTATTTGAACAGTGTTTGAGGGGAACGGACCAGGAACACCCCTTCCTCCAGCCTCCGGCCACCCTCCAGCCTCTCCTCCAGGCACCACTTTCAGAACCAGCCCAGTCATCCTCAGCCTCTGACACCAGCCAGCTCCATATTGCCAAGCAACCAGGAGCCCCCAAATTCATCAGGGGTGTTCCACACAGGTGGAGGCCCCGTCCACCGCCCAGCCAGCCTGCACCTGCGGGCCTCCCACACCTACCTCTCCCTGGGCTTCCGTGTCCACCACAATGATGTGGGCTGGAGGGCGGGGCCACTTCTTCTGATAGCTGGCCGAGGAGACACTCCAGGGCACCCACCATCTCTTAAAGCTGCAAAACCAGCGAGGCGGATGCTCCCTCTTCCAGGACGTGCAGAGGCCGTCCCACAATGAGTGGAGTGACACTCAGGACGCTGCAGAAGCTGCCATGAGCCTGGAGAAGAGCCCGAGCCAGGCCCCCGTGGACCTGCAGGCCCTGTGTCCTGCCCACGTAGACCCTGAGCCCTGACTTCCTGGAGAACCACATCCCGGGTGAGCAGGTGGAACCCATCACGAAGCTGGAGACACCTGGCTCCCTCCGCAGGCCACGGGCGCCCAGGCTGGTCTGGGCGAGTGTCTCTTCCAAAGGCTCAACCTTGAGCACCACCAGGAGCCTGTGGAGCTTGGAGGCCTTTGAGGGGCCGCGGTGTGTCCCCCTGGGGTCTGGCTCCTGCCTGAGCCTCTCCCTGCAGCCACTAGGCAGCCTCTCACCACCCCGGAGCCTCTCCCAGGCCTTGGACCAAATGGAAACAATAAAGCTTTCTGCAACAACCACCAAAAATAAATTGGTTACAATGGGTACACTTTTATGTGTTTTCACCACCATTTTTTTTTGGAAAGCATTTAAAGTCATAGCCAGATCAATATTTTACCATCTTAGCCATTGTATAGGTACAATTCAGTATGTGTGTATGTGTTTAACAACCCTTTACGCAAAGAGAAAATAAATAAATAAATGCGAAAACACATTCTTGTGCAGGCGTCAGGACAGCAGGTGACCGCTAGGTTCGTCCCACGGGCCACAGTCCGCTGCGGCTGCGCCAGATCAGTTACACACACGGCCCAGGTTCGGTCCAGTGTAAAGGCTTCAGTCCAGGACGAGGGGAAGCTCTCGTGTACGTGGGACCGGCGTGTGGCTGCTAACACTGGCACCTCACAGACAGTTAGCTCTCCCTCCGACAGGCTGCACAATCTCCGGGGAAGCTGCTCACCCTCTCCAATCTCAGTTAGCTCCTCTGTACAGGTGGGGTGGTCACCGAACCTGCCTTGGAGAGCTGTTGGGAGCATCAGATGGGGTATTAATACTAGGACAGCACTGACCTAGGGCGGGCCCAGAGGAGGGGCACAGCCAATGCGGGCCTCCGTATGCGTGAGGAATACAGGGACTCGGAACAACCACGCAGTGACCTCCACTGTCGAGGTTGCAACCATTGGAGCCCCAGGAGGAGGCAGTGGTCAAATATTTTTGCTCGGCCTCGAAAGTCTCTGGAAGTATGTGGGCTGCAGGAGCTGACTGCACGTCGTGCCGGGTGGGAAGCCAGGCCCCCTGAGCTCCCTGAGGGTGCTGTTTGCACCCTGCCAACTGGGCCCCCTGCTTCCGCTGATGCGGCCTCAAGATTGCATTTGAGGGACAGGCTGCCGCCCACCAGGTAGTGTTCCCCCTTCAGGCAGGACAGCAGGAGGGTGCCCAGAAGGTCAGGATGGGCGCTGAAAGGGGAGTCACAAAAAAGATACCGTGTGGCCAGGTGGGTGGAGCCCAAGTCTCGCAGGCCCGGCCCTCCCTACGCCCCCCACCCAGGACAGCTTTTATTTGCCCAGAGGGTGGCACGGTGGGTAGATTCAGAGAATGACAGCTGTTCCCTCCCTGTCTCCATACCAGGCATCGGAGAAATTAGGGATACAGGTGAGGATTCTGACACTTGCGCCTCAACACTACTGGATTTACAAACAGCCTGCTGGACCTGCCCCCCTGCTGCTCCCTCCTGTGGCAGCATTCACTGGGGGCTGCTGCACGCCCTGTGGCAGTCAGCGGGCAGTTAAACAGGAAGCTGAGGCCGGGCTCAGCATTGTTGTGGAGGGTTCACGTGGACCCACAGCGCAGGCCAGTGCAAGGACGGTGCTGGTCCCTGAGGGCTTCACAAGCAGAGGATGGGGCCTCGATGCACGCACCCAGCCCCACCTCCGCAGCAGCTCCTCAGGGGTCACTGCAGCCAGCCAGCTGGCCAGCCGGCTTCAAGGGCACAGGCAGGCCAGGTGGTGGGCGGGGATGCGTTAGGTTTTAGCACAAAAACAACCACAGATCCAATTTCAAGGCTTTGAGTCTCTCTCCACCCCCTCCTTCCAGTCTTTTCTAAATAGCTGCCTGGGCTGGAGCCCGTCGTCGGAGGGGAGGTGGCCACAGGCACCCAGTAGGGCTCTGCGGGAATCGCTCTCAGCCTGCCGCCCACCTCCTGCTGTCCGTGCATGGGGAGCAGCCATGGCATCCTGGGGGCCGAAGGGCAGAGGTGGGTAGAGGAATCTCCAGGCCCAGGGAGGACTGAGCCTGGGTGGATCCAAGCCCAGGGCCCAGCGCTGCTAGACCCACACTTGGAATCTGACCAAGAAGAACAAGAAGAAGAAACAAGGTCAATTTTCCACCCACAAGAGCCAGAATTTTTGGTAGCCAACGCGACAGTGGTCAGAGATATCCTTATCCTGTGCAAGGTCTCAACCCCACTCCCTCCCCCCTTCCCTGCCCGTTTGCACCGAGCCGCCTCTGAGGTGTCAGCACCAAGTGGTTCATGAATTGCTTCTCTCAGAGGGACTTAGGGTAGGAAGAACCCAAATGTAAGACTCACAGGCCTTCGGAGCCTAAAAGTCCTCAACCTCTCCAGTGGCACTCTCTCCAACCCGGGCCGCTGGGGCCAAAGGGACAGGGAGGGCGGCAGGGTCACCCAGAGCACCACGCCTGAGGCCAAAAGTGTCCCTTTTAATTGCAGGCTCCCAACCCACTTGGGCTGGTTGTGTGGTGAGAAACAGCACTGTGCTGACCCGGGGTGCTCAGGCTTGCGCAGACACCAGGTCCACGGCTGAGGCCACCCCAGTCACCCCCACCCCACCCCCAGCCGCTCGGCCAAAGCTAATAAAAGAAAAGGTATTTTAGGGAGCAAGCTCCAAAGCTGCTCCTTCTAGCTGTAGCTCCAGCTCTAATCAAAGCCATGACAAAAAAAAGGTACATTATTTTGCATTTTTAACAATTTCCTGGTCCTTCTGACAGTACTGACTGATGAGTAGCAATTAACAACTAAATAACCAGTTGCAACCTGCCAACCATTGCTATCATTCCCAGTCTGGTGGTTTTCTTCTTCATTCTCTGCTCTCTGCTCTCTGTCTTCAGACCAATATATACTCATTATGTATTGACCCTCTTTAGGCAAAGGATGGGCTAGGAGCCATCGGGTTTAAGAAGGTATACCGACTGTTCTGGCCAGGTAGCTCAGCTGGTTGGAGCATCGCCCTGATGAGCCAAGGTTGCAGTTTCGATCCCTGGTCAGGGCACATCCAAGAATCAACCAACAAACACATAAATAAGGGGAACAGCAAATTGATGTTTCCCTCTTTCTTTCACTCTCTCTCTCTAAAATCAATAAACTTTTTAAAACATTAAAAATAGATATACCAACCAAGTATTTGCATTTGAGACACTTGCAGTGTGGCTAGGGCAGTAAGATGGTGCACGTGGCAGGGGGCGGGGCAGAGACCAACTGTCAGAAGAGCGCTGAGGCTGAGTGTGGGCTCCATAACAGCGAAAGTTAGTTACATCGAGTGTTCAGCAAAGCTGACTTGAAGTCACTTTACAGTTGTGAACCACTTCTGTTGCCAGCGAGGTGCTTTCCTGCACATCAGTGGTTCCCAAAATTGGAAGTCTATGAATTATTGACACAAGTTCTAAAAAAAGTGTTCTGTGGCCAAAAGCATTTGGGTAGGTTTCTTTTTTTGAAATTGAGATGTAATCGACATACAGCACTGTGACAGTTTAAAGGGCACAGCGTGCACAGAGCATGGCAGAGACTTCGAGAGCCAGAGTGCGTTACTAATCGGTTCGAGACAGCGGATGCAGTGGGTCCCAGGTTTGACCTTGACATCGTCCTTTCTGCACTCCCGGTTTCCCACAACCGAATACACGGGAATGCTCGAGCCCCCTTCTCTCCCTGAAGGTTTCCCAAAAGTCCAGCCCACACCGATCCCGCTTTCCCTGGCTTTCCAAAAGCACTAGGGCATCACCAATGCAGCGCCCAGCCTTTGTCTGTCTCCTGTCTGTTTGTACAGTTCCCTGTCCCAATCCACCTGGCTCGTGCAGAACACAGAGTAAGTGCTCGCTAATAATGAGTTGCCTGGTTATTAAAGATGCTCCAGCATCATGGATGAGGGCAGACTGGACTCGGTCTGGCTTTGGCCCGTTGGCTGTATGACCCTGGGAAAGTTACCTAACCTCTCTGGACTCTCTTCTACTGTACTTCATGAGGTTGCTGTGAGCACCAAACTAAAGTGCCCGACATACAGTCAGCACTGAATCAATGTTTGCTATTTTTATTACTAATCTGAAGTGTGTCCTAGGCTTGCTAACCAGGAGAGAGCAGAGTGAGCGCATGCAGAGCCAGATCTCAAGGGGAGCCTGTGACGCTGGCCAAAACACAGGGATATTGTTTGTATATCTCATCTAAGATCTCGGAGCACTTAAAAAATCTCCACTTATCAATTTTCACAGGAGTTCCTTGACATGGGTTGGAATCCAGCATAATCACCCTAGGGAGGGGTGAGTGACCTGCTCAAGGTTACTGGCCAGGGTCAACCACAGGCCAGAAATAGAAGTTGGCTCCACCGTCACCTCTTTGTCTCAGTGGCTTCCTCCCACTGTGGTTTTGGCAAAGATAAAACGCCCAGGAGCGGTGCAGCCGCGGGAGTGAAGGTCAGAGAACAGCATCTGTGTTCAGCACAGCCTGGATGATGCCTTTGTTCCTCATCCTCCCACAGCGGGCTGATCTGTCCAGCAGCCTCCTGTCCCTCCCTCAGCACCCAAAATAGTGTTCCCTGACCTCCATTCACCGGGCAGCGCCAGCGAGAGTGGCGGCAGAGGGGACATGAGGGGACGTCACGTGGGAGGGCTTGTGTGTGCAGAGTGATCCCCTGACCTCGGAGCTTTCTGCATCAACACAGCCTTCTCACGCCTTGGCTGTTTCCGCCATCACTGCGGTCACGCCAGCGCCTTAGAAGGACCCACAATTCCCTTGCTACTTCCATCAACAGGAAAAGTTCGCCGCAGCCAGGGCCGAGTTGGCAACAGCCCCACTTAGGACTGCAAAAGCAGTCAAGTTGAGAAAAAGGCAGAACAGAAAACCACGTGACAAAGGCACTGAGAAAATGCCGTGTGTGTGTGCGCACGTGTGTGTGTGTGTGTGTGTGTGTGGTGTGCTTTCAAACCCCCCCTGCCCTCCCTCTCTGCTTACTCAGAGCCCCCTGCGTTTACAGTTACAAAGGTTAATAATTGATGGAATCCCCCACTGCATTCAGCGTCTCCCAGACCACCCAGAGGGTTGCCACCCCGGGGAGCTTACTGCCGAAGTCATGTGGACAGAAGGTGCCCAGTGAGGGACAGTGACCTAAGTGAAGGGCCTCCCCACAGGTTGGGAGGAGTGGTATGAGGAGGTGACAGAGGGTGACAATGGAAGAGTCTGGTCCTCCTACCTCCCTGGAGGCAGCGATCTGGGAGCAGGCGCGAAGTGGATCGGGAAAGGATACAAGTCACAGCACTGAACTCCTGACCAAGCTGTCGGGCCATCGCTGTCGTCACAACACACATTCCCCGGGGTGCCTACGTGGAACCCCGGGCGGTCCTGGTGAGAAGTCTGCACAAAGAACTGCCAGTGTAGCAGGAGGTCACCAGCACCTGGGGCTCAGTTATCGTCACCTGCACATTATCTCGGGGGCCACTGGTCAGTCGCTCTCTCTATATAAACCTTCTGCTCAGAATCTCTGCGTGCAGGGCTTTATGTCTATTCTTTGTTGCTCTTTACATAGAGAACACCCAGGCATATCTTCCTTGGAGTCTCTGCTCGCTAACAGTTTACAGAATGTGGTGGAGTAGACCAGACATGCGCACGGTGCTGCTCTTGTGAGAATGTGCTGGAGCACTGATCCGCAGCCGTTTTCTCCATAGTGCGCATGCCTAGAGCGATGTTCCAAAATCTCACCTTCCGCGCTGGTTGTTAACATTCCTATCAAACAGTGAATGCTGTTCGGTTGCATTTTGTATGTATTTTAAATACGTTCCTGGGCACCTCTGTTCATCCAATTATAGATACCATCAATATAAAACGCACTTCCATTTTTGTATACCACCAAGAGGGAAAAATATTCCATTGACTGTCAAATGCATCCCGATTTCAGATATTCAAATGTGGGGGAAAAATGTGCATCTTAGAATTGATACAATATTACGCTGACAGGAATCTCATTTTCATCCGTTTTTGGCCAAAAGTCAGAGAACGGCACCCTACCCTCTCTGCAAGTCTGATGAAGCCAGCCTGCTTTGGAGCTGGTATCACCGCAGAAAAACCGGGAGAAAGGAAAGGAAGGGGAAGATTGATTGATTCAGTGTTGATATGGATGAGACGCCATATGGATAAGCTTGTCTATGCGTCCCACCTCTGCTTGCTGGGCCTGCCAAGTAATTGAGCTCAGTGGCCGTGGGATCCGGGAGGGGGCAGGGTGTGCTCCCGGACCTGTTGGTACAGAAAGAGCGTGGCCTGGATCTGAGGCAGCGAGCATGTGGGCGGAGCTGCAGGAACGGCTCCAGCAGGAGAACTGTAGGAGGGCTTTGCTGAGGCCTTTGATCGGAGCTGGGGGCTGGGAGGTAGAAGCATCTCAGGACTGAAGATACAGGAAGACAGGCAGCAGGAACAGGACAAGCATGTATCATGACTGTGTCGCGGTGCCACCTCCTTAGTGACAGCCAACCATGGGCAACAAAGCTGGAGAGACAGGTAGGTGGCTGACTTCGAGGTCACCCAGAAATGGCTCAGGATTTTGGACCTTCTGAGGCTGGTGTTGGTCACCCTGAGGTTTCTGAGCTTTGGAATAATGGATGCAGAACATTTCTGGTGGGAAGGGGAACAGTGTTTCAGGAAAAAAAAAATTTTTCAAGAAAACAAGCTGGCAGTTCCGGGTGTGGTGAACTGAATGGCAGGAGGTCAAAGTCGAAAGGACGACTGAAAACAAAAAGTAACATTTACTGAGGATGCGATGACAGAGAACAGGAAATTAAAAGAAAGCCGCTCTGGGGCAGCAGCAGTCGTGGTCGAGACAATTGAATTGGATGATGAATTTGAGATAGTTAGAAGAATTAGCCATTAAGTGGGCAAAAACGGAAGTGATGCCGGGGAGAAAAAGGATGGAAAATCAGATTTGGGAATCATTTTCATAGAGGCGGAAGGGGAGTCAAGGGGCCTGAAATCATGGGGAAAGACGGAATTTCGAAAGGAGGAGCGTGAGGACTTCAATTAAGAAATTGTTTTTTAAATTACAAAACGTTAGGTTGGCCAAAAAGCCCATATGGTTTTTTTTCTGTAAAATAAAAGACACATTGTTTATTTTCTTTTTTTTTTTAATTTTAGTGAGTATTCAGTTTTGTTGTTTTTTTTAAGATTTTATTTATTTATTTTTAGAGAGGGAAGGGAGGGAAAAAAGAGAGAGAGAGAAAAACATCAATGTGCGGTTGCTGGGGGCCATGGCTTGCAACCCAGGCGTGTACCCTGGCTGGGAATCGAACCTGCAACACTTTGGTTCGCAGCCCGCATTCAATCCACTGAGCTACGCCAGCCAGAGCCACATTGTTTATTTTCGATTTAGATATTTCGAGTATGTCGGCCATCTCCTGTGGGGTATAAGGTTGATTATTCTCAATTCATGTCTCGATTTCAATCACTGTCCACGTCAACGTGTCCATCCGACCGTGGAGCACCAACCACCCAGAGAGAAATGCCCAGCACGAAACTCCACAAACTGCTTTTGACATGCTCCATCAGTCACACCTCCTTCTCCACACACCGCACAACTCTCTGTGTTTCAGTTGTGTTTTTACCTTTCTCCAAATCATAAGAAGGCAAAATATGCCGAAAATGTTGTGCATTCTCTTCCATCTTCGATATTAAAATGGCGACAAAAAAATTCACCAATTTTGGTAGGTTTTGTTAAATGCATGCTTATAGGACAGCTGTCACAAGGCAATCTAAAAAAAAAATGGTTTTGAATGAAGTTAAAGACAACTGGACACAACCAGAGCCATCCTATGGGAAAAAGATGAAGGAACTTTTTGGCCAACCCAATATTTGCAATACGCTGAACAGTATAGAGCACAACCATGTAATAAACACCTTGTAACTACACCCAGATACTCGAATGTCACACTTTTGATATATCGGCTTCAGACTCCTTTTTTACATTTTTTTTCCTAAAGAAAAAACAAAGATCGCCTCCTACCCTAGACATAAGCACTGTTCTCCCATTGATGGCCCTGTGGCCCTGGTAACTACTTTTGTGCTCTAATGGCATTGGGAAAGCCAAAAATGTTACGGTAGATGTTTTCAATGGTTCATATACATAAGAGCATACATATCCTTTTACAATTTTTTTTATTTCACTCAATATTCATACTATGTTTTAGAAATTCATCCATAATTTTATATATAAATATATATTCATACATATGAGATACATTCATTTTAACTTTGAAATAGTATGCCAACATACTACTATGTCACAAATTATTTCTCCATTTTTTTTCCGTGTCAGCTATCATAAGCCACACGGTCATGGACATCCAAGTGTGTGTTCCGAATGCGTACTGTGCACTTGACCCAGATTTTCTGAGGGGTACGAATTCAGAAGTAGAATCCTCGATTGTAAGGATATACATGTTTTTAACATATTGCCAAATTGCTTTCTAAGTATATGTTTTAAACTCTACATCTCCTCCAAGGCTGGATCTTGCCAGACTTTCGAATGTTTGCAGATTTTATGGGCATAAAGTGGAGTCTTGTTTTCTAATTTGCATTTTCCTGATGAGTGTAGACATTGGCCCTTCCAGTCTGTCCTTCTGGGAAGGGAATTGCTTGTGCTAATCGACGCCCTTTTTCTCTATGACACCGATGGTTTGGTTTGCTTTGCTTTGTTTTTACTGACTTGTAGGCATTATTTATGTATTTTGAGTAGGGATCCTTTGTCAGCTGAATGTGGCCTCAGTGTCCCTTCCCAGTCTGTGGCTGGCCCTTTAGCACTATTCATAGTGTCTTTAATTTTTTTTATTATAAAAAAAAATGTTCAGCCCTGGCTGGTGTGGCTCAGTGGATTGAGCACCAGCCTGTGAACCAAAGGGTTGCCAGTTCGATTCCCAGTCAGGGCACGTGCTTGGGTCGTGGGCCAGGTCCCCAGTATGGGGCATGTGAGAAGCAACCACACATTGATGTTTCTGTCCCTCTTTCTCCTTCCCTTCCCCTCGCTCTAAAAATAAATTAAAATCTTTTTTTTAGATTTATTTATTTATTTATTTTTAGAGAGGGAAGGGAAAGAAAGAGAGAGAGAGAGAGAAACATCAATGTGCGGTTGCTGGGGGTCATGGCCTGCAACCCAGGCATGTACCCTGGCTGGGAATTGAACCTGCGACACTTTGGTTCGCAGCCCGCACTCAATCCACTGAGCTACGTCAGCCAGGGCAAATAAAAACTTTTTTTAAAAAAAAATTCAGTCAACCACAAAAGTTGAAAGAACAGTATAACGAAACCACATTACCCATTACCCAGACTCAACTGTTAACACGGTTGTGTCTGCCTTGATTTATCTGTCCCTTTTTTCTTTATTTTTTTCTAACATATTTTCAAGCAAATCCCAGACTACACGTCATTTCACGCCTATGCACTTCAGTAAACATCTACACAACTACGGACATTTCTTCTATAATCATGCTATGATGACACCCATCAAAATAATGATTCCCCTCCCTTCACCTCGTATATAGTGACTGTGGGTACAGGGTCGGCTTTCATGGGGCCGCGCTGTCCCTGCTGCACAGCAGAGGGGTACCATGGCCCGGCCTGGGGCTGGGACAGCCGGCCTCACCACCTGAAGACAACCCGAGGGCAAGCCCAGGTCCGACCCGTCAGCAGGTCCTTCCCCAGGAAGCCGGCAGGCCTTCCTGCCCCTGGGGAAGACGGCAGATGCCTGCTGCAGCCTGCACCTCTGGCGGCTGCCCACGAAGCCCGTGACCACAGGAGTCGCTCTTTCTCTTCTGTTAGGAAACAGCAACAGTCCTCAGAGAGGGTGGTCTGCCTGCTGCTAGCACTCCCCGACGGTTCTGCGTGAGGCTGGCAGGAGTTCACACGTAAACCTCCTTCCAACCCTCCGGTCGGAGTCTAAACCTGGTTAGAGTCGGGATGGTCTGGGGGACGGGCCGGGGTCGATGCCTTTGCTGTGTCCTCAGAATGAAGAAAACAGACATTTGCTAGAGAAAAGAGAGGGCTTGACGACCAACACCAGGAGAGGGCTTCTCCGATGTGTGCTCTGTGAGTCCCTTTACTCAGAGAAAAAGGGCCCGTGGGTGTCTCCCTGCGCCACTTACCGTGGTAAGAGACCCCAGATCGCCGGAATGAATGGGAAGACGGGAGCGGCTCTAGATAAGACACCAGTGAGGTAATGTCTGGTTTGGGTTAAATATCCTGAATAGATTACTCACTCTTGCTAGATGAAAGGTAAAGACGCGGTCACGTGGTAAACACAAACCCTGCTGAACACAGGGCTCCCTCGGGTCCCTGGCCCAGGGGGCCTCCATGCCGCCCGAAGACCAGTGGCCGGGGGCCCTGCGGTAAGCCTATCCCGACAGGAAGCCCTGCCGGCTCTGTGATCTCTGCAGACTCCTCTTGTCTAGGTCCACAGACCACCAGTGAGGCCGGGCTGCTCAGAACAGAGGAAGGTGGAGGGAGAGCCCATCCATAGAAAGGTCTCCTGTCTGTCTTCGGGAGAGGGGCTAGACGGGCAGAGCCAAAGAATCGGGCCCCAAAGGCTGCACTTGGCTCCCCTTACCCTCTGGGCTGTGGATGCTGAGTCCGGAGCAATGTCGTCCATTTACCAACAACGCACAAAGAATTCCCACAGCCACTGTTTCAGTGGATCTGCGCGAGAACTTTGTGAGGTCAGCAGATGAGAGTGAGGTTCAGACTGGGTGAGTGATCGGGCAGGGCCTCCGACCAGGAATGGGGGCCACAAGCTCGGGGCTGTTTTCTTCTGGCCATTGAAAGGGTTGGATGAAGGTGGCCCCTTCTTGACCTTGCAGTCCAGGGTGTCAGAGGCCTGGGAGAGGCTGAGGAGAGAGCCAGGGAGCTGCTTCCTGGTCCCGAGCATTCAGCCCTCATGTTCCTTCATGTCACTGTGCCATCCCCCACCCCGCCAGGCGTCCATCTCCTGTCCCCAGCCAAGGCCACAGGCTTCGGAGAGCTGACCCGCTGCCTGCCCGCTGCTGGTCGAAGGGCGTCTGTTCTTCAAAGAGACTAACAGGGCTCTACGGAAATGAACCCATTTCCCCAAAGATTCTTGCTTCGGCCAAGTCATCCCACGCACTCCCGGACTCCCCGTGGCAGGGTCCTTGAAATGGCATTTCACAACTTCCTGGCAGATACCGGGCAGCCGACAGTAATCCCATTAGTGCTGGCCTGTCTCCCAAAGAGGCCCAACAGCCGCTGACCCCACGGCAGACTCCTCCCCCATGCCGTAGCCAGGCCGCTGCCTGTCATCCCGGTGGAGCTCGGAAACCTCGCCCAGAAACCCCTCCGGGACACGTGAGGGCCCCTTGTGACATAGGGAGCCAACAGCAAGACTGACCACCCCCTGAAACCCCTACCCCCAGTCTGGCCTCTCCCCTCAGTCAAAGGACAGGGACCTCCTCACTCACTTCCACGGACAAACTCAAGTTTAGCAGAAGCCCGGAGACACAGAACAGACAAGCTCGTAGGAGGGAGACGCTCAGCCCCTCCAGCCCCTGGAGGAACCTGGGTCCGTGCTGGGGGACGTTGGAGCCCTACCCATCCGATGGCCTCACCCATGGAACGCTTCCTGTAAGGAGCTCAGCACGTGTCCCTCAGGTTCACGGTGCTCCCGGGCCACCCACCTCCCGTGGGGTCCCGAAGCCTTAGTAGTCGGGAGCGAAGAGCATGGGAGTGAGGTGAGTCACACAGAAGCAGAAGAGCACCTCGGCAGTGTCTGCTGTTATTGAAGGAGGACCGAGGAGCCTGCCTTCCTCTCTGTCACCTCTCAGCTGTCATCCATGTGACCGGCCAGGAGGGCGGGAGGCAGTAGAGGGGAACTCACAGTTGCCTTGGGTGTTGTACTTTACAGTTCACGGTGTTTTTTCTTTTTCTTTTTTTTTTAAAAGATTTTATTTATTTATTTTTAGAGAGGGAAGGGAGGGAGAAAGAGAGAGAGAAACATCAATGTGCGGTTGCTGGGGGTTATGGCCTGCAACCCAGACATGTACCCTGGCTGGGAATCGAACCTGCAACACTTTGGTTCGCAGCCCGCGCTCAATCCACTGAGCTACGCCAGCCAGGTTTTTTCTTAATATAACACGTGTGACTGCTATTTCTCTCAATGCTCAGAACAAAACTACATCCAGTGTGCAGTAGCTTCAAACCTTGCTTTCTCTTCCTTTTTCCCAATGGGGTTGGAAGGGAAGATGTGATTGTACCTGTTCTACCAAGGAGCAGTCAGAGGCCATAATTATTCAAGGTTAACTACAAGCCCTGGCTGGCATAGCTCAGTGGATTGAGCGTGGGCTGCGAACCAAAGTGTCGCAGGTTTGATTCCCAGTCAGGGTACATGCCTGGGTTGCAGGCCATGACCCCCAGCAACCACACATTGATGTTTCTCTCTCTCTCTCTTCCTCCCTTCCCTCTCAAAAATAAATAAATAAAATCTTTAAAAAAACTGTTAAGAGCTAGATTTATTTAAAAAATGGTTAACTACATATTTATATTATAGTGCACCCTGGACTCAAGTACAGCATTCCCAGTGCACACGTCCAGCTCCCAGAATCCTGGAGCTTCTACAGGACCCTTCCTTCTTCTTAAATCCCCATCCAGTTAGACCTGTGGATGCTACAGCTTTGAAAACACCTCAAACAGATACTGCCCTCCCTATTCCTGGCACAGTCCTAAGTGCTTTAAATCTATGTACTAATTTAATCCTCACGACGCACTAAAGTAGGTATCCTTATTCCCATGCTATGGCTGGAGAGGCGGATGTACTGTGGCAAGGAATTTGCCCAAGGTCCACACTGCTTTGTAGGGATACAAGCCCAGACAGCCTGGCCCGAGTCTGGGCCCGTGATCACTGTGCAACATGCACTCTCATTGACTTTGCTGTAAGCGCCTGCCTGTCTCAGGCATTAGTCAGCACGTGCTTGAAGGCAAGAGCTGCCTTTGTATCCTCATCCCCAAGCCCTCAGCACAGCATCTGGCACGCTGTAGACGCTCGGTGAGGATCTAGTGAATAAACCTCTGAGTAACTGGGAAGGAGGAAGCCAGGGGAAAGCCATCCAGTCTAAACCTAGACTCTCAGAACTCAAACCACCGGTCATGAATTCGTTCCTCAGCTGTGACCCAGGATATGAAAGAGCCACAAGAACAGTTCACAGAACGCAACCTAGCCCATCCTCAGTTGGACTGGGAGGAACCAGCCCTTCCCTGGAGCAGTACTGGCTCCTAAGGACCCGGTGCAGAGCTCCTGGGGACTTGGCTTGAGGTCCAACTTCACTCCCTCAGGACCACGCTTCTGTCTCTGTGCTTAGAACCAGGAGGCTCTCCACCAAGGCGGGAATTCTGCCCCAAAGCTTCCGTGCCAATGAGAAGAGGTGAAATCACACAACGAGGGCTTCCCGGAACGTCCAAGTGAATCAGCTGCTCGGGTTGGGACACATCCAGAGCACGTGACCGCAAAGGGTGGCACATTGCAAATTGAGCTCTAATAGGAGCCATCTGGTCGGGAGCAATGGCCAACTGCAGGGCTGGGGGCCTGGACAGCACCCAGCACGCAAACTTCTCTGGCGGAAATGATGAGTCAGCCCTGCCCAGAAACAACCACCCTTACTGAAGTCCTTTGCGATAGACCCCACGGGATACTGGGGTTCATACATGGAGACAGAGTTGGGTAACTCCACCTGAAGATCACCCTTGGGCTCAAAGTTCTAAGATGCCTGGGCGTAGCGGGGACCAGGCTTAGCGTGGCCCAGATTTAGCGTGACCTGGGTGAGCCCGGACCTGGTGGGCGGGGACCTGTATGCGGTAAACCTTCATGGCTGTGCAGGGGGTAGAATGGACAGGAGAAAATCATTCCACAGCCAGACAGATGGGCAAGACAAGACTTGGCAGGCCGTGCTGGACTAGCTGTGGATAGTGTCGCCTTGGTCCCGGAGACCAGCTTTCTTCTGTGTCTCCTCTCAGCCCCAGTTGCGTGGAAAAAGTCAAAAGCAAACCAGTTACCAGGTCTCATTATCTCCCTTCAGTTTCCTCCTGGCAGCTGCCGCCAAGGCTCTTGCCAAAACTGTTTCACCAACACGCTGATCCAGAAAGCCCCAAGTCGGCGGGAGAAGGCTCTGCTGGTACAGAGCAGCTGTAAGGCTTCCTGACACCCAGACGGGCCGCAGCAGACCAACGCCGAGAGCTTCAAAGCAGCCGTCTCCCTTGAGCCCCCTTGGCTCCCACCTCGGGACGGAAGAGAGGTGGTGGCGTTGGCCACCTGGAACTGCCCCAGAAAATGGCACAGCCACCAATGGACAGTTGCCCTAACTGCCCCCCTACCCCAGGAGGTTAGGAGACTTCCTAGAGGCCTGTTCGTGCTTGCAGCGGGGGAGCTCCAAGGTCAGAGCGCGCTGCACGGCCACTTCTGCCCGGGCCTGCGCAGGGCTGAGCCTGGGCCCCCCCGGCCGAGCAGATCTGGGAGGTGTGCCAGGGCCGCTGCTGGGCACTCTGGGAAGCTGTCCGGGCGCCACACCACCGCTGTTGCTCTTTCTTGCTCTCCTGGTTAGTTTCCCTACCTCAGCCCCTGGGGGACCCTGAGGCCTGTTGTGTCTTCCTGGCTAGAAGAGGGGGCAGCGCGCTCCTGAAAGATGCCCGCAGCTCCAGGCTCTCTCTGGCTCCACAGTCGTGAGTCAGCCTCCCAAGCCCCAGGAGCTGCAGGGGTCTGGACTTGCTGGAGCAGGGAGTGGGGTAAACCTGCCAGGAGGGCTTCTCCTTGCAGTGCCCGGTCAAGACAGACCAGGTGCGGTTTCTGCACAGTTCTGAAACCTGAGAAGGGGCTGGAGTGCCTACGGGCCGAAGCCCTGAGAACAGGCGGGCACTGTGTGGTTGGGGCAAAGAGAATAGAGCGCATTCATCCATCGCGCACAGACACAAGCCCGGCCTTGCGTGGAGAGAGGAGGGAAGGAAGGCTTCAGGTCAGAAACGGAAGCAGGAAGGCTGTGCCCACCTGCGTTAGGGACCCACACCTGCAAGAAAGGAGGTCCGGAAACCAAGGTGGACGCGTTGCCCAGCCCACACCCTATGCGTGCCACAGCTCCACAGATCCCCACATGTGGGCCTAGGACATCTCTGGAGATACAGAAATTTCTCTGGCCGGTGATTAGAGAAGGATGGTTTTCCGCACACTGGCGGGAGGCAGTGTCTCCACATGTCCCATGCTGGTCGGACAGAATATGTTTTCTGAGCAGCACTGTCTACAGGGTGCTGTCTGGGGTATTCAGTTACAAAGGTCAGTGTCTGCCCCCCCAGCCCTGCGTCCCATGAAGAGGAGCAAAGTTGAGCAGAAGCTCCCCCGACCAGACACACCAGCCTGCCACTGCTCCATCGCCAGAGACACAGGACACCTCGTCTTTGTCCTGGAGACAAAAGCTCCGCATGTTTTACCATTTTTCTCTCTCACAGTGGCTGGGAGGCTGGCGAGGGTGAGAAGGGGACAGAGCCAAGGAGGGGCACTGGGTGAGCGTCTGATGACGTGTGGGGGGACTGATAATAGAGCGAGAGGCCGGGGGAGCTGGCAGACAACGGCTCCTGGGTCTGGGTGGGGAAGGAGACAGGACGGGCGCCTCACCCACCATGATGTCCCCCGGGGCTGGGCGTATCTTCCCCATCTGTCCTCCCCGCGTCCCGGCGCACTGAGCTTGGTAGGATTCCCTGTCTCCCTTTACTCACAGCGACAGAGGCTGCGGGTATCGCTGTCCTGGTTCCTGCGACCCCAGGTGGCCACACACTAAGCTCCCCGGCCAGGCCCTTACCCGTGGCCTCTAAAAAAAGAAAGTCAAGACAGGACAGCGGGAAGATCTTGTTCACCACTTTTCCATTTGCCGAGGCTCACTCCACCGCCCTCTTTCCCAACTGCCCGCTCTAGGTGTCTCTGCCACTGAGCCCACCACATTCTGGGGACCCCAACCTCCTACTAGGGAAGGGCTGACCCTGCTCCCTAAAAGTCTGTCTCTGTGCCTTCGCTCACACCCTCTGTGTATCCGAGAGCCCAGCGATTCCATCCATCCTAATCTGACCCTTATCTTCAAACCCCAGGTTCTCCATGTGGCTGTTCTGGACCCGCCCGTCCTCTGCCCAGCAGAATTTTGTAACTCGACCGTGAACGCTGTTTACGATAGCTAGCCGTGCGGACACACGTCGCCTTTTTTGCCCCGTGTCTGCTCCTCACCAAACCCGAGTGAGTACCAAGCAGGTGCTCAGGCCATGGTCACGGACACGTTGGCCTGAATGACCGAGGACATGGCAGTCGGGACCCATCAGGAGTCCACAGTCACCGTTTCTCGGGCCACCCAGAGAGTTTCCACAGCAGAGTCTGCTGCTAAGTAGAGATGTCATCTGATTTATTAATTAATGCAAACACCATTCATCCAAATGCTCCAGGGCATAGTTTAAAAAAAAAATCCAGAGCATTTAAAAGATGATAAAAATAGCGCTGGCCAGTCTAGCAATAGCTGGAGTTTTAGTCCTAACGCTCCAGTTGCAGCGTCGATCCCCCCTTCCCCACCTCCCAGCCCCCGTCGGCCCCCACCAGTCGGTCGTCCCCTCTCCCCACCTTCCCCACAATTCCTGCCAGGGAGGGCTAATTGGGTTAATGAAGTGACTGCCTAATTGTTCTCTCCCCACGGCCCAACCCATCGCCCTGGCCGCTTTCCGACTACCTGCCCCTGGTCTGTTCCAGGATCCCTAATTTGCAACAACAACGGCCATTGTCGTCCACATCTGGGACTTTGGGGTTTGAAGTGAACGTCCCTGAGGCAGAGAACAGAAGATGCTGCTATTTTGGTTTGTCTCGTCCACAATGGGGCCATTCTCCGGGCTCTATGGGCCTGTGGGAAATCTGAGCGGTGACGGGACCCAGGCCAGGGCGCAGTGTGCTGAGGAGGAAGGCGGGGAGCAGGTGGGGGTAAAATCCTGACCTTTTCTTCCCAGCTTCTTGGGTTTGCATTTCATTTTAATCAGTTTCAGATGAAACTGACAAGCCAGGAGCCTCTGGAATCTCAGCGTCCTGGCCTTTGGCCCGAGCACAGAGCACGGGGCGCCCGGGGTTGGGCAGCCTGCGACCTGGCCTGACCCACCTTTCCCCAAAGGAGGCAGCACTGCGGGTGGCCTTTCCCACCCTAAGGCTCCATAGGAGCCTGCTCTCTCTGAACGCCCTTGGAAAAAACAAGGCTTTTTTTCCTCTGTTGTGTTTTGAGGTGTGTTCATTTGGCTTCAGTCTTCTTCACTTTAAAGGGATCATTACCTGCCCAAAGTATGGAAAAGTCAGCATTCCTGGAGCGGGGTGCAAGGAGGACAGGGAGAGAGAGCTCTGAAATGCGCCCAGAGGATTCTTCCATAGGTGTGGAGGGCGAGAGGATGCTAGCACGTGGCTCTGGGAAGGGGCTCTGTTGCTTACCGGACTTCTATCTCCGCTATGGCCCCTCCCTCCCTTCCCCGCCCCACCCCCAGCTTCCAAGTCGTCCTTATTCTTACAGTGTCCCTCCGGCAACTCCGGGGCTGCTGATCCCAGAATCTGGGAAGGCTGAGTGTGGGTCCTTGGGGGTCGGCTCTGGGCTGCCCCCACAGACACACCAGGCCAAACTGCTTGTGACATCTCATCCAGTCTCACCTCCACCGCGCACCCCTAGCACGCGGGAGGGCGGGAACGTTCGGACTTGCTTGCATCGCAGTGTGCTGCGTCCTGTGGTGTTAGGTGCTCCATCAGCACCTATTTCCTCCTTCAGTTTGATTATTTGCAAACCTGCCCCCGCCCCCCCCCCCCCACGCGCCCTCCTCTGCTCTCTTTAGCACGCGAGCGTCTCTGGCCCATCCTTGTTTTCACTGTAGCCCACCTGGTAACGTGACTGACACCGGAGAAGTGCGGGACAAGTGAGCAATGAGTTAAACGGGTTGGGAAGTTCCTGGCAATCAATAAGAGCTTCGGCTCTGTCTGAAAAGAAAGGGAGTGAGCCAAAGGTAACCAAACCCGACCCCTTCCCCAGCTAAGGTCAGGGCACGTGCTCTGCGGCGGACCACTTCCTTGAGGAGAGGCTGACACTCGCTTTCAGGGACGCGGCTCTGGGCGACAGTCTGCACACCACTGCCCTCCGCTGGACACTGGGCCAGAGCTGCCTGGAGACCCGCTCCGTGTCTGAAGGCCCTCAGGTTTCCTTCCCTCCCCATCCTGGACACACTGCTGGGCAAACCGGTTTCCTGGCTGGCTGCTCTCGCCAGGTCCGTTTCATCCTGACTGCTTTGCATTGAGTCCATGAAACCCAGGAAGGGACGAGAGAAACAGGGCTCCTTTGATTCCCGGCAGAGAGTGGGGTCCCTCAGTACTTACTGCACGCGAACATTCCTGGCACGCCAGCAGCACTGCGGGCTGTTACTGCAATCGCTGATATAAGAATCCATTTGAGAATCTGTATTTGTTCCGAGTCTGCAACAGCCACGGCATTGACTGCTTTTAAAGACAGCCGAGGACCACAAAAAGGCACAAAAAACTTCAAGCAGAAGAAATTCAAAAACAATCAGTCGATTCTCTCTAGCTACACAACAACAAAACCTTCCTCCTTTGGGAAAAGATAAAGGACAGGGAAAGGAAACACAAGTGTTGTGGGTGAGACCGCTCTCTCCTGCACTGTGTCACGTTCTCTGTCTTTGATGACAGGTATTTGTGAATTTGTCCTATTATCTCTGCCCCTGACCTTGTTAGCTTATAAGCCCTTCGTCCAGCACAACGACCGGCCCACAAAGGGTCTGCAATGCTTGGTTGTTGAATTCCTGGCAATCAAACATAGCACATGAGTGGTTACTAATACTTTGCCAGTGGCAATAGTAAAATAAGTAAAAAATGGAGGCACCACCCTTACTGCTTATAAATTGCTCTTACTTGCTGAGAAATTGTTTTCAAGTCCCAAAATTGAACTTTGGGGTTAGCCCAGGGACCTAGCAGGTGTTTGGGTTTCGAATCTGAAGCTCTGGGGGGAACTGTGGACTAGGCAGAAATCTGGGAGCCACACAGCATGGAGGTGGAAGTGAGAACCCAGGAAGGATGATGGAGCGTGGAATCAAAGTCTGAGCCCTTGGGACTCAGTCCTGAAGGACCAGGGGCTGCAGAAGAGGCCGGGATGGAGCCAGAGCATGAAAAGCCAGTGAGGTAAAGGAGAAGAGTGGGATCCAAAAAGCCAAGGGCCTGGGAAGTTTAAAGGACCAAGGGGTGGCCAGTGGCCTCAAATGCAGCTGAATAATCTAGTCAAGAAAGGCTTTCGAGCTGACTGCCGGATTGAGCAGCATGAAGGTCAGTGGTGTCAAGCCGATGACTTAGGTGAATGCGGCTGCAGTTGAAGGCTGGGGGTGGGTAGAGTGGAAAACGCCATGATGGGAAGGGGATTGGATAGCAAGGACAGGAAAACAATCCCAGACGCAATGGATGTAGGGAAAAGAACAAGGGCCTTTGGTTTGACCTCACACCCAAGCTCAGTCTTCTCATCGCGCTTCCCTATTGCCACTCGTTTCATTTTCTAAAAATCAAAACGAACCCTACACTTCTTGTTGTGATTTCCGTGCTGGCTCGCCACTTGCTGGACGGTGGAGAGCCAAGTTCAGTGCCAATCTGTTTAGCATGAATTATTTCTCGGGCTTGGTTTCTTCATCACCTGTAAAGGAAAAGGGCACAGGTCCCTATTCCCTTACTCGAAATCCTTGGGAATTTGAAGCGTCTTATGCACGTATCACCGTGAGACCATCTTCAGAGGTCTCCCTGCTGCCAGGCTTGGATTGCAGCTGGAGCCTTGTAAACACGCTAATCTGCTTAAAGCCCTTCAACGGACAGGAAAAACTAATTTATAGTAGCAGGAAGCAGATTAGTGGCCGTCTGGGGCCAGGGAATGTTTGGAGATGAACTGTTCTGTATTTTGATGGTGGTAATGGGCATATGGGTATATACCCAGTAGGTACATTTGTCAAAATGCACCAGACTGTACAATGAAAGCCAACACGTGTTATTGTGTGTAAAATATGTCTCAATAAACGTAACTGAAAAATGATACCCTTCTATGTCACCCTGTTGCCTGCAGGACAAAGTTCAAATTTCTTGCCCTGGCCTAAGTGACGATATGGCTTCTTTCCTTGCTTCTTCTCTCGCTTCTCTCCTTAAACACCCGTCCCACCAGTTCCACAGCCGGTCTAAGATGGGCCAAGACCCGCTCCCCTCCTTGCACACCTGCTGAATGTCCACCCTGTTTATTGAGGGTCAGCTTGTGTGGTCACTATTAGCATCCCCTCCGGGCCCACAAGTGATCATTCTCCTCTCGTGTTCCCCTGACCTGACACAGTGGGTTGGCCTAAAAGTTCCTTTGGTTTTTTTCCCCTTAAGATGGCTCTCCTGGCGTGTGGTTGTCCTTAACTTCACTCGAAACAGTGTTGTTAGATTGTATTGTGACAGCTGTCATACGAGCATGCATTTTTTAAAAATTTATCAAAATTGGTGAATATTTTGTGTAGCCACTTTAATCTTGAAGACTGAAGAAAATATACCACGTTTCCGGCATAGTAGGCTTTCTTATTTCAAGAAAGGTAAAAATGCAACTGAAACGCAAAAAAAGATTTGTGCGGTGGGTGGCGAAGGTGCTGTGACTGATTAAACACGTCACAAGTGGTTCGCGCAGTTCCGTGCTGAGATTTCTGGCCGGAGGATGCTCCACCGTCAGATAGACCAGTTGAAGTTGACAGCGATCAAAATTTGACATTAATGGAGAACAATCAATGTTCTACTGTAGGGGAGATAGCTGACATATTCAAAATATCCAAATCAATAAAGTTATTGGTGAAAATGAAAAATGTGTCTTTTATTTTACTGAAAAAAACCATATGGACTTTTTGGCCAACCCAATACAATGCACAGGGAGGCAGGTACTTGGCTAACAGCCAGGATCCCGGAGCCCTGAGCGCGAAGATGAGACCTCTGAACAGAGCTGGGAAACCAGACTGCCCTCTGGGGGCGGTCTGACCTGAGCACTCATGAGCGCTTCTCCAAAGTCGGCTGGAATGTGCCAAGCTTTATTAAGAATTTGATTTAGCAAATTAACACTGGGAAGAAAAGACATGTAGTCCTGCTTCCAAGGGCTTGAGTGGCAGTGTCTTAGTGAAAAGAGCATTACACTAAGGAATAAGAGGTTTGGGCCCAAGATCTATTAAGCTACAGAGCTGGGTAAACTATTTCATTTCAGAGGGTTCTGTTTCATCATCTATAAAATGGGAGTAATAATAGTACTACTTCCGGATAAAAGACTTAAATGTAAAACGTGACACCATTAAAGTCCTAGAGGAGAATGTAGGTAGGAAAATCTCAGATATTTCACAAAGAAACTTTTTTATTGATGTGTCCCCTAGAGCAAGGGACATAAAGGAAAGAATAAACAAATGGGACCTCATCAAAATTAAAAGCTTCTGCACAGCTAAAGAAAACAGTATCAAAATTAAAAGAGAACCAACTGGATAGGAAAACATATTTGCCAATGATACCTCAGACAAGGGTTTAATCTCCAAAATATATAAAGAACTTACACGACTGCACTCTAAGAAGACGAGGAATCCAATTAAAAAGTGGGCAAAGGACTTGAACAGACATTTCTCCAAGGAGGACATACAGAAAATCCAAAGACACATGAAACAATGTTCAATATCACTAGCTATCAGAGAGATGCAAATTAAAACCACAATGAGATACCACTTCACACCAGACAGAATGGCCATCATAAACAAAGCAACAAACAACAAGTGTTGGAGAGGTTGTGGAGAAAAGGGGACCCTAGAGCACTGTTGGTGGGACTGCAGACTGGTACAACCGCTATGGAAAGCAGTATGGAACTTCCTCAGAAAATGAAAAATGGATCTGCCTTTTGACCCAGCAATTCCACTGCTGGGACTATATCCTAAGAATACTAAAACACGAATCCAAAAGAGCCTTTGCACCCCGATGTTCGTAGCAGCACAATTTACAATAGCCAAGTGCTGGAAGCAACCTAGATGCCCATCGGTAAATGAATGGATCAAAAAACTATGGTACATTTACACAATGGAATTCTATGCAGCAGAAAGAAAGAAGGAGCTCCTACCCTTTGCGACAGCATGGATGGAGCTGGAGAGCATTATGCTAAGCGAAACAAGCCAGGCAGTGAAACACAAATACCATATGATCTCACCTTTAACAGGAACCTAAATAACAAAACAGAGAAACAAGCAAAATACAACCAAAGACACTGAAATAGAGAACAGGCTGACAGTGCCCACAGGGGAGAGAAAGGAAATTTAAGGGGACAGTGGGAAGGGTTCACAGGAACAAACTTAAAGGACACATGGTCGTAAACTAAGGGCAGGGTGGTAATGGGAGGGAAGTGGGGAGGGTGGGAGGGGGGACTGGATTGGGAGTAAAAAGGAGAAAACTGTATTTGAACAATGATTAAAATTAAAAAAAATAATAATAGTACTACTTCCTAGGATTTTTATGAGTGTTAAATGAGTTAGTACATATGAAGACTTTAAAACGGCATCTGGCACTTAGTAACACTCCATAAATAGTAACTATTATCTGTAAGAAGAGGCACTTGACCAGCACAATCCCTACTGTTCTTTTCAGCCCGATCTGGCTTTACCGTAGAAGTCCCGCCCACAGGGTGGCCAGACGGACGCTCCTCCACTGCTCCAGGGGGCGCTGTGGGAACCGCCACCTGTCCCCCTGCTCCCGACTTCTCCGGGCCAGCTCCCAGAGCCACCCGCTCGGGGCTCCGCCCCATCCTTGACAACATCCACACTTCTCATTGGTCAAGGGGCGTCTGGGCCATCCAGTAAAACGAGACGTTCGTGCAAGAAGGCGCCGTCATCTTTGATCGGGTGGGCCCAGTATCGATCCTCGGCAGCGGTGGGAAGAAGGTAGCAGGTGGGCCGGGTGCCGCAGCCTCCGGTCGCAGCTCTGCCTCCCTGTCGTCCCGCCGCGGGCCCACCATGCCGCAGTACCAGACCTGGGAGGAGTTCAGTCGCGCGGCCGAGAAACTCTACCTCGCTGACCCGATGAAGGTAAGTCGCCGGCGGGGCCTGCGCTCCATACCCAGGGCAGGATGTCTTCACTACCGTCCGCTCGGCCTCTGGTTCTTCAGCGCCCTGGCAGGTGCTGGCATTGACCGCAGACGGACCCCTGCAAGTCCGAGTGGGCCTACTGTCTCTTCTCTGATTGACGGCCCATTGAGGCCCTGAAACGGGCAAAAGCAGGGTCATTTCAGGGTCGTAAGCAGCCCTGCAGCCGGCCTTTCCTGCCCCCAATTCCCTAGTACCCCTTAGGAATTCAGTTGTTTTGCGTGTCCCTCAGGGCAGGGCTCCTCCCCCGCCCGCAGCCTCGCCTTCCTGGTCGTCTTGTCTCGCTGCCCTTTTCCGGTACCGCCGGGGCGGACCAACTTTTTACTCCCCGCTCCCTCTTACCAGGCCCTTCCACCCCCTTACCCCACAACGGTCTAAAACGCACGCATTGAGGTCTCTCCGTTTTCTGCTTGCAGAGTGGTTCTTCATTGACAGTTGGGTCACGTGCAAACTACGAGCCCACCGGCCGACCCTCTCTGCAGTCTGTCTGGCTTGGTGTCCCACCATTCCCACCACCCTGGGCTCTAGCCTCACGAAGCTGCAGAATTCTCGGAATCTCCATGCAGGCTTCTGCAGCTTCAGCCTTTATCCTGCCACCTTCCCTAAAGGAAAAAAGATTCTTTGCAAAACCACGTCCACGAAACCTTTTTACTCTTCCTCTTGCCCCAATCCGAATTGCTCGTTTTCTCTCAGCATTTTACCTGTGCGTGCCTTTATAGGACCCGATTTGTGTTCTTTCGTGTTTGGGTTATTTTTGGTTGGTGGGATTCAAAGTTCCTGAGAGAGCAGGAGTGGATTTCTTTTTCTCTCCAAGCCATCTGGCATGGTAACTTAGGTGCCCCCGAGTTATAAAATTGACCTCCTTATTATGATACCATTGTCCCTTTAACTCATTTCTCCAGCTGAAGGCAGTGGGTATTCTTTTAACCAAGAGTTAAAACTTTATGTAGTTGTCACACTTAGTACATTTTAAAGTTTCCGTTTCTTTTCGTTTCTGGAGAACTGGGTATTTTTAACAAAAAGTATTGTGTAGCCTGGCACACAATATAGGAAGGAGTTAGTCTAGATTTGGGAAAATGTGGATGGAGACATCTTTTCAAGGCAGAACTCTGTTCTCTGTAGTGACGCATCCGTGTACCGTCATGGTAAAGATGTGATTTTTGCCGATGGAGCCTCGGTGCACATCCTGAGAGCCGTGGGACCAGGAATGTGTGAACTCGGGTTTCCTGAGGGATGGGTCTGGACTTACCCAGCCCTCCCCGCTGTCCCCGCCCCCTTCTGCTCCTGTCATGGCTCCGTGGCTGAGAGTGTTGGCACCGTAAGAGAGGAGAAACTTCCTCCTTTATTCTCTTAGGTTTACTTGCTGGGGTCCTGCAAATTAACCCAACAAAAGGAGGATAAACACGGGGAAAAACTGTTACATATGAACTGGAGGTTGTAAAGCAATAGAAGGGGCAGTCAGAGTTGGAGCCCGTGTGCCATATGAACAAGGGGTGACACAGTGTGGAACGGAGGCGGGAGTAGGGAAGGGGGCTCGGGGTGTCTGGGGGGCAGAGCAGCTCGTGGGAAGGTGACTAGGGTATGTGTGGGAAATACTCATCGTTTAGTGCAGCTTCCTCAGCTGGTGAGCACCCTTCTGGGTTAGGGAGAGGGGACCGTTTATTAACCTTTACAGAGGTTCCTTTGTGTCCTGCTGTTACCCAGAAAGGGCAGCGTCCCAATTGCCTTCAGCTCAGAACAGTCCTGCACAAGTGGCTTATTTTGAGGTGGCATGCTTGGATCCCATCCGCATATGTTTTTACTGGCTAGGAAATGCCAAACCATCTCATGTCTTAAAAAAAAAAAAAAAAAATACAGTCCTGGCTGGTGTGGCTCAGTGGATTGAACACGGACTGCAAACCAAAGGGTCACTGGTTCGATTCCCAGTCAGGGCACTGGGAATGCAGGGTTGCAGGCCAGGTCCCCAGTGTGAGAGGCAACCACACATTGATATTTCTCTCCCTCTGTTTCTCCCTGCCTTCCCCTCTCTAAAGATAAATAAATAAAATCTTTAAAAAAAAACCCTAATTGTAGCAATAGAAATGGACTGAAATGTTGTATTCTACCTCATTTCAGTAGTGATAAGTTTACTGTAAAGATAACTGGACGTTTTAGCTATTAATTCTAACAGGATCATTTTAGCCAACCTGAAGACTAAATTATTTATGAGAAATACCTTTTGACTTCTCTGTTTCTAAACATGTATTTTTTTTGTTTCAGGCACGTGTGGTTCTCAAATATAGGCATTCCGATGGGAGTTTGTGTATGAAAGTAACAGACGATTTAGTCGTAAGTATACGCTTTTATTCCTTTCATGCTTTCAGATTTGTTTGAGGTAATCATGTGTTTGAAATTATTTACGTAGAATTTATGCAGATTACCTGCTAGGATTATTATTTTACATTTCATTCCAAAGTCAAGAACCACATTCTAGAAGCTACTTTTATAGGTTCTTGGGGAAATCATTGAACTTGCTTCATTAAGATAGCGTGTCAGGTGTGGTTTAATAATTGTTCTCTTCGAACCTTAAGAAGAATGTGGAAGCCATGACTGGATATAAGGGGACAAAGGTGTTCTTATGGGCATGTGACAAGTGGATGATGGTGTTTGAACACAAGATACAGGTTTTACAGTCCCATCTTTCTCCTCCCTGGCCTGCTCGCTCTTGTCGCTTCCTCATGCCCCGGTCACTGCTGCGCCCCTGCCAGCCACGTCTGTGGGGCACTGCACTACCGGAGCTGAGGGCTCGGCGGCGGCTCCTTGACGCGCACACCCTGCCGTCTCGCCGGTTCTCGCTGCCTTCACCGCCTCGCTGCTTTCGATGCAGAAAACTGCTCTCCTGGAAAACGTTATTTTGGAATCTGTGGCTCCGCTTTATCTTGTTTTCTTTTGCTGTGTTTCTGTTCCATGCGTTGCCCATTGCTTCACTGATGTGCCCCCAGAAGAAGTGGCTGCTCTGGGGTTCTGCCCTTGGTCATCTTTTTCGTACCACGTCTTTGCAGTAGCCTGTTCGGTCATGAAGTTCAATACCGCCTATATCTGTGTCTGTTATCAAATCTGGACCTTCAGCTCATATTTTTTTCTGATGCCCTGACTAGTGTCCAGACCTCACTGCTCCTCACAATTAGCCTGTCTAGATGGGACTGACCACCCCTGCTCCAGCTGGCTCCTCCTCCTGTCCTCTGGTTTCCGCTGTGCTCCGTGTTTGCGTCCCCTCCCTCGTCCTCATGCCCACTCTTCCTTCACTTGAAAAACTCGTGTTTGGTCCTGTGGTCCATTCCGTATACTTTTTTAGGCATGTGGGGATTAATGATTCAAGCCCCCTCACTCAGTGCCTGTTAGGAACGAATTCTCCATCCTCACGGGCACTCTCAAGTGTAGGGTATCGTCGTCCCTTGCCTGGACTGTTAGCGTAGTCTCCTGGCTGTGTCCCTGCTTCCTTTCATCCTCGCCATCCTCGACTGCTGCTGGCCTTGATCTCAAAAACTGCGGGTTTGAGCATTACTACCCCCTTAAAAATCTTCCGTGGCTCCTGGTCACTCAATATAAACCCCGCCCTCACATCCCCGGTAATCCGGTTTTTTCCTCTATTACTTAAAAGCGCGAGGCTTGAGTTCTTCCCATCAGACCACGGCAGGATTTGACATATCACTTAACTGGGTATTTTTGGATAAGCTTCTGGTAGAGTTCACTGAGTTTGTTCGATCCACAGCAGTGACGTTTATGGAATGCAATTGCTGGAGGCTTGGAAACTTGAATGTGGTTTTCTCAGTATGGCCCCCAGAGAGGACAGGGCAAAGGCAGTGGTAGCAAAGGCTCACGGTTTCGCCCAGCCAGTCAGACAGCTGGTATTGCCGACAGTCTTCTTGTACAGAGTTAACATGTGCCTTTAAACTCTCTGACAGTGTTTGGTGTACAGGACAGACCAAGCTCAAGATGTGAAGAAGATTGAGAAGTTCCACAGTCAACTGATGCGACTCATGGTAGCCAAGGAATCCCGCAGTGTTGCCATGGAAACGGACTGACTGGTTTGCAACACAGCCTGTTTACCACATTTGTAGGAAGTAAATCTCCTGAATTGAGAAAGTGTTGTGGCAGAAAATACTTTATGTAATAACTTAGTGGGCTATTCAGAAGCTGAAAGGTCATTTTTTTTTTTTACTTTGTCTTTTAATGTTTACTTTAGCAAGCCAGGAATATAAATGATTTCAGTTAGAAAGCCTTTATTTTTGGAAATTGAACAAGAAAGTTGGCTCTCTTAGAAGCTTTCTGCAGATTCTTTGATGCTGGGCAAAATATTATTTCTTTTAGTAAGTTTGTATCAATCATTTGAAAATGATATCAAGAAAAGCCTATTTATTTTCTCCATCTTTAAAAGAAATTAAATGTAACCATTTTGTTGGATTGATCGGTTCCTTTTGGGGCACAAAATGTGTGCGGTCAGTGACCAGCAAATCCCAAGTGCGGTGACCAGAGTTAACCTCACCCTGCAGGACCTGCCGTGTCCGTGTCCGGCAGTGTGGTCTCAGCTGTGTCTGAGAGTAACTATGGAACTGTGCTTTACCTTGGACTTGCCACATTTCAACTGTATTTTGAATATAAGGACTTCATAGTAGCATTAGCTCGTTGAGCAGACTTTGCGTCTAGCTTTCAGAGCTCAAAACACATGAACACAGCGATCACTGACCGGCCGATGTCACTGTGTTCTGGAACGTTGGTCACCGGCTCCCCAAGCAGCCTGTCGGAGGGGCCATGGACTGCGCGTACTGTTAACCCTTTGCAGCCCATTCAGCCCCCGCCCACTCTCTCTGCCTAACCAGGGTGTCGAGCACAGCTGCACAGCTGTTGTGTTATCCGTGAAACCGCGAGTATATTGCTTGATATTTATCTTATGTCTGTAACCTGAATTCCACCACCTAAGTGTAACGTTCACACGTTGATTCCTGCATTAAAATATTCTTGTTAGGAAGTTGTCCTGTTGAGCAACATTTTAATATGGAAAGTTCCACTAGCCATATGAATTCTGACGTTTCGGAGAGGCCAGGAAATAAAATATTAGGTGAACAGAGACGGTGTCTCTTGAAATTTTTCACTTCGCAAGAATTACTGGTGTCTTGCCGGGGATACACTGTATTCTCAGACTGTGAAGTGAGCCTCGTGATACCACTCAGTAAATTTCGTTGTGTTTCTCGGTTAAGGAACGTAGTCAGGTAGCCTGGGAGTCTTCTGAGTTTGTGGGTCCCCCTCCCTCACAATTAGTGGGATCACTAGTTTTTCTTTGGCCTTGTTCTTTCTCATTGACATCCTCCCCTTTTTTAACACGACTTGATGAAGGCAGCCAGGAAGGGCGGGACTGGCATCTGGGTCCTCTGGGCCCTGCATCACCGAGAGCGGAGGTTCGGAGGCAGACCGCCCGGGACACGATTCTGGCTCCACTGCCTTCTGCCTCCGCGGTCCTAGACGAGAGGCCTCTGTGAGCCTCGCTTCCGCCTGGAAGTCGGGGTAACCGCAGCACCCATCAGAGATCCTGAGGGTCAGACGGCACAACCCGTGTAAAGCCTTTAGCACGGTGCCTAGAACGTAGTAAGTGCAATAGATGGTAGCTGCTACTGCTACTACCGTTGTCGCGATTATTGTTTCTCAGGGGAAAAGGTGTGAAAAGCTAGCTCTTCTGTTTTCTCGTCATTTTAATTGAACCATTATTTATGGGTAATATCTGCCTTTTCTGCCAAGCTATGTCTGTTATTAAATGGCATGTTTTGCCGTTGGGAATACAAGATTGCCCTCAGAGTGTTCTTGTGGGGGGAGGGAGGGGAAGCAGACTGAAATCCTTAAATCTAAAACTTGTGTTTATTTGTGTCTGTGAAAAATAAAATTATTGAGAGAACTAGTTGGTGGTAAGTGGTAAAAGTATTGAATCTCTGAAGACCGTATAAATAATAAGACACCAAACCGTAGCACACTGTGAAAATCACAGTGCTGTGCACTTCGGGACGTGCCTCGTGTTTAGTCCATGTTTACGTCGGGAAGTGTTTCTGGGCTCTGATCGCTCTTTCACGGGCTGATTTCCAGTGGGCTGTTCTGGGACGTGCTTGATCAGATGCTGCCGACTCGGGCAGGGTGTCCCGCCCGAGGACCACTCCTGTCCCTGGGATGCCCATGAACTCGGCCCGATACAAAATCGTAAAGTTCCTTAAAGCCTCTTTTTGGCTCGTCAGTTTCCGTTCATCCTTGTGTATTTAACATGTGGCCCAAGACAGCTCTTCCAGTGTGCCCCAGAGACACCCCAAATTGGGACACACCTTCGAGTCTAAGGTGACCTGTGTGGAGTCACTAGTAATTGAGGTTCTAGGTACAGTTAGCAGTTCACATGATTTCGTTTTGTTACTCTCTTGTAAAGACCCACTCTCCTTGGGCACAGAGCCCATTAACGCTGCGGTTAGGCTGCCGGAGTCCTCTGTTGTACAGGGTGGGCTCCCCCTTCCAGGGCACCTAGCCTGTGAACTTCCTGTCTTAAAAATACAAAATTGGCCCTAGCTAGCGTAGCTCAGTGGATTGAGCACAGGCTGCAAACCAAAGCATCGCAGGTTCGATTCCCAGTCAGGGCACATGCCTGGATTGCGGGCCAGGTCCCCAGTGGGGGCCACATGAGAGGCAAACACACATTGATGTTCCTCTCCTCTTTCTCCCTCCCTTCCCATCTCTAAAAATAAATAAAATATTTAAAAAATATGTAAAATTTCCTGTCTTTAAAAAAAATACAAAATTGCTTAGTCACAGACTAACGACTTGTACCATAACATATAAAGAACTCTGAAAACTCAATAAGAAAACGACCTCCCCAAAAACCCCACAGATTTGAGCAGACGCTTCACTGAGCATACACAGATAGCAAATAAGCACATAAAAAGATGCTTAACGTCACTGGTGGCTAAGAGAATGCAAATTAAGATGACGGTACCGCTGCACACATCAGAACAGCTCACACTGAAAAGACTGACCGTCCTGAGTGCCGACGAGGGCACGGAGCAACCGGGGCTCCCGCGCGCTGCTGGTGGGAATGGAAGCCAGCTTTGCATGTGTCCGCCATCCATACAAAGACTCGTGCATGCATGTCCATAACAGCCTTCTTCACAAATAGTCAAAAGCCAGAAACAACCCTAAAGCCCGTCGGAAGGTTTTGGAGAAATTGTGGGTGTCCGTGCACAGCGCTACTACTCATCAATGGGAGGGATGAACTATGGGTAACACGTGACAAGGTGGGTGAATCTCAAACAGTGACACTGAGGGAAAGAAGCCAGACGTGGAAATGCATACTGAAGGATCTCATTTACATAAAATAGAAAATGCAAACCAGCCCACACAAAGTGACTGCAGATCCTTGCGGGGTGGGGGGAGGTGTGGGTGGGAAGGATTGCAGCGGGACCTGGGGGAACATCGGGGTATACCCTCTGTCTTAAATAGGGTGACAGTTACATGTGTGTGTATACAGGCTAAAACTTAGGAAATTATGTTATAAATATGTGCAGTTTATTGCATGCCAACTATAGCTCAATAAGGTGTTTTGAAAAAGGAAAAGGCCCAGCCCTGGCTGGTGTGGCTCAGTGGTTGCGTGCTGGCCTGCAAAGCAAAGGGTCATGGGTTCAGTTCCCAGTCAGGGCACATGCCTGGGTTGGGCCAGGTCCCCCAGTAGGGGGCACGTGAGAGGCAACCACACATTGATGTTTCTCCTCCTCTTTCCTTCTCCCTTCCCCTCTCTAATAAAAGAAAACCTGCTGTAAAAATGGTAGTGACCACCCCCAGTCACCACACCTGTGACCTGGGCTACAGGTTCACAGCAGGGCTGCACTCGGGGCTGTTCCCAGGCAGAGGGAGAGCCGCATGCGCTGCAGCTTGAGGCTCTTCCTACCCAACCTCCCTCCCTTCACGGGAATTTCTACCACCAATCAATCTCTACACTTACTCCATCCTGGCACGTGCTTTCTAAAGTAATTGGGTTGATGCAGCATCTGTTGTTCAGCCTCCAACAAATACCTTTTGTTGTACAGAAGTTCCAGATCTGGAGAAGAGTCTCTTACTCTCCGTGCGTTCCTTTGTGGTTTCGGTCTGAGGTCAGTCTCCTTGGCATTTCGTGCGCGTGCAACCCAGAGACGCAGGCAAGTCGGAGCCTGTGAGGTCACCCTTGACCATTCAGGGACAGGAGCTAATGCTCCTGCTTTCTGTCCCCTGGGTGGACAGTTCTCATTTCATAAAGCTGCTCAGAAGTTTCCATAGGATGAAGCCCCAGTTGCTCAGAGCAGTAGCCGGTCGGAAAACATCCTTGTATTCTTTCTCCCTTGCCTTTCCACCTCTCCAGCCCTTAACACCTGTCCCCAGGACAACTTCCCAAGTAAGTCACTGACACGAAAGACTCTGTCAGGCTCGAATGTGGGAGAACCCAGATCAAAACAACAGAAAAAGAGCAAAATCTCTTAGAAATTAAGAACTTGATAGCTGAAGTGAAAAGTGGGGGGGTGGGGGGGATTGCAGATGCTTCAGAAAATAGATCCAAAAAGAAGCAGACAAAGGAAAATCAGAATCAAGATTTCAAAAATAGGAATTCCAGGGGAAAAAAATGGTGTGGAAGAAATCAATATTATTTAAGAAATGTTTGCAAAGTTCAAGGACGTGAATTTCTGGACTGCAAGGGCCCTCCTAGCGCCTTGCACAAAGGGTGAAAGTAAACCAAATGTCAAGAGCAATGAGCTCGGAACCTCAGAAAGCGGGGGATACAGAAAAGACCCCAGAAGCTTCCGGGGGAGGGTGGGGGAGGGTGGGAAAGGGAGGGGGTGGGATTCCTTAAAAGGCTCAGGTGTCAGGACGGCCCTGGACTTCTCGGTGGCAGTACTGGAAAAGTGGAAGATCGTGGAGCGATGCCTTCAAGATTCCATCCTGGAATTTTTTATTTTGTAAACTTAATTCATGGGAAGCCCTGGATAAAGACATTTCCAGACACACTGAGATTACGTTTTACTAAGGTAGCAATCTCAGCGCTTCAGAAAAAACCTCTGCCACTCAAAATACAGGTAGCTGTGGCCCCACAGGTCTGCTCCTGCTCCAGCCTTTCATTCCAGGATCCAGGGAGAAAGAGCAGAACCTCCCCATGGCTAGTAAAACTTCCGCTCAGATGTCACCTCATGCTCTGTTCATCAAAGCAAGTGACATGTCCAAGCCTGACGTCAGTGACATGGGGTTATACGCATCCTCGGGGAGCACGGGAAGTCACATAGCAAAAGGCAGGAATATGTAAGCATGGAGTCCAGGGGAGGAGCTATCTACTCAATGTCTCAAGGTTGTACCTCCCACATACCCCTTTTTTAAGAAGCAATTCAAGCCCTGACCCCCATGGCTCAGGTGGTTGGGCATTGTTCCACAAAGGAAAGGTTGCAGGTTCAATTCCCGGTCAGGGCATGTGCCTGCGTTGTGGCTTCGGTTCCCGTCTGGGCATGTATGAGAGGCAATAATAGATCCATGTTCCACTCCCTCTTTTTCCCCCTCCCTTCTCTCTCTAAAAATAAATATGATCTTTCCTGATTTTTAAGCCACTGAAGGATGTGTCCCTGTAAAGTGAGGGAGTGCCCCGAGGAAGAGGAAGACGGGGGTGGGATGGGAGGTAGACAAAGGAAGTGGACCCTGCACAGGAGCCAGTAGGGAGGATTCCAGAGGGTGGTGGTGAAGACGAGAGCTCTGAGCTCCCGGGATGCAGCAACCAGACCAGACTGGAGGCCGGGCAGAAGGCTCCTCAGGCACTTTAAGAAAATGAAATTGAAGCAAGCCAGATGTGCCCCACCTGGAGTTGGTTAGAGCGTCATCCCGATACACCAAGGTTGCAGGGTTGCAGGTTTGATCCCCAGTCGGGGCACATACAAGAATCAATCAATCAGTGCATAAATAAGTGGAACAACAAACCAATGTTTGCCTCTCTCTAAAAGCAATCATTTTAAATTTTTTAAAAAGAAAATCTGTTGTGAATAAATTTATTATGAAGGGGTTAGATAACAGGTTAGTGTTAAAGTAGTGTTGGTACATAAATAATTACGCAAATGTTACAAATATCAATTCTAGGGAGAACAACATGTTATAAGGGGAAAGAACATTAATCATCGTTACTGTAGATCAGCCTGAATTGCCTTCATAATAATGAAAACAGCCCTGGCTGGCGTAGCTCAGTGGATTGAGCGCAGGCTGTGAACCAAAGCATCACAGGTTCGATTCCCAGTCTGGGCACATGTCTGAGTTGCAGGCCACAGCCCCCAGCAACCGCACATTGATGTTTCTCTCTCTCTCTTTCTCCCTCCCTTCCCTCTCTAAAAATAAATAAATGAAATCTTTAAAAAAATAATAATGAAAACACTGAGCAGTGACATAACCAAACTTACTCAGGGAATACAGAGGAGGATGGGAAGTCTAGCTAGTGAGGTCAGTTGAGGAGCTAATTTCCATATCAGCTAAGGTCTTCAACAGATAGTCCCTAAAAATGAGGCTTAAAAAACATAAACAAATATAAAAAGAATCGGCTAAAAGAGTTAGAGCCGGGTTTTGCTCTTCAAGAAGAATGGGGTGGGGGTGGGGAGGACAAACTTTGGTCGGCTTCAAACCCTGTGAAGCCACGTGACGCTTCAAACAATTGACTGATGTAACACGGAATTCGAGCAACAGCCCTCCCATCCCTGCAAAACAGGCAGGAAATGATCCGCATCCTGAAGTTCGTCACCAGACAGTGTCCAGGGCAGGCCCATAGAGGGCCCACGAGGGCTCTGCTTTTGAACTTTGTGTTTACAGACCAGCTTATTGACGGAAATTCTTCTGCTGGCCTTGATCTTCACGAGATTGTGTTGTGGACTGGCGCCCTTGAAGCTCTGGGAATGCAGTACAGTCAGAGACCTCTAGAACTCTGGGATAAAGGGGTTTGGGGACTCGATGTGAAGTCATTTAAAAGAATTTTCAGGGTCGGTGAGTCCTTTCTGTGGACGTAGGAAAAGAGCTTAAAAGGCCAACATCTGACATCTTTCCTCGTCATTTACAACCGTGAACAAATGCAGCTGAGTATATTTTAAATGTCTCCTTGGCTTTATTCAGTGACTCATGAGTAGGGCAGCATCCCACCCAGCAAAGAGCCGTGCAAAACGGAATCAGTTAAAGGCAGAAAGAGGGATGAGCAAGGCGTTCATAGCAACAGAAAAGGTTGTTTCAGGCAAGGTCACCTTCCTTCCGGGGAAGGCAGGGGTCTGTCAGGAAGATGACCTCACTTGTGCCGACCAGGTGCTTCCAGAGTCACCGGGTAACAGTCACGTTGCTAGGAGACGCTGAAACGGCAGTTAGGTCAGATACATCTGGCTTGCTGAGGAGGGGCCTAGCACAGGTGACTCCGTTTTGGGCCTGTGGTCTCTTTTAACATCTTTTTTTTTAAAGATTTTATTTATTTATTTTTTAGAGAGGGAAGGGAGGGAGAGAGAGAGAGAGAGAATCATCAATGTGCGGTTGCTGGGGGTCATGGCCTGCAACCCAGGCATGTACCCTGACTGGGAATCGAACCTGCGACACTGGTTCACAGCCCGCGCTCAATCCACTGAGCTCCGCCAGCCAGGGCACATCTTTTTATAAAATATGAAGCCTGTATAAAATCTTAAATTATTTTCTATTTGTATTGACTCTGTGCACAAGATATGGCTTTATAAATTATCTTGTCCATTGTACATGGTCAAGTTTCCAGAAACTGGGGATTCTGCTTATGTTTCACTGGTTCGTCCAGAGCACCCTATGCTCATCGATGATTGGTAAATACACTTGATTATAGAAACAAGGAAAAGATGGGTATGAACCAGTATTCTCACAGTGTTCTCTCTTCAGGAGACTCTGTAAAGTAGCCATTTGGTTTCCCCACCCCCAGCCCTTTGATGTCAAGTGGGTTTGTAATCTGTTCATCCTGAAATAGACGATAGCTTCCAAAGGAGGAGTGGGTGACACGCCCTTTGGAGAAGTTAATGATAGTAACATACACACAGGGGCTGCCGCAATCAACCACCTTTCTGTTGGCAATGTGTCAGTGAGCATCCACAGAGCAGGGAGTGCCCGGGAGGCGCCCCGTGGGGAATAAGAATGAGGGGAAAGCTTGAGGTGGGGGCAGACAGAGAGGGAATTACATGTTAAATACTTCGCTGCATATTTTTTAAGATCAAGGATATTCACTTAGAAAAACTCAATTCTCACAATCAAGATATGAAACATTGGTATAATACTATTATTTAATCTACAGCCCTTCTTCAAATGTCAACAGTCATCCCAATAACACTCCTTACAGGAACTTTCTGGTCCAGCATCAGCCCGAACAGAGCATTGCAATCCGTGTTCGTGCTTCATGCCCAGTCCTTCCTGACACGGGCACTTCTTGACCTCAGCATTTTTGAAAGGTGCAGGCCAGTTATTTTTTGGAATGTGGTTTAATCTGGGGTTTGTCTGATATTTCTGCAAGATTGATTCATAGTGTTCATTTCAGGCATAAAGAATTGCTGTTTCCTTCCCAGCGAATCAGGGATTGATCTAGTTTTTAATCCAAGGTTGTCCCCCTTCACACATTATTTTTCATTCTACTTGATGTTCCTGAAAACTCCCCAGAAGTTTGTCCAGAGGAACAGCTCTTGTTCTTAAAATTTTTTAAATACAGCGCACTCCAGAGAGCACCTTATACCCATTCTTTTGCCCTGTGCCAATGGCTTTTGGCCCAGAGAAAGCAGCATCTGCCTCCCGTTTGCCCCGCTGAGTTGGACTCTGTAACTTAGTTGTTTATCAGCTGCATATGTGCACGCTGTACTTTGAGATATTTTACGGTGTCTTAGATTTCATCTTCTAAGGAGTCCGCTTACAATCTCGCCGCCACTATCTTACATAAAAGCAGCTTTATTGAGATGTGATTCGCATGCGCCCAAACTCCCCCTTTCCCAAGTGTCCGTTCAGGGGTTGTTTTGCATATGCGGGGTCCTGCCACCGTCACCACCATATCGGAGTTGAGGAGGGAAGTCCCCGCGTGGGATCGCGGAGGAGGTCGCGGACGAGTGTCCTAGCGCCAGAGCAGACGCGGAGCCTTCGAGAGCCTTAGACTGCCCCGGGTCCCTCAGGTAACAACAGAACCGGGTTGTCCCCGCTGCCCTGGGCCCAGCTAGGACCGCCCCACGGAGGGGGATGAGCCTGGGCGGGGTCAGCGGTGGGGCTCCGGAGACCAGCCGCGGAAGTCTGGGAGCCGGGAGCCGGAGCCGGAGGGACAGTGTGCAGGTCCCCGCAGGAGCCTGGGAGCCGGGGAACCAACTACCGAACGTAAGATCCCTCCCGGAGCGCGGGATGCGCAGCTTCGGGGGCGGGGGCGGGGGCAGGGGGTGGGGGGTCGCCCTGCGGCCAGGGAGCGCTCCCCAGGCGGGCTCAGCGGGGCGGGATCCGGCGGTGCAGGAGGATGACCGAGCCTGGTGGCCGCGGGCGTGGGGCTCTGTGGGGCGCGCCGTCCCGCGGGCTGGGGCTCCAGTATGACTTGCGGACCGGCCTCCGGACCCACCGGTGTCGTGCGCCGCCTGCCCTCCCCACCCTCAACTGCGTCCTAGATGCTGGGCCCTCGCGTGCCCGCGCCTGGCACCCAGCCCCCCTTTTGGCTCTGAGGCCGGGCAGCGACTTCCGTGGCCCTGACCCGCTGGACACGGTCCCTCGTCGGGCTGTCCCGGGGAGCAGCGATTCCAGGGTTGCGTCTAAACTCCGCAGTGCCACGCACGTGCTTGCCCCGCAAATCCTACCGCCTATCTCACGTCTTCTAGTTGCTGTGAGCTTTCTTGCCATCTCTGCCCGCTGCCGGGTTTTTCCCTCTCCTGCCTCTTGCTCTCCTCTCGGGAGGGCCCGCCAGCCCACTCGGCCCTGCCAGCCCAGCCCCCCGCCGTGGCAGGGGGGCATTGACCCCAAAGCTGTGGAACTTGGCTCGGGCCCCTCGTGTGCCCCGCCCCTTCTGAAGCAGCCTCGGGGAGTTGGAAGGTGGGGGCTCCGGCAATGCTGAAACCCTAATCTTGACTACTTTTTCCTTCAAGCCGCGTCCCCTCTTCCACCGCCCTCCCCTCCCCTCCAGTGCATAAATTTCAGACTCCCCCAAACCTCTACCTACCCCTGGTGCCGGGATGGACAGACATCCCCTCCCGTCCCTGACCCCCTGGCTCCGCCCTGGCAGCTCTGGGGGAGGGCGGGAGGCAAGGCAGCCTAGGCCCTTGGCATCTCAGCTCCCAGGGAGGCGCCTTCGCCCAGATTTGTGAGCTGTTATGGGGAACGGTTGAGGACACTGGGATTTATGCCTGATTCTGGGCCACTGCAGCCTCCTCTGAACTCAGTGCGGTTTACAGCAAACATTTTTTTGAGAAACCCCGCTGACGCTGCTCCAGAAAGTACCATCCTCTTCGGTGCCCTCGAGTTCCGTTAGGGACTCTGGGCTTGGGGGAACTTGCGGGGAGCTTTCCCTGGCCCCACGGGGCCTGATTCGGCAAAAGGCTCTGGGGCAATCAGCAAACGGTGTTTCTTCCCCAAATGTCCACACCTGGGAGGGCCATGGGGTAGCCAGGGGAACCTCGAAGCCATCTGCTCCAGTCCCGCCTGCCCGTGCGATCCCACCTGGCGCTCGCTGTACCTCGAGCACCCTGGTTGGACAGACTCACGGGAGTGGATGTCGTTTATGGGACGTGAGTGTCCTCGGGCAGAAGGACCTTTAGAGAAAGGGCACCTGGCCACTGGAGGAGGCGGAGCGCCGCTCCCAACCTCCTCCTGCGGCGTCCTGGTGCGTGTCTGACGTCTAAACCCAGCACCAATCGGAGCGCACAGGGAGCCCCCACGTGACCAGGGCCCCCTTCCACCCACATGCCTGCACTTAGTGGCTATTCACCTGACACCGTGACTCCCCCCTCCCAGCATCCTGGCCGGCCCGATGTGGGCGGGCAGGAGCTACCCAGAATCCATTTCTTCAAAACGCACAGACATGGACCATGGCCCAGTTCACACAATATGGAGGAGCTAAACGTGAGCTGGTGGCCACCGCTGAAAAACAGCCCAGAGTGCACCCACGGCGGCAGGAGCGGGCACAGAGCAGGTGCAGAGCAGGCGCGTGGTGACCGCGGGGCTTCTGGGACCTCGTGCTCACACCCCCCTCTGGCAGGGCCCAGACCCCATCCCTAGGGACTCATTCCTTGGAGAGGTGATACAATGGTGTGGAAGGAGAACTGGCAGAGAAGGCGGACCCAGCTCACGTCCCAGCTCTGCCCTTCACGTCACCCTCTGGGGGTCTCACCCGCCCACACAAGGACGAGCTCAGGCTCTCCGATCTGCGGGACTCTCTGCAGCTCTGATGTGTGATGGTTCTGTGCTTGAGGAGCCCAACGGGGTCTTCGGAGAAGGAATTTTGTAGGCGGGGAGCAGTCCGTCGATGAGGCCCGGGTGGGCCTGCAGCGTGTCCAGGTCCACCGCAGGCAGCTGAAATAGAGCCCGGGCCCTGGCCCCAGGGTGCAGGGGGCAAACCTCAGACAGAGAGCCGGGGCCCAGCTGGCCTCCTGGGGTCACCTGGGTGGGCTGCCTGTGGGTGTTCTTGGCCTAGGCCCCGAGCTTTAGGCTGAGGTGGAGCAGGCACCCCAGTAGTTGCCCCAAGAGGGAACCCAAGCTTTGCCAAGGATCCAGCCACCCCTTTCCCTGAGGAGGGGGCAGTGGTAGGTGCCAGGAAGAGCTCCTGGTCACCAGGGTAGAATGGCGCGGTCCTAGCTCCCATTACACAGTCGATCCTTGAACAACACGGGGTTGAACTGGGCAGGTCCACTTATCCATGAGTCTGTTTCCTCCATAAATATACTGGAAAATTTTGGGGAGACCCATGACAATTTGACAAAACTCGCAGACGAACTTTTAGATTTTCTGAATAACATTTTCTTTTCTCTGGCTTACTTTCGTGTAAGAATGCAGTAGATAACACATAAAACACAGAATATGGGTTCTTCAACCGTTCATGTTTCCGTGAGGCTTCCGGTCAGCAGTAGGCATGAGAGGCTAGGAGGGGTCAGAGTTGTGTGTGGGTTTTCAGCTGCGTGAGGTGTCGGTGCCCCCGCCCCACCTGGTCCAAGGGTCAGCGGCATACCTAAACACACGGTTGTGCAAACCCAGTTCAAAGGGAAGCGGCCTCCTCAACCATGGAGGTCTGTTTGTCTTTCTGGGGGGGCGGGTCACAGTTCATCCTTTCTCACCCTGCCGCGCCACTTTCACTCTCTGGAGTCCCCCCTGCAGCCCTCCCCCAGACGGCCCGGCATGCAGTCTTCACGCCCATTGGTCCCCCTGTCTGCCTTCGACTTCTGTTGCCCGGTGGGCAGGCGCGGTTCTCACGAGGAGCCTGCTTCGTGCACAGTCTGGGTGCCACATAGCCTCGCCTGCTGGGCTCTCCGAGGCCCAAGGGAAAGTGCCAGCGTGGGGGGAAAGCGTTCTTCTCTCTGAGTTCAGAGACTTTCCAGAAGGTTCTCTAGCCAACCCAAAGAGGAGGGCCACAGGCCTCACCCCAAGACAGGAACGCAGAAGTTTTTCCAACATTTTCCTGACTCTTACGAGGGGGGTGAACTCGAGCAAACTCCTTAGCCTCTCGGAACTTCGTTTTTAAATCTCTCCAGATGGGAAAAATACTCCTTCCGCCTCGGAGTTATGGTGGCACACACACAAGAAGATGTGTTCAGTGTCCCCAGCCTCGTGTCACAGTCCAAGGATTCCTCGGGTTCCCCTCAGGGGAGGCTGTGGTGCCAGACACATGTGACGCCCTGGAAGGTGTCGAGTGTCCCCGCCATGGGCCTGGCTCCGGCCCACTGTGAGCCCGTGAGGGTAGCAGGGAGCTGATGACCTGGGCGGGAGGCCGAAGTGCCTCTGGGGCATCAGAGAGCCAGGCAGAGGGCTCTCCACCCTGCCCCAAGGGCCAGCACCTCAGGGTGCCCCCAGCATCTCAGCCTGGGACTTGCCTTTCCCTGTGGCATGAGTGACCTTCGCTACACAGAGTGGTGACTTTCTGGTGCATTCCTCTTCTGTTACAACTGGAAACTCGTGGGCCTTTTGGAAAGTAAGAGAAACAGTTTGGTGCACGTTTAACCCCGTGGTGAGGAGGGCAGCTCAGGAAGTCTCTAGCCGAAATGGATATATCCTTTCCTGCTTTCTGCTTTTTCTGCCTGTGGACACCGTGGTCCTGGGAGGCAGCCAGAGAGGCAGGCCCAGACACCAGGTGGGGGAAGCTCCGCCCTCATGCCGTTGCCTGGTCTGTGCCTCCTGCCCGTGGGCGGGGCTTCTCCCAAGGTCACGGTCGTACTCTGTCAAGAGGGCGCATCTTCATTTCAGAGCCGCTCCAGCACCTTGGGTTGAACTCCACAAGCACCTCAGCCTTTTGTGACTGTCCCTTTTCGCAGCCCAGACCTTGCTGCAAGCCGGTCAGCCTCGCCAGGTTACCAGCCACCCAGAACATTCCTCAAAATGCCGGCCCTTGTCTTCAGGGCCTTCCCATGAAGCACCGGCCCTTCCACTGGGTCCTAGACAAGAAAGCGGCTCAGGTTACTCAGCCAGGGCCCCCCCCCCAACAGTGCGATCCTGTTACACACTATTGAGGAAGCTTCCAGGCCGGGAGCTCGCTGCTGAGGACTAGCCCACCTGGGCGGAGGGGGGCGGGGCAGTGTGGCTAATGGTGTGAAAGGAATCAGGTAGGCGTATCACATGGCCCGCTCCTATTCTCCCCTGAAACTGGAGTCTCTCTCTACTCAAATCGAGAGTTGGCAAGCGCTGAAATTCTGCAGAAGGTCATGCGTTGTTCTCATAGGTAGTGAACTGTGTTCCACTTGGGTTTTTTTCCTCCGGTAACTTAGAACCAGTGGAAAACTTGCCAGCTCTTATTTTAATTGGCAGAAGGTGCGCTGGAATAGGACTTCCCATGGAACTCCCCGACCAGGGGCACACAGCCACTTCTGCGTGGGGAGAGCCTGGTCCCTCCTTGTGATACAGAACGCAAGGTGGGCAGGTCGTGCAAATGGGCGTGCAGGGGGCCCCAGCTCGGGGGTGTCTCTCTTTATCCCAGGCCATGCTCCCTTCCAGCCACACTGGGACCCTCTGCCCTGCGCTCTCACGAGGGTCACCATGTATCTTCCCATCTTGGGTCAGATGGCACTTCCTCAGGGAAGGTCCCATCAGCTTCGGACTAGGCCCCCTGCCCCCTTTAGTGTGCCATGTGCTGGCCACTGTACCTGCGTTAACTCGTCAAATCCTCCCAGCTCTCTGAGGGAGGTCCTTCATTCTCCCATCTTACAGATGGGGAGACTGAGGCCTAGGGGAGGGCAGTGAGTCGCTGCCCTGAGCTTACGTGGCCGGCAAGGGGCAGCGCCAGGGTTTGAAGTAGCCGGTTAGTGCCTGACCACCCAGCAGGCTGGCTCCTGACTCCCTGAATGGGCTCATCAGGCCAACAGGCCCAGATTCCATCCTTTCTGTCAATACAGCGTATGGGGGGTCGGGGGGACAGGGCGGAGTCCCTCCGAGGCGGGGGGTGATGTCCCTTCGCTCAGGCCCCAGAACAGGGCTCCCCCAAGAAGGCTGCCCCCTCACTCTGTTTTTACTTCTTTTACTCCCCTGCCTCTTTGCCTTTAAACCACATCTCCCCTTTTCCCGGGTGCTGGCGCCAGCCAGCCGTGCTCCCAGGGCTGGGCTCCAGGCCCCGCAGGGTGATAAACAAGACCCTCGTTGGTGCGGAGCCTTTCGCTCAGCCCAGCTCCCCTGCATGCAGCCTCGCCCCACGGCGCGTCCTGGATGGGCCACTGGGGTGCGGGGGAAGTGGCTGTGTGTGCAGAGGCCGGCAGAGGGCTGAGCTGCACAGGTCAGGGAGTGTCCCCACCAGGGTTCCTCCCCGCCCCCCGTCCATGGTGGGCCAGCCCACCACCCAGAGTGGGCTCTGCTCCAGTGCGTGGGCCTGGGAGTTGGAGGACTCACTTCTGGGAAGCCCCGGGAGCCCCAGGGCCTCAGTGGCTGTCAACAGTGCTTTGGCACTGGTGGCGGGAACGTCCCTTTCTGCGTTGCCCTGGCAGGCTGGCCCCGGGGTGGATGGGAGCCATCTGTCTGTTTGTCCCTTTGCTGGATGTTCATTCTGCCTTCCCCAGCGAGGGCGCGGAGGGGCCCGAGCCGGAGGAAGCACACAGACCCCCTGCGCCCACCTCTCTCTCCGACCCAGCGGAGCCATCCATCGCTTCCCTCCCTCCCTCTGCCCCGCAGGGTTCTACCCAAGCAGGCCCCCCCAGAGGGAGCTTGAGGTTCTCACACTCATGTGAGCCTGAGTCACAGTCAGGACCGTGGCAGCCGGCAGGGCAGGGGGGCGGAATCCTCCACACTGTCCCGAGTGTGACAGGCTCGGGGCTGTGTCATTTGGAGACACGTAGGAAGAGTGGAGTTGGCAGATGGACGTACGGGCCTGCAGCTTGGAGGAGGAGGTCTGGGCTAGAGACACACACGGCTGCTGCCTGCACACAGCTAGCAGGGGGAGGAGCCACTTTCACAGAAAGGGGGCCCCCACTCGGGCACAGGTCCTCTGGCAGCTCCTGTTGCTCTGGCAGCCTCGCCAGCTTTGTTTACCCGTTGTCACAGTGCCACCAGGCCTCTGGCCCCCAGATGCCCACATGCTCCTCCATTATTAACCTTTGTCCCAAGCGCTCCTTGGCCACTAGAAGGTCTGGCCGCTAGAAAACCACGCAGAAGGCGTCCGGCGGCAGCTGCTCGGGCGTGTCCTGTGCAGCTCGGGGACTGTGAGGGCGGCTGAGCCACCACGGCTGAAGTGGACTCACAGGGTCTGTCACCATTGTGGTTTCACCCATTTTTTAAACATGCGTAATTCTTGTGTTTTTGTGCTGATGGTGCATGCACTTGGTACAAGTGCCTCTTTTTTTTTAAGTGCCAAAGTTTATTCTGTGAAAGTCTATTCCCTCCTTGCAGGCGGCCACTGTTGTGAGCATCGGGGTGAACGGCAGGGAGATCCTGTCCTAGGGACGTGGGGCCTCTGGCGGCCACTAACCCCGCACACTTCTCTACACCCGCTGTTGTCGCCTAACCGTGCGTCCCAGAGACGTGTGCACAGCATATCGATCGGCCCCGTTTTCCCCCGCGCAGCATTCCCTGGAGCACTAGGCCACCGCTTCTTTCTGCAGCCCCCAGGTGGTGGGCGTGCGGCTTGTTCCGAATCTTCTGCTTTTACCAAAGAAAAACAAAAGCAGTGAATGTTCTTATCCCCATATTTTACGGAAATGTACATTCAGGATTTTAAGGAGAGAAATCCCTAGAACTAGAATTGCGACGAAGGCCATCTGTATTTTCCATTTACGGGTATTACAGAATTGCTTTTCATCCAAGTCTGAGTACTTGCGGCCAAGTGGGACCACCCTCTTTTCTGTCCTCAGTAAGAAAGTGTTTATTTATCATAAAGTGTCTCAGAGAAGGAACATTATTATGGCGTTGAAAATGTTCAAGACCAAGCATTTGTCCTTGAGAGTTGGTCCACTGGGGGACTTGCTATATTTTCTCCCCCCCCCCAGATGTTCTCAATTAGCTAGGGTTATGTTAAGGTTTCTAGAATAGAAAACTCAAAATGATAGTGGCTTAAACAATATAGAAGTTTATTTTGCTGTCATGCAAAGGGAGTTTGAATAGTCCAGGCCTGGGCTGGTGGCTCCACAGTGAACCCAAGCTCCTTCTGTCTTTCTCCATCATCATTCTAGCAAGGACTTCTATCCTCCAGATCACTTCATGGTCCAAAGTGGCTGCCAGAGTCCAGCCATCATGTCTACATCCCAGAAAGCGGGAAGGGGAAGGGCAGAAGGTGCCTGCTCCCCAGCTGAGTCAGCGTTCTTTCATAGTCTTCCACACACGTGCAGGGCCCACATGCTGCTGTGCAGGTTGCACACTGGATGATGTTAGAGGTTGCCACCGCCAACTTAACAAACAAAAGCACAGGCTGGGATAAAGGATAAAAGGTGTTTATCTGAGCAAAGGAGGAACAGCAATCCAGGGCACAGATTTATGTAACAGCCTAAACTGGGCTCCAAAGGGAAAAAAGAAAGGATTTATAAAGGGCGAAGTCCTAAGAGCTGTTCTCATTTTGGTCCTCCACGAAACTGAGGGACGTTGGCCAGGCCAGCTGGGATTGGTTAGGCCCATTATGTAAACGGAGGGTGCTGGTTGTGGAAATGGGTGGATTCCTTTCGAGGTGAAGAGTGCAGACGGTCTGGAGACTGTGATGGGGAGGAAGTCAAGTCCATACATGTCCGTGGAGCAGTCATGGATCCAAGATGCATGCTGTCCAGCCTTGAGCTGAGTTTGGCAATAGGTCAGAGCTGAGTTTACAGGAAGGTCAGAACTTAACAATAGTTCCAGGAACTGGACCTCCTGGCTCCACTTGAAGCGACTCCCTTAGCCATGCTTACTCCACTTTACTTTCTCCATCATCACCATGCACATCGTCAACATCATTCTATTTTTACTTACAGCTACTTTCCAGCAGCTGGCAAGGAGGGGTCTTGTAACAAAGGCAGCAGATTAGGCGAATTTTTGGATAGTCTGTTGAGAAATGGCTGTTTTTCCTAAGTCCCACAAAGATAATGCTTGGGCTCTGCCTCAAGTACACGTACAGCTCTTTGTCATCACTTAATCACTTTGTCGTACTGAGCTGCAAGGGAGGCAAAGAAACGTAGTGTTTAGCTTGCTTCTCTAACCAAAAAAATTCCATTACTAAAAGCAAAGAGGAAAACACAGGCGACCGTCTGCCGTGCGACCTCAGCCCGTTGGAATGCGTGCTGGAGCGGTCAGCTTCTCGAGGGCAGCCGGGGTCGAGTGTGGACTTGCGCAATCCGCCGTCCGGTTCTTCTTTTCCTCACGCAGCCACGAAATCCTCACGTCGCCAAGTCCGTTTCCTTGGTTTACTCACGCCCCTTGGCGCGCACAGATGATCTGAATTGCAAACACAATTTCTTAGTTAAAACTCCTGGTTCAGCTCCACCGCGATGGAGTGATAATTTATGAAAGACATAAGGTGAGGGGACTCCTTTCAACTAATTCAGAAATAAATCGGAAACGGCTGCCCGCCTCCAAGTTCCCAACTGTCACCTCTGACACCGGACACAGATATGGGTTCTTGCGGTTCTTCACCTACACCACGCACGCACTCACTCTCTTTCTTCCACACCTTTGCACATGCTCTCTTCGCTCCCTGGATTTGTCCACCATTAAATTCTGCCTGGTAAACTCCTATTCGTTCTTAAAAACCCCACTCAGTGACCCTCTCCTCTGGGAAAGCTTTGTGGTGTAACTTCTCCTGCCTTTGCACATGCCACGTGCCCCTTAACAATGGAGCTGCGTTCAGAGAAATGAGTTGCTAGGCGATTTCATCATCGTACAAGCACCACAGAGTGTACTTACACAAACCTAGATGGGATAGCCTATTGCTCCAAGGCGACAGGCATGTGACTGTACAAAACAACAAGACATTAAATCAAGCACAGAAAAGTATGCCATCAGGAAGTGCGGCAAACACTAGGTAAGGTGACGAGACATACGAGGCTGCTGCTGGCACCCATGGCACACTGTGTTACAGCAAACTTCTTTTTATAAAGAGTACACTCTAGCCCTGGCTGGCATAGCTCAGTGGATTGAGCGCGGGCTGCGGACCAAAGCATCGCAGGTTCGATTCCCAGTCAGGGCACATGCCTGAGTTGCAGGCCACGGCCCCCAGCAACTGCACATTGATGTTTCTCTCTCTCTCTTTCTCCCTCCCTTCCCTCTCTAAAAATAAAGAGTACACTCTAAAATAACAATAAAAAGTACAGTAGAGGGAACACATAAACTAGTAACACGGTCCCTTATTATCAAGTATTACGTACCATACATAGTTGCACGTGCCATATTGTTATACTACAGGCGGAGCAGTAAGGCCGTTTACACCAGCATCACCACTAACACCTGAGCCACGCATTGCACTACGAAGACACTAGGTGACAGAAGCTTTTCAGCTACATTATAATCGTGTGGGATCACTGTTGTTTACGTGGTCCTTCCTCGTCCAAAACGTCATGCGGCACACAACTGCGCATGCGTTGTATCGACCACTAGAAGGGTAGTCTTTGCCCCTCTGTTTGTCCTGCTAGGGCAGGAACTCCTGCAGGTACGAGCCTGGGCCCTTCCTCCTGTGTCTGCAGGGACCCCCGGCCACAGTCACGCACAGTGCGTGCCAAACCACCCTCTGGTCCGAAGCCAAATTCATACTTGCTTTTCCAGGACACAGATCCAAACCTCTTATTTACTTTGGAAAACAAATGACTCCTTGATACTCTAAAGACCACATTCAGTTGACAGAAAAAGAGTTCACTTGAGCTGAAATGAATCCTATGTGTTAAAACTTGTGGTTTTGCCCGAAGCATAACAAGTCACCATGTTCGATTGTGAAACTGATGTGCCTTTTAACAGTGCCAGAGAACAAAACACCTACTTCATTTGAACGCCTGTATTTAAAACCGTCCTTTGTCAGAGCCAGAGAGACTAAAGTGAACTAATAAATTGCTTTATTTGCATCATTTGTCACTTTCAAATAGTTTACATTTAGTTGGCCTTTTAAGGGTAATGGCCATCATGTTGCTTAACCAGCTTTTCAACTTGAACTCATTCCTGACTTTTTTTCCCATGTTTTACAATCGCATGCCCAGAACTTGACCTCACTGTAGAACTGGGGGGATTAAACAGTACATCCTCTCATTTCTTATCTGAGTAGTCATCCTTGCTCATCATGTTTCCCTGTAAGCTTAGCCTCCTATAACTCCATGACCACTGTCCTCCGGTTAGTGTGTTAAAGAAAAATAGGCTGTTTTACAACAAAAACCACACTTTCCTTACTAGGCAAGCTAATTTTTTCTTTTTCTTTTAGGAAGGGTATTGTGGTTCCAAGAGGGAAAAAAAATGCTTTCATTCAGAAAGGCTTCCCTCCCCCAGCACCCACTCCCCTCAGCAAAGTATTTTTGTCACTGTTCTGGAAAAGTACACTGAAAAACAAAACAACAATCCAACTGGATAAACTGTGTTTCTGGAACTTTTGGGGTGGATCAACTAGGCTGTAATTTTGGGTGCTACTGTAACAAAGCAGGCACTCGCAGTTTAAACTGTATTACCAATACTTGTGGGTTTCTCATAGTGTCTCCTAAGTGGTGATACACTGAAGTGATTGGAATTGTTTTGCTACCCCAGCAGGGGCGGACCACGTGGAAGAGATAAATATAGCTCTCCCTGGAAAGGTGAAGGCCTAGCAAACAAAACTGTGCCCCTCATGCTGAGAATATAATTCCTATGGGCAGACAGGAAAGAAGAGCTGAGGCTGCTCCCAGGGACACGCCTGGGGAAGGGCTGGTGGCCAAAGACGTGCATGGCCTATGCTGCCCTTCATCCTCCCGTCAGTCCTTGGTGAGGACACCCCTGAAGGACACTGGTGCCCCAGACCACAGGTGTCTGCACCGTGCACTTTCTTACCTCCAGCTCACCCATGTACAAAAACTGCGATGGGGCTGTGGGGCGAGGGCTACGTAAGTTCACAGGGACCGAGTCTCTCCAGGGTTCTCTTCCAGCACAAAGACATCCACACAGCAATAAGAGATTGGGGCGGAGCACCCGCTTTGAACCAGGCAATCTTCATAAACAGCCTGTGAAGTTGGCATTATTATCCCTATTTCACAGGCAAGGTCATAGAGGCTCAGTGACTTGGTGACTGGCCCAAAGCCCCCCAACTAGTGAATGGTAGAGCTGGGATTCGAACTACTTGAACAAGGCAGCAAGCCGGATGTTCCTTCAGTGTAAACTCCAAGGTGGTCCAGTTTTAAAGTCAAAGGTAGTCAGACTTGCTGTTTGGGGAGGGGGTATCCCTTGGAATGAGGGTTGTACATGTGAGACAGGCTGGCTTCTCAGAAGATAACACCCAGGTGGGCCACCCTGCTTCCCCAGGCTCACAAGGTATTTGCATAATACTTGACATATGGTGGACCGGGAGATAGATAACATGTTCCCAAGTGACCCAACGGTTACGTCTGTTTGTGGCTGACTTCTGAATCAGTAGGTCTCACTGATCAGAGCCCAGGTGGGTTGTCACAGCTGAGGAGCAGCTGAGGCGGTAGGGAGGCCTGTCAACCAGGGCCCCCCAGGCTCACAGCAGAGCATCCCAGCGGAGACGGCTCAGGGCACCTCCGAGCTGTGTCAGTGCACCTGCCCAAGTCTCACCCATCAGGCCTCTCTTTTCCAGGCTGCACACAGACACATCTGTCCCCTTTCTGTATATTGTAATTACTGGGGAACTTCCAGTCATTATTTCTTCAAATGGGTTCTCAATCCCTTGCTCTCTCTGTCTTCTTCTAGTATCTCTGTGATGCAGATGTTGTTACGCTTCATGGTGTTTTAGAGGTCCCTTAAACCATTCTCATTTAAAAAATTATTTTTTCTTTTTTGATGTTTTGATTGGGTGATTTTTTTTCTACTTTGTCTCCCAAATCGCTGGTTTGAGCCTCTGCTTCATCTGATCTGCTGTTGATTTCTTCTAGTGTATTCTTCATTTCAGATATTGTATTCTTCACTTCTGACTGGTTCTTTCTTATGGTTTCTATGTCCCTTTTTATGCTTATTATCTCTTTGTTGAAGTTTTTCACTGAGTTCGGTTGTAGCTGAGTCTTGATTGCTGCTGGCCCATCTGTGGGTGGGAAGGGTTGACCCCCAGGCTGCCTAATTATGACTGACCCTGACCACAGTGTTCAAGTTGCTCTGCG